>NC_082710.1:78192484-78804170 GCF_030144855.1 Hypanus sabinus | reverse complement strand
CAGAAAACAATCCAAGTGGACACAGGTTTAATTCCGGGTTTATATTTATCCCATCCCTCCAGCAGTCCCCAAAACCTCCGCTCGGTGTCTAAGAAAGTGAATTGGGAGAAGGTCTGGCTGAGCTTCGCTCAATGGTGACATGCGACGCGTGCGCAGTGAAGCTCCGCCCTTCTACCTGATTGACGGTGTACAATTGAAGACATGCGCAGTCCCATTCCCTCATCCACCGGCAGCAGCGGCTTTAATGCAGCCGGGGATGCGGAGTACCCGGACCCGAAGCGGTAAATTGAGGGGGTGGAGCAGATAGATCCGGGTGGTACCTCGGCCCGGCAATCGGAACTAGGTTCTGGAAGGTGACGGGTCACGGAGGGCGGGGAAAGACAACCGGAGATTGTTGGGTGGCAATGACGGGTGCTGGCAGTATGCACCACCTGTAATGTGACTGAGCGGAGCCGGTGATGGGAAATTCAGATGGAGAGTTCAGTGACAGTATGGAATGGATTTTTGCAAGAAATGAAAGGAAAATGCTTCGGAAGGAACAGGTTTGGATGAGGGGGGGTCTTCCGGAAAGGGGAGAAGGACTGGGGTAGAAGATGCTGTGGATTTCACGTTAATGATCACTTTCGTATCTTATTGTGATAAACATCTTCATCCCGGTAGATTAACTAAGGGTATCCAGAAGGGTATTGGTAACATCAGCAATGTGTAGGCGATCAGCAATGTGTAGGCGATATGTGCTGATTTAAAACAACAGGAGAAAATACTGAAAATGAAGACTTTGGACGGAAGTAAAATTGACAGTACGTTGTGCGAGAGTTTGGGTGTTATTTCAGTTGTACCTCTGTGTGTTTGTGTGTATGGAGGATAGTCGGACAACCTGAGAGGGGGTAAGGTAGCTTTGGCTGAGAGATTACAGATGTGGACAGGAGGGGAAGTGTTTCCCTGTTCTGTTGTGCTTTTCCGATGGATGGCTACCGTTAAAAGTATATTTAGGCTGTATTCGTTATTCTGTCAGACGTATGACAGAATAACTAATTTAAAACAGAGATAGATTCGTTCTTGATTAGCTAGGGCATCAAAGGGTATGGGGAGAAAGCAGTGGAGTGGGGATGACTGGAAGAATTGATTAAATGGCAGAGCAAGCTCGATGGGCTGAATGGCCTACTTCTGCTCCTATATCTTATGGTCTTATAAATTCATGGAGCCAGTACAAACAGAAAGCACAAGCCCAGACGCACCTCATCAGACAATCAGCCCACTGCCAGTATTGGTCCAGTAAACATTCTTTTAACTGATTCTGATACATTGAGATTCTTCCTTGAATAATGAGACCAAGTCCGTATAAATGGGCTCCCCCGCCCTATATACGGTGTATAAGATGAAGAGACACTGATTGTGTGGATAGTCAGAGGCTTTTTCCCAGGGCTGAAGTGGCTAACATGAGAGGGCATAGTTTTAAGGTGCTTTGAAGTAGGTACAGAGGAGATGCCAGGGGTAAGTTTTTTAAGCGTTGAGTGATGAGTGCTTGGAATCAGCTGCCAGTAATGGTGGTGGAGGCGGAAGTGATAGGGTCTTTTAAGAGACTCCTGGATAGGTACATGGAGCTTAAAGATCTAGATGGTTATGGATAACCCTAGGTAGTTTCTAAAGTAAGCACATGTTTAGCACAGATTTGTGGGCCGAAGGGCTGTATTTTGCTGTAGGATTTTGATGTTTCTATAAGGGAAGCATAAGCTCCCGACATTAGTATTCTGTTCCCCATCAATAAAATACCATGTTCTCTTCACTTGTAGCTGCAAACAGAATTAGGTATAGCTCATTCTGCCCACAATACCTCTGCTGACACTGATGTCAGGTGAGACTGCACTCTGGGTCGCCATTACCGCGTAGCCATTTGCATGACGCTGTGACAGCTCGGGTCATCGAAGTTCAGAATTCAGTCCCTGCATCATCTTTGAAGAGTCTCTGTTTGTTCTTCCTGTGGATTGCATCAATTTTCTTAAGGTCCTTCTGTTTCATCCCACAGTTCAAAGATGTACCTAGTAGGTTAATTCATCATTATAAAATATTGTGTGATTAGGTAAGGGTTAAATTGGGTTGCCAGCGTTTGCTGGGCAGTGTGGCACTAAGGGTCTATTTTGCTCTGTATGTATCTCTGAATAAAATTTTCAAAAAAAAAACATCCATGTTATCCAATTTTCCCCATACTAATCCAGACAACATGTTGGGAAATTTCTTCTGCACCCTTTCCACAGTCCCCACATCCTTCCTGTGATGTAGCAAACAGAACTTCACACACGACTCGAAATGCGGCCTAACCAAGGGTTTGTATAGCTGTAACAAACCAAGGGTTTGGATAGCTGTAACAACTCATCCCATGGTTTGTATTCAATGCCCTGCCTGATGAAGACAAGTGGACCACACATCTATAATAGTTTATTTCCTTTCAATGCCACTTGCAGAATGTTATGGATGAACACATCAAGATCACTTAGTGTATCAGTGCCCCTGAAGGTGCTGCCATTTACTGTGTACTTTCCTGTAAAACTCCTCACACTTGTCCAGATTAAACTTCATTCCCCATTTTTCCATCCATGTTTCCAACTGATCGACATCCAGTTCTGTCCATTTGAAAACCTTCCTCACTACCCATAACCATGTCATCAATGGTCTGATCAACCCAAAGGTATTTTACACTGATCAGAGGTCCCACCACTGATCACTGTGGACACACTGGTTATTTATCTATAGTCAAAATCACTCTCGATTCCATCAGCCCAAATGTCACTACACAATACATACTATTCAAACACTCCCACACAGAGACTCATGGAAAGTTACGTATTTATCACAGAATAGTGTTTGATTGAATAGTCCAGTCTTGTTGCTCTGGATGCTCTGCTGCAAAGTACTTGAAGATTAGTTCAATGACATTCAGTGACATTTTCTCTGTGGTATTGATTAAAATGGGGAAAAAAAACAGATCTAATCAACAAATTCAACTGCTAGAATGAATCTCAAAGAAATTTTGCACTGTTATACTGCAAGAGAAAGTGGCAGATGCAGCGTGAACCCCAACTCTCACTCTGTACCAGATACTGGGGTGTACAGAATGAACCCTATAGTCTCATACTGTACCAGAGACTGATCATTACAAAATGAACTCCACACTCTCACACTGTATCCGAAACAGTCAGGTTCCAGTAAGTGAAGTGACATAAACTGAACCCACTGACCCAAGGCTCTTTTCAGAGCCACTCACAATGTCGTTCAGTGTATCTGGTCTGTGCATCTGTCACAGCAATGACAGCACCTTGTAGCATCCCTGGTAACATTTTCTCTTCCTCATCATGTTTTTTTCTGCACCATAAACCATTATATATTTGCGCAGAAAGTACTCTGCTTCAGTCCTGGCTAATTTCCCCTCTACCTTGAGAGATTCTATATTCTCTGTCACAACTACCTTGTTTTAAAAGTATTTTTTAAATACCTTTGAATTTTCTTAATCTTAGTGATGACATTTCATGTTCCATTCTGGTATTTATAATTCCCATTCTAGGAACATTGAACAGCACTGGGAAAACCATTTGGCCCATGATATTGTGAGAACCATGATTCCAATTTATTCTAAATAGCCTCCTGTTTATCATCCATATCCCTCAATTCCATTCATATGCACGTCTACCTAAACGCCTCTTAAATCCCACCAGACTCCCTGCTTCTATTAGTACCTTTGGAAATCCATTCCAAGCACTTATCATTCCACGTCATTTAAAAAAGAAGCTCCTCTTCATATAGCCTTTAAATTTCCCTCTCTAACCTTAAAAGCATATCTACAGATCCTTCGGTATTTTACATTTCTACCATTGGAATAAGATTCTGACTCTGTACCCTAACCGTGTCCCTCCAAATTAAAATAAAAATCCTGTCTACGAGGTCCTAATGAGATCACAAGGTTGTCCAACTTTTCCTTCAAGCTGCTGAACTTGAATCCAGGGAACACCCTCGTGAAATGTCTGCATCCTTTCCAGAGTGTCCCTCATTGCTATAATGGCATGGCAAGAACTGCACACAATACTCCAAGTATTGCCTGCTTCAAACTTCATGTAGCTACAGTGTGACTTCCTTACTCTGGTACCAAATAGTCCAACTAATGAAGGCCAACATTCCAGAAGAAGTAAAAGAAGTAGATTTGTGAACTGTCTAAACGATGTTGCCTTTGGTTGTATTATTCACTGGTACCATCTTCTTCAGGAGGCTGATTGTTTCTCAATTTGTAAGGGTGTCAAAAATTCCAGGGAGAAGGCAGGAGATCAGAGTTGAGAGGGATAATTAATCAGCTGTGATGGCATTAAGGATAAGACTCAATGTACCAAATGGCCTAATTCTGTGCCTATGTCTTGTACTCTTATGTAAACAAGGCATTTGGCCAAATTACCATGCAAACGGTGTCGCCCAGTGGGAGGGTGAGATTACTTTTAAGTGCTATTCATATTTTCACTTCTGAGATTCAGCAGCTCCTTCCAATTTCCAAATATACAAAAATCTTTGTGTGAAGATGCCCCTTATTCTATTTTAATATTTATCCCCTCCCTGCTTCCCCTCCCCCACTCCTTGATCTTTCCTCTAATTGGTTTTTCAACTGGCACCTTCCACGCTCCCTTCACCTTCTTTATAGGGCCCCTGCCCCCTCTTTCTTCAGTCCTGACGAAGGATCTTGGCCCAAAACATTGACTGCTCATTTCAACAGATGCTGCCCGACCTGCTGAGTTCATCCAGTTTGTATGTGTTGATTTGACCACAGCATCTGCAGTGTACTTTGTGTTTCCAATTTAACTCTCTTGCTTCCCCCATTCATGTTCTGTTCTGTTGACTTCAACCCCCATCCCTGGGAAAATACAATGGTCTTTCATCCTGTCTATCGCTTGCCTGCCCTTACTACATACCTCAGTCAAATGAATCTTCAATCTCCTACATCCCAGGAAATAAAATCTTTGTCTACATTCTCCAGCCCCTGTGTCTAGCCAAAATCTTAGTAGATCGTTTCTTCACAGTTTCTAGTTTTATAACATCTTCCCTATAACAGGGTGAAAATGCTGTACACAGTCATTAAATACAGATGATAATCTGCAGATGCTGGAAACACAATACACAACACGCTGAAGGAACTTTGCTGGTCAGGCAGCATATGTGGAGAGGTATGCACAGTTGATGTTTCAGACCAAAACCCTACAGCAGAACCTGAAATGAAGGGGGATGAAGCCATAATCAATTGGTGGGGAGGGGGGGAGGAATGGAATACAAGCTGAAAGATGATTGTTGAAGCGAGTTGAGGAGAAAGGTGAATGGGAAAGTGAGAAACTGGAAGGTGATACGTGGAAAAGATAAAAGGGCCAAAGAAGAAAAAGGCATGAGCCCCAGATATGTCTGCCTTTTTGTTGTCTACACACATCAGTCCATGTCTCAAGCCTTCACTTGTATAGAACTCCTACTCTTTCTGTGTAACTCTGAAGTGTATATTGGTGCTGCTTCATGCCCCCATGATGAACCTGTCAATTTCATCAACTTTGCCTCCAACTTCAACCCTGCCCTTAAATCCACTTTCATCTTTCCAACACCTCTCTCCAATTTCACAATATTTCTATCTCTATCTCTGGAGACAAAGTGTCTATTGATATCTTTTATAAACTACTGATCACAGCTACCTTGTCTATATCTCATCCCACCCTGGCTCATGTAAAGATGCCATCCTTTTCTTTGCATCTGCCACATCTCTTCCCAGGATGAGATTTTCCTTTCTGGAACATCAGTTGTGTCCTCCCCCTTCAAAGAACGGAATTTCCATCCCTCTCTCATTGTTTCTAACCTCACACTTATATATTTCCTCCATTTCTCAGACATACTCCCTTGCCCCATCTTCTTGCTTGTCAGGGTTAAGGGTACCCTCATCCTTATGGACCACCACATGAGAGTCATATCCAGCACATCATTCTACGTAAAGTCCACCATCCTCAAAAGGATCCTAGCACTAAACACATCCTTCCCACTCTCCATTTTCAGCAGGATCACTCTCTCTGTGATTCCCTTGTCCATTCATTTCTCCCCACTGATCTCACTGCTGACACTTCACCATGAAACCGGGACACATGCTACACCTGCCCCTACGCCATCATTCAGGATCCCAGAATCATTCCAGAAGAACCAGAGCTTCACCTACAGGCCTGTTGAGGTCATTAACTGTTGCTCACTGTGTGGCCTCCTTCACATTTGGCAATGAATTCCACAGATTCACTTCCCTCTGGCTGAAGAAATTGCTTCCCATCTCTGTTCTAAAGGGATGTCCTTCTACTCTGAGTCTACGCTATCTGGTGCTGGACTAATTCACTACAGGAAACGTCCTCTCCACGTTCACTCAGCACTTCAATAGGTTATGATGCAATTGTTCCTCATTCTTCTAAACTCCAGCAAGTACAGGCCCAGAGTCTAATGCTTCTCGTATGTTAACTTTTTCTTTCCTGTGATCATTCTCGTGAACCTGCTCCGGACACTCTCCAGTGGAAGCACATCCTTCCTTCGATAAATTACCTAAAATTGGTCAGACTACTCAATGTGCAGTCTGACCAATGCATTTGAAAGCCTTCTGTTGGTTCTTAAATTTGAGGTACATAAATTCATCAGGATTATTGGATGAATCAAAGGTGGTGACAAATTTGCCATCAGAAGGGAGTTGGATGATCTGGTTGAATGGAACCACAACTACAACTTCTCACTCAACATAAGCAAAAACAAAGAATTGACCACAGAAGGAGGAAACAGGAAGTCCAGAGCGAGTCATCATCAGGGTCTGGAGGTGGATCTGTCACATAACTGCCATTATAAAGAAGGCACAGCTGCAACTCTACTCGGAAGTTTGATCATAATCGCCATGTCAAATAAAACTTTGACATACTTATATAGATGCACAGTGGAGAGTATCCTGATTGGTTGCATCATGGTCTGATATGGAAACACAATGATCAGGAATGGAAAGGTCTACAAGATGTTGTATGGTCTGGTCTGGAGCCCGCACTCCGGATCTTGATCTGGTCCACGGACTCCAGACTCTGGGTCTTGTAGCTGTCCCTCCTTTTGCCCTTGAGCCCAATTAGTCACACTTGTTGGGGCTCAAGGAGACGTACCTGATGCCCATTGGCTGGCGTTGTATATAGGGGGCTCTGGGACTGAGTGAAGTTGGGGGGTTGTCCTGCTTATCCTGTTCCTCTGGTTCCCTGGCTTGGAGTTCCCCTTGTTAAAGACGAGTTCTTCGAGTAAGTCTGGCAGTCACCCTGGAACTAGTTACCCTTCCTATCCCTTGCCTCTGTCGGGCAAGCCTGCCCGGACTGCCGGTGCCCAGTGGGGGACTGCCCCTTTCCACCCCTTGCTGCTGATGGGTTGAGCCCTGCAACCTACCCAGGTACCCTGTGACCTGTTCAGGCCCCCGTGTTCCTGCTGGGGAGGTCTGGGGCCTGCCTAGGAGTTATGTGGCCCACCCAAAGGTCTCTGCCCCTACCTATCTCTCGTTGTCAATGGGTTGTTGCTTGCTACCTACCCAGGTGTCCTGTGACCTGCCCAGGCCCCCGTGTTCCTGCCTGGGAGGTCTGGACCCTGCCCATGACTTATGTGGCCCACCCAGTGAACTCCTAGACCTTGGCTGCACTCCAAGATCCTGTCTGGCCTGCACTCCAAGATTCTGCCTTGCCTGCCTGAACTCTGGGATCCTCCTGCCTGCCTGAACTCTAAGACGCTCTTGGAACCCCAGAATCACCTTGAATGTCACGTCCCTCACGCATACCATGGTCACCACATCTTGTCTATCGTTTAGTTGTTCCCATCCTGACCCTAGTACTTCTGTGCCTGCGTCCTGCACTTGGGTCCAGCCTTCCTGTCCCCTTATGACATATGTAGTGGATCCATCCCAGTTCATCACAGGCAAAGCCCTCCCTGTCATTCAGTACATTTACAAATAGCACTTCTGCAAGAAAACTGCATCCATCATCAACAACACCCTTCATCCACCTCACTATGCTGCTATTGGGAAGGACATACAGGAGCCTCAGGCCCCACATCACCATGTTCAGGAGGAGTTATTACGCTACAGAAGTCACGCCCTTCAAACTGTGTAGGTAACTTCACTGAACCGATTCCATAACCTGCAGATTCACTTTCAAGTATTCTACAATTGAATTTCACAGTATAGTTATTTATTATTATTTGCCTGATTTGTTTTCTTTTGCACGTTGATTGTCAGTCTTTGCTGTTTATAATTTTCATAAAATCCATTGTATTTATTTTCCTGTAAATACCTGAAAGAAAATAAATCTATATGTAGGAACCTGTTGCACTAGAGGTCCCAACACACCAGACCACTGCTACACTATGGTAAGGAATGCCTGTCTTTCTCTCCCGAGAACTCATTTTGGTAAGTGGGATCATTTGGCTGTGCTCGTCCTACCTGCATACAGACATAGCCTAAAGAGCAAGACTCCAAAGATCAAGATAACCGAGAGGTGGCCATGGGAGGCAGAGGAACAGTTACAGGATTGCCTTGAGTCAGCAGACTGGACCATGTTCAGGAACACATCTGAAGGACCTGAACAACTACAGTGGTGTCATTACAGACTTTACTAAAATAGCTGTGGATTCAAGTCTGGAGATCAAGAATGCTACAAGAAGTACAGGTGTAATGTCTGCAAAGCCATCTCTTGGGCAAAGTGGAGATTCCAGACTAGGCTGGAATAAAAGAGGGATGCTCGACAGCTGTGGCAGGGTTTGAATGCCAGAACCTCCTGCAAAGGTAAATCTTGTGACAAAGGGGAGAGCAGAACCTCACTTCCAGCTGAGCTCGCTTTGACCACCAGAAGAGGGAGGAACCATTACCCACCCCCATGTCTCCCAATGATCATTTGGTTTCAGTATCTGAAGATGACGTGCAGGCTGCCTTCAAGAGAGTGAATGCAAGGAAAGGATCTGATTTGGATGAGACCTTGCTGAGAACTGAACACGTGCTGGACATCTTCAAGCTCTGGATCTGGCAGTGTGTGGAACCCACCTACTTTAAGGAAGTTTCAATCATATCTGTGCCCAACAGTAGCATGGTAACCTGTTTAAATGACTATTGCCCAGTGGCACTTACATCCACAGTAGTGAAATGTTTTGAGAGGCTGGTGTTGAAGCATATCAGCTCTTGGCTGAATGGTGACTTGGATCTTCTCCAATTCACCGAGCAAAGCAACAGGAGATGCTGTCTTGTTGGCTCTAAACATTAAATATTTATAAGACCGAAGAGTCAAATTAAAAAGTGAATATTACAGTCTGTAACACAACCAATTCCCGAAGTTGATTGGAAGAGTCACTGTTACTTGAAATCCGCCTGCCCCCACCACCCCATACTGATTCTATTGACAATGCTAGCAGCTCCACTGATTGACAGCTCCCTCTGCCACCTTTCCAGTCATGTGATTCACAATCACATGACACTTCAAGCTGACGACATAGAGCTCCTACTGTCACTGACGTCGTTTCCCTGGAAAGGTTCCAGTACAGGGACGGTGTGGGAAGTCCGAGATGGCGGAGTCAGTCTCTACTTGTTGGGGTTTCGGCTTCATTGTGGGAATCGGCCTCTCCTCTTCCTGCTCACGGAACAGTGAGTGTCTGTCAGTGCCTCACTGCACCGGCTCTCTCCCTCAGGTACAAAATTTAAAACATATTTGCACAGTTACATGGATAGGAAAGGGTGAGAGGGATACGGGCCTAATGCAGCAGATGGAACGAGTTCAGGTCGACAACTTGGTGAGTTGTACCGAAGGAACAGTTTAATTTCTGTATAAATCAGTGACTCTATTTTGGGAGATTAATTCCGGATGCCAGCTGTTCTCTGTGTGAAATATTCCCCTTTAAATCTGTCTTTAAACAGTTTTGTCGAACTCTAACGAGAGGCTATTCTTTGGCTGACAAGGCAAGTAGAACAAACAACCCTGTCTACCTGTGATGCCACATTCAGGGAACTGTGTAACAATATTAGAGGCATATGCACAAGTACTTCAGTGAGCAAGGCCCAGAGGGATATGAAACTAATGCAGAAAAGTGGGATTATTGTAGCTGTGCGTGAGGGGGACCATTAATGTGATGGGCCAGAGGGTCTGTTTCTATCCTGTACAACCTTGACCACAGCAGTCCTGTACTGCAGAGGGGTTTGTTATCTTTATTCTCAGCTGTGAGCTTGTTTCATTGAACCCCTTACCCTCTGAGAAGATATCTCCACCCTGTCACTGTGATGATGCTGTCAGCCATCTCTACTAATATTAACCAGAGGACTTCACCAAATTCCATTATAGAAGTACAGTTTCTGGTGCACAATGAATGGGAGCATTTTAGTCGTCTTTTGAGGGGTTTGGTTCACTATGTGATCAGTAATACCTTTTTTCAATAACAATCCCTCGCCCTGGGTTCTGAATGTTTTAGGTAAGACCATCCTGAAGTCTGTGTTCCAGATTCCCACTGCACTTTGACAGTCAGTGGTTTCTGCATGTCCATACTGACTATCGAGAATCTGTCTCCACTAACTCAGCACTTGGTTTGTCTCCTACCCTGCCCTGGTGATTCAAATGCTCATTCAGATGGTCCTTAAATACCAGCCTTATTTATAATATGATTATGAAGATACAACCAGAAATATCAGGTAGAATTAAACAAGAATGGGAAAAAGAACTTCAATATAATATATCAATAGAAAAATGGGAAAAAAATTTACAAATGGTTAATTCTTCTTCTATATGTGCTAAACATGCTTTAATACAATTTAAAATTGTACATAGAGCTCATATGTCTAAAGATAAGCTTGCTCGATTTTATTCTCATATTAACCCTCAATGTGACAGATGTCATTCAGATGTGGCTTCATTGACCCACATGTTTTGGTCATGTCCCGCTTTACATAACTATTGGAAGGACATATTTGCTACCATTTCCTCAGTTTGGAATATCGATTTACAACTTCATTTTATTACTGCAATTTTTGGTATACCAAATGAGGATGATAATCAGTTTTCCCTTTCAATTAGACGAATGATTGCTTTTGTAACATTAATGGCCAGAAGGTCTATATTACAAAATTGGAAAGAAGTAAATCCTCCTACCACGTTCCAGTGGTTCTCTGAAACTATTTCTTTTCTGAGCTTGGAAAAAATTAGAAGCACTATTTTTGACTCATCAATTAAATTTGAAGAAACTTGGGGACCGTTCATTCGACATTTTCATATGAATTAATTTGGCCTCTTCCAGACCTTCTCTTTACTTATCCTTGTTCAGGTATGGAGTTCCAGAGTTTTTGGCACTATCATATACAAATAAACTGTTATTATTGCCCATGTTAGTTTAGTTTAGTACTTTTTTATATTTTTTGCCTGTATTTTATAATTTTTTCTTTTTCTTTTGATGATTATTTTTATTTTTTTATTTTTTTCATATAATTATTATAGACTTGATTGATAATGTACTATGTTTCTATGTTGATATTTTAATAGGATATTGTTATCCTACTACTAATTCAATTTCAAGTCTTATGCATTTATAACCTATTTATTATTATATTATGTTTCTTTTATATATGAAATTCAATAAAAAGATTGAAAAAGAAAAGAAAAGATATTTTTGATATTATTTCTGCGTTTTTGAATATTGATTTACAACCTCATCCTATTACCGCAATTTTTGGTTTACCAATGTTAGACTCACTGCATTTATCTTCTTCTGCCCGTCAAATTATTGCATTTCTAACTCTGATGGCTAGAAGATCTATGTTGTTGAATTGGAAGGAAATTCATCCTCCCACTGTATTTAATTGGTTCTCTCAAACTATGTTATGTTTAAATTTAGAAAAAATTAGAAGTGGTACTTTTGAGACTTCTATTAAATTTGAAAAGTTATGGAGACCATTTATTCAACATTTTCATATGATGTAATATGACCCTGTGCCAAGTTCATTTGATTTCCCAGCTCTTAGCTTATGTATGTTGAGAGGACCGGAAGTGACGGCATTGATGAATACTTATTTTTGTGAGATATTATAAACAGCCCCCTTTTTTTCTCTTTTTTTTTTGTTTCTTTTTTCTTCTGTATTAATTAGATTAGTAGATTAGCTAGTTTTGCATTATATATATATATTTTTTATTTTTTTTCTTTCTTTTTTCTGTTTTCTTTATATCATATATTATGAAATATTTATATTTACCATGTTCATACATATATTTTATGGCTTATGTCTTGGTAAACTCATTTATATTGTAACTATTATGTATGTTTTTTTATATGTAATGGAATTTGTATGTTGGTAATTTCTTTATCAATATATCATTTATATTCTGTCCATATTACTAATAATAATAAAAAGATTTAGAAAGAAAGAAAGGGAAGGACCTGCAGGAGCCTCAGGTCCCACATCACCAGGTTCAGAATGAGTTATTACGCTACACCAGTAATGTTCTTGAAACGGTATAGGTAACTTCACTGAACTGATTCCATAACCTGCAGACTCACTTTCAAGTATCCTACAACTGAATTTCACAGTAATATTTATTTTTATTATTTGCACGATTTGTTTTCTTTTGCACATTGGCTGTCTGTCTGTCTTTGCAGTTTATAGTTACCATAAATTCCATTATATTTATTTTCTTGTAAATACCTGAAAGAAAATGAATCTATATGTAGGAACCGGTTGCACTAGAGGTCCCAACACACCAGACCACTGCTACACTACGATAAGGAATGCCTGTCTTTCTCTCCCGAGAACTCATTTTGGTAAGTGGGATCATTTGGCTGTGCTCGTCCTACCTGCATACAGACATAGCCTAAAGAGCAAGACTCCAGAGATCAAGATAACTGAGGGGTGGCCATGGGAGGCAGAGGAACGGTTACAGGATTGACTTGAGTCAGCAGACTGGACCATATTCAAGTACTCATCTAAGGACCTGAACGATAACATTGGCGTCATTACAGACTTTACTAAAACAGCTGCGGATGCGTGTGCCCCTCAAAAACATTCAGGGTTTTCCAAAATCAGAAGCCCTGGGTGAGCAATGAGATCCAGAACCTGTTGAGCACAGATCAGAGGCATTCAAGTCTGGAGATGAAGAGTTCTGCAAGAGGTGCAGGTATGATCTCCAGAAAGCTATCTTTCGGGCGAAGTGGAGATTCCAGACTAGGCTGGAATAAAAGATGGATGTTCAACAGCTGCGACAGGGTTTGAATGCCAGAACCTCCTGCAAAGATAAATCTTGTGACAAAGGGGAGAGCAGAGCTTCATTTCCAGATGAGCTCAATGCTTTCTATGCTCACTTTGACCACCAGAAGAGGGAGGAACCATTACCCCAATGATCATTACCCCAATGTCTCCCAATGATCATTTGGTCTCAGTATCTGAAGATGATGTGCAGGCTGCCTTCAAGAGAGTGAATGCAAGGAAAGGATCCAGTTTGGCTGAGATCTTGCTGAGAACTGAATACCTGTGCTGGATGTCTTAAACCTCTCGATCTAGCAGTGTGTGGAAACCATCTACTTCAAGGAAGCTTCAATCATATCGGTGCCCAATAGGAGCATGGTAATCTGTCTAAATGACTATTGCCCAGTGGCACTTACATTCACAGTGGTGAAGTGTTTTGAGAGGCTGGTGTTGAAGCATATCAGCTCTTGTCTGAATGGTGACTTGGATCCTCTTCAATTCACCTACTGAAGCAACAGCAGATGCTGTCCCGTTGGCTCTTCACACAACTCTGGAACACCTGGACAGCAAAGATTCAAACATCTGGATGCCCTTTATTGATTACAGCTCAGCATTGAACACCGTCATCCCCTCAAAACTAATCAGTAAACTCCAAGACCTGGGCCTCAATACCTTCTTTTGAAATTGAATTCTGGACTTACTCAGTTGCAGACCCCAGTCAGTTTGGATTGGCAAAAACATCTCCTCCACAATCTCCATCTGCACAAGAGCACCACAGGGAAGTGTGCTTACCCCCCCCCCCACCCCCAGCTCTACTTGCTTTTGACTTGTGACTGTGTGGCTAAGTACAGCTCCAACACCATATACAAGTTTGCTGATTACACCACTGTTGTGGGCTGTATCAAAGGAGATGATGAATCAACATATAGGAGGGAGATCTAAATCTTGACTGAGTGGCATAATAACAAAAACCTCTCACTCAATGTCAGTAAGACCAAGGGGTTGATTGTGACTTTAGGAGGGAGAAACCAGAGGTTCATGAGCCAGTCATGAAAGGATGGTTAGAGGTGGAGCAGGTCAGTAACTTTATATTCCTGTGTGTCACTCTCTCAGAGGATCTGTCCTGGACTCATTATATAAATATTATTGTGAAGAAACCACAGCATCACCTCTACTTCCTTAGGTCTCTGCAGAGGTTCAGCATGTCATCGAAAACCTTGCTAAGCTTTTCTAAACGTGTGGTGGAAAGCGTGCTGACTGGCTGCATAGTGGCCTGGTATAGGAACACCAATGCCTTTGAGTGGAAAATCCCAAAAAGGTAGTGGATTCGGTCCGGTATATCACGGGTAAAACATTCACAACCACTGAGCACGTCTACATGAATCACTGCGGTAGGAAAGCAGCGTCCATCATCAAAGATCCTCACCTCCCAGGCAATGCTCTTTTCTCACTGCTGCCATCAGGTGGAAGGTACAGGTACCTCAGGACTCGCACCACCAGGTTCAAGAACAGTTACTACCCCACAAACATCTAGGAGCTTGAACAAAAGATGATAGTTACACTCATTTCAGACTCATTTAAGGATTATGTTATATTGTTATTTCATGCTCATTATTTATTGCTATTTATTTTTATGAATTTGCACTGTTTACAGCTTATAGTTCCTCATATTTACAGTGCACAATTCCTGTTGTATAGGATTGCTAAGAATGCCCGCAGAAAATGAAGCTCAGTGTTGAATGTGGTGACAGGTGTGTACAGTGAGAATAAATTTTACTTTGAAATTTGAACTCTATGTCGTCATATGCATACTGTGATAACAACTTACTTTGGGTTAGAATTTTGGCTTTAACGATATTTTGATGATATTTTCTTGGTGACGCTCTTTTCTCGTGAAAGTTTCAGTGATCTTGTTCCAACTTTTTTTACCCAAAATTATAAAATATTATCCACACAAAAATATACAAAATGCAAACATTAAATATTTATAAGACCGAAAAGTGAAATTAAAATGTGAATATTACAGTCTGTAACACAACCAATTCCCGGAGTTGGTTGGAAGAGTCACTGTTGCTTGAAATCCGCCGCCCCCACCACCCCATACCGATTCTATTTACAATGCTCGCAAGTTTCCCAGCGGCTCCACTGATTGACAGCTCCCTCTGCCCCCCCCCACTTGTGATTCACCGTCACATGACACCACACACTGACATCACAGAGGTCCCACTGTCACCGACGTTGTTTCCTCGGAAACGGTCCAGTGCGGACACGGTGCGGAAAGTTTGAGATGGTGGAGTTGGTCTCTACTTGTTGGGGGTTTCAGCTTTATTGTGGGAATCGGCCTCTCCTCTTCCTGCCCATGGAACAGTGAGTGTCTGTCAGCGCCTCACTGCACCCTCTCTCTCCCTCACATACAAAATTTAAAACATATTTGCACAGTTACATGGATAGCAAAGGGTGAGAGGGATACGGGCCTAATGCAGGCAGATGGGACGAGTTCAGGTCGACAGCTTGGTCGGAGTGGATGCGTTGTACCGAAGGGACTGTTTCATTTCTGTATAAGTCAGTGATTCTATTTTGGGAGATTAACTCTGGGTACCAGCTATTCTCTGTGTGAAATATTTCCCCTTCAGATCCCCTTTTAATCTGTCTTTAAACAGTTTTGTCGAACTCTAATGAGAGGCAATTCTTTGGCTGACAAGGCAAGTAGAACAAACAACCCTGTCTACCTGTGATGCCACGTTGAGGGAACTGTATAATTAGAGGCATATGCACAGGTACTTCAGTGAGCAAGGCCCAGAGGGATATGAAACTAACCCAGGAAAGTGGGATTATTGTAGCTGTGCGTGATGGGGACCATTAATGTGATGGGCCAGAGGGTCTGTTTCTATCCTGTACAACCCCGACCACAACAGTCCTGTACTGCAGAGGG
The DNA here is from genome assembly GCF_030144855.1 of Hypanus sabinus. Taxonomy (NCBI): domain Eukaryota; kingdom Metazoa; phylum Chordata; class Chondrichthyes; order Myliobatiformes; family Dasyatidae; genus Hypanus; species Hypanus sabinus. The sequence goes on along the minus strand of NC_082710.1, from coordinate 78,787,983 downwards.
GTTTGTTACCTTCATTCTCAGTTGTGAGCTTGTTCCCTTACCCTCTGAGAAGATATCTGCACCCTCCCACTGTGACGAAGCTGTCAGCCTTCTCTCCTAGTATTAACCAGAGTACTTCACCAAATTCCATTATAAAAGTATTGTTACAGGTGCACAGGGAATGGAAGCATTTTGGTCACGTTTTGAGGGGATTGGTTCACTATGTGACCATTGTTCAATAACAATCACTCGTCCTGGGTTCTGAATGTTTTAGGTAAGACCACCCTGAAGTCTGTGTTCCAGGTTCCCACTGCACTTTCACAGTCAGTGGTTTCTGCATGTCCATACTGAGCATCGAGAATCTGTCTCCACTAACTCAGCACTTGGTCTGTCTCCTACCCTGCTGTGGTGATTCAAATGCTCATTCAGATGGTCCTTAAATACCAGCTTGCACCACCCCCTCAGGCAGTGTGTTCCAGATTGTAACCTCCTTCTGGGGAAAGAGGACAGTTTTCCTCAGATCCTCTTTAAACCACACATTTCTCTCGTTAAACCCATGTTCAAAAACACCTCATACTTGTGTGGATTAAATTCCACCTGCCACTTTTCCAGCTAGTCCACATCCCATGTGAAGATTTGCTAGTTGTCCTCACTATCCACTGCATCCCTAATCTTGGTGTCATCTGCAAACTTGCTGAACCAGTTTACCACATTCTCATCAAGATCATTAATACAGATGGAAAACAACAATGGACCCAGCACCTGGAAGCTGAACCAGGGCAGGATGAACACAGTGAATGATAGGTTTCTGAGAAGTGTTCATGAACAGAGACTTTGTGTGTTTCTGCCTCCAACACCACCTCTGGTGGCTCATTTGGAATACCAGCTATTCTCTGTGTGAAATATTTACCCTGCAGATCCCCTTCAAATCTCCCCCTCCCATATTAAAACTATTCCCTTTAGTTTTACACCCAGACCAAGGGAAACTGACTCTGTCTCTCTAACCTCTGTATGTCTCACATAATTTTATCCACCTCCATCACCTCACCCTTCAGATCCTCTTTAAACCTCCAACCTGTCACGTTAAAACTATTCCCTGCAGTTTTAGGAGGGAGAAAACTGTTCCTTCCCATGAAGACCCTGGGGAGTGAACAGTTTCTGTCAATCATCCCTAGAAGTTATCCCCGTTGATCCATGAAACTGAATCTCTGCCCCTGCACCAGCTTCGCAGCCACACCTTCATCAGTGGTATCTCTCTATACCTCTCTGCACTAACAATTGTCACTGGGAGTAATACCAAGCTTACTATTTTTTAGTTTCTGTCTTATTTCTCTCAATTCACTGCACATGACCACATCCCTCCTCCTCCCTACGTTGCTATTACCAACATGCACCGTCCACCATGATGTCTGGCTGCTCAACCTTCCATTTCAAATGTCCTGCAGCTGCTCCGAGACCATTGGACCATAAGACACAGGAGCAGAATGAGGCCATTAGACCCATCCTGTCTGCTGCACCATTCTGCCAGGAATAAGAGATCATGATAGATCTCTGAATGCTCTCAACCTCTCTTTTCCTCCCCACAATCTGGAACCTCCGCATTAAATATACCCAATGAATTGGCCACATTGGGTATATTTGGGGATGAATTCCGAGTCAGAACCAGAATCAAGTTTATTACCACCGCAAGTGTCATAAAATTTGTTAATTTAGCAGCAGCAGTTCAATGCTTTACATGACAATACAGAAAGAATAAGTAAATTACAGCTTGTGTGTATATGGATATGTATGCTATATATTATTGTATATTATATATTGTATATTTTATATTATTGTATATTATATAGATTACAAAAACAGTACAAAAACAGAAATAACATATATTGAATACATGTATAGCAGTTTTTGAGTGTTTTAAAGTGACAAACCAAATGTCTTCAAACATATGAAATATATCCACTGTCTTGCCCTCTTTATACTGTAGCTGCATCGATATTTTGCAACCAAGTTAGATCCTCAGAGATATTGACTGTTCACTCTCTCCACTTCTGATCCCTCTGAGGATTGGTTCGTGTTCCCTCGCCTTACCCATCCTTCAGTCAGCTCTTTTGTCCTACTGACATTAAGTGCAAAGTTGTAGCTGGTATATGTCACTCCTGTATGCCCAGTCACCTTAATCTGAGATTCCAGCAACAATGGTTGTATGCAACATATTTAGAGATGGCATTTGAGCTGTACTTAGTCACACAGTCATGGATATAGGGGGAGTAGAGTAGTCGGCTAAGCATTCAAACCTGAGATACACCAGTGCTGGTCATCAGCAAGGGGGAGATATTATCACCAATCCACATGTGAGATCCTCAGGTGTGTTGATACCAAGGAACTTAAAGCTGTTTACCCTCTCAACCCCAGAACCATTGATGTCAATAGGGGTTAGCCGGTCTCCATTAATCCACACAATCTATGTGGATTATCACCAATCTGCACAGATTGTGGTTAGGAAGTAGATGATCCAATTGCAGAGGGACCAGGTTCCATAGCTTTTTGATCTGGACTGTGGGAATGATGGTGTTAAACGCTGAGCTATAGTCAGTGAACAACATCCTGACATAGGCAGCACAGATTCACTACCCTTTACTAAGAAAATTGCTCCTTATGTTAGTATGTAGTAGTATTCTGAGGCTGTGCCCTGTGGTCTGAGAACTGCCCACTATTGGAATCATCCTCCCCATATCGACTCTAAGCCTTTCAATATTTGATTGGTTTCAATGAATTTCCCTCATTCTTCTAAACTCCAGTGAGTACGGGCCCACAGCCATCAAAAAATGCTCATGCGTTAACCCTTTTATTGCCAGGATAATTTTTGTGAACCATCTCTAGTCCCTCTCCTATGTGAGCATGTACCTTTTTAGATAAGGGGCCCAAAACAGTTCACAATACTCCAAGTGTGATCGGACTGATGCCTTGCAAAGTCTGAGCTTTACATCCTTGCTTTTGAATTGCAGTCCTCTTGAAATGAATGCTAACATTGCATTTGGCTTCCTTACTAACAACTCAACCAGCAAGTTTATCTTCAGGAAATCCTGCACTTCTGGGACGTGCCTGATCCCAGTACACAGGGGGCGACACACCATTGTGTCATCTCTGTTGCTGCCACAAAATCTCCTACACATCCCCCATTTTGTGAGTCTCCTGTCATTACTGTTCTGCTTGACCTTTCCTCCCGCGGAGCATCAGACTGGGGTGTCAATACCACCAACCTGACGGGCTGCAGTCTCTGGTTCGTCATCCTCCCAGGGGTATCCAAAGCAGTGCACTGGTTGCTGAGGGTCACAGCCACAGGGAAACCCTGCACTGCCTGACTCTTCCCTGTTCCAGTCGTGGTCACCCAACAATCTGCAGCCTGACCTCAGGTGTGACCAACTCACTGAATCTCTGGTCTCAGCATCCTGGAAATTCTAGGTCTGTCCATCTCCTGCTCCATTTCCTTCACACCATCAGTCAGGAGCTGCACCTCAGTGCACATCCCTCATGTGAAGTTGTCCGGGACACTGATCAACTCCCTGATCTCCCACCTCCTGAGGTGGAGCATGTTACCTCCATAACTGCCATTCCAGATACTCCAATAAGGAGAGGAATTCCAAAGAGTTGAGAAGCAGGACCACAAAGGTAGTGATCTCGAGATTACTATGTGGCTGAGGGATTGGAGCAAGGGGCAGGGATTAGATTTCTGGATCATTGGAGTGATCTGTACAAAAAGGACGGGTTGCACTTGAATCCCTGGGGGACCAATATCCTGGCGGGGAGATTTGCTAAGGCTTTTGGGGAGAGTCTAAAGTAGGATTTCTGCGGGGTGGGAACCAAACTGAAGTGATGGAGGAACAAGCGGTTGGCTTACAAATAGAGAAAGCTTGGAGACTGTGAGGGAGGAAAGACAGGTGATAGAGAAGGAACGAGCTCAGATTGATGGTTTGAGATGTGTTTATTTTAATGCAATGGGGATTATGGACAAAGCAGATGAGCTTAGAGTGTGGATCGGTATTTGGAGCTACGATGTTGCGGCCATTACAGAGATTTGGATAACTCAGAGGCAGGAATGGTTACTTCGAGTGCCAGGCTTTAGGTGTTTCAGAAAGGACAGGGAGGGAGGCAAAAGAGGTGGTGGCATGGTACTGTTGATCAGAATTTTCTCCAAGCTTAGACATGACATAACGGAGGAGAGCCAATAAAAGACAGTAGGTGGATTAGAATCTTTCCAGTAATAACAAGATAGCTCTCCTAGCCAGTAAAGTTGAAAAGGCTATTAGATGCTGAGTGGAAGCAGATACTCTACCTACTTCCTCTAGAATAATCCCAAAAATTGCCATAAGTGAATTGGGTTGAATATCCACATCTATAACTTTAGATAGTATTCTAAACACATCCCTCCAAAAATTGTTTCAGCTTACACAGGACCAAAACATATGAGTTAGAGTACCCACTTCTACGTTACATCTGTCACAAATAGGGCTTATATTAGGAAAAATATGCGCCAATTTATCATTGGACATATGCGCCCTGTGTACTATCTTAAACTGAATTAAGGAATGGTGTGCATAAATAGATGAATTATTAACAAGATAATAAATTTTACTCCATTGATCATTTGAAAGTAAATGTTGAAGTTCTAGTTCCCAAGTGCGTTGAACCGTATCACTAGGCAACATCCCAGCATTCATTAACTGTTTATAAATGATAGCTATTAATAGTTTTTGAAATGGTTTAAGCTGAAAAATAGCATAAGCCAAATTTGAAGAGTAGGCCAAGGGATAATTCGGTAGAAAATCACGTAAAAAAATTCCTAACCTGTAAGTAGCTAAAAAATGTGTATTAGAGATGTCATATTTATCCATTAACTGCGAAAAAGACATTAAACAATCCGGTAAGAACAAATCTAAACAGGTTTTTATTTCTTTAGTTTTCCATGTTAAAAAAGCCTTATCCAGAGTTGATGGTTTAAAAAATATTAGAATAAATATTACTAGAGAGTAAAAAATTATTTAATTCAAAAAATCTATGAAACTGAAACCAGATTTTTAAAGTATGTTTAACAATAGGGTTGACAGCTTGTCTACCTAATCTGGAGAATGAAAAAGGAAGGGGAGGTCCTAATAGAGAAGTTAAAGAAAACTCCATTACCAAATTTTCCTCCAAATGTAACCATGGAGGGCAATCCTGGTTATCTATATCATAAATCCAAAAAGTAATATAACGAATATTAACCAATAATGAAATCTAAAGTTTGGTAAGACCAGTCCTCCATTCTGTTTTGATTTTTGAAATAAAATTTTATTCACTCTAGAGTTTTTGTTATTTTGTAAGTCAGAATCATAGAATCTATTTTATCAAAAAAATGTTTTTGGAACAAAAGATGGAACAGCATCTCTACTTTTTGCGAAGGCTGAGGAAAGTCCATCTCCCACCTCCCCCCGCCCCCCACCATCCTCTTCACATTCTACAGGGGGTTATATTGAGAGCATCCTGAGCAGCTGCATCACTGCCTGGTTTGGAAACTGCACCATCTTGGATCGCAAGACCCTACAGCAGATAGTGAGAAGATCATCAGGGTCTCTCTTCCCGCCATCACAGACATTTACACTACACATTGCATCCGCAAAGGAAACAGCATTATGAAGGACCCCATGCACCCCTCATACAATCTCTTCACCCTCCTGCCATCTGGGAAAAAGGCTCCGAAGCATTTGGGCTCTCACGACCAGAGTATGTAACAGTTCCTTCCCCCAAGCTATCAGACTCCTCAATACCCGAAGCCTATACTGACACCTTGCCCTATTGTCCTGTTTATTATTTATTGTAATGCCTGAACTGTTTTTGTGCACTTTATGCAGTCCTGTGTAGGTCTGTAGTCTAGTGTAGCTTTCTCTGTGTTGTTTTTTTTATATCACGTAGTTCAGTCTAGTTTTTTGTACTGTGTCATGTCACACCATGGTCCTGAAAAACGTTTTTACTTTGCACTGTACCAGCAGTTATGGTCAAAATGACAATAAAAGTGACTTGACTTGACTTGAACTGCTTGAAATATATATAAAAATTTCGGTAAAATAACCATTTTTATAGCATTAATTCGACCTATCAATGACATCAACATAGGCGACCATTTAGAAAGTGCTTGATGAGTATATTCAATTAGAGGGGAGAAATTATACTTACATAGGTCTTTAAAATTTTTAGTAATTTTGATACCAAGGTAAGTGAAATGGTTTTTAGCAATATTAAAAGGTACTTGATCATAATAATCATAATAATTAATAGGAGATAATTCACTTTTATGTAAATTAAGTTTATATCCAGAGAAAGTACTAAATTCCTTAAATATAGATAGCGTAAAAGGAATAGATTTCCTAGGGTTTGAATTGTAAACTAATAAATCATCCACATATAACAAAACCTTATGTACATCCCCTCTCTTAATACCCTACACAGAATTAGAATCCCTAAGAGCCATAGCAAGTGGTTCTAAACACAAATTAAATAATAAAGGACTAAGAGGACAACCCTGACGGGTTCCTCTATATAATCTAAAATAAGGAGACTTTTGATTATTAGTTATAACTGCAGCCACCGGGGCGTGGTAAATCAATTTAATACAGGAAATAAATCACGGGCCAAATTTAAACCTCTTCAAAACCTGAAATAAATAAGGCTACTCCACCCTATCAAAGGCTTTCTCTGCATCCAGAGATACAATACATTCAGATTCTTTGAGGGTGAATAAATAATATTTAACAATCTTTGAATATTAAAATGTGAGTACCTATTTTTAATAAATCCTGTTTGATCATTTGAGATAACATTAGGCAAAAATTCTCAAATCTATTAGCTAAAATCTTAGAGAGAATTTTAAAATCTACATTTTAAATAGGTCTATAGGATACACATTCCAGTGGGTCTTTTCCTTTTTTAGGAATCAATGAAATTAATGCCTCATAAGAAGTTTTTGGAAGGTTCCCAGAGGATATAGAATTGGTAAATGTTTGATGTGGTATAAGCATTGCATGTGTTACGGATTCAGCAACAATAAATATATAAGTGAGGCAGGGGTTTTTATAACAAATAAAACATTTATTAAATACTGAAAAACAAACCCCCAAAAAGTAAACAAACCACTAATGTAACCGGAAATCAGCTGCTGTGCAGCAGCTTAAACAGTTCTTAAAGCAATAAAGCTTAAACAGTTCTTCAAAGTAGTACTGCAAAAATTCAAAATACTTACAGTCCATTAAAGGAGAGACTTTTTAGATGATTTAAATTCTCTTTCACGTCATGTTGTTGCGGTTCCCAGTCGAACTATACTTTTCCCGGAGAATTTACGAAGATGAAAATGAAACGGCTTAAAGGCACTGACTTTTCCTTTACAAAACTATACCCAATCCTTTCTGCTATATTTCGCAGGGATTAACATGGGGACAGCCAACGAATTCCTTCCGAATCAAACAAGGTCGAACCTGTTTCATCGTCGAAATCGACTTTCCTCGTTCTTTTAGCTCCCGAGCTCCGATCTTCACTCTCCACTGACTTTTAACTGGCAGTATTATAAAGAAACTGCTGGCAATGACCTTTTAAACTTTAGGCATGAAATAAAACTCCATCTTTCAACCAAACTGCGTCATAATATTGGAACACGCAGTAGCATGGAGTCAAAATGGCAAATCCAGCCATGAACTGCCCCTCCTCACAGGGAGGAGTCCTCCTTTTATACCCTGTAAAAAAAAAACCTGTCACATGATCTCTACTGGCGGGAAAATGACGTCACTCCACCATCACAAGACCACTACCTTAGGTCCAGTATAGCTTCAACACCACTGTCACGTGACAAGTACAAGATACCCACGGGTACGTAACACATGAAAAGGCTTGTAAAATTCTACCGTATAACCATCAGGTCCCAGAGCTTTCCCTAAATGCATACAGAATATAACCATATAACAATTACACCACGGAAATAGGCCATCTCAGCCCTTCTAGTCCGTGCCAACGCTTATACTCACCTAGTCCCACTGGCCTGCACTCAGCCCCTAACCCTCCATTCCTTTCCTGGCCATATACCTATCCAATTTTATTTTAAATGACAATACCGAACCCGCCTCTACCACTTCTACTGGAAGCTCGTTCCACACAGCTATCACTACCTATATAGCCTTGGCTGTGTCCTCTTGTTTAATAGGTGCATCTAATATATCAACATCTTGAGTCGAAATTTGAGGTATATCTAACCTTTACAAAAATCTATTCATAGTAATAGTACTATCAGAGAATTCAGATTTATAATGATTAAAATAGAAATCCATAAATATCTTATTAATTTCATAAGGATCTAAAGTTTCAATTCTATCTGGTCTACGAATTTTTAAAATCTGTCTTCTGACCTTCCCAGCCATTAACTGGCCCGCCAAAAGCTTAGCAGATTTTTCCCCATGTATATAAATAAACTTTAGGATTTAAAAAATTGCTGTTCAATGGGAAAGGTCAGAAGCAAATCATACTGTGATTGAAGTTCGACTCTTTCTTTATATAGGTCCTCTGTAGGTTTAACTGAATAAGCTTTATCATGTCTTTAATTTTATTAATAAGCACTGACAATTCCGCTTTAGTTTTCTTTCTCAAAGCTGCTGAATATGAGATTATCTGTCCCCTAATAGAAGATTTCAACATGTCCCATATAACCAGGTTTGACATTCCTTCAGTTGTATTAAATTCAAAAAATATAGAAATTTGCTCCTTAATGAAACTAACAAAAGTTGGATCATGTAACAGTACGGGATTCAGTCTCCACTGTGAGATTTTAAAAAAGCTATCCAAAAGCTTCAGGGTTAAGTTTAAAGGCGCATGATCTGACAACGCAATGATGTCATACGCACACTCAACAACGGAGTATAACAAACGTGTGTCTAAAAAAAAGTAATCAATTCGGGATTACTTATGATGAACGTGTGAGAAAATAGAGAAATATTTATTGTTTGGGTTTTTATATCTCCCGATATCGACCAGGCCATATTCTAATAAAAAAGAATTAATACAGGCCGCCGCTTTATTAGGAAGCGACGGATTGGTTGATGACCTGTCAATCGTTGGTTTTAACCAACAATTAAAGTCACCACCCATAATCAACTTATATTCGTTCAAATTCGATAACTCAGAAAAAAGTTTCTTTTTAAAAATCAGAATTATCTACATTAGGTGCGTATACACACGCCTTTTGCCCGCATAATAAACCAGTAACGATTAAGTATCTTCCAATCGAATTAGTAATAGTATTAAAGTGTACAAAAGGGATTTGGGGGCTAAGAAAGATAGATACGCCTCTTATTTTATTATCCGACAGCGAATGGTACAAAGGTTCTTTCCAAAATTGAAAAAAATCTGTCCTCATCCTGTTTCCGTATATGATTTTCTTGCGCAAAAATATCTGCGTTGTCTTTTTAATTTCTGAAAATATCATTTTACGCTTAATGGGGTGATTCACACTGTTCCAATTCCAATATATTATATTAATTTTATTAACATCCATGTTTAAAGTTGAATTTAAGATTATATAAAAGAAATGTTACGCAAGCACAGTTTACACCAAGAGGTACGGATACAACCAGAAGGAATGACGTATTTACGAGAAAAAAATCCATCAAAAGAACTGCCCAATCAAGAAAAAAACCTACTGTAATAGCCCCCCTCCCCCCTCCCAAAAGGTGAGAAATCCAATGACCAATAGGCTGGCCACATGATAAACTAATAACCCTTGACCCTATTCTCCATTTTGCAGCTACGTATATTAAATTAAAGCAAAAATCCCACGCAAAATAGCCATAATAAAAAGTACAAAGTTCGACTACTACAATGTTATGTCTAACAGTAATAAAAACATAATCGGCAACGGCATCTTAAAATCAGCTAAAGTATCTTAATCACATATTCAAAAAAGAATAAATCCGAGCAAATAATATTACAAAGTTCTTTCTCTCGAAAAAAGAATACATGAGTATAACAAACCTAAAACTATATTAGTATTGAAACAAATAAGAGAAATAAAAAGATTAATATGCGACAGGTCCTGTGCAGACCATCAGAGTATAATACTATAAAAGTTCCCTACAGAATAGTTATGTATATACTAATAATTAATAGGGAAAAAATTTTATCAGCCACATCCCATACCAGAGACTAAAAAAAGTATAGAATAAACTTAGCTCAGAAAATTCATATACATCTCATACAACAAAATACTTCAGAATTACCTGTTGAGTAAATGGGTTAACTTTAAGATTTTATTCAGTAGGTTTAAATTTAAGATTTTTAATGTACTCCCATCCCTCCTGGGGAGAGTAGATTCTCAGTTACTGAGACTTTTCAGAAAAGATTATCAGTCTTGCTGGGTAGCGAAGAGAGGGGTATAAATCTATTTTATACATTTCACTTACGACTTCTCGGTATTTCCTTCTTTCGGCAAAGATTTCAGGAGGATAGTCTTCAACGATACGAATTTCTGCCGATTTAAAGATTAACTCGCTTTTTTCTGGCTTCTCAAAGTATGGCTTCTTTAGTTGTATAATAATGCAGGGAGAGTACAATTGGTGAGGATGTAATTCAGGTGAATGCTGAGAAAGTGCTTGAATAGGTCATGTTCATTCTCAATTCCGGTTGTAGTCTGCTGAAGTGTTTGAAGCTGGAAATCCAGATTTTTCAGAGAATCTTGAACCGTAGAGATAGCTTTTTCAAGCTTCCCATTTGAGCCTGTCAGCTTATCAATCGTGGTATTAAGCGACCCAAATTCCGACTTCATGTCTTGTATTGAAAAAAATATTCCTGCTAAAGTAACAAGTTCCTCCGCCTTCTTGGTTTGTTCCATTTGCTCCGTTTCAGGAAAAGTCTTGCCGCCTCTCAGTTCAATACCAGAATGACTTTTTTCAGCCATTGTAATTAATTTGGAAATCCTTCAGTATAAGTAATGAATCATCAAAGCTAATAGGCATCTGTCAGTGGGATATAAAGTACATAAAAAAGTGAGCCGCTAAGAATGCGACTTACCCTATGAGCTGCAAAATGGCGTATCTCCGTCAAAAATCTAATTACATTTAAAATCAAATTCCTGTTACTGAAACCCGGCACATTTTTTGCAAATGTAATTAATAGTGGAGTGTCTGGGAACTCAGTGCTCTTAATTTCTTGCAACCTGTAATGGAAATGAGATTGAGAAACCACTTAACTATAACTAATAAACTCCTTAACCCACAACTGAAACAGCAACGGCACCAATTCTCCGCTCGACGTGGATACCGAGATGGACGGATTGATGGGGAATCGGGCCATAACAATTCCAGGTCAGTGATGCACCATCAATAACTCACCCCGAGACGTAAGGCGAGATATCGGCTTTTATTGACTGGAAGAAGGAACCAGGAGTGAGTGACCATCATACTACGTCCTGGAGACTGGGGCCAAGCACCAGGCCTCAGATCGCCTTTATACAGGGGCCTGTGGGAGGAGCCAAAGGAGCAGTCAGCAGGGGGTGTGTCCAGACAGGCACACGTAGTTCACCACAGTCAGTGAATTGGGAGGAATATAAAGCACCGGGATTATACTAGGAAGATGAACTGGTTACTCCAACTTCACCTTAGCTCTTGTAAGAGTCAGACACAAAATATGCGCAACTTGTCTAAATTTTTGTACAACTCTTGCACTGAAATTGTGAGTGGCTCTTAAAAGAGCCGGTATGTTTTTGATCATCCCACTGGGAAGCTTTACTTAGAGCTGGTGTACTTGGTCACAACTTTAGTCCCTTCTGACACGGCATGTTTGACCGGCTCCCCGGGCAGCAGCAGGCGCACGGCAGTTTGGATCTTCCGGGAAGTGATGGTCGACCGCTTGTTGTAATGGGCCAGGCGGGAAGCCTCACCCCCGATGCGCTTGAAGATATCATTCACAAACAAGTTCATGATGCTCATTGCCTTGGAAGAGATGCCAGTTTCGGGGTGAACCTGTTTCATCATGAAGGGGTTTGTTCCTCTGATGTTAGTCTTAAAATACACTGGGGTTTAATACTGTGGATCTGTGACAAATAAATCAGTTCCATTTCAAATCCTGTGTCTCAGGTACCTCCTGCCTGTCACACAGCTAATGTACAATAGAGAGGCCACTCAGTCACCTGGTACCTGCTGGAGTTCCTGTTCCACACCAGAGCTTTCGAATCCATCCCTGCTGTTCACCACTCACTCACCATATAATGTTCAAGTTACAACTGGTCACCAATCTGTTGTTCACCTTGAATTTCCTCCATGACTTTCTGTAAACTGCAGAGCAATTATTCACTGAGGTTTTGTCCCAAATATTCCTCATTCCTCAGGGCTCTGGATCAAGGATGAAGACTTGTGTGGTTAAAATCTTTCTGCCCTGCTCTATTCAATGTTTTGGGTCATTTTTACAGATTTCAAAGGGTGTGCCTCGCACAACTGGACTGTTGCAATAAAGAAATCTAAAGTATGACTGCAGAATGGTGGGTAAATATTCAATGGAGCAGAAACAAGAGTGGTCAGCACAAATGAGGGCTTTGGGGCTCCGGATATGATGGAGGCTGGAGTTTACGGGGAGTAGTGGGAAGGAATCAGACCAAGAGGATGAGGCTACAATTGATAGTTCAGTAACATTTGGAAAATTGACTGAAAAGAGGTTCATGTTTGCAAAATGCTGGAGGATCTCAGTAGGTCAGGTAGCATCTATGGAAAGGAATAAAGTCAATGTTATGGGACAAGATCATGTCTAGACTGTTTATTACTGTTGGCCAGAAAGAATGACAATCTTCAAATCAGTGAATTCAAATGAATCAAGGACAGTGGAAGCAGTCTTTGTTCTTGCCCTGTGCTTGGGGGATAGATGCTGCCATTTTGTGAAGACACTCGATTCTCCATTTTGTGAGCTTGACATGCTGGACTTGATTAGTGTTTTAAAGATGGCACAAAGACTCTTCAGGTAATCTGCTGGACTGGAGGTAATTTCCAAATAAGGAGTTATTTGTGAGGTGTTCTTTGGTTGGCTATAACATGCAGGATTGTGAATGCCTGAGACGATTCAAGCTCATTGCTGACAGAAAACAAAGAGCCATGAGTCAGCAACTGTCCCTTGATGGGAAAAGGATAATAGATGGATGCTGGCTTGGACCAGAGCCAATGACCTGATGTTAAAGGCCAAACACATGACCTGTGGCCAATGACACGGGAATGCAACATTTGAATTGATAAGCAATGGATATAAAAGTGGATGCTTTGTGTGTGCCGGTCGCGGTAACTTCAAAGAATAACCATCGCAGATACAAGCGAGAAGAACCCTGCGTGAAGCACGTGGAGAGTGAATCGGGACCACGAGGAACAAGGAGCGCCTGGCCAGCGTAAATTCCTCTGCCCGGTTAATACCTTTGCTATTCTTTGACTATCCAGGAGAGTCAGGGATCCTTAGCAGGTGTACACACAAGGTATTTAGTGTATGAATTCATGTATTTGTTAGTTTGAACAATAAAGGTAATTGTCAGTAGATACAGATCTCTCTGTGCCTCACTCAGAATCATTGGAATAGGTAGAAGCGGTATCTCTCTCTCTCTTTTTCCAACATTACTCTGCTGAGATGCTGCCTGACCTGCTGAGTTCCTGCAGCACTTTGTGTGTGTTATTTTACAGTTTATTCCCAGCATCTGCTGAACCTCGAGTTTCCTATCTATGTTTCTAAGTGAGTGGGACTTTGACAGTTTTCATATGAAATGCTGTTGACATTAAGTAATAAACAAGAGAAAATCTGCTGACGCTGGAAATCTAAGCAACAGACACAAAATCCTGGAGGATCTCGGCAGGCCAAGCAGCATTTATGGATAGAAGTACAGTCGACGTTTCAGGCTGAGACCCTTTGGAAAAAGCCTTATAAAACTCTCCAGAGAATCAAGTCCTGGGGATTTCCCAGAATGCTCGAATAACCTGAGCAATTTCCTCCTGGGAAATGGGTTGATCCAATTGCCTACAGTCATCCATTGAAAGATTAGGAATGTTTAATTGACCTAAAAAATTATTCATTGCAATATTATCAGTGAGTCAGAACTAAACAATTTGGAATAAATTTCCCTAAAAGTGTCATTAATTTCAAAATGATCAGTTGTCATATCCCCATTAATTTTATGTAATTCTTTAATTTGCTGCTTGGCTATAAATGGCTTCAATTGATTAGCCAGTAGCTTACCAGTTTTATCTCCGTGAATATAAAATTGACTTCTTTCTTTTAAAAGCTGGCTTTCAATTGGATACGTTAAAAGGAGATTATATTTAGTTTTGGTTTCAATATGTCTCAATGTTTCAGGATCAGGTACCGAAGCATATTTACGATACAGTTGTTTTAACTGATTAGCTAGTACATTTCTCTCTTTGTTAGCTTTTTAAATGATGTTTGCAGTATAAGAAATAATCTGACCCCAGATATATGCTTTAAAAGTATCCCACACTCAGGTGGGAGGAACAACACCTTGTATTCTGTCTTGGTAGCCTTAAATTTGATTGCATGAACATCAAAATCTTTATCTTCCAGTCATGCTCTCCCCTCCTTCATCATTTCCCATCCCCTTTTCCCTCTCACCTTATCTCCTTGCCTGCCCATTCTCCCCCCTTTTCTTTCTTCCATGACCTTCTGCTCTCTCCTATCAGACTCCCTCTTCTCCAGCCCTGTATCTCTTTCACCAATGAACTTCCCAACTCATTGCTTCATTCTTCCCCCTCTCTGTTTAACCTGTCACATCGTGTTTCTCTCTCCTTTCTCCCAGCTGTTAAATTTACTCATCTTTTTAAACTCCAGTCCTTGCTTATACCACATTCATGTTCTACCCTTACAGATTCCTTCAAGGTAGGAAGATTACCAACTCTTTTTACAAAGCTTCCATTTCGCTTATTCTCAAAAAGAATAAGAATCCTACTGAATGTTCTTTGTATAGACCTAATGATACTAAAATTTTATCTGAAGTGTTGGCTCACAGACTTGAAAATATTATATCTTCTATAGTTTTGGATGATCAGACAGGATTTATTAAAAATTGATTTTATTAAAAATCAACATTCCCATTTTAATATACGATGTTTGTTAAATGTTATGCATTCTCCATCTAAGGAAGTATCAGAATGTGTGTTATCTTTGGATGTGGAGAAGGCCTTTGACAGAGTTGAATGGAATCAACTTTTTACATCCTCAGAAAATTTAAATCATGGACCTAATTTTATTCATTGGATTAAATTACTTTGTTTATTTCCCTCCGCTCAGGTTCTGATTAATCTTCGGAATTCTAAACCCTAGAACTAGACAAGGTTGTCCTTTGAGCCCCCTGCTTTTTGATTTGGCATTAGAACCCTTAACAATTGCTTTTTGAGAGTCTATAGAGATTACTGGTATCTTAAGGAGAGGTACTATTCATAAAGTGTCGCTCTATGCTGATGATTTATTGCTTTTTATATCTAATGTTACAACATCTTTACCACTTGTGTTCCATTTACTGACTACCTTTAGTCAGTTCTCAGGATAAAAATTAAATTTACAAAAGAATGAACAGTTTCCTTTAAACAATTTAATGCTATCTGATATTAACCTTCCCTTTAAAATTTTAAGAAAACGAATTATGTATTTAGGAGTAATAATCACTAAGAATTATAAAGATTTATTTAAGGAAAAATGTTAAACTTTATTGAATTATGTTTAAAAAAAGCACTTTCTAATTGGTCACCTCTCTCTTTACCATTGATTGGCCAAATTAATTCTATTAAAATGAATATCTTACGTAAATTTATATCCCTTTTTCAAGCTGTGCCTGTTTTTATTCCTAAATCTTTTTTTTTGACTCCTTAGATTAAATTCTTTCTTCCGATGTATGGAAGAATAAAAAATCTCGAATAAATAAAGTTCACCTTCAAAAAACCAAACAGAATTGAGGCTTTGCCTTACCCAATTTTAGATTATATTATTGGGCAGTTAATATACAAAATATTACGTTCTGGATATATTACATTAACCATGAGAATTGCCCTGTATTAGTGGTTGCCAACCTGTTGATTGCGATTGACTGGTCAATCTTTGAGACTTTCCCAGTAGATCCTGAAAAAAAAATGAAAAATAAATACACAAATACTGTTGAGAAATTGTTTCTGGTTTGCGGGCTTTTAGTTACGTTCAGTGTGCATGTGTGTAGCTCCCCTGCAGTACACAGTGTACTTCAGTAGTCCCCAACCACTGGGCCGCGAGGAAACAATATGAGTCAGCTGCACCTTTCCTCATTCCCTGTCATGCCCACTGCTGAATTTGAATACACGCATTGTCATCAGTCGCCTACACACGGTGATAACCTTGCGGCAGGGATCAATGGTTGGCCTCGGGCGTCCGACAGGAAGTGCCATTGCAAATAGCCTGGAGCGCGGACAGATGGGCGCCACCTCTAAACTTGTTTACCACACTGAATGTTTGTGGGGGAACCTAGTGCTAAAATATTCACAGATGACCTCAGCTTTTTGTAAGTATCAGAGCAGCTACCACGTTGCGATCTACTGAAGCAAACTTTGGTCGGCCGATAGATCCTACAAGGGGGGTGGGCACATGCTGTCACACCCCTTGCTTGGTCAGTCGCTCTCTCTGGACTGCGACCGCCGGGGCCTCAGTACGGGGATCACCGGCTCTGACCTTGTCCTCTCACCCCACTCATGACCAGCCACATCTGGCCAAGGCATCTGGCGGGCAGTTTGGGCCGGGAACTGCTTCGGCACCTTGAGTCCAAGCACCCTGCACTTAAAGACAAATGCTTTGAGATTTTTCAGCGGAAAAAACGTGAGCAAGTGGGACAGAAGCTAAGTGCCGAGAGCCGCGAAAACTAAATTGCGGAATAGACTGGACATAAGGAACCTGCTTTGAGTATCGGTGTATTCCGGTCAGCCAGTTCGCAAAAATATTGTCAATATTAAACAGGTCCGAGGTGCAAAAAAGGGTTGGTACCCTTGGTGTTTATACATTATTTCTACTTCTGTGTTGCAGGGTTTTACTTCCGGTCTTTTCTGCCCCGGTGCACATGCGTGGGCATCTGGGGTTAATCTCACCTTTCACTAAGACAAAGGTAGGGAATCTTGGGCTTAAAAAGGTTGGTGACCACTACCCTATATGGGTTTTTTTGGAAGTCAATTCTGTTATGAAATTTTCCATTATTTCTTTACTTGAATCCTTGCTTTATCTTTAAATAAACTAACTGACAATGTGGTGGTCAAACATACTTTGAGGATTTGGTTACAGTTTAGAAAACATTTTGGTTTATTGAGATTCTCCCTCGAGTCCCATCCTTTCTAATTGTGTTTTTTTTTAAACCGTCTTTAATGGACCAATCTTTTAAAGAATGGGATAGATTGGTTATTAAACGATTTCAGGATTTGTTTGATGGAGGGGATTTTTCTTCTTTTGTGAACTTTCAATTAAATTTAACATTTCCAATACTCACTTCATTTGATATTTACAGATTAGGGATTTTTAAAGATACCAACTACATACATTTCCTACAAGCCCAGTTAAGAAGATAATAGATACAATTTTTAATCTGAAACCCTTCGACAATGGTTCAATATCTCACATTTATGGTCTGCTGTTGGAACTGAGAAAGACCTCTTCAGATAAAATTAAAGGAGACTGGGAAAAGGATTTACAGATTGTCATATCTGAAGAGAACTGGAAGACTATTTTAAAATTGATTAATTCTTCATCATTGTGTGCTCATCATTCTTTATTACAATCCTGAGTGGTATACAGAGTTCATATGTCTAAAGGCAAGCTCTCTCATTTCTACGTAGATATTTCCCTACTGTGATGGATGTACTAATGGAATGGCCACACTAATTCATATGTTTTGGGCATGTCCGAGCCTTGTAAAATTTTGAATAGATGAATTTCAAAAGTTTTCTGTACTCTTCAATTGTTAATTTTAAACCCAATCCCTTGACTGCCATGTTTGGAATTGCTGAGGATAGTATTCCAAAACTGAAGCAATCTAATTTGCGGGAATTGGCCTTTATGTCTCTTATGGCTAGGAGGGTGATCTTGCTCAAGTGGAAGGAGGCTGCCCCGCACACGCATGTTCAGTGGCTATCTGAAGTCATGTTGTGCCTTGATCTGGAGAAGATTCATTATTCGATTTCTGATTCAAAACATGATTTTCTATTGTTATGGGGACCCTTTCTGAGTTATTTTCAGTATAGGCAAGAGTCATCAAACATGCTCATAGATTAACCCTTTTATTGCCAGGATCATTTTTGTGAAAGGACAGGAAGGGAGGCTAAAGAGGAGGGGGCGTGGCAGTGTTGATCGGAGATAGTGTCACAGCTGCAGAAAAGGAGGAAGACATGGTGGGATTGTCTACAGAGTCTCTGTGGGTGGAAGTTAGGAACAGGAAGGGGTCAATAAATCTACTGGGTGTTTTTTATAGACCACCCAATAGTAACAGGGACATCAAGGAGCGGATAGGGAGACAGATTCTGGGTAAGTGTAATAGGGTTGTCATGGAGGGAACTAATCAAGTGTGACAGTGGAAAAGTGTGTATGGAACCAGAGGAGAAAGCTGAGGTACTTAATGAGTGCTTTGCTTTAGGATTCACTATGGAAAAGCATCTCGGCAATTGTAAGGATGAATTACAGTGGACTGAAAGGCTTGTACATGTAGATATCAGGTCCACAATACCTTATCCGAAATTCTGAAATCAAAAAAGCTCCGAAAACTGAGGTTTTTTTCACCAAAAGCTGATGTCACTCAGGTGTGACGTGGCAGCACCAGCAGAGGCAGCCAGACATCAGTAGTGGCTCAGCGCTCGTACTGGTTACATTTGCATTTGCTGTTTGCTGATATTTTGTGTTCACTGTTGACTTTGTGTTTAATTTCACTGTGAAAATGTCAAAAAGAGCTGCAGATACCCCTATGGGTAACAATGAGAAAAAGAGAAGGAAGCATCTATCATTATCAATAACGCAGAAAGTGGAGTTATTGCAGAAGCTTGATCATGGTATGTCCATGCAGCTTCTTACTGAAGACTGTGGTGTCGGAACTACCACTGTATATGATTCAAAGAAACAGAAAGACCAGTTACTGAAGTTTAATAGTGATAGTAACATTCTACATTTATTCCAATAAGTCATTTACCATGTCTTTGATTCAGTTTGTTTGAAGCTGTATATTTTTATGTTTTATTGAATGTTTTTGTTGGAAATAATTTTTTTCCTGTTATTATTCCCTAAATAATACAGTATAACAATTATTTACATAGCATTTACACTGTATTAGGTATTATAAATAATCTAGAGATGATTTAAAGTATATGTGAGGATGTGCGCAGCTCTGGAGCTTCGCCGGGTCCTAAAGTCCACCCACACTGAGACAGGTCAAATAAGGAACTTGAGCATACGTGTTCTTTGGTATCCACAAGGGTCCCGGAACCAATAAGGAGGGATTCTGAAATCTGAAAAGTTCTGAATTCTGAAATGCAACTGGCCCCAAGGATTTCAGATAAGGGTGGTGGACCTGTACTAAGAAAGAGGATGTACAGTAGCTTCTGGAAAGCATCAAGTTGGATAAGTCACCGGGACCAGATGAAATGTACCACAGGCTACTGTGGGTGGTGAAGGAGATGATTGCTGAGCCTCTGGCGATGATCTTTGCATCATCAATGGGGATAGGAGAGGTTCTGAAGGATTGGAGGGTTGTGGAGGTTGTTCCATTGTTCAAGAAAGGGAGTAGAGATAACCCAGGAAATTGTAGACCACTGAGTCTTACTGCAGTGGTTGGTAAGTTTGATAGTGAAGATCCTGAGAGGCAGGATTTATGAACATTTGGAGAGGCATAATATGATTAGGTATAGTCAGCATGATATTCAAAGGCCTTATGAGCCTGATTGAATTTTTTGAGGATGTGACTAAACACATTGATGGTAACACTGCAGATGTAGTGTATATGGATTTCAGCAAGGCATTTAACAAGATACCCCATGCAAGGCTTATTGAGAAAGTAAGGAGGCATGGGATCCAAGGGGACATTGCTTTGTGGATTCAGAACTGGCTTGCCCAGAGAAGGTATAAAGTGGTTGTAGACACGTCATATTGTGCATGGAGGTTGGTAACCAGTGGTGTGCCTCAGGGATTTGTTCTGAGACCCCTACTTGTGATTTTTATAAGTGACTTGGATGAAGAAGTGGAGGGATGAGTTAGTAAATTTGGTGATGATGCAAAGGCATATAAGATGATGAGAAGCATTGATTGTACAGATAGTTAGAGGCTTTTTCCCAGGGCTGAAATGGTTGGCATGAGAGGACACAGTTTTAAGGTGCTTGTAAGTAGGTACAGAGGAGATATCAGGGGTAAGTTTTTTACGCAGTGAGTGGTGAATATGTGGAATGGGCTGCCGGTGACGGTGGTGGATTCAGATATTATAGGGTCTTTTGCATTTCAGATATTTGGATTTTTTTCTCCTTTTAGAAAATATTCTGTACATTTATTTCTACTCCCAAAGTGTCTGATCTTGCATTTTCCAACATTGTATTTGATTTGTCATTCTCTTGCCCATTCTCCTGATCTGTCATCGTTCTCCTAAACTATCAAAGTACTTCTGCATAACACTGAGTTCTGTATTTGCTACCCTTATTGATTCTGCATCCCTCATGCCCTGACACTCACCCTGCTGGCTGCAGTTATGTCTTATCATCTGCCTGCCCTTCCTGACAGTGTGACTGCATGCTATCTTTGTTTTCTTTACCATCTGTCCTAGCCTGAGTTGTTTCATGCCGGTTCCTACACCCCTGCCAAATTAGTTTAAACCTTCCCCAACTACTCTAACAAACAGCAGTATGCCCACAAGAAAGCTAATCTCAGGGTTGCATATGGTGACAGAAATATATATATTTTGATAATACATTTACTTTCAGCTTTGAACTTTGTAGTAGAGAGCCAGGTGTTGTACTGGTCTGTATCCTCACTGGCTGATACTGTGCTCTGGCAGCTCAGCGTGCTTGAAATACAGGGTCAGTGTTTTTTTTTACAGAAGTGTGTCCTTATTACACAATTGATCTTGTCCACCCTGGAGCTTAGGAGATTCATTGGTGACCAGAATGATTTTTTTCAGACTATAATGTGAAGAGAATCATTCTGTGATGGTCTAAGCTATTTGACCCATCAACTTAATACCAACTCCTGTTACAACGTTTCCGCAGTCCCATTCCCTACTCTGTTCCCACAGCTCTGCAGGTCATTTCCCCTGAAGGACCTGTCTAATTCGTCTTTGAACACTGGTTGTTCCCGCCACCACTCTGGTGAGTCCCATATTTCCCAAGGTGAAGTCAAGAATGTCCCCCTCCCTGGTGGACCACATACTGTTTCAGGAAACCTTCCTGAACACACTTAATCCCATCCAAGTCTCAGGTAGTAAGGGAGTGCCAGTCACTCTACCAAAGCTACTCTGTTATTTTTACATCAGCCCATCTGCCTTAACTGTTCCACACCCTGCACTGATACAATCACACTTCAGCCCCTCAGTGCCATGGTGCTCATTAACTTGGCCTAACTATGCACTGGTGTACTGGGCCAATTGGCATCAACACGGATGATGCCATCTGACAGTAAACTGATTAGAAAGGCTGGCTCTGTTTTAGGAGTCATACTGGACACACTGGAGACTGTGGGAGAACAAAGGACCATACAGAAAATCCTGCCAATTCTGGACAATATTTCTCACCCTCTGTATGCCACCTTTGCTGAACATAGGAGCATGTAAGACAAGTGTGCTGCTCCAAAGAGTGCTGTATGAATTCATTCTGACACTGGGCCATTAGGCTCTCTAATGAGTCAACCAATAGCCGGGGAAGTGATGACACACCCCACCCCTCATGTTAGACTGTTGGAGGTAACTTACTTGTTATTCTTTCTTTTGCTTCTCTTCTGATATTTGTATATCTGTGCACTTGTAATGCTACTGAGACACTGTAATTTATCCATTTGGACTTACTTTCTGTGGTAATCCACGTCTGTCAATGCCACTTACAGACCTCTTTGTCTTCACATCACCTGTCCTGAAAGAGAGCCCAATGATCCAAGTCACTAAAACCCTCCATCCTGCACCAGCTTGTTAGCCACATGTACAACTGTACCACCTTTTTATTTCTTCCCTCGCTAGCAGCTGGCACTGGGATTCCTCCCCACCCCCACCACAGAGTTTCTACTTAACATTTTGCCCAGCTCCCTAAGTTCTCTTTGCATGACTGTCTCTTTTGTTAGAGCCAGTATGGACCACGACCTCTGGCTGCTCACCCTACCCTTTCAAAATGGCCTGTACTTGTTCAGTTACATCCTTGGCCCTGGTACCAGGGAAGTAATGCACTATCCTGCAGTCTCTCTCCTTGCCACAGATGAACCTGTCTGTGATTTCCCCCCACCAACCCCTGGCTAAAGACTCCCTTTTGTCACTGAGGCTCACCGAAAACACAGAACAGTTCAGCACAGGAACAGGCCCTTCTTCCCATGATGTCTGTGCTGAACACGATGCCAAATGAAACTAAATCTCTTCAGCCTGCTTCTTCATGTGCAATCTCTTCATCTGCTTCAATCCTCTGAATATTCATGGGTTTATCTACAACCCTGTTAAATGTTATTATCATATCTGTTTCCACCACTCCCCATGGCAGCCTATACCCGGCCCTCACCCTGCTCTAATGTCCTCCTTTAAATTCTCACCCTGGCATTTTAAAGCTGCACCTTCTCGTATTTGATATTTCTACCCAGAGAAAGTGATTCTGACTGTCTAACTTCTCTGCACCTCTCTTAGTTTTATAAACCTGCCATTTCTCGCGTCAGCCTCCTTCACTCCAGGGAAAACAGTCCCAGTCGGGCTGATCTTTCCTTGTAACTCAGGCCTCCAGTCCAGGTAACATTCCTGTGAATCGTTTCTGTGCCTTTCCATCTTAATCACATCCTTCCTCTGTGTGGTGACCAGAACTGCACAGAGCACTGCCAGTGTGCTTTAATTATTGATTTGTACAACTGTAGTGTGATGTCCCAACTCCTCTCAGAGCCTTTGCCGATGAAGGCAAGCATGTCATGCACCTTCTTCACCACCTTGTCTACCTGTGTTGGCACTTTCAAGGAATTACGTACCTGTGCCCCAGGTTTCTCTTTTCATCAACTCTCCTCAGGGCCCTGCCGTTCACTGGGCATGTCCTGGCCAGCTTGAACTTACCAAAATCCATCATTGTGCACTTGTGCGACACAGAAACAACACTTCTCTGTTTCTCTGCACCAACATCCCAGCAATAAATGTCAATGGACCATTCACCTCTGAACCTTGGTCATATATAAACCACTCATTGCAACTGTCTCTATTTTGTTGTACGGGTCAACACCACGACCCCTCTCTATTTCTCTCATTTACAATTTATCTCCACATAAATAATCTGACTTTTGAATCCTCCTGCCACTCTACATGCCATCACATTTTACCACCTTAAACTCCATTTACCAAGTACTCTACTCACCAGCTTCTTCTTACTTGTTGGAGATCAATCACAACATGCCCCCCCCCCACCACATTCCCTATCATTGACAACCATGGATTCCTCCCTCCTCCGGGTCATTAAAATCAATAATAAATCATTGGTGATCTGGAACTGGCTGCTGGGACACTCCTCTAGTTATGTCATCCCACTCTGTATCAGACCTGTTATTCTGTCTCAGTATGATAACTGGTTTTCAGTCAGAATTAACACACTTCCTTCCCAGTACTGAGTTCTGGTCTTGGGCACCAGTCTTACATGTGGCACATTGGTAAATGGCCCCTGAAAATCCAAAAACACCACTTCTCTAACTTCTCCTGTAAAGTCTCAAATCTCTGGTATGTTTGTCAAACGTGACTTAACATTCAATAAGCCAGGTTACAGGGACAAAAACCTGGTTCCAGATGGACAAGGTGGTGAAGAGGCTTTTGGAACACTAGCCTTCAGTCAGGGTGCCAAATATAGAAGCTGGGATGAAATGGTGCAGTTGTATGACTAGTTGGTTTGGCTGCATTTTGCAAATAGTGTTCAGTTTTAGAGTCCTTGCTGTATTACAGACTCCATTGAGCTGGAAAGAGTGCAGAGGAGATATATGGGGATGTTACTGGATCTTGGAAGTGTCAAACGTTCCTTATAATTATTATCAAGGTGCAAAAACACACAGTACTACGGAAGGTAAAGCAACAGCATTTTTATTAGTAGCTCCCTACTAGAGAGAGAACACTTCTCGGGCACACACAGGGTCCTTAACAGTGGTCTCTCTCTCCGCACACAGATACAGAGTCTTTTTTTATACCCTTCTGTCACGTAGCAGGAAACAATTTTCTAGGTACCCCCACAGTCATATGCCTAGCAACAGTGGTATTTTAAGACAAAGACCCTTCGGTTGCCTTAATAGGCCAAAGGTCATCAACCATAGACAATGTGCATGATG
The DNA here is from genome assembly GCF_030144855.1 of Hypanus sabinus. Taxonomy (NCBI): domain Eukaryota; kingdom Metazoa; phylum Chordata; class Chondrichthyes; order Myliobatiformes; family Dasyatidae; genus Hypanus; species Hypanus sabinus. The sequence continues at coordinate 78,763,455 of NC_082710.1, read as the reverse complement.
AGATAATCTCTCGTAGTTCCACATTTTTTAGACAGTTTTACCACATCCCGTTCTGCAGGTGCACAAGCCAGCAGAGCTTAGCTTGAAGTCTATTTTTTTTACATGTCAGCAGAACAAATTAACCCTTTACAGCCTCAGAAGCACTGATTTGTGGTACGCGTTTTGGGCAATTTTCCCTGGGATGTTGGAGAATGTGATGATATTGCAGAGGTGTATAAAATTATTAGAGGCCTGGGTTGGGTCAAAGATAACAATCTTTGCAGGGTTGGGGAATCAAGAACTGGAGGACATTGGTTTAAGACAAGATTTAATAGGAACCTGAAGGGCAACCTTTACAGGCTGGTCAGTAAATGGAATGAGCAGTCAGGGGGAGTGGCTGAGTCAGGTACATTAAAAAGGTACTTGGACAGGTAGATGGAAAGGAAAGGTTTTTAAGGATATTGGCCAAATGGAGGGAAATGGGACAAGGAGGAGGATAGCCTTGTTCATAATGTGGTGGTGATGGGGTACAGACCACAAGCTCAGATGGGAACTTTGGTCAGCGTGGACTATTTGAGCTGAAGGGCTTATTTCTGTGCTGTATGAATCTGACTGTAAACCCTGTTGACTTAGTTCAGTGATATTAAACTTTTCTAAATGACTTGCTATTTTTTCATATGTTATAGACTCCAGTACCTGAAGTGAAGTTAACTGGACTACAGTTACCTGCTTTATCTTCCACGCTTCTTCAACAATAGTTTTCAACTCCACTGGGAGTTTTCTGTAACACAGTGAGTTTTGACAGATTTCAATCTCTCTACTTTCTCTCCAGACTTTAGTGCAGGTCGTTGGGACCTAGTAATGTTTGCTTTTAGTCCCATTAGTTTCTGCCTCTTGATGGCAATCATTACACATTATTGCACAATGTTAAAATGCCACCATCAGATATCTGTGGGATGTTTGCTGTGTCCCCATTGTGAACACTAATTCAGTGTCGGTCCTATGTTCAATGCAGACTGTTAATCCTGTGACATCGTTGGTGCCTGACTCCATCGGTTTCTGCCTTTGCTCTGGATTCATCAACTGTGTGGAGAGCAGGAGCTCCTGCATGGGCAACTGCTTGTTTTACGTTTCATTCTACCCTGACTTGCATATTGACATTGACAGCGATATCCATGGTTGATCCTGACCAGTGGAGGGCCATCACCAACATGTCTGTACATGGCCTCCTCTCCTGCTACAATGAGGCCAAGCACAGGTTAGATGAGCAACACATCATACTCTGACTGTGTGGCCTCCAATCTTGATGGCATGAACATTGATTTCTCCAAATTCTGGATATCACTACCCTGTTTCTTCCCCACTTCTTGTCCCCCATTCTGATGCCATTTAACCCCTTCACCTCCTCATGCACCCTCATGACACGCCCATCATATCCGTCTGGTTCTCCACTTCATTCGTGTCATCCCATGATCCAGCGTCTCTCCTATTTGATTCCTTTCTCTTCATCTCTGCCTTTTCTGCCTGTCACCCAGCTCCTCACATCATCATCCCTCCACAAACCACATGTCCCCCCCCCCACTCACGTCCTCCTCCCCCTCCCCCACCCAGTCCTCTCCCACTCCCCCACCACCTTGTTCTGGCTTTTGTCCCTTTCTTTCTCATCGTGTTGAAGGATCTCAGCCCGAAATGTCGACTGTTTGCACAGTTCCTCCAGCACTGTGTACACGTTTGCTTCAGTCTATGTATTGATTAAACTAGTCAAACTGGTACAGTGGAAGAGGAATTTGTGGAGTGGTCAGAGACAGTTTCTTACGACAGTTTCTTATGATAGTTTCTTACAGCAGTGTCTTACTCAGGAACAGGCCATTTCAGATGTAATCTGTGTAGTGAGGTGGGATTAAAGAGAGATCTTGTGCTGAAGGATCCCTGAAGAAGTGATCACAATGTGGGAGATCTCCAGAGCACAGATTGAGGGTGAACACCAGAGCCCAGGTTTCAGATCAGTTTTACTTCCACTGGATGAGCTGCCAAGCATGGCTGACGAACCGATCTGCCCATAGTGGTTGGCTATATGACACTAGTAAAGAGATATGCACCTTCCCCTGTCATTAGAAACAGTTCTGTTGGGCTTAATAGCTAAACCATATGTAAAAGTCCAGAGCTGGATCTGGTTGACAGAGGCAATTTGAGGCAGAACTCCATTGGCAGCATTTAATGGGAAGTAGGAGCTTGTCCCATTACCACCCGATCAATGGTTAAGACAGCTGTAAGTGATCGATATGTTGGTATGTGCATGGGAAACTCAATTGGAATTAGTTGTCACCAGCAGATCGTGGTTGTTGCAGCTCACAGAGCAAAGGTGCTCGATGCAGTGGTACCCCAATCATATCAATCACAGTTCCATTCTCATCTCTCTTTGATATTTCTGCTTTTGTGCATTATCCTAATGGGAGAAACACCTGAGGATCTTGAGACCACTCCTCCACATGTCTTCTTTCCCTCACCCTTTCACCATCACTGTCCCTACCTGATGTGCATATGAAAATTATTCATGCCCCTTGGAAGTTTTCATGTTTTATTGTTTTACAATATTGAATCACAGTGGATTGAATTTTGCTTTTTTTATTGATCAACAGAAAAAGGCTCTTCTGTCAAGTGAAAATGGATCTCTGCAAAGTGCTGTAAACTAATTACAGATATAAAACACAAAATAATTGTCTGAATAAGTATTCACCCCCTTAAATATGACACACCAAATCATCACTGGTTCAGGCAATTAGTTTTAGGAGTTACATTACTTGGGAGTGTGGAGGAGCAGAGGGATCTGGGGGTACATGTTCACTGATCTCTGGAAGTTGCCACACAGATAGATTCAGTGGTGGAGGCAGATACACAGGTGAAATTTAAGAGAATACCAGACAGGTATATGGAGGAATTTAAAGTGGAGGGTTATATGGGGGGCAGGGTTTAAGGGTTGGCATAACATTGTGGGCCGAATGGCCTGTACTGTGCTGTATTGTTCTTATTAAATGGAGATCACCATGTGCTGTCAATGTGTTTCAATTGATTGTAATAAAATTACACTACTGTTTGTAGTCACTATCCTGGCAAAAACTACACCATAAAGACAAAAGAACACCCCAAGCAGCTCTGCAAAAGGCTTATGGAAAAGCACAAGTCAGGAGATGGTTACAAGTAAGTTTCCAAGTCACTGAATACCCTTGGAGTCCAGATTAATCATTCAGAAATGGAAAGAATATGGCACAGCTGTAAATCTACCACGAGCAGGGCATCCTCAAAAATTGAGCAGCTGTGCAAGAAAAGAACTAGAGAGAGCCCAAATGCTTCACCTGTCACAACTTTATGGGAGAGTGGCAAAGAGAAAGCCAATATTGAAAAAAAACTCTGATGAAATCTCACCTGAAGTTTGTCAGAAGACAAGAGGGACTCTGAAGTCAACTGGAAGAAGGTTCTATGGTCTGAAACCGAAATTGAACTTTTTTGACAATCAGACTAAAGACTAAGTTTGCCGTAAGCCAAACACCACATCATCAAAAACACACCATCACTACCGTGGAGCATGGTGGCGGCTGCATCTTGCTGTGGGGATGTTTCATTGCAGCAGGCCCTGGAAGGCCTGTGAAGGTGGCAGATAAAATAAACGCAGCAAAATACAGCAAAATCCTGGAGGGAAACCTAATGCAGTGCGCAAGAGAACTGAGACTTATGAGAAGGTTTGTTTTCCAGCAATGATGGTGAGCTTAAAACCAAAGCTGCACAGGAATGCCTTAAAACAACAAAGTTAATGTCCTGGAGTGGCCAAGTCAGAGTCCAGACCTCAATCTGTGGCTGGATTTGAAAAGAGCTGTTCACTCACAAACTGCATGCATTCTGACAGATCTTGAGCCACTTTGTAAGGAAGAATGGGGAAAAATTGCAGTGTCCAGATGTGCAAAGCTGATTGCTGCCAATGGTGCATCAACTAAATACTGACTTGAAGGAGTTGAATACACCTACTTGCTCATGTCCATTCCATGTACGTTTGTGTGCCTGTCTTAGTACATGACTCTCTTACTCTTATACTCAACACCCTGATGAGTGTACAGCATTCTGTACACGTTATCCTGTTGTGTAGCCACGTTCAGTGAACTATGTGTCTGGATCCCATGATCACTCTTTACACCAAAGCTGTAAGGGGTTAATCATTAACATTATACTTTCTTCTTTCATTTGACCTCGGAAAGTGCAATACCACATTCCCTCCCTGATTAAATTCCTTCTGCAACTTCTCTGCATATCTGTTTGTGATCTATATCCCACTGTGTGCAATGATCAATATTTACACTGCCCAGAATTCCACCAATCTTGCTGTCACATGTAAACTTGTAAAACACCCAGCAACATTTTCATCTAAACATTGGGATATATCACAAACAACATAATTTCCAGCATCAATCCTTCTGCATCACTACTGCTCACGGACTTCCAGCCCTACTTAGCTTTCTGTGAGGAATCCATTTCTGAACTGAAATTGCAATTTATATTGAATCCCACGGGTCTTTATCAAATGCCTTATTAAGGTCTACATAGATCATGTCCACAGTCTTGCTTTTATAAAGCACCGAGATGTTAGGACTGATTCTTTTTACATTATATGAGGGGTGAATGATATGTTTGTGGCCTAAGGTAGGAGATGAGTTATATAGCCCTCATTACATGCACATGCTGGTCAACTCTTGAGTGATTAGGCAGAAAGTTTGAAGTTAGTAACACATCTCCTTCTACCTTAGGCCACGCACCTATCAATCATTCCTGATGAGTTATTAACTGTTCAGTTATTAACTTCAAACTTTCTGCATAATCAATCAAAGAGTTGACCAGCATGTGCGTGTAAAGAGAGCTGTATAACTCATCTCCTTCTACCTTGGGCCACAAACTTATCAATCACTCCTCGTATGTTGATGATTTGGATGATTGAATTGATGGATTTGTTGCAAAATTTGCAGATGATGTGAAGAGACAGGTGGAGACACAGGTATTTTTCAGGAAATAGGGAAGGACAGACAGATGAAGAGAATGGGCAAAGTGGCAGATGGAATACAGAATTCGGAAGTGTATGGTCATGCACTTTGAAGAAATATTAGGGTTGACTATTTTCTAAATGGGGAGAAGATACAAAAAAATTGAGGTGCAAGGGATTTGGGAGTCATTGTGCAGGATTTTCTAAAGGTTAATTTGCAGGTTGAGTCTGTGGTGAGGAAGGCAAATGTGATGTTAGCATTCATTTTAAGAGGACTAGAATATAAAAGCAAGGATGTATTGCTGAGACTTTATAAAGTACTGGTGAGGTCTCACTTGGAGTATTGGGAGCAGTTTTGGGCCTTTTATCTTGGCAAGGATGAGTTGAAACTGGATGGGTTTCAAACCAGATTCTCAAAAATGATTCCAGGATTACATGAAGAGCGTTTGATGGCTCTGGGCCTTTATTCCCTCGAATTTAGAACAATGAGGAATGACTAATTGAAACCTATCGAGTGGTGAAAGGCCTTGATAAATTCGATGTGGAGAGGATGAGAGTATCTAAGACCAGAGGACACTGCCTCGGAATGGAGGGGCATCCTTTTAGAATGGAGTTGAGGAGGAATTTCTTTCAAGAGAGTGGTGAATCTGTGGAATTCATTGCCACAGGCGGCAGCTGTGGAGGCCAAGACTTTAGGTATATTTAAGGCAGAAGTTGATAGATTCATGATTGGTCAGTGTATGAAGGGATACAGGGAGAAGGCAGGAGATTCAGCCCCAAAAATGTATCAGCCAAGATGAAGTGACAGAGCACACTTGATGTGCCAAATGGCCTAATTGTACTCCTATATCTTATAATCTGTATCACCACCTCCAAAATCTCTATCAATTTGTCAAGTGTGATCTGCCCACACAAAACCATGTTGGTTGTTCCTAAGCAAGCCATGCCTTTCCAAATGTGCATACATTCTGTACCTCAATATTGAATTCAGATCTGCTGGTCTTTAAACGATTCACACATGTCAGGCGTGGACTTGTCTGACAGTGGCTGCTCCCAGTCAATGCCCGTCTTCCTCCATCCTAACTTGTCCTCCTGCAATTCAGTACCTTCATAGAAGATCTAATTTTATTCTTACTCATAACTAAGAAAAAAAAATAAGATCCCAAAATATTCACTGACTCTTAGCTGTCAGCAGGCCTGGCTTATTTCCCAAAACTAATTCCTCCTGTCTGTTCTCTCCTTTGGTTGGGCTTTGTTTCAAATACTCCAGATTCACTGAAGAAATCTTGTGCATCTAAGTATTAAGCAAGTTCCAATCAATTCTAGGGAAGATAAAGTCCCCCACTGGTTACTGGGGGCCAATACGTTAATCCCATGAGTGTAACTGCAAATATCCTCTGTAAGTGAGCCCTCCAGTTTGTTGTGACATTCCCAATGTGGTAACATCTGTTCCTGTTAAACCCTGCCTACCCCTACTCCAGGGGTCAGCAACCTTTACCACTGAAAGAGCCACTTGGACCCGAAAACACTGGGAGCCGCAAAACCCATTTGACACTGAAATAACACTGCATACAACGTTTTTTTTGCCTTTATGCTATGTATAAACAAACTATAATGTGTTGCATTTATGAAATTGATGAACTCCTGCAGAGAAAACGAAATTACATTTCTGCATGCAACAAAAACATTTTGAACTCCAAAAAAAAGACGTTGGGTTGAAGGTTACTTTTAAGTAAAATACTCAATGTCTATTTGAGTCCTTCTTGTATTTATGAAAAACGCTGAACTTAAATTTTCCGACAGCAGCAAACCAAAAATAACGTCAGCCAGCTGTCAACCTGAAAAATAAAAGGACTATTTCAATGAACAATGAAAAAATATGAATAAACAATAGGCAATTAAAATATTTATCATACTTGGTTAATTGGATTTCTGCTCCTGGACCTCAGCGCACAGCGTCTGCACATCAGGGCTGTATGACGTCACCTTCATCTTTACACAGGATCACAAGCTGTCATCTGTGAGGCGTGCGCGATGTTTGTTTTTAATAAAGTTCATGTTGGAGAACACCTGCTCACATACATATGTGGATCCAAAGATCGACAGGACTCCAAGCGCATACTTTTTAATGTTTACATAAATGTCGGGGATAGCATTCCATGTTTTGAACACAAGTTTGTCTGGTTTTAGGAGGTTTTCAGTATCACTCCATTTGTGATTCTGAGCAAGAACGGCCTTCTGACGGGCAACATCTTCAAGGTCTGCTGTCAAACATCTAAACTTGGACACCCATATGTCTTTGTCGGGTATGTCGGCCAGTTCCATCTCATGATCAGGTTTACTCACACCTGCCAATGCAGTCGTATTCAGTAGAGATGAATCGATGCTTAGGGGAGTGACCGGGAAGGATAATGTGTTTTTTTCCTCTCTGAACTCACAGAAGCGTTTCCCAAACGATGTTTGCATTGCGATGATTGCAGAATGTAAATACTCCGAATTTATCATGTCGTGACCTTGTTTGAACTCTCTCAAATTGGGGAAGTGAGACAGAGTGCCTTTCTGTCAATCTCTGGCAAGCACTGTCAACTTGCACTCGAATGCCAAAACATCCTCCAATATGTGTAGGGCTGTACGTCCTTTCCCCTGAAGAGCTGTGTTCAGCGTGTTCAGGTGCGCTGTCATGTCTACCATGAAGTGTAGCTTTTGCAGCCCTTTGCTGCCCAGGAAAGTTTTCACTTCTTCCAGACACGCGACAAAGCGTTTCAGCACCTCCCCTCTGGACAGCCACCGGACTTTGTTGTGCAGCAGGAGATCAGAATATGCGCTTTCCAGCTCGTCCAGTAACTAACGGAATTGGCGGTGATTTAAACTTTTTGCCATTATTTTATTGACAATCTGAATGACAACATCCACTACTTCTGTGCATTCTGGAGGAAATGTTTGAGTGCACAGTGCCTCTTGGTGCAAGATGCAGTGAAAAATCAGTAGCTTTCTGTCCAGCGACTTCTGCAGTAAAGCCACAATTCCCTTGTGCGTTCCCGTCATGTTCGGTGCCCCATCAGTAGCTACTGACACCAGGTGGGTAGACTTTATTCCTTTGGCTCTTAAACAATTCAAGACAGCCTCACAGATGTCCTCCCCCCGTGTTTGGTCTTTTAGAGGTATCAACTCAATCAGTTCTTCCTGTGGCCCGGCAGAGTTTACATATCGGCAGAACAGCGCTATTTGTTCAATATCACCTTTGTCTTTAGACTCGTCACAGGCAATCGAGTAGGCCACAGCTGAATTGATGTCTTTAATTTGCTGTCTTGTGATGTCTTCTGCCATTTTTATGGTTCTGTCTTTGACAGTCTTTGCAGAGAGGGGCATATCCCTGATTTTCTGCACAATTTCACTCTTGTTTTTAAAGTCCGTGAATAGATGTTCTGAAATCTTAATGAAAGATTCTTTTATATATTCACCATCTGTAAACTGCTTCCCGTGCCTGACTATTTCCTGAGCGGCAATATAACTAGCGTATGTTGTTGGTTTTCCAGACTTCATCCATTGCTTGAAATGATTTTTGCTCAGATCAACCTTCCGCATCAGTTCCGAAACGGCTTTTTTTCTCTCATCTCCATCCGGATATTTTTGAGCAAAGGCTGCGTGTTTATTTTGGAAATGCCTTGCAACATTTGACTTTTTGTTGTTTGCTAGTTTCTCATTGCATATTAAGCATACCGGTAAACCAGTCTCGTCAACAGTGAAAACAAATGAATCTGTCCACGTATCATTAAACGTTCTGTTTTCTTCAGTCACTTTTCTTTTTTTAGAATTCTCCATAGTTGGCCTACCTTGGATCGAAAAATTAAAGAAATCACGCACTGATGGGTGTCAGGTATTGGCAGTGGTGATGTATATTAATAGCGATAAAAACACGTTGTAGCGGTGTGCTCACGCATTCAGTAAACTGCAGTCGAATAACTTTATTCGAACTAAACAGCCTTGCTTTTAAGCCTCCCTCAACCTGGCCCCCATGGGCGCGGATGCTGCAAAAGACACGTACTCACAAACCCCCATAGGCTATCTCCCTTAGCCTGAACACTGGTTAATTGTGAGCCGGTTCCAATGTGCCAGGAAATGGGTCGCTGCAACGTCTTATTTAGATTGTACAAGATCACCATAATCTTCAAATTTAGAATTACATTTCAAAAACTAACAAACTAACATAAAATACATTTTAATTAAATACTGACCAATTATTTCCCAAAGCAACAGGGAGCCGCAGCACTGAGGTAAAAGAGTCGCATGTGGCTCCGGAGCCGCGGGTTGCCGACCCCCACCCTACTCACATGTAAAACAATGAAACCCAAGAATGTTGATCTGCCAGGCCTGCCTGACAGACAACATAATACTCCTAATGTTGAAATAAACTCATTTCAGCCCACACGAGGAAAAAATGCTGGTGGAACATAGCAGGCCAGGCAGCATCTATAAGAAACACTGTCGATTTTTCAAGCTGAGACCCTTTGTCAGGATTCATTTCAGCCCATCAGTCCCACCATGTTTATTAGCCTGTCATTGGCTCTCTTTCTTTTCAGACTGTCTTGTCAGACATACCATATAACAATTACAGCACAGAAACAGGCCATCTCGGCCCTTCTAGACGTGCCGAATGCTTGCTCTCACCTAGTCCCACCTACCTGCACTCAGCACATAACCCTCCATTCCTTTCCTGTCCATATACCTATCCAATTTTACTTTAAATAACAATATCGAACCTGCCTCTACCACTTCTACTGGAAGTCGTTCCACACAGCTACCACTGTCTAAATAAAGAAATTCCCCTCATGTTACCCCAAAACTTTTGCCCCTTAACTCTCAAGTCATGTCCTCTTGTTTGAATCTCCCGTATCCTCAGTGGAAAAAGCCTATCCACGTCAACTCTATCTATCCCCCTCATAATTTTAAGTACCTCTATCAAGTCCCCCTCAACCTTCTATGCTTCAAAGAATAAAAACCTAACTTGTTCAGCCTTTCTCTGTAACAAATTCTCCCAACTGCTACTGTAGGTCAAACTCAGGCAAGTGACACCATCAAACCTCCTGGCGAAGGTATTGGTTCCCCTCCGGTTCAGATGCAAATAGAGTTGTTTGTCCCGGTCTCCTACCTGCCTGGAAGGGAGCCCATTGAACCATAAATCTGAAGACCCGTCTCCTGCATCAGTTCTGTCTGTCACTCTGACTGCGCCCCTCCCCGCCTCTGTCTCTGCACATTTCTTGGGCAGCTATGTATAAAAGGAGACAGCAGCAGTCAGTTTGTCACTGAGCAGCAACCTGAGTGAAGCAGAGGGAGAGGAGGCAAAGAACTGGGCAAAGGTGGAGCCAAGTGGCACCGTAAAGTGCTCCGTGATAACATCCAGGGCATCACCAAACTGGCCATCCGCCGTCTGGCTCGCCGTGGCAGCGTGAAGCGGATCTCGGGTCTGATCTAAGAGGAGACCCGTGGGGTGCTGAAGGTTTTCCTGGAGAATGTGATCCGGGATGTGGTCACCTACACTGAACACGCCAAGCGCAAGACAGTCACTGCCTTGGATGTGGTGTCCGCTCTGAAACGCCAGGGCCGCACTCTCTATGGTTTCGGCGGCTGAAAAACTCCCGCTTCCTCCCGAGCACAAAACAAAGGCTCTTCTAAGAGCCACCCACCGCCTCACAGACGGAGCTGTATGCACAGACTTTTAATTATTTTTATCGATACAGTCAGCTAAGTTACATTTGAAATAGATTAATCGGTTCCGCTTGAAGTATAGCTGCGATTCTGCCTTTCCAGTCGGTGTTTACCGTAAATCCTGAATGCATTTAGATCGATCTTAATCATCCTGTCCATCTCGGACAGAAATCAGTTCACCCGTTTAGTGAAAGGATTCCGTAATTATGCATTTAAATCTTAACTGAGGGAATTAAATGAAACTGACATTGTATAATCTGTGATATAATCAATGGTAAATAATAAAAAAAATGTAATCAAGCACCGTTGCTGGGTGCTCTGAAATTGGCGGGTGATTTGATTTTCATCCTGCACCAAAAATACTGTATTCTGATCGGATGAAGTCTGAACGCCAGTAAATTCCGAGAGATATTTGAGTATGTATGTGGTGTGTGAGGGAGTTTTTCTTTCTTTCCAGAGCTCTGTGTTTTGGATAAACCGTTGGAAATTGGCGGGTGTAGTAAAGTGAAGACGGAGCTGGAAGATAAGAGGCCGCTCTCGGCTCTGTCTGCCACTCTGACTCTGTCCCGCTTCTGTCTCTGCCCGTTTTTCGGGCAGGTCGGGGCAGAGGACTGGAGCATATTATGCCGTAACTTAGGATCGAAGGAAAACCAAACACAGGAAACTGTGCAGATGCTGGTGAAGGGCATAGGCCTGAAACTGGCTGTTTACTCGCTGCCTGGCCTGCTGAGTTCCTCCAGTATTGTGTGTGTATTGCTGCAAGGAAAAGCCTGCGAGCTTCAGACTGGTGAGGCTCGTGTCTGGAAGGAGAGATCACATGATCCAGGGAACTGGATACAATATTGGCTTGGTGGCAAGGAACAAAGTCATTATTTAGACTGGAGACCTGTGATCGATAGTGTTGCACAGGGATTCGAGTCAAGTCTGCTGCTGCAGTTCATTTATTAAAAACTTGCCTGACAATGTCAATGTTCAACAAATTTGCAGATGGCATTAAAGTTGGTGATGTCGTGGAGTGTGAATAAATGTAACTGACATTACAACAGGATGGTGATCAATGAGATCAGTGATTTGAGGAATGACAGATAAATGTCAGATTGTAGCGGTGTGCTACAAGCAGCGCTAGAATTACGACACGGAGTCGGTAACTGCAGTCGAAGGAAAAAACTTTATTCGAAAACTTCAGCCTCACTTTTAAGCCTCTGTCAACCGGCCCCCCATGGCGAAGAGGCTCCAAAGCTCTGTGCTCGCAAACCCCCGTAGGCTATCTAATTGTGAGTCGGTTCGGATACGCCAGGAAATGAGGCGCTACATAACCCCCCCCCAGAACCGGCGATACACCCCCCAATGTCTACAGCCTGGGCCAGAACCTGCTTGGGAGGTCGGCCTCTGCGCCGAGGCGCCGGAAACTCGGCCGGTTGCGCCAGGTCCACATGGGCCGGCTTGAGGCGGTCCACCGTGAAAACCTCCTCCTTCCCCCCAACGTCCAGCACGAACGTGGACCCGTTGTTCCGGAGCACCGTAAACGGCCCCTCGTATGGCCGCTGCAGCGGCGGCCGATGCCCGCCCCTTCGTACAAACACAAACTTACAGTTCCGTAGGTCTTTGGGTACGCAGGTCGGGTGCCGCCCATGCTGTGACGTGGGTATGGGGGCCAGGTTACCGAGCTTCTCGCGAAGTCTGCCCAGGACTGCAGCGGGTTCTTCCTCTTGCCCCCTCGGGGCTGGTAGGAACTCCCCGGGGACGGCCAGGGGCGCGCCGTATACCAACTCGGCCGACGAGGCGTGCAGGGCGCTGTGCGGATGCCGAGAAGGACCCAGGGAAGCTCGTCCGCCCAGTTGGCTCCTCTCAGGCGGGCCATGAGGGCCGACTTCAGGTGACGGTGGAAACGCTCCACTAGCCCGTTCGACTGTGGGTGGTAGGCAGTGGTGTGGTGCAGCTGAGTCCCCAAAAGGCTGGCCATAGCTGACCACAGGCTGGAGGTGAACTGGGCGCCTCTGTCGGAGGTAATGTGGGCTGGTACACCAAAGCGGGATATCCAGGTGGCGAGCAGGGCTCGGGCGCAAGATTCGGAGGTGGTGTCGGTGAGCGGGACCGCCTCTGGCCATCTTGTGAACCGGTCCACGATAGTCAGGAGGTAACGCGCTCCGCGCGACACTGGCAGGGGGCCCACGATATCCACATGAATGTGGTCGAAACGCCGGTGGGCGGGATGGAACTGCTGCGGTGGGGCTTTGGTGTGCCGCTGAACCTTGGCCGTCTGGCAGTGCATGCACGTTCTGGCCCATTCACTGACCTGTTTGCGGAGACCGTGCCAAACGAACCTGCTGGAAACCAGCCGGACAGTTGTCCGGATGGAGGGATGCGCCAAGTTATGAATGGAGTCGAAAACACGTCGCCGCCAGGCTGCGGGGACGACCGGACGGGGCCGGCCGGTGGCGACGTCACAGAGTAGGGTCCTCTCACCTGGGCTCACGGGGAAGTCCTGGAGCTGCAAACCAGAGACTGCAGTCCTGTAACTCGGAATCTCCTCATCTACCTGCTGTGCCTCTGCCAGTGCCTCAAAGTCTACCCCTTGGGAAAGGGCATGAACGGTAGGGCGAGAGAGCGCATCCGCCACGACATTGTCCTTACCCGAGACGTGCCGGACATCCGTTGTGTATTCAGAGATGTAGGACAGGTGGCGTTGCTGGCGGGATGACCAGGGGTCGGATGCTTTCGTAAACGCAAAGGTAAGCGGTTTGTGGTCCGTGAACGCGGTGAAGGGCCGGCCTTCTAGGAAGTACCTGAAATGCCGGATTGCCAGGTAGAGCGCCAACAGTTCCCGGTCAAAAGCACTGTACTTGAGCTCGGGTGGCCGCAGGTGTTTGCTGAAAAACGCCAGGGGTTGCCAGCGACCTGCGATGAGCTGCTCCAGCACCCCACCGACTGCCGTGTTTGATGCGTCCACTGTGAGGGCGGTAGGGGTGTCCATTCTGGGATGTACTAGCATTGCGGCGTCAGCCAAAGCTTCCTTCGTTTGAACGAAAGCGGCGGCGGACTCCTCGTCCCAGGTAATGTTCTTGCTCGGACCCGACATCAGGGCGAACAGGGGGCGCATGATCCGGGCAGCTGAAGGGAGGAAGCGGCGGTAGAAATTGACCATACCTACGAATTCCTGAAGGCCTTTGATCGTGGTGGGTCGGGGGAAGTGGCGGACCGCATCTACCTTAGCGGGCAGAGGGGTTGCCCCGTCTTTAGTAATCCTGTGGCCCAGGAAGTCAATGGTATCAAGTCCGAACTGGCATTTGGCAGGGTTGATTGTAAGACCGTACTCACTCAGTCGGGCGCAGAGTTGACGGAGGTGGGACAGATGCTCCTGACGACTGCCGCTGGCTATGAGGATGTCATCCAAATAGATGAACGCGAAGTCCAGGTCCCGTCCCACCGCGTCCATTAACCGCTGGAACGTCTGTGCGGCATTCTTCAGGCCGAACGGCATGCGGAGGAACTCGAAGAGGCCAAACGGGGTGATGAGAGCCGTTTTGGGGACGTCGTCAGGATGCATCGGGATTTGATGGTACCCTCGGACAAGGTCGACCTTGGAGAAGATCCGGGCGCCGTGCAGGTTTGCCGCAAAGTCCTGAATGTGCGGCACAGGGTAGCGGTCCGGTGTGGTAGCCTCGTTCAGCCTGCGGTAGTCGCCGCACGGTCTCCAGCCCCCCGTCGCTTTGGGCACCATGTGCAGGGGGGAAGCCCAGGGGCTGTCGGACCGCCGGATGATCCCCAATTCCTCCATTCTCTGGAACTCCTCCTTCGCCAGTCGGAGCTTGTCCGGGGGAAGCCGCCGAGCACGGGCATGGAGGGGTGGTCCCTGTGTCGGGATGTGGTGCTGTACGCCGTGCCTGGGCATGGCTGCTGTGAACTGCGGTGCCAGAACCGATGGGAACTCCGCCAGGACCCTGGTGAAATCGTTGTCGGACAGCGTGATGGAGCCGAGGTGAGGGGCTGGCAACTGGGCCGCGCCCAGGGAGAACGTCTGAAAGGTCTCGGCGTGTACCAGTCTCTTCCTGGGCAGGTCAACCAGCAGGCTGTGAGCTCGCAAAAAATCCGCACCCAGAAGCGGTTGGGCTACGGCGGCCAGTGTGAAGTCCCACGTGAACTGGCTGGGGCCGAACTGTAGCTGCACCTGACGGGTGCCATAGGTCCTTACTGTGCTGCCATTCACGGCCCGCAGGGGGGGACCAGGTGCCCTGCTGCGGGTGTCGTAACTCGTCGGAGGTAAAACGCTGACCTCAGCCCCAGTATCGACCAAAAACCGGCGTCCCGACCTGCTATCCCACACATACAGGAGGCTATCCCGATGGCCAGCCGCCGTAGCCATCAGCGGCGGCTGGCCCTGGCGTTTCCCGGGAACTTGCAGGGCGGGCGGCAACGGCGGGCTTCTGCGCCCCACCGCTGGTGGTAGAAGCACCAGTGGTCATTGGGCCGGGGGTTAGCGGGCTCTGCGGCCGGGCCTGGACTGGTTTGCTGCCGGGAGCGTGGCTGGGAGATCTGTGCGATGGACGCCCCGCTCACCTTTTTGGCGTTCCACAGCAAGTCCGCCCGGGCTGCCACCTTCCGGGGGTCACTGAAATCCGCGTCGGACAGCAGCAGGCGTATGTCCTCGGGCAGCTGCTCCAGGAATGCCTGCTCAAACATGAGGCCTGTGTGTCCCTCGGCCAGAGACAACATCTCATTCATTAAAGCCGATGGAGGTCTGTCGCCCAAGCCGTCCAGGTGCAGTAAACGGGCAGCCCGCTCGCGCCGTGAGAGTCCGAAAGTCCTGAGGAGCAGGGCTTTGAATTCCGTGTACTTGCCGTCTGCCGGGGGCGACTGTACGAACTCCGCGACCTGGGCAGCTGTGTCCTGGTCGAGGGAGCCCACCACGTAGTAGTAGCGGGTGTCTTCTGAGGTGATCCGGCGAACGTGGAATTGGGCTTCGGCTTGCTGGAACCATAGGTCCGGGCGCTGTGTCCAGAAACCCGGCAGTTTCAACGAAACCGCATGAACAGAGGCGGCGTCGGTCATTTCTGGTCCAAAAATCGTTTGGACCGTCGGGGTCACCAATTGTAGCGGTGTGCTACAAGCAGCGCTAGAATTACGACACGGAGTCGGTAACTGCAGTCGAAGGAAAAAACTTTATTCGAAAACTTCAGCCTCACTTTTAAGCCTCTGTCAACCGGCCCCCCATGGCGAAGAGGCTCCAAAGCTCTGTGCTCGCAAACCCCCGTAAGCTATCTAATTGTGAGTCGGTTCGGATACGCTAGGAAATGAGGCGCTACAAGATGTTCCATTGTCATTGACGAACCAGGGCAGAACTGCCGTGGGGAATGGTCGGTCCCTGGGAGTGCTGTAAAACAGAGAGATATCGGGGTGCAGATATCGAATTCCTTCAAAGTGTAAACACAGGTAGGCAGGACGGTGAAGAAGGTGTTTGCCACACTTGCACCCATCGGTTAGAGTATTGGGCACCAGACTGTGACGTCACATTACAGCTGTACTTTCCCTGGGGAAACTACTCGGAGCACGGCGTACAGTTATAGTTACCCTGTGATCAGAGGGTGACATTAAACTGGAGAGGGTACAAAATGGATTTAACAGGAGGCTGAATAAGCCAGGACCTTTCTCACCAGAGTGTATGTGACATTAGACAGATTGGTAAAATAATGGCTGTCATAGATATGGTCAGAGGTGAATGTGTTATCTCCAGGGTCATGGAGTCAAAAGATAGAGATTACAGATATAAAGTGAGAGAGGGAAGATTTAACTAGGACCCTGAGGAGCAGGTTTTATACACAGAATGTGCTAGTTACATGGAACAAACTACCCCAAGTTGTGGTATTGGTGGACACAGTTGCAATATCTCTTGGACTGTGGAGAGGGAAGTTTCACAGGGATATAGGCCAAATGCAGGCAACTGACAATGGTTTAGTTTGGCCACTTGGTCAGCATGGATGTGTTGGGCTGAAGGGCCTGTTTCTGTGTTTCATGACTCAGTGATTATGTCTGCTGCTGTGGCAGAGTGGGAGGGACAGTTTCAGTAGTGAGAAGGTTTGGGGGATGTAGACAGGAGAGTGAACGGTTGAGGATGTGGCAGATGGAACAGAATATGGGGAAATGTGAGATCACACATTCGCAGGAACAAACTATAAGAGTCATTTCCACACGGGAATGTTCAGAGGGACCTGGGGATCCTTGTAAACAAGTCACTTGAGTTAACATGCAGATACAACAAATAATGAGAGAGGCAAACAGTATTTTGTCCTGTGATGCAGGAGGAGTGGAGAAGAGGGGAACAGATGTCTCACTGGGATTCTATGGGGCCCTGGTGAGAGTACACCTTGAGTATTGTGTCCAGGTTTGGTTATACTTCCTCAGGAAGGATATCCCTGCAATAGAGGGAGCGCAGTGACTGTTTCACAGACTGACTGGGCTGTTCCAGGGATGGAAAGCTGGTTATGTGAGGGCAGAGTGAGTGGGCTGGGTCTGTATTCCCTGCAGTAAATGAGAATGAGGAAGTCTAGGTTTTTTCAGGATGTGACAGGCAGTAGGCAAGGAGGATGTTTCCCCTGAATGAGAACTCCATAACTGAGGAAAACACCCTCAAATTGAGGTGTAAATCACAGTCATGAGAGAATCTGCTGACACTGGAAATCCAAAGCAACAGACACAAAATGCTGGAGGGACTCAGCAGGACAGACAGCCTTTATGGGAAAGAGTAAACAGTCAGCACTTCCGGCTAAGACCCTTCGTCAGATCCTGCCCTGATTGATGAAGAGTCTCAGCCAGAAGCATCGACTCATTACTCTTTTCCATAGATGCTGCTTGGCCTGCTGACTTCCTCCAGTATTTTGTGTCTGTTGCTCAGAATGAGGTGACAAGCATTCAGGATGGAAATGAGATGATATTTCTTTAACCAGAGAACAAAGAACTTTTGTATTCCTTCTATAAGGAATGTGGAACCTCGGGTGTCGGGTTGAGTCAAAGCTGAGATCAACAGTCTCTTCAAAACTCTGGGAGAGTTTTAGTCACTAAGTGAGTCCATAAGACCATAAGATACAGGAGCAGAATTAGGCCATTTGGCCCATCAAGCCTGCTGCAGCATTTCATCATTGCGGATCAGTGATTACTCTCAACCCCAATCTCCTGTCCCCTGTACCCCTTCAGGCCCTGACCAATCTTTCAACCTCTGCCTCAAATATATATATAAAGACTTGGCCTCCACAACTGTCAGTGGCAAAGAATTCCAGAGATTCACTACTCTCTGGCTCAGGAAATTCCTACTCATCTCCATTCTAAAAGGATATCCCTCTGTTTTGAAGCTGTGTCTTCAGCGATATTCCCAGCACAAGAAACATCCTCTCCACATCCACTTTATCACAGCCTTTCACCATTCGATAAGTTTCAATTAGATCACCCCTCATTCTTCTAAGTTCCAGTGAATACAGGCCCAGAGTTATCAAATGCTCTTCGTAGGACAAACTGTTTAATTGAAGAATAATTTTTGTGACCGACTATGAACTCTCTCCAGTTTCAGCACATCCTTTTTATGATAAGTGGCCCTAAACTGCTCACAATTCTCCAAGTTAGGCTTCACCAGTACTTTATAAAGTTTCAACATTACATCCTTGATTTGATATTCTCGTCCACTTGAAATGATTCCTAACATCGCATTTGCTTTCATCACCATAGCCTCAATCTGCAAATTAACCTTTAAGAAATCCTGCACAAGGACTCTCAAGTCTTTTTGCACCTCAGAGTTTTGTATTGTCTCTCCATCTAGAAAATAGTCAAACTTTTCATTTCTTCTACCAAAGTGCATGATCATACACTTCCCTAACCCTAATCCTAACCCATCTTCTACTTCTTTGCCCATTCTCCTAATCTGCCTAAATCCTCCTGCAGCCTCTGTATTTCCTCAAATCTACCTGCCCTTCCCCCTTATTTTTGTATCATCTGCAAAATTTGCAACAAAACCATCAATTCCATCATCCAAATCATTGACATGTCATGTAAAGAATCAGTCCCAATCCAGACTCCTGTGCAACACCACTAGTGACCAGTAGCCAACCAGAAAAGGCTCCCTTTATTCCCGCTCTGCTTTATCTATGCTAGAATCTTTCCTGTAATACGATGGACTTATTAAACATGGGGCTTGTTAAACAGCCTCATGTGTGACTTGGCACCTTGTCAAAGGCCTTCTAAAAATCCAAGTACACAACATCAACTGATTCTCCTTTGTCTGGACTGTTTGTTATTTTTTTCAATGAATTCCAACAGATTTGTCAGGCAAGATTTTCCCTTGAGAAAACCATGATGATTATGGTGTTTTAACCCTTGCAATTCTTTAGCTATATCCACAATGATTCAACACCTTTTGACCCTAGGTGGCCTCTTTCTAATGCTTTGATTTCATTTTTTACCAACATGCCTTACTGCATGTTCTTTTGATGCAATGTGTATCCTTGGATTATAGCTCCCAGCTATAATCTTCCTTCAGCCATAATTCAGTGATGCCTACAACATACTTGCCATCCTGTAACTGTTCATCAACCTTCTTATGTTGTTATGAAGGTACCACAGCTCTGAGGGGCGGAAGGAGCGGGAGCAGCCCCCTCCTTCTGGAGAATCGCAAGATCGCTATTAATTCGGGACTCGGAAGTGAGAGACAATGCAACGGTTTTGACCATTTGTTCTTAGAGGCACCTGTGTCACGTGAAAGTCGCGGCTACGTGACAACTACCATGAACCTGAACACCCTCGGGCCATGTGGGGGTGGAGATTGCATCCCCCTACTTTGATGGACAGCTACAACTCTGCAAGTAAAGATAAAAGTGGACTGCAGGAGGCAGTACCCTAGCGATGCACCAGAGGAACTTGCTTGCTCAACGCTCCCGGGAGAGCTGGAAGCCACTCAACGCTTTGCCTGGGGAGCGGGTGGCTGATACTACCGAGAAGGACTTTGAACTAACAACGGGGAAACCAACGCTCCCCTGATTTTAACGGAGTGGTCAAAAAGATACGGGCAAGTCTTCTTTTCGTTCTCACCGATCCCTCTAAGACACGTGAAACCCAACAATTCCTCGAAAGACTTCTGAATGACTCTTTAGATTTCCAATGGACAAAAATATTATCCCCTAGACAACAGCCGAGATTAATGATGATTATGACTATACCCGGGCTTTAGATTGTGTATTGGTGATGTGCATTATCTGAATGTTTGCATTAACCTTACTTTTGTGCCCCTTTATAAATAAAAACGTTTGAAAATAGTGACATCAGACTTCAACAGACCTCTCTATCTTTGCTGGTAAGTTATCCAGTTACGGGATATGTAACAATGTATACTGCATGCTTTCAGATATAGCATCTTTAGCCCTGTGTTCTCCTTTTTTGATTTTGCCCCCCCCCCTTTATGTTGCAACTCATGCTTTTGACTGCAATTTTGCCCTACCATCAGCCTCTCCTTTGTCTCAGGAGTCTCACTACACATTGCCTCTGTTTGTAAACCAACTACCTCATCTTCTGCCCTCACATTCCATCTCCCATCCCACTGCCAAATTAGTTTAAACCCACCCAAACTTTATTTCTGGTTAGCGCAGAGGCTGGTGCTGAGGTAAAAGACCAGCCATGGCCTTATTGAACGATGGAGCAGGCACAATGGCCTGAGTAAGACATGGTTCAGGAGCAGAAGTAGTAGAGGAGAGTGACAAATAGGGGGAAGAAATATTGTTCAGCATCTTTACAAACAGATAATTCACCTGGCCCTGATAAACACATCCAGGCCTGTTCAGAGCAGGATGGGTGGAAACAGCAGAAACTCTGCACATCATTTCCCAATCTCTCTGGTTGCATGTGTGGTGCTGGAGGATTGGAGGCTGCTGACATTGTGTCCGTGTTTACCAAAGTAAATGGGGATGGGCTGAGTAGTTACAGATCAGTCAAATTCCAGACAATGATTGGGAGGTAATTCTGAGTGACACCAGGAAACATTACTGAGAAAAGAATATTCTTAAACATCTTCAATGGAAGGTTGGACGATGTTTGATTATTTGTCAGGAGAGTTGATGAAGTTTAATCCTGGCAAGTGTGAGCTTAAATGTGAAGGAAACATACACATTTAATGGCAGGACCCTTCCCAGCATTAATATACAAATTGATCAGGGGGTCTAAGTTGAAACACAGATAGGCGGAATGGTAGAGGATATGTACAGTCTGTTTGCTTTCATCATTAGAAGCACAGTATACAAGAGTCAGGAAGTCGTGACTCAGTTGTAGAGTTTCTGCTCAGGCTACATTTGGAGTGTTGTGTGCAGTTCTGGTTGCAGGAAGAATTTGGAGGCTTTTTAGAGAGTTCAGAAGACGTTTATCAGGATATTGCCTGGACTAGGGAGGATGTGCTGTGAGGACCAGTTGGACAGAATTGGATTGTTTCCTCTGGAGCGTTGGACCTGAGGAGAGACCTGACAGAACTTCATAAAACTCTTATCTTTTTCTGAGAGTTGACACATTATGTATTTGAGGGCATAAGTTTAAGGGAAGAGAGGTAAAATTTACAGTAGATGTTTTACAGTGGTGGTTACATGGGACACACTGCCTTGGATGGGGCTGATAGCAGAGTTTTCAGCTTTTTAATACCAGATCAATTTGCAGGAATGGGGGGATATCGATCCTGTGCAGGCAGAAGGGATCAGTTTAATTTGGCATCATTGTGGGCTGAATGGCCTGTTCCTATGCTCAACTGTTCTGTCTGTGCAATGTGCTTGATGTAGTTCACATTGATGTTGGACCAATCCCACAGGGCAGAGTGATCCCACAGGATCTAAGGCAAAGTGACAAGTTGGATCCCACTCTGTATCAGTGAGACGGAGTGAGGGGAACTGTTGACAAGTGTTTTAGTGCCTGTTTGCAGTGGGACTCTCTGGTACCAGTGCTGAGGCCTTGCTTTGGATGAGAAGGAAACTCTGCTGTCAGTGTGGGCACCCGATGAAGGAGTTTGTAGATGTGACAATACTTTTCCATGTGGGTGACCATGAGGAGGAAAGCTGAAGACTGCAGGAAAGGGTCAGTGGATTGAGCAGGTGGGCAGGCAGGAGGCACATAGAATTTAATCTGGGGAAGTGAGGAGATGCAGGTGGGGATGGCAAACAATGCCGGGGACACACATAGGAGAATATGGGGAAGGCTGAGGAACCCTGGAGAGCATGAGGGCAGGTCATGTCTGAAGGCAGTCGGCAGGTCAGTCGATGGGTTAAGAAGGCAGACGGCAGACTTGCATTTGTTGTCTGAAGGCACAGAGTGCCAGAGCAGGGAACTCTGCAGGAACTGTATAAATGGAAGTGGGGTCTCAGATGCAGTCCTGGTCACCACACCACAGAGACATACAGAGACACCCACATCCGAATTATGAGCAGGAGTCCCCACTCTGCCCCGCCCACCTGCTCTGTCATTGATTGAGGTCATGGCTGGTCCCACTTTAACACTAAACTCCTCGTTCCTGTCTGCCTGCAAGAACATTTCACCCCCACCTTATAATTATCCTAATCTCTTGATTTTAAACAGATTCAAAGACTGCTCCTGACAACTTGTGAGTAAAATGAATTCCAATGTCTGAGGACAAACTAAGATTCAGAAAATGATCGTAAGCTCAGACTGGGCTCCAAGAACAATGGGAACAGCAGGTCTGCTGCATCAGGGATCTGTTTGTTGTTTGGAGCCGCCGTGGGGCTATCAAAGGAACCTGTGGACGAAGCAAGTAAGTAGAGACCGGCACTCAGCTGAGAGAAGGAGAAGCTGGGCTGGAGAGGATTAGGAGGAGCTGTCCTGGGTGCAGACTGTACTGTTGCCTGGTACTCAAA
Source organism: Hypanus sabinus (assembly GCF_030144855.1). Classification (NCBI taxonomy): domain Eukaryota; kingdom Metazoa; phylum Chordata; class Chondrichthyes; order Myliobatiformes; family Dasyatidae; genus Hypanus; species Hypanus sabinus. Next base: position 78,740,868 of record NC_082710.1, on the reverse strand, counting down.
GGCATTGGAGTTGTGTGAAAACAGCGTGATTGACGGTCCTGGATGTTTCACTTGCATTTGCAAAACCCTGTTGAACATTAATAATGTGAGATTCCGCAGGCCTGTTTCCCTTGTTCAGTGGTGAGACGGGCGATGAGGCAAAAGCGTGGCCTTGATTGCAGCAAGGGCTAGGCCTCAAGCTGTGGGCTTACTTGCAGTTGCTGTCCAGGTGAGGCGACGCTGCAGGTGGTGTAGTGTGGAGTCCATGCTGGGTTGGGAGCTGGCCTCTCCCATCAGTGCTGCCCTCCAGTGTTTGAAAGCTGAGCCTACTGGGCCTGAACAGCTCCCTCAACAACTGGATACTAGACTTCCTGACTGGGAGAACTCAGTCAGTCCAGATTGGAGGCAGCATCTCCAACACCAACACGCTGAGCACGGGGGCCCCCCAGGGCTGTGTGCTTAGTTCACTGCTGTTCACTCTTGACCCATGACTGTGCTGCAACACACAGCTTGAACCACATCATCAAGTTCGCCGATGACATGACCGTGGTGAGTCTCATCAACAAGAACGACGAGTCAGCAGACAGGGAGGAGGTGCATCAGCTAATGGACTGGTGCAGAGCCAACAACCTGTCTCTGAATGTGAACGAAAAAAAAGAGATGGTTGTTGACTTCAGGAGGGCACAGAGCTACCACTCTCTGCTAAACATTGACGGCTCCTTGGTAGAGATTGTTAAGAGCACCAAATTTCTTGGTGTTCATCTGGTGGAGAATCTCACCTGGTCCCTCAACACCAGCTCCCTAGCAAAGAAAGCCCAGCAGTGTCTCTACTTTCTGTGAAGGTTGAGGAAAGTCCATCTCCCATCCCCCATCCTCATCACATTCTGCAGAGGTTGTATTGAGGGCATCCTGAGCAGCTGCGTCACTGCCTGGTTCAGAAATTGCACCATCTCCGACCACAAGACCCTGCAGGAATAGTGAGGTCAGCTAAGATCATTGGGGTCTCTCTTCCTGCCATTGCAGACTATATTACATGCTGCATCCGCAAAGCAAACAGCATTATGAAGGATCCAACGCAAACTCTTCTCCCTCCCGCCATCTGGGAAAAGGCACCAAAGCTTTTGGGCTCTCACAACCAGATTATGTAACAGTTTCTTCCCCCAAGCTATCAGACTCTTCAATACCCAGAGCCTGGACTGACACCAACTTACTGTCCTCAACTGTGCCTATTGTCTTGTTTATTATTCATTGTAATGCCTGCACTGTTTTCTGCACTTTATGCCAGGTCGGTAGTCTAGTGTAGCTTTTTTTTTCTTTGTTGTTTTTACGTAGTTCAGTGTAGTTTTTTACTGTTTTATGTAGCACCATGGTCCTGAAAAACATTGTCTCATTTTTACTGTGTACTATACCAACAGTTATGGTTGAAATGACAATAAAAAGTGACTTGACTTGATTTGATTGGTGGAATAACAGTCTGGATTGCTGGGAACTGTAACAGCAATCTGCATGTCACTCAGGGATTGGCCTATACATGTGATATCTTGCATAATAATGTGCTTTTCTTTCTCTTTCTCACAATGTTGAATGTATATTATGCACCTTGGCCCCAGAGGAATGCTGTCTCATTTGACTATATCCAGGTATGGTTTCAATGGTAATTAAAATTGACTGGATCTAATGTGATTTTAAAGGAATCCTCTCATCTTACACTCAAATTGTTAAACAGTGGTACCCGATTCTGGTTCTCCCACAGAAGAAAACTTCCTCTCCCACATGCTCTGTCAAGACCATTCAGGAAGGTGCATGTTTTATTTGGTTATAGGTTTATTGCTGACATATGGTCCAAGGCGGAGGAACAGTGTTTGTTGATGTTATACCCAGACAGACTATTCTACACACAAGTACATGGAGATAGAGCAAAAGGAAAATACCAACAGAATGCAAGACCCCTCTCTGTCTTTTAAACTCCAGATACAAGCCCAGACTATCAAACCTCTTCTCATCAGACAACCGGCCCATTGCCAATATTGGTCCAGTAAACATTCTCTGAACTGATTCTGGTACAGTAACATCATTGCTTGAATAATGAGACCAATTCTGTAGAAATAGCCTCAGCCTGTCCAATATAAGTGAAGCATAACCTCCCCACATTTGTATTCTGTTCCCTCAATAAAAGGTCACTTTCTGTCCACTACTTGTAGCTGCAAACAGGATTAGGAACAGCTCTTTCAGCCCATGATATCTCTACTGACAATGATGTCAGTGACTACACATAGAGGTGCCACAATAGCATAGTAGTGAGTACAACACTATTACAGCTCGGTGTCAGAAATTCATCCACATTGCATATAGGGTGGGGAAGGAAACTACATTTCCCTGCTCCTCCAGAACACCAGCTTTAGGTTACGGGATATGCAGGATCCCCCACTCCCCGGCTGCTTATCTAACTACCACACCATGCCCACTGCCACATTCTCTGAACTTTGCAATAATAGAATTGCTATATTTTAGGATGACCAACAGCTGATACTAATTAAAAACTGCACAACCTCTTATTGGGGGAAAAAACTCCCTCCATAACCACGTGTTATATCAGCCCTGAAGTTAATTCAAATCCTCTGGTGGGCAAGTACTACTACGGTATAATTCTGAGATAAGAGCCCACTGGCAGGGAACTTTAATACCTTCCTCTGTTGTGCTCCATTCCCTTGGGGTTTGAAATTCCATTCAGTAAGAGAATGATACTTAAGTTTAACTGCTGCCGTTACCCGAACCCATCATGATGCTCAGGGGAAGCCAGCAGTGTTCTCAGGGCATCACTGATCATGTGTTGGATGATAGGTTCCCTAAAGCACTCACCCATCCCTCAGGCAGGATTACTCCGGTACCCCTCTTATCCCATATACTCATTAACTACGGGGCCAAAGTCTCCGAGATCTTTGTCTGTAGTTATCCCCTAAACTCACTAACTCTTTAGCAGAGAATTCTCTGAGCTTTGTCGTCTCGAAGGTATCCACGTACCAGCCCCCACACATTCCAGAGCCTCCTCCCCAACCCCCTCCTGAGAGGAAGAATGTGTGTGTGGGAACGCGTCATCACTGGCCTGGCCCGTTCTGTTTTGAACGGTAATCAATTCCGGCGATCGTTTTGAGCATTAAACTGAGCAGTCCACACTACTGTCTCTCCGTCATTTTAATCATCCAGGCAGATATTCCCATCCCTAGCCCCACAGTAGGATCATCACCCTGCCTCGTCCTGCATGGCTCAAACCTTAACACGGTGGGGCTGCCAACCAGCTTGGCGCAAAGCGTCTTTGTACTGTAGTTTAAAGCTGACAAGCTAACTCTATATTCGTATCCTCTCACTTTGTAGCCCGACGCTGAGTCACGAACAATGATTCTCTCAGAAAAATGCAGCGCTTACCATTATGAATATTCCAATTCATTCTCAGTGAGTCTAATTCAGACTCACTATCGTGTAATACTGATCTGACAACCGTCGCAAACAGCCAGAAAGCATCCCGCCGGCTATCGTTTCTCCTGGGAAATCGCAAAGATTTTACGTATGGAAACAATGTGATGTCACATTTCAACCCCGGTGAAACCTAACCGGTCTGACCAATCAACTGGCATCCCGTAACCCATCAGAAAGTTAGCGACACTTCCAAAGCCACCCTGGGACTCTGCATCTCCCAAACGGAGGGTCCACTCTTTTAAAACAGCCTTTTAATGAAATACATTTCTGCTCAATTAATCATTTACTTACAAACAGTAAAAATTCGACCAAACATTCATGTTTTTTAAACAAAATATACTTTATTCAAAAATAAAATTATTTACAATGAACCATTCAATGACTTTCAATCCTTTATAGACGTTTCCACTACATTGTATACATTTCCACACTTCCAGCGCCTCGTGTGGTTCATCTTTACACACCATTGTTGATGTGTACACTCCCCGCCACCCGACACCTCCCACTCCCATGGGAGAACTCTAAACTGTGATCCTTCCCTACGGGGCACTTGCGGTGGCTGCACCAAGTTTCAGTGCATCCCTCAGCATGTATTCCCGCAGGCGAGAATGTGCCGGTCGTCAGCATTCTCCCACGGGCGTCTCCATGTGCTGGTAGACCATCAACTTTCGGGCCGACCAAAGAGCGTCTTTCACTGAGTTGATGATCTGCCAGCAGATTACGTGCTGAGGGACGCACTCAAACTTGGTGCAGCCACCGCAAGGGCCCGGTGGGGAAGGACCACAGTCTAGGGTTCTTTTCCCGCAGGAGTTGAGGGGTAGGGGGTCGGGCTGTATACCCCTGAACAAGTGTATGTAAATATGATGTAACACATCATATTTGATGTAACCTGGGTGGCAAAAGTGTGGGAATGTAGACTGTAATGGAAACATTTGTAAAGGACTGAGAGTCATTGAATGGTTTATTGTACATAATTTTATTTTTGAATAAAGTATATTTTGTTTAATAAAAAAATTCCCATTTTTCAAGTCTACCCGATGTTTTATATATACAGTAAACCTAGTTGTTACCGCATTTAAGTTCTTCCTTGCAGGATTATGTTCTAAAAGGTGTGATTGATTAGTTGGTAGGGGGATGTTGATGCAAGTTTTATAAGGGAAGGGACAGGACATAGAATTGTGGACGTAAATGTATGAGGCAATTGTAGGTGAAGTATTTGATTCAAGAGGTAGGGGCATTAAAGTAGTATATTTTCCCAAACACTGTGGAAAGCTTTCGGTTGATTTGTTGGGAAATGTAAGTATGGTTATAAAGTGTGGGAATTTTAACACGTAGTTAGTTCACCATGGGGCTTTTCTCAGATTGGTGATGTTTTGGTTACAGAACAATTTTAAATATTTCACATTTTGTGTGTGTTAATGGTGCAAGAGGTACGAGATGTTTCTTTATAATAGTTCAGAAACTGCTGTGAATTTAACTTTGGTTTTGAACATTTTGGCTGCTGTGAGATGTCACAGAAGATGAAACAATGGGGAGTGATTATTTCCCTGTTTTTATAAGCTTGGGTTTGGATTTGGAAAGGGGACAAGAGGCCATTTTCAGTAGGTGGAATTTAGTAAAGAAAATGGGGAGAAGTTTTAATGTTTTATGTTATGTCTATCTGAACTAAATGATGAGGATGATGTGGTTTTCTGCAAAGAAAGGTTGTCACATTATTCATCAAACTGTGGTGGAAGAGATGATATTAAAAAGGGTATTAATAGGGGAAAGGCTGTACCATGGTGGATGGAGGAGTGTGCAGAGGCAGTTATGGAGAGAAATGATGCATTTCGGAAAGTTAAGAAGTATCATACTCTCTGTTACTAGACCACCTACTAAATCTGCCTTAGCTCTCTCTAATTATGGTATCTCTGATATATGGTGTTTCCTTCATCCTACTGAGAGAGATTATTCTTTTTTTTCACATGTTCACCATTCCTTTACTAGAATTGACTACTTCTTACTCGATAACCAACTCATTCCATTTGTCTATTCTTGTGATTATCAGAGTATATTGATTTCTGACCGTGCCCCAATTACTCTGTCTTTAAACTTTCCTGGTCTCCCTCAGAGGAATAAACACTGGCGGTTTGATTCAACTTTATTATCGGATGATGATTTTCTAAAATTTATTAAGGATCAGATAACCTTTTATTTTAACACCAATACATCACCTGAAGTGTCATCCCAGATTGTCTGGGATTCCATGAAAGCATATTTGAGGGGTCAAATAATCTCCTATACAGCAAATCTTAATAGAAAGTCCTGTGCAGATCGATTAGACCTCACTAATCAGATTAAAGAATTGGATCAACTGTATGCTCAAACTAAGAATCCTGAACTATACAAGAAGCGTGTAGAACTTCAAACTAAATTTAATCTTCTGTCTACTCAACCTGTCGAACACCAACTTCTTGAAAGTAAGTGTCGCTTTTACATTCATGGTGACAAAACTGGTAAATTTCTAGCCAATCAGCTGAGGCGTTCCAAAGCCAAACAACATATTACAAAGATCTGGAAGGAGAACGGAGACTTTACATCGGATCACTTAGAAATTAATGACGCATTTAAAAATTTCTATTCTCGACTTTATTCCTCTGAATCTTTGAATGACAATATCTCTGTTGGTCATTTTTTAAATAATCTGAATATTCCTTCGCTTTCATCTGATCTTAAAGCCAAACTTAATGCGCCTATATCATCAGAAGAAATATCTTTTGCAATTTCTGCACTGTCCTCAGGGAAATCTCCTGAACCTGATGGGTTTCCCGTAGAATTTTATAAATCATTCTCTTCACTTCTTTCTCCTCAGTTATTCTCAGTATTATCTGACTCGTTTAATTACGGCAAATTGCCACTGTCTTTTAATGAGGCATCTATTATTCTTTTATTAAAAAAGGGTAAAGACCCAACAGAGTGTTCCCCGTATAGGCCGATTTCTTTGCTTAATGTTGATGTTAAAATCTTGGCTAAAGTTTTGGCTTATAGATTAGAAACTGTTATTCCCTCTATAATTTCTGATGACCAAACTGGTTTTATTAAAAACTGTCTTCCTTTTTTTAACATTCGGCATTTATTTAACATTTTATATTCACCTCCAACTGGGATTCCTGAATGTGTTATTTCCCTTGATGTGAAGAAAGCATTTGATCGTACAGAGTGGAACTACCTTTTTGCAGTTTTAGAAAAATTTGACTTTGGTCAAAGTTTTATCTCTTGGATCAAATTGCTGTATTTGTGTCCTACTGCCTCTGTTTTAACTAATTTTCAGAAATCCCAGTTATTTAACCTCAAACGTGGCACCCGTCAGGGATGCCCTTTAAGTCCCTTTCTCTTTGATTTGGCTATAGAACCTTTGGCGATAGCATTTTGAAATTGTCCTGAATTGACCAGGATTTGGAGAGGGGGTGTTGAGCATAAAGTTTCTCTTTATGCTGATGACTTATTACTTTTTCTTTCAAACCCAGCTACATCCTTACCTCCAATGTTTTCACTTCTTGACCAGTTTAGCCAGTTCTCTGGCTATGAACTTAATTTACATTAGAGCGAACTTTTCCCAATTAATAAAGAAGCACAAGAATTAACATTTCGTGATCTCCCTTTTAAAGTAGTTCATAATCAATGTACTTATCTTAGGATTACAGTCACAAGGAAGTTTAAAGATCTCTTTCGTGAAAATTTTGCCAATCTTTCATATACTATAAAACAGAGCCTGTTACAATGGTCACCTCTATCTATGTCTTTGGTAGGTCGTATTAATGTTGTTTGGTATGTTCTCCCTAAACTTTTATATTTATTTCAATCAATCCCAATTTTTATTCCTAAATCTTTTTTTGATTCCTTAGACTCTATTATTTTGTCATATCTGTGGAAGAATAAGCGCTCTAGAATTAATAAAGTCTATCTCCAAAAACCTAAAAAAGAGGGTGGCATGGCTTTACCTAACTTTCATTTATATTATTGGGCAGCCAATATAGATTATGCTACCTTTAGGTCTTTTTTCCATGGCCAACCCGAGTGCCCTAATAGGGCGGCAATGGAGTTGAGCTCCACTAAAGAATTATCTATCTCTGCACTTCTTGGCTCTGTACTCCCTAGCAGTTTGTCCAGATTAATAGTTAATCCTCTTGTTAGACACACTTTGTGTATATGGGCTCAGTTTAGGAAATTTTATGGTTTCCATGGTTTTTCTGTTTCTAGCCCTATCTTACATAATCACCTTTTTTTACCTACTACGTATGACTCAGCATTCCATGATTGGTATAGGAAGGGCATTAGACATTTTGAAGATCTTTTTATTGATAATCGCTTCACTTCTTTTCAACAGCTCTCTGCTAAGTTCAATCTGCCCAATGCTCATTTTTTAAGATATCTCCAAATTAGACAGTTTATTGTTCCTTTAATTTCTAACTTCCCTGAAATACCTGAGAAAAATGTTATGGACTTATTTCTTTCCATTAATCCACTAGGTAAAGGTTTAATATCATTTATTCGAGATAAATTAGCAGCCTTACGACATGCCCCTGTGGATAAAATTAAAATGGCATGGGAGCAGGATTTAAATACCTCCTTGTCTGATGAGACTTGGGACTCAATTCTCAAATCGGTTAATTCAACCTCTCTTTGTGCTCACCATTGCCTTTTACAGTTTAAGATTGTTCATAGAGCCCATATGTCTAAATCTAAATTATCTCGATTTTACCCTAACATTAGTCCGCTTTATGATAAATGCAAAAGGGGCGAGGCCTCTCTCATTCATATGTACTGGTTTTGTCCTAGCTTGGAGAAATTTTGGAAAGATGTCTTCATAACGTTATCGTATATTCTGAATCACCACCTAGAACCAAACCCTTTAATTGCTTTGTTCGGTTTCTGGGGTGAGACAGATTTATGTCTGAGTTCGACTAAGTGTCGAATATTATCTTTTGCCTCTCTCCTGGCTAGACGTTTAATCCTCCTTAGATGGAGAGATGTTGCCCCACCCACACATGCTCAATGGCTTAACGATATTATGGCATGCTTAGACCTTGAAAAAATTCATTATTCAGTTCTGAATTCGGATTTAAAGTTCCATAAGGTCTGGGGGAGCTTTTATTGAGTACTTTCATAATCTTCCTCTTAACTAAGGTTTTTTTTTTGGTCTCTTGCTTTCAGCTCCTTTTTCTTTTGGTAGTAGGCATTAATATCTTCTGTTGCTAAGTGTACTTACAGCTTTGGGGGTTTGATTGTCCTGATTTATATTCTCTATATTGTGTTGTGGTTTGTCTGGAGTTTTTTTTGTATTGCGGGGCTTGGGGAGGATACTAATTTTACTTGTCTTCAATTTGGGTGCTTTCTCAATTATCTTTCTTTGTATCATATTGTTATTGTATGTTTATTTTTGCACTGTATCAATGTTCTTCATTTCGATCTGGGTTTTTTTTTATCTGTAGTTATATAGAAAATGTATAAAAAAAACTAATTTAAAAAAAAAGTATCATACTCCGAGTGACCTTATGTAAGCATGACAGGTCAAAGGCCATGGCGAGGAAAGTGATGAAGGTTGTGAGAAGGGTTTACTGGAGGTAATATTGTGAGAGTATTGGAAGGACAAATAAACTTGGAGATGTTTGAGGATTGATTAAGGAAATGGGGGATTCATAGGGATCCCAGTGTTGATTAAAGAAGCTAATATAATTTTTACTGAAAGAGAGAATGTTGAGTTACTGGCATGGTCATTTGCTGCAACTCATAATCAAAATCAGTGAAGAAACTAAAGAATGTAGGGACAAGGTTTTAAGAAAATATCTCAATGTAGTGGAAACCAGCTGTAGCAATTAGTGATGTTGAGTTTTCTTTGTGTGAATTTAAGAAAGCTATTAGTAGTGCAGGTTAGATGAGTCCAGGAAAGGACGATATATGTTATTGTATGTTTAAACATATGGCCAACAACTCTCTTGAAATAATTTTACATTTTTTGAAACATAATTGGAGTTTAAGCCATCTTCCCTCCTCATGGAAAATGGCAATTGTCGTGTCTATTCAAAAACCTGGGAAGCACCACCCCTCCACCATCAGATCCTTCCAGTTATAGACCATTATCACTGATGTCCTTTTTGTTAAACTTATGGAATGTATGGTAATTGAGCGATTGCATTATTTTTGGGAAAAGAGACATGACGTAGTGTTGTTAACATACTGGATAAATTTGAGGGGCGAGCACTGGTTCCATGCAATATATCTCAAAAGCAATCAATATTTTTATGCAGAAGACTCAGCAGCTACTTTACTGCAGTGAGCTTCCAATATATATTCAGTGTCCATGTCAATACATGGCCTCCAGTGCTGTTGCAATGAGACAGTGGGAGGAACATCACCTTATATTCCATCTGGGTAGCCTGAAATTTGATGGCATAAACATCGATTTCTTGATCTTCTAGTCATGCTCTCCCCTCTTTCATCATTCCCCATCTCCTTTTCCCTCTTTCACCTTATCTCCTTGCCTGGCCATTGCCTCCTTTTCCCCACTTTTCACTTTCAATATTTTTTGTTAATATTATATAAATTGCATGGATATAACTGCAAAATTAATAAGGATACAAGTAATATGCATTACATTATATTTAAATCACAGTAATATGATCACAGTGTCCCATATTCCAAATCAATCATGTATAAAAAAAGATTGAATTATGAAATTAAATAAAGTAAAATTATTGTATTTTATTAAAAATATATCTACCCCCACTACCAAAATGAACTGGTTGGTGAAAAAAAGAAAAAAAAACTTACCATATAATATAATAATAATAATAATGGCTCAGATCCATACTTTAATAACAGTTCAAACAATATGAAAATAACTCAGAAAGGGTCCCCATAACAATAGAAAATCATGTTTTGAATCAGAAATCGAATAATGAATCTTCTCCAGATCAAGGCACAACATGACTTCAGATAGCCACTGAACATGCGTGTGCGGGGCAGCCTCCTTCCACTTGAGCAAGATCACCCTCCTAGCCATAAGAGACATAAAGGCCAATTCCCGCAAATTAGATTGCTTCAGTTTTGGAATACTATCCTCAGCAATTCCAAACATGGCAGTCAAGGGATTGGGTTTAAAATTAACAATTGAAGAGTACAGAAAACTTTTGAAATTCATCTATTCAAAATTTTACAAGGCTCGGACATGCCCAAAACATATGAATTAGTGTGGCCATTCCATTAGTACATCCATCACAGTAGGGAAATATCTACGTAGAAATGAGAGAGCTTGCCTTTAGACATATGAACTCTGTATACCACTCAGGATTGTAATAAAGAATGATGAGCACACAATGATGAAGAATTAATCAATTTTAAAATAGTCTTCCAGTTCTCTTCAGATATGACAATCTGTAAATCCTTTTCCCAGTCTCCTTTAATTTTATCTGAAGAGGTCTTTCTCAGTTCCAACAGCAGACCATAAATGTGAGATATTGAACCATTGTCGAAGGGTTTCAGATTAAAAATTGTATCTATTATCTTCTTAACTGGGCTTGTAGGAAATGTATGTAGTTGGTATCTTTAAAAATCCCTAATCTGTAAATATCAAATGAAGTGAGTATTGGAAATGTTAAATTTAATTGAAAGTTCACAAAAGAAGAAAAATCCCCTCCATCAAACAAATCCTGAAATCGTTTAATAACCAATCTATCCCATTCTTTAAAAGATTGGTCCATTAAAGACGGTTTAAAAAAAAACACAATTAGAAAGGATGGGACTCGAGGGAGAATCTCAATAAACCAAAATGTTTTCTAAACTGTAACCAAATCCTCAAAGTATGTTTGACCACCACATTGTCAGTTAGTTTATTTAAAGATAAAGCAAGGATTCAAGTAAAGAAATAATGGAAAATTTCATAACAGAATTGACTTCCAAAAAAACCCATATAGGGTAGTGGTCACCAACCTTTTTAAGCCCAAGATTCCCTACCTTTGTCTTAGTGAAAGGTGAGATTAACCCCAGATGCCCACGCATGTGCACCGGGGCAGAAAAGACCGGAAGTAAAACCCTGCAACACAGAAGTAGAAATAATGTATAAACACCAAGGGTACCAACCCTTTTTTGCACCTCGGACCTGTTTAATATTGACAATATTTTTGCGAACTGGCTGACCGGAATACACCGATACTCAAAGCAGGTTCCTTATGTCCAGTCTATTCCGCAATTTAGTTTTCGCGGCTCTCGGCACTTAGCTTCTGTCCCACTTGCTCACGTTTTTTCCGCTGAAAAATCTCAAAGCATTTGTCTTTAAGTGCAGGGTGCTTGGACTCAAGGTGCCGAAGCAGTTCCCGGCCCAAACTGCCCGCCAGATGCCTTGGCCAGATGTGGCTGGTCATGAGTGGGGTGAGAGGACAAGGTCAGAGCCGGTGATCCCCGTACTGAGGCCCCGGCGGTCGCAGTCCAGAGAGAGCGACTGACCAAGCAAGGGGTGTGACAGCATGTGCCCACCCCCCTTGTAGGATCTATCGGCCGACCAAAGTTTGCTTCAGTAGATCGCAACGTGGTAGCTGCTCTGATACTTACAAAAAGCTGAGGTCATCTGTGAATATTTTAGCACTAGGTTCCCCCACAAACATTCAGTGTGGTAAACAAGTTTAGAGGTGGCGCCCATCTGTCCGCGCTCCAGGCTATTTGCAATGGCACTTCCTGTCGGACGCCCGAGGCCAACCATTGATCCCTGCCGCAAGGTTATCACCGTGTGTAGGCGACTGATGACAATGCGTGTATTCAAATTCAGCAGTGGGCATGACAGGGAATGAGGAAAGGTGCAGCTGACTCATATTGTTTCCTCGCGGCCCAGTGGTTGGGGACTACTGAAGTACACTGTGTACTGCAGGGGAGCTACACACATGCACACTGAACGTAACTAAAAGCCCGCAAACCAGAAACAATTTCTCAACAGTATTTGTGTATTTATTTTTCATTTTTTTTTCAGGATCTACTGGGAAAGTCTCAAAGATTGACCAGTCAATCGCAATCAACAGGTTGGCAACCACTAATACAGGGCAATTCTCATGGTTAATGTAATATATCCAGAACGTAATATTTTGTATATTAACTGCCCAATAATATAATCTAAAATTGGGTAAGGCAAAGCCTCAATTCTGTTTGGTTTTTTGAAGGTGAACTTTATTTATTCGAGATTTTTTATTCTTCCATACATCGGAAGAAAGAATTTAATCTAAGGAGTCAAAAAAAAAGATTTAGGAATAAAAACAGGCACAGCTTGAAAAAGGGATATAAATTTACGTAAGATATTCATTTTAATAGAATTAATTTGGCCAATCAATGGTAAAGAGAGAGGTGACCAATTAGAAAGTGCTTTTTTTAAACATAATTCAATAAAGTTTAACATTTTTCCTTAAATAAATCTTTATAATTCTTAGTGATTATTACTCCTAAATACATAATTCGTTTTCTTAAAATTTTAAAGGGAAGGTTAATATCAGATAGCATTAAATTGTTTAAAGGAAACTGTTCATTCTTTTGTAAATTTAATTTTTATCCTGAGAACTGACTAAAGGTAGTCAGTAAATGGAACACAAGTGGTAAAGATGTTGTAACATTAGATATAAAAAGCAATAAATCATCAGCATAGAGCGACACTTTATGAATAGTACCTCTCCTTAAGATACCAGTAATCTCTATAGACTCTCAAAAAGCAATTGTTAAGGGTTCTAATGCCAAATCAAAAAGCAGGGGGCTCAAAGGACAACCTTGTCTAGTTCTAGGGTTTAGAATTCCGAAGATTAATCAGAACCTGAGCGGAGGGAAATAAACAAAGTAATTTAATCCAATGAATAAAATTAGGTCCATGATTTAAATTTTCTGAGGATGTAAAAAGTTGATTCCATTCAACTCTGTCAAAGGCCTTCTCCACATCCAAAGATAACACACATTCTGATACTTCCTTAGATGGAGAATGCATAACATTTAACAAACATCGTATATTAAAATGGGAATGTTGATTTTTAATAAAATCAATTTTTAATAAATCCTGTCTGATCATCCAAAACTATAGAAGATATAATATTTTCAAGTCTGTGAGCCAACACTTCAGATAAAATTTTAGTATCATTAGGTCTATACAAAGAACATTCAGTAGGATTCTTATTCTTTTTGAGAATAAGCGAAATGGAAGCTTTGTAAAAAGAGTTGGTAATCTTCCTACCTTGAAGGAATCTGTAAGGGTAGAACATGAATGTGGTATAAGCAAGGACTGGAGTTTAAAAAGATGAGTAAATTTAACAGCTGGGAGAAAGGAGAGAGAAACACGATGTGACAGGTTAAACAGAGAGGGGGAAGAATGAAGCAATGAGTTGGGAAGTTCATTGGTGAAAGAGATACAGGGCTGGAGAAGAGGGAGTCTGATAGGAGAGAGCAGAAGGTCATGGAAGAAAGAAAAGGGGGGAGAATGGGCAGGCAAGGAGATAAGGTGAGAGGGAAAAGGGGATGGGAAATGATGAAGGAGGGGAGAGCATGACTGGAAGATAAAGATTTTGATGTTCATGCAATCAAATTTAAGGCTACCAAGACAGAATACAAGGTGTTGTTCCTCCCACCTGAGTGTGGGATACTTTTAAAGCATATATCTGGGGTCAGATTATTTCTTATACTGCAAACATCATTTAAAAAGCTAACAAAGAGAGAAATGTACTAGCTAATCAGTTAAAACAACTGTATCGTAAATATGCTTCGGTACCTGATCCTGAAACATTGAGACATATTGAAACCAAAACTAAATATAATCTCCTTTTAACGTATCCAATTGAAAGCCAGCTTTTAAAAGAAAGAAGTCAATTTTATATTCACGGAGATAAAACTGGTAAGCTACTGGCTAATCAATTGAAGCCATTTATAGCCAAGCAGCAAATTAAAGAATTACATAAAATTAATGGGGATATGACAACTGATCATTTTGAAATTAATGACACTTTTAGGGAAATTTATTCCAAATTGTTTAGTTCTGACTCACTGATAATATTGCAATGAATAATTTTTTAGGTCAATTAAACATTCCTAATCTTTCAATGGATGACTGTAGGCAATTGGATCAACCCATTTCCCAGGAGGAAATTGCTCAGGTTATTCGAGCATTCTGGGAAATCCCCAGGACTTGATTCTCTGGAGAGTTTTATAAGGCTTTTTCCAAAGGGTCTCAGCCTGAAACGTCGACTGTACTTCTATCCATAAATGCTGCTTGGCCTGCCGAGATCCTCCAGGATTTTGTGTCTGTTGCTTAGATTTCCAGCGTCAGCAGATTTTCTCTTGTTTATTACTTAATGTCAACAGCATTTCATATGAAAACTGTCAAAGTCCCACTCACTTAGAAACATAGATAGGAAACTCGAGGTTCAGCAGATGCTGGGAATAAACTGTAAAATAACACACACAAAGTGCTGCAGGAACTCAGCAGGTCAGGCAGCATCTCAGCAGAGTAATGTTGGAAAAAGAGAGAGAGAGATACCGCTTCTACCTATTCCAATGATTCTGAGTGAGGCACAGAGAGATCTGTATCTACTGACAATTACCTTTATTGTTCAAACTAACAAATACATGAATTCATACACTAAATACCTTGTGTGTACACCTGCTAAGGATCCCTGACTCTCCTGGATAGTCAAAGAATAGCAAAGGTATTAACCGGGCAGAGGAATTTACGCTGGCCAGGCGCTCCTTGTTCCTCGTGGTCCCGATTCACTCTCCACGTGCTTCACGCAGGGTTCTTCTCGCTTGTATCTGCGATGGTTATTCTTTGAAGTTACCGCGACCGGCACACACAAAGCATCCACTTTTATATCCATTGCTTATCAATTCAAATGTTGCATTCCCGTGTCATTGGCCACAGGTCATGTGTTTGGCCTTTAACATCAGGTCATTGGCTCTGGTCCAAGCCAGCATCCATCTATTATCCTTTTCCCATCAAGGGACAGTTGCTGACTCATGGCTCTTTGTTTTCTGTCAGCAATGAGCTTGAATCGTCTCAGGCATTCACAATCCTGCATGTTATAGCCAACCAAAGAACACCTCACAAATAACTCCTTATTTGGAAATTACCTCCAATCCAGCAGATTACCTGAAGAGTCTTTGTGCCATCTTTAAAACACTAATCAAGTCCAGCATGTCAAGCTCACAAAATGGAGAATCGAGTGTCTTCACAAAATGGCAGCCTCTATCCCCCAAGCACAGGGCAAGAACAAAGACTGCTTCCACTGTCCTTGATTCATTTGAATTCACTGATTTGAAGATTGTCATTCTTTCTGGCCAACAGTAATAAACAGTCTAGACATGATCTTGTCCCATAACATTGACTTTATTCCTTTCCATAGATGCTACCTGACCTACTGAGATCCTCCAGCATTTTGCAAACATGAACCTCTTTTCAGTCAATTTTCCAAATGTTACTGAACTATCAATTGTAGCCTCATCCTCTTGGTCTGATTCCTTCCCACTACTCCCCGTAAACTCCAGCCTCCATCATATCCGGAGCCCCAAAGCCCTCATTTGTGCTGACCACTCTTGTTTCTGCTCCATTGAATATTTACCCACCATTCTGCAGTCATACTTTAGATTTCTTTATTGCAACAGTCCAGTTGTGCGAGGCACACCCTTTGAAATCTGTAAAAATGACCCAAAACATTGAATAGAGCAGGGCAGAAAGATTTTAACCACACAAGTCTTCATCCTTGATCCAGAGCCCTGAGGAATGAGGAATATTTGGGACAAAACCTCAGTGAATAATTGCTCTGCAGTTTACAGAAAGTCATGGAGGAAATTCAAGGTGAACAACAGATTGGTGACCAGTTGTAACTTGAACATTATATGGTGAGTGAGTGGTGAACAGCAGGGATGGATTCGAAAGCTCTGGTGTGGAACAGGAACTCCAGCAGGTACCAGGTGACTGAGTGGCCTCTCTATTGTACATTAGCTGTGTGACAGGCAGGAGGTACCTGAGACACAGGATTTGAAATGGAACTGATTTATTTGTCACAGATCCACAGTATTAAACCCCAGTGTATTTTAAGACTAACATCAGAGGAACAAACCCCTTCATGATGAAACAGGTTCACCCCGAAACTGGCATCTCTTCCAAGGCAATGAGCATCATGAACTTGTTTGTGAATGATATCTTCAAGCGCATCGGGGGTGAGGCTTCCCGCCTGGCCCATTACAACAAGCGGTCGACCATCACTTCCCGGAAGATCCAAACTGCCGTGCGCCTGCTGCTGCCCGGGGAGCCGGTCAAACATGCCGTG
This sequence comes from Hypanus sabinus, assembly GCF_030144855.1. Classification (NCBI taxonomy): domain Eukaryota; kingdom Metazoa; phylum Chordata; class Chondrichthyes; order Myliobatiformes; family Dasyatidae; genus Hypanus; species Hypanus sabinus. Next base: position 78,724,096 of record NC_082710.1, on the reverse strand, counting down.
TCAGAAGGGACTAAAGTTGTGACCAAGTACACCAGCTCTAAGTAAAGCTTCCCAGTGGGATGATCAAAAACATACCGGCTCTTTTAAGAGCCACTCACAATTTCAGTGCAAGAGTTGTACAAAAATTTAGACAAGTTGCGCATATTTTGTGTCTGACTCTTACAAGAGCTAAGGTGAAGTTGGAGTAACCAGTTCATCTTCCTAGTATAATCCCGGTGCTTTATATTCCTCCCAATTCACTGACTGTGGTGAACTACGTGTGCCTGTCTGGACACACCCCCTGCTGACTGCTCCTTTGGCTCCTCCCACAGGCCCCTGTATAAAGGCGATCTGAGGCCTGGTGCTTGGCCCCAGTCTCCAGGACGTAGTATGATGGTCACTCACTCCTGGTTCCTTCTTCCAGTCAATAAAAGCCGATATCTCGCCTTACGTCTCGGGGTGAGTTATTGATGGTGCATCACTGACCTGGAATTGTTATGGCCCGATTCCCCATCAATCCGTCCATCTCGGTATCCACGTCGAGCGGAGAATTGGTGCCGTTGCTGTTTCAGTTGTGGGTTAAGGAGTTTATTAGTTATAGTTAAGTGGTTTCTCAATCTCATTTCCATTACAGGTTGCAAGAAATTAAGAGCACTGAGTTCCCAGACACTCCACTATTAATTACATTTGCAAAAAATGTGCCGGGTTTCAGTAACAGGAATTTGATTTTAAATGTAATTAGATTTTTGACGGAGATACGCCATTTTGCAGCTCATAGGGTAAGTCGCATTCTTAGCGGCTCACTTTTTTATGTACTTTATATCCCACTGACAGATGCCTATTAGCTTTGATGATTCATTACTTATACTGAAGGATTTCCAAATTAATTACAATGGCTGAAAAAAGTCATTCTGGTATTGAACTGAGAGGCGGCAAGACTTTTCCTGAAACGGAGCAAATGGAACAAACCAAGAAGGCGGAGGAACTTGTTACTTTAGCAGAAATATTTTTTTCAATACAAGACATGAAGTCGGAATTTGGGTCGCTTAATACCACGATTGATAAGCTGACAGGCTCAAATGGGAAGCTTGAAAAAGCTATCTCTACGGTTCAAGATTCTCTGAAAAATCTGGATTTCCAGCTTCAAACACTTCAGCAGACTACAACCGGAATTGAGAATGAACATGACCTATTCAAGCACTTTCTCAGCATTCACCTGAATTACATCCTCACCAATTGTACTCTCCCTGCATTATTATACAACTAAAGAAGCCATACTTTGAGAAGCCAGAAAAAAGCGAGTTAATCTTTAAATCGGCAGAAATTCGTATCGTTGAAGACTATCCTCCTGAAATCTTTGCCGAAAGAAGGAAATACCGAGAAGTCGTAAGTGAAATGTATAAAATAGATTTATACCCCTCTCTTCGCTACCCAGCAAGACTGATAATCTTTTCTGAAAAGTCTCAGTAACTGAGAATCTACTCTCCCCAGGAGGGATGGGAGTACATTAAAAATCTTAAATTTAAACCTACTGAATAAAATCTTAAAGTTAACCCATTTACTCAACAGGTAATTCTGAAGTATTTTGTTGTATGAGATGTATATGAATTTTCTGAGCTAAGTTTATTCTATACTTTTTTTAGTCTCTGGTATGGGATGTGGCTGATAAAATTTTTTCCCTATTAATTATTAGTATATACATAACTATTCTGTAGGGAACTTTTATAGTATTATACTCTGATGGTCTGCACAGGACCTGTCGCATATTAATCTTTTTATTTCTCTTATTTGTTTCAATACTAATATAGTTTTAGGTTTGTTATACTCATGTATTCTTTTTTCGAGAGAAAGAACTTTGTAATATTATTTGCTCGGATTTATTCTTTTTTGAATATGTGATTAAGATACTTTAGCTGATTTTAAGATGCCGTTGCCGATTATGTTTTTATTACTGTTAGACATAACATTGTAGTAGTCGAACTTTGTACTTTTTATTATGGCTATTTTGCGTGGGATTTTTGCTTTAATTTAATATACGTAGCTGCAAAATGGAGAATAGGGTCAAGGGTTATTAGTTTATCATGTGGCCAGCCTATTGGTCATTGGATTTCTCACCTTTTGGGAGGGGGGAGGGGGGCTATTACAGTAGGTTTTTTTCTTGATTGGGCAGTTCTTTTGATGGATTTTTTTCTCGTAAATACGTCATTCCTTCTGGTTGTATCCGTACCTCTTGGTGTAAACTGTGCTTGCGTAACATTTCTTTTATATAATCTTAAATTCAACTTTAAACATGGATGTTAATAAAATTAATATAATATATTGGAATTGGAACAGTGTGAATCACCCCATTAAGCGTAAAATGATATTTTCAGAAATTAAAAAGACAACGCAGATATTTTTGCGCAAGAAAATCATATACGGAAACAGGATGAGGACAGATTTTTTTCAATTTTGGAAAGAACCTTTGTACCATTCGCTGTCGGATAATAAAATAAGAGGCGTATCTATCTTTCTTAGCCCCCAAATCCCTTTTGTACACTTTAATACTATTACTAATTCGATTGGAAGATACTTAATCGTTACTGGTTTATTATGCGGGCAAAAGGCGTGTGTATACGCACCTAATGTAGATAATTCTGATTTTTAAAAAGAAACTTTTTTCTGAGTTATCGAATTTGAACGAATATAAGTTGATTATGGGTGGTGACTTTAATTGTTGGTTAAAACCAACGATTGACAGGTCATCAACCAATCCGTCGCTTCCTAATAAAGCGGCGGCCTGTATTAATTCTTTTTTATTAGAATATGGCCTGGTCGATATCGGGAGATATAAAAACCCAAACAATAAATATTTCTCTATTTTCTCACACGTTCATCATAAGTAATCCCGAATTGATTACTTTTTTTTAGACACACGTTTGTTATACTCCGTTGTTGAGTGTGCATATGACATCATTGCGTTGTCAGATCATGCGCCTTTAAACTTAACCCTGAAGCTTTTGGATAGCGTTTTTAAAATCTCACAGTGGAGACTGAATCCCGTACTGTTACATGATCCAACTTTTGTTAGTTTTATTAAGGAGCAAATTTCTATATTTTTTGAATTTAATACAACTGAAGGAATGTCAAACCTGGTTATATGGGACATGTTGAAATCTTCTATTAGGGGACAGATAATCTCATATTCAGCAGCTTTGAGAAAGAAAACTAAAGCGGAATTGTCAGTGCTTATTAATAAAATTAAAGACATGATAAAGCTTATTCAGTTAAACCTACAGAGGACCTATCTAAGGAAAGAGTCGAACTTCAATCACAGTATGATTTGCTTCTGACCTTTCCCATTGAACAGCAATTTTTTAAATCCTAAAGTTTATTTATATACATGGGGAAAAATCTGCTAAGCTTTTGGCGGGCCAGTTAATGGCTGGGAAGGTCAGAAGACAGATTTTAAAAATTCGTAGACCAGATAGAATTGAAACTTTAGATCCTTATGAAATTAATAAGATATTTATGGATTTCTATTTTAATCATTATAAATCTGAATTCTCTGATAGTACTATTACTATGAATAGATTTTTGTAAAGGTTAGATATACCTCAAATTTCGACTCAAGATGTTGATATATTAGATGCACCTATTAAACAAGAGGACACAGCCAAGGCTATATAGGTAGTGATAGCTGTGTGGAACGAGCTTCCAGTAGAAGTGGTAGAGGCGGGTTCGGTATTGTCATTTAAAATAAAATTGGATAGGTATATGGCCAGGAAAGGAATGGAGGGTTAGGGGCTGAGTGCAGGCCAGTGGGACTAGGTGAGTATAAGCGTTGGCACGGACTAGAAGGGCTGAGATGGCCTATTTCCGTGGTGTAATTGTTATATGGTTATATCCTGTATGCATTTAGGGAAAGCTCTGGGACCTGATGGTTATACAGTAGAATTTTACAAGCCTTTTCATGTGTTACGTACCCATGGGTATCTTGTACTTGTCACGTGACAGTGGTGTTGAAGCTATACTGGACCTAAGGTAGTGGTCTTGTGATGGTGAAGTGACGTCATTTTCCCGCCAGTAGAGATCATGTGACAGGTTTTTTTTACAGGGTATAAAAGGAGGACTCCTCCCTGTGAGGAGGGGCAGTTCATGGCTGGATTTGCCATTTTGACTCCATGCTACTGCGTGTTCCAATATTATGACGCAGTTTGGTTGAAAGATGGAGTTTTATTTCATGCCTAAAGTTTAAAAGGTCATTGCCAGCAGTTTCTTTATAATACTGCCAGTTAAAAGTCAGTGGAGAGTGAAGATCGGAGCTCGGGAGCTAAAAGAACGAGGAAAGTCGATTTCGACGATGAAACAGGTTCGACCTTGTTTGATTCGGAAGGAATTCGTTGGCTGTCCCCATGTTAATCCCTGCGAAATATAGCAGAAAGGATTGGGTATAGTTTTGTAAAGGAAAAGTCAGTGCCTTTAAGCCGTTTCATTTTCATCTTCGTAAATTCTCCGGGAAAAGTATAGTTCGACTGGGAACCGCAACAACATGACGTGAAAGAGAATTTAAATCATCTAAAAAGTCTCTCCTTTAATGGACTGTAAGTATTTTGAATTTTTGCAGTACTACTTTGAAGAACTGTTTAAGCTTTATTGCTTTAAGAACTGTTTAAGCTGCTGCACAGCAGCTGATTTCCGGTTACATTAGTGGTTTGTTTACTTTTTGGGGGTTTGTTTTTCAGTATTTAATAAATGTTTTATTTGTTATAAAAACCCCTGCCTCACTTATATATTTATTGTTGCTGAATCCGTAACACATGCAATGCTTATACCACATCAAACATTTACCAATTCTATATCCTCTGGGAACCTTCCAAAAACTTCTTATGAGGCATTAATTTCATTGATTCCTAAAAAAGGAAAAGACCCACTGGAATGTGTATCCTATAGACCTATTTAAAATGTAGATTTTAAAATTCTCTCTAAGATTTTAGCTAATAGATTTGAGAATTTTTGCCTAATGTTATCTCAAATGATCAAACAGGATTTATTAAAAATAGGTACTCACATTTTAATATTCAAAGATTGTTAAATATTATTTATTCACCCTCAAAGAATCTGAATGTATTGTATCTCTGGATGCAGAGAAAGCCTTTGATAGGGTGGAGTAGCCTTATTTATTTCAGGTTTTGAAGAGGTTTAAATTTGGCCCGTGATTTATTTCCTGTATTAAATTGATTTACCACGCCCCGGTGGCTGCAGTTATAACTAATAATCAAAAGTCTCCTTATTTTAGATTATATAGAGGAACCCGTCAGGGTTGTCCTCTTAGTCCTTTATTATTTAATTTGTGTTTAGAACCACTTGCTATGGCTCTTAGGGATTCTAATTCTGTGCAGGGTATTAAGAGAGGGGATGTACATAAGGTTTTGTTATATGTGGATGATTTATTAGTTTACAATTCAAACCCTAGGAAATCTATTCCTTTTACGCTATCTATATTTAAGGAATTTAGTACTTTCTCTGGATATAAACTTAATTTACATAAAAGTGAATTATCTCCTATTAATTATTATGATTATTATGATCAAGTACCTTTTAATATTGCTAAAAACCATTTCACTTACCTTGGTATCAAAATTACTAAAAATTTTAAAGACCTATGTAAGTATAATTTCTCCCCTCTAATTGAATATACTCATCAAGCACTTTCTAAATGGTCGCCTATGTTGATGTCATTGATAGGTCGAATTAATGCTATAAAAATGGTTATTTTACCGAAATTTTTATATATATTTCAAGCAGTTCAAGTCAAGTCAAGTCACTTTTATTGTCATTTTGACCATAACTGCTGGTACAGTGCAAAGTAAAAACGTTTTTCAGGACCATGGTGTGACATGACACAGTACAAAAAACTAGACTGAACTACGTGATATAAAAAAAACAACACAGAGAAAGCTACACTAGACTACAGACCTACACAGGACTGCATAAAGTGCACAAAAACAGTTCAGGCATTACAATAAATAATAAACAGGACAATAGGGCAAGGTGTCAGTATAGGCTTCGGGTATTGAGGAGTCTGATAGCTTGGGGGAAGGAACTGTTACATACTCTGGTCGTGAGAGCCCAAATGCTTCGGAGCCTTTTTCCCAGATGGCAGGAGGGTGAAGAGATTGTATGAGGGGTGCATGGGGTCCTTCATAATGCTGTTTCCTTTGCGGATGCAATGTGTAGTGTAAATGTCTGTGATGGCGGGAAGAGAGACCCTGATGATCTTCTCACTATCTGCTGTAGGGTCTTGCGATCCAAGATGGTGCAGTTTCCAAACCAGGCAGTGATGCAGCTGCTCAGGATGCTCTCAATATAACCCCCTGTAGAATGTGAAGAGGATGGTGGGGGGCGGGGGGAGGTGGGAGATGGACTTTCCTCAGCCTTCGCAAAAAGTAGAGATGCTGTTCCATCTTTTGTTCCAAAAACATTTTTTTGATAAAATAGATTCTATGATTCTGACTTACAAAATAACAAAAACTCTAGAGTGAATAAAATTTTATTTCAAAAATCAAAACAGAATGGAGGACTGGTCTTACCAAACTTTAGATTTCATTATTGGTTAATATTCGTTATATTACTTTTTGGATTTATGATATAGATAACCAGGATTGCCCTCCATGGTTACATTTGGAGGAAAATTTGGTAACGGAGTTTTCTTTAACTTCTCTATTAGGACCTCCCCTTCCTTTTTCATTCTCCAGATTAGGTAGACAAGCTGTCAACCCTATTGTTAAACATACTTTAAAAATCTGGTTTCAGTTTCATAGATTTTTTGAATTAAATAATTTTTTACTCTCTAGTAATATTTATTCTAATATTTTTTAAACCATCAACTCTGGATAAGGCTTTTTTAACATGGAAAACTAAAGAAATAAAAACCTGTTTAGATTTGTTCTTACCGGATTGTTTAATGTCTTTTTCGCAGTTAATGGATAAATATGACATCTCTAATACACATTTTTTAGCTACTTACAGGTTAGGAATTTTTTTACGTGATTTTCTACCGAATTATCCCTTGGCCTACTCTTCAAATTTGGCTTATGCTATTTTTCAGCTTAAACCATTTCAAAAACTATTAATAGCTATCATTTATAAACAGTTAATGAATGCTGGGATGTTGCCTAGTGATACGGTTCAACGCACTTGGGAACTAGAACTTCAACATTTACTTTCAAATGATCAATGGAGTAAAATTTATTATCTTGTTAATAATTCATCTATTTATGCACACCATTCCTTAATTCAGTTTAAGATAGTACACAGGGCGCATATGTCCAATGATAAATTGGCGCATATTTTTCCTAATATAAGCCCTATTTGTGACAGATGTAACGTAGAAGTGGGTACTCTAACTCATATGTTTTGGTCCTGTGTAAGCTGAAACAATTTTTGGAGGGATGTGTTTAGAATACTATCTAAAGTTATAGATGTGGATATTCAACCCAATTCACTTATGGCAATTTTTGGGATTATTCTAGGGGAAGTAGGTAGAGTATCTGCTTCCACTCAGCATCTAATAGCCTTTTCAACTTTACTGGCTAGGAGAGCTATCTTGTTATTACTGGAAAGATTCTAATCCACCTACTGTCTTTTATTGGCTCTCCTCCATTATGTCATGTCTAAGCTTGGAGAAAATTCTGATCAACAGTACCATGCCACCACCTCTTTTGCCTCCCTCCCTGTCCTTTCTGAAACACCTAAAGCCTGGCACTCGAAGTAACCATTCCTGCCTCTGAGTTATCCAAATCTCTGTAATGGCCGCAACATCGTAGCTCCAAATACCGATCCACACTCTAAGCTCATCTGCTTTGTCCATAATCCCCATTGCATTAAAATAAACACATCTCAAACCATCAATCTGAGCTCGTTCCTTCTCTATCACCTGTCTTTCCTCCCTCGCAGTCTCCAAGCTTTCTCTATTTGTAAGCCAACCGCTTGTTCCTCCATCACATCAGTTTGGTTCCCACCCCGCAGAAATCCTACTTTAGACTCTCCCCAAAAGCCTTAGCAAATCTCCCCGCCAGGATATTGGTCCCCCAGGGATTCAAGTGCAACCCGTCCTTTTTGTACAGATCACTCCAATGATCCAGAAATCTAATCCCTGCCCCTTGCTCCAATCCCTCAGCCACATAGTAATCTCGAGATCACTACCTTTGTGGTTCTGCTTCTCAACTCTTTGGAATTCCTCTCCTTATTGGAGTATCTGGAATGGCAGTTATGGAGGTAACATGCTCCACCTCAGGAGGTGGGAGATCAGGGAGTTGATCAGTGTCCCGGACAACTTCACATGAGGGATGTGCACTGAGGTGCAGCTCCTGACTGATGGTGTGAAGGAAATGGAGCAGGAGATGGACAGACCTAGAATTTCCAGGATGCTGAGACCAGAGATTCAGTGAGTTGGTCACACCTGAGGTCAGGCTGCAGATTGTTGGGTGACCACGACTGGAACAGGGAAGAGTCAGGCAGTGCAGGGTTTCCCTGTGGCTGTGACCCTCAGCAACCAGTGCACTGCTTTGGATACCCCTGGGAGGATGACGAACCAGAGACTGCAGCCCGTCAGGTTGGTGGTATTGACACCCCAGTCTGATGCTCCGCGGGAGGAAAGGTCAAGCAGAACAGTAATGACAGGAGACTCACAAAATGGGGGATGTGTAGGAGATTTTGTGGCAGCAACAGAGATGACACAATGGTGTGTCGCCCCCTGTGTACTGGGATCAGGCACGTCCCAGAAGTGCAGGATTTCCTGAAGATAAACTTGCTGGTTGAGTTGTTAGTAAGGAAGCCAAATGCAATGTTAGCATTCATTTCAAGAGGACTGCAATTCAAAAGCAAGGATGTAAAGCTCAGACTTTGCAAGGCATCAGTCCGATCACACTTGGAGTATTGTGAACTGTTTTGGGCCCCTTATCTAAAAAGGTACATGCTCACATAGGAGAGGGACTAGAGATGGTTCACAAAAATTATCCTGGCAATAAAAGGGTTAACGCATGAGCATTTTTTGATGGCTGTGGGCCCGTACTCACTGGAGTTTAGAAGAATGAGGGAAATTCATTGAAACCAATCAAATATTGAAAGGCTTAGAGTCGATATGGGGAGGATGATTCCAATAGTGGGCAGTTCTCAGACCACAGGGCACAGCCTCAGAATACTACTACATACTAACATAAGGAGCAATTTTCTTAGTAAAGGGTAGTGAATCTGTGCTGCCTATGTCAGGATGTTGTTCACTGACTATAGCTCAGCGTTTAACACCATCATTCCCACAGTCCAGATCAAAAAGCTATGGAACCTGGTCCCTCTGCAATTGGATCATCTACTTCCTAACCACAATCTGTGCAGATTGGTGATAATCCACATAGATTGTGTGGATTAATGGAGACCGGCTAACCCCTATTGACATCAATGGTTCTGGGGTTGAGAGGGTAAACAGCTTTAAGTTCCTTGGTATCAACACACCTGAGGATCTCACATGTGGATTGGTGATAATATCTCCCCCTTGCTGATGACCAGCACTGGTGTATCTCAGGTTTGAATGCTTAGCCGACTACTCTACTCCCCCTATATCCATGACTGTGTGACTAAGTACAGCTCAAATGCCATCTCTAAATATGTTGCATACAACCATTGTTGCTGGAATCTCAGATTAAGGTGACTGGGCATACAGGAGTGACATATACCAGCTACAACTTTGCACTTAATGTCAGTAGGACAAAAGAGCTGACTGAAGGATGGGTAAGGCGAGGGAACACGAACCAATCCTCAGAGGGATCAGAAGTGGAGAGAGTGAACAGTCAATATCTCTGAGGATCTAACTTGGTTGCAAAATATCGATGCAGCTACAGTATAAAGAGGGCAAGACAGTGGATATATTTCATATGTTTGAAGACATTTGGTTTGTCACTTTAAAACACTCAAAAACTGCTATACATGTATTCAATATATGTTATTTCTGTTTTTGTACTGTTTTTGTAATCTATATAATATACAATAATATAAAATATACAATATATAATATACAATAATATATAGCATACATATCCATATACACACAAGCTGTAATTTACTTATTCTTTCTGTATTGTCATGTAAAGCATTGAACTGCTGCTGCTAAATTAACAAATTTTATGACACTTGCGGTGGTAATAAACTTGATTCTGGTTCTGACTCGGAATTCATCCCCAAATATACCCAATGTGGCCAATTCATTGGGTATATTTAATGCGGAGGTTCCAGATTGTGGGGAGGAAAAGAGAGGTTGAGAGCATTCAGAGATCTATCATGATCTCTTATTCCTGGCAGAATGGTGCAGCAGACAGGATGGGTCTAATGGCCTCATTCTGCTCCTGTGTCTTATGGTCCAATGGTCTCGGAGCAGCTGCAGGACATTTGAAATGGAAGGTTGAGCAGCCAGACATCATGGTGGACGGTGCATGTTGGTAATAGCAACATAGGGAGGAGGAGGGATGTGGTCATGTGCAGTGAATTGAGAGAAATAAGACAGAAACTAAAAAATAGTAAGCTTGGTATTACTCCCAGTGACAATTGTTAGTGCAGAGAGGTATAGAGAGATACCACTGATGAAGGTGTGGCTGCGAAGCTGGTGCAGGGGCAGAGATTCAGTTTCATGGATCAACGGGGATAACTTCTAGGGATGATTGACAGAAACTGTTCACTCCCCAGGGTCTTCATGGGAAGGAACAGTTTTCTCCCTCCTAAAACTGCAGGGAATAGTTTTAACATGACAGGTTGGAGGTTTAAAGAGGATCTGAAGGGTGAGGTGATGGAGGTGGATAAAATTATGTGAGACATACAGAGGTTAGAGAGACAGAGTCAGTTTCCCTTGGTATGGGTGTAAAACTAAAGGGAATAGTTTTAATATGGGAGGGGGAGATTTGAAGGGGATCTGCAGGGTAAATATTTCACACAGAGAATAGCTGGTATTCCAAATGAGCCACCAGAGGTGGTGTTGGAGGCAGAAACACACAAAGTCTCTGTTCATGAACACTTCTCAGAAACCTATCATTCACTGTGTTCATCCTGCCCTGGTTCAGCTTCCAGGTGCTGGGTCCATTGTTGTTTTCCATCTGTATTAATGATCTTGATGAGAATGTGGTAAACTGGTTCAGCAAGTTTGCAGATGACACCAAGATTAGGGATGCAGTGGATAGTGAGGACAACTAGCAAATCTTCACATGGGATGTGGACTAGCTGGAAAAGTGGCAGGTGGAATTTAATCCACACAAGTATGAGGTGTTTTTGAACATGGGTTTAACGAGAGAAATGTGTGGTTTAAAGAGGATCTGAGGAAAACTGTCCTCTTTCCCCAGAAGGAGGTTACAATCTGGAACACACTGCCTGAGGGGGTGGTGCAAGCTGGTATTTAAGGACCATCTGAATGAGCATTTGAATCACCACAGCAGGGTAGGAGACAGACCAAGTGCTGAGTTAGTGGAGACAGATTCTCGATGCTCAGTATGGACATGCAGAAACCACTGACTGTGAAAGTGCAGTGGGAACCTGGAACACAGACTTCAGGGTGGTCTTACCTAAAACATTCAGAACCCAGGACGAGAGATTGTTATTGAACAATGGTCACATAGTGAACCAATCCCCTCAAAACGTGACCAAAATGCTCCCATTCCCTGTGCACCTGTAACAATACTTTTATAATGGAATTTGGTGAAGTACTCTGGTTAATACTAGGAGAGAAGGCTGACAGCTTCGTCACAGTGGGAGGGTGCAGATATCTTCTCAGAGGGTAAGGGAACAAGCTCACAACTGAGAATGAAGGTAACAAACCCCTCTGCAGTACAGGACTGCTGTGGTCGGGGTTGTACAGGATAGAAACAGACCCTCTGGCCCATCACATTAATGGTCCCCATCACGCACAGCTACAATAATCCCACTTTCCTGGGTTAGTTTCATATCCCTCTGGGCCTTGCTCACTGAAGTACCTGTGCATATGCCTCTAATTATACAGTTCCCTCAACGTGGCATCACAGGTAGACAGGGTTGTTTGTTCTACTTGCCTTGTCAGCCAAAGAATTGCCTCTCATTAGAGTTCGACAAAACTGTTTAAAGACAGATTAAAAGGGGATCTGAAGGGGAAATATTTCACACAGAGAATAGCTGGTACCCAGAGTTAATCTCCCAAAATAGAATCAATGACTTATACAGAAATGAAACAGTCCCTTCGGTACAACGCATCCACTCCGACCAAGCTGTCGACCTGAACTCGTCCCATCTGCCTGCATTAGGCCCATATCCCTCTCACCCTTTGCTATCCATGTAACTGTGCAAATATGTTTTAAATTTTGTATGTGAGGGAGAGAGAGGGTGCAGTGAGGCGCTGACAGACACTCACTGTTCCATGGGCAGGAAGAGGAGAGGCCGATTCCCACAATAAAGCTGAAACCCCCAACAAGTAGAGACCAACTCCACCATCTCAAACTTTCCGCACTGTGTCCGCACTGGACCGTTTCCGAGGAAACAACGTCGGTGACAGTGGGACCTCTGTGATGTCAGTGTGTGGTGTCATGTGACGGTGAATCACAAGTGGGGGGGGGGCAGAGGGAGCTGTCAATCAGTGGAGCCGCTGGGAAACTTGCGAGCATTGTAAATAGAATCGGTATGGGGTGGTGGGGGCGGCGGATTTCAAGCAACAGTGACTCTTCCAACCAACTCCGGGAATTGGTTGTGTTACAGACTGTAATATTCACATTTTAATTTCACTTTTCGGTCTTATAAATATTTAATGTTTGCATTTTGTATATTTTTGTGTGGATAATATTTTATAATTTTGGGTAAAAAAAGTTGGAACAAGATCACTGAAACTTTCACGAGAAAAGAGCGTCACCAAGAAAATATCATCAAAATATCGTTAAAGCCAAAATTCTAACCCAAAGTAAGTTGTTATCACAGTATGCATATGACGACATAGAGTTCAAATTTCAAAGTAAAATTTATTCTCACTGTACACACCTGTCACCACATTCAACACTGAGCTTCATTTTCTGCGGGCATTCTTAGCAATCCTATACAACAGGAATTGTGCACTGTAAATATGAAGAACTATAAGCTGTAAACAGTGGAAATTCATAAAAATAAATAGCAATAAATAATGAGCATGAAATAACAATATAACATAATCCTTAAATGAGTCTGAAATGAGTGTAACTATCATCTTTTGTTCAAGCTCCTAGATGTTTGTGGGGTAGTAACTGTTCTTGAACCTGGTGGTGCGAGTCCTGAGGTACCTGTACCTTCCACCTGATGGCAGCAGTGAGAAAAGAGCATTGCCTGGGAGGTGAGGATCTTTGATGATGGACACTGCTTTCCTACCGCAGTGATTCATGTAGACGTGCTCAGTGGTTGTGAATGTTTTACCCGTGATATACCGGACCGAATCCACTACCCTTTTGGGATTTTCCACTCAAAGGCATTGGTGTTCCTATACCAGGCCACTATGCAGCCAGTCAGCACGCTTTCCACCACACGTTTAGAAAAGCTTAGCAAGGTTTTCGATGACATGCTGAACCTCTGCAGAGACCTAAGGAAGTAGAGGTGATGCTGTGGTTTCTTCACAATAATATTTATATAATGAGTCCAGGACAGATCCTCTGAGAGAGTGACACACAGGAATATAAAGTTACTGACCTGCTCCACCTCTAACCATCCTTTCATGACTGGCTCATGAACCTCTGGTTTCTCCCTCCTAAAGTCACAATCAACCCCTTGGTCTTACTGACATTGAGTGAGAGGTTTTTGTTATTATGCCACTCAGTCAAGATTTAGATCTCCCTCCTATATGTTGATTCATCATCTCCTTTGATACAGCCCACAACAGTGGTGTAATCAGCAAACTTGTATATGGTGTTGGAGCTGTACTTAGCCACACAGTCACAAGTCAAAAGCAAGTAGAGCTGGGGGTGGGGGTGGGGGGGTAAGCACACTTCCCTGTGGTGCTCCTGTGCTGATGGAGATTGTGGAGGAGATGTTTTTGCCAATCCAAACTGACTGGGGTCTGCAACTGAGTAAGTCCAGAATTCAATTTCGCAAGAAGGTATTGAGGCCCAGGTCTTGGAGTTTACTGATTAGTTTTGAGGGGATGACGGTGTTCAATGCTGAGCTGTAATCAATAAAGGGCATCCAGATGTTTGAATCTTTGCTGTCCAGGTGTTCCAGAGTTGTGTGAAGAGCCAACGGGACAGCATCTGCTGTTGCTTCAGTAGGTGAATTGAAGAGGATCCAAGTCACCATTCAGACAAGAGCTGATATGCTTCAACACCAGCCTCTCAAAACACTTCACCACTGTGAATGTAAGTGCCACTGGGCAATAGTCATTTAGACAGATTACCATGCTCCTATTGGGCACCGATATGATTGAAGCTTCCTTGAAGTAGATGGTTTCCACACACTGCTAGATCGAGAGGTTTAAGACATCCAGCACAGGTATTCAGTTCTCAGCAAGATCTCAGCCAAACCGGATCCTTTCCTTGCATTCACTCTCTTGAAGGCAGCCTGCACGTCATCTTCAGATACTGAGACCAAATGATCATTGGGAGACATGGGGGTGGGTAATGGTTCCTCCCTCTTCTGGTGGTCAAAGTGAGCATAGAAAGCATTGAGCTCATCTGGAAATGAAGCTCTGCTCTCCCCTTTGTCACAAGATTTACCTTTGCAGGAGGTTCTGGCATTCAAACCCTGTCGCAGCTGTTGAACATCCATCTTTTATTCCAGCCTAGTCTGGAATCTCCACTTCGCCCGAAAGATAGCTTTCTGGAGATCACACCTGCACCTCTTGCAGAACTCTTCATCTCCAGACTTGAATGCCTCTGATCTGTGCTCAACAGGTTCTGGATCTCATTGCTCACCCAGGGCTTCTGATTTTGGAAAACCCTGAATGATTTTGAGGGGCACACGCATCCGCAGCTGTTTTAGTAAAGTCTGTAATGACGCCAATGTTATCGTTCAGGTCCTTAGATGAGTACTTGAATATGGTCCAGTCTGCTGACTCAAGTCAATCCTGTAACCGTTCCTCGGCATCCCATGGCCACCCCTCAGTTATCTTGATCTCTGGAGTCTTGCTCTTTAGGCTATGTCTGTATGCAGGTAGGACGAGCACAGCCAAATGATCCCACTTACCAAAATGAGTTCTCGGGAGAGAAAGACAGGCATTCCTTATCGTAGTGTAGCAGTGGTCTGGTGTGTTGGGACCTCTAGTGCAACCGGTTCCTACATATAGATTCATTTTCTTTCAGGTATTTACAAGAAAATAAATATAATGGAATTTATGGTAACTATAAACTGCAAAGACAGACAGACAGCCAATGTGCAAAAGAAAACAAATCGTGCAAATAATAAAAATAAATATTACTGTGAAATTCAGTTGTAGGATACTTGAAAGTGAGTCTGCAGGTTATGGAATCAGTTCAGTGAAGTTACCTATACCGTTTCAAGAACATTACTGGTGTAGCGTAATAACTCATTCTGAACCTGGTGATGTGGGACCTGAGGCTCCTGCAGGTCCTTCCCTTTCTTTCTTTCTAAATCTTTTTATTATTATTAGTAATATGGACAGAATATAAATGATATATTGATAAAGAAATTACCAACATACAAATTCCATTACATATAAAAAAACATACATAATAGTTACAATATAAATGAGTTTACCAAGACATAAGCCATAAAATATATGTATGAACATGGTAAATATAAATATTTCATAATATATGATATAAAGAAAACAGAAAAAAGAAAGAAAAAAAAAATATATATATATAATGCAAAACTAGCTAATCTACTAATCTAATTAATACAGAAGAAAAAAGAAACAAAAAAAAGAGAAAAAAAGGGGGCTGTTTATAATATCTCACAAAAATAAGTATTCATCAATGCCGTCACTTCCGGTCCTCTCAACATACATAAGCTAAGAGCTGGGAAATCAAATGAACTTGGCACAGGGTCATATTACATCATATGAAAATGTTGAATAAATGGTCTCCATAACTTTTCAAATTTAATAGAAGTCTCAAAAGTACCACTTCTAATTTTTTCTAAATTTAAACATAACATAGTTTGAGAGAACCAATTAAATACAGTGGGAGGATGAATTTCCTTCCAATTCAACAATATAGATCTTCTAGCCATCAGAGTTAGAAATGCAATAATTTGACAGGCAGAAGAAGATAAATGCAGTGAGTCTAACATTAGTAAACCAAAAATTGCGGTAATAGGATGAGGTTGTAAATCAATATTCAAAAACGCAGAAATAATAACAAAAATATCTTTTCTTTTCTTTTTCAATCTTTTTATTGAATTTCATATATAAAAGAAACATAATATAATAATAAATAGGTTATAAATGCATAAGACTTGAAATTGAATTAGTAGTAGGATAACAATATCCTATTAAAATATCAACATAGAAACATAGTACATTATCAATCAAGTCTATAATAATTATATGAAAAAAATAAAAAAATAAAAATAATCATCAAAAGAAAAAGAAAAAATTATAAAATACAGGCAAAAAATATAAAAAAATACTAAACTAAACTAACATGGGCAATAATAACAGTTTATTTGTATATGATAGTGCCAAAAACTCTGGAACTCCATACCTGAACAAGGATAAGTAAAGAGAAGGTCTGGAAGAGGCCAAATTAATTCATATGAAAATGTCGAATGAACGGTCCCCAAGTTTCTTCAAATTTAATTGATGAGTCAAAAATAGTGCTTCTAATTTTTTCCAAGCTCAGAAAAGAAATAGTTTCAGAGAACCACTGGAACGTGGTAGGAGGATTTACTTCTTTCCAATTTTGTAATATAGACCTTCTGGCCATTAATGTTACAAAAGCAATCATTCGTCTAATTGAAAGGGAAAACTGATTATCATCCTCATTTGGTATACCAAAAATTGCAGTAATAAAATGAAGTTGTAAATCGATATTCCAAACTGAGGAAATGGTAGCAAATATGTCCTTCCAATAGTTATGTAAAGCGGGACATGACCAAAACATGTGGGTCAATGAAGCCACATCTGAATGACATCTGTCACATTGAGGGTTAATATGAGAATAAAATCGAGCAAGCTTATCTTTAGACATATGAGCTCTATGTACAATTTTAAATTGTATTAAAGCATGTTTAGCACATATAGAAGAAGAATTAACCATTTGTAATTTTTTTTCCCATTTTTCTATTGATATATTATATTGAAGTTCTTTTTCCCATTCTTGTTTAATTCTACCTGATATTTCTGGTTGTATCTTCATAATCATATTATAAATAAAAGCCACTAATCCCTTCTGATAGGGATGTAAGGTAAAAATCATACCTAAAAAGTCCATTGAAGTTGAATTGGGGAAGGATGGTAGAATTTTATGTAAAAAATTTCTAATTTGTAAATATCTAAAAAGGTTAGATTTAGGTAACTCAAATTTGTTGGAAAGTTGGTCGAAAGACATCAAACTACCTTCAAAGAAAAGATCACGAAAACATTTTATACCTTTCCTTTTCCATATGCTAAAGGCTTGATCTGTCATAGAAGGTTTGAAAAAAAATTAAGTAAAATAGGGCTATCAAGAACAAAGTTTTTCAGAGTAAAAAATTTACAAAATTGAAACCAAATTCGTAATGTATGTTTGACAACAGGGTTGGATATCTGTTTATTGAATTTAACTAAATCGGCAGAAAGAGAAGAACCCAGAACGGAGAATAGAGAATATCCCTGTGCCTCATTGCATTCTAAATTTACCCACTGTGGGCACAATGGTGAATCCAAATCTGATTTCCAATAAATTAAGTTACGAATATTATTCGCCCAATAGTAAAATCTAAAGTTAGGTAGAGCTAAACCACCATCTTTTTTAGATTTTTGTAATTGCCTTTTACTTAACCTAGGATTTTTATTTTGCCACACAAATGAAGAAATTTTTGAATCAATGTTATCAAAAAAGATTTAGGAATAAAAATTGGTAAAGCTTGAAATAAATATAAAAATTTCGGTAGAATCATCATTTTAATAGCATTAATCCGACCAACTAATGATAAGGATAAGGGAGACCATCTTCTAGTAAGTTGTTGAATTTGATAAAGCATAGGTAGAAAATTCAATATAAATAAATCTTTATATTTCTTAGTAATTTTTATACCTAAATAGATAAAGTTATCAACAACTTTAAATGGTGTCCTTTCATTCAATAAAGTTTGCGCGTTTAAAGGGAATAAATCACTCTTATCCAAGTTTAGTTTGTAACCAGAAAAACTACCAAATTGAGCCAACAAGGATAAAATAGCGGGAATAGACCTGTCAGGCTCAGAAATATATAACAACAAGTCATCAGCATAGAGTGATAAATGGTATAATTTCTCATTACGGGTGATACCAAAAATATTAGGAGATTCGCGAATAGCAATGGCTAAAGGTTCTAATGCAATATTAAACAATAAAGGACTTAAGGGACAACCTTGTCTCGTACCACGAGATAATTGAAAAAAGGAAGATCTGTAATTATTTGTAAGAACAGAAGCAACAGGTTTATGATATATTAGTTTAATCCATGATATAAAATTAGGACTAAAATTAAAATATCTCGAAGTGTTAAATAAGTATACCCATTCAACTCTATCAAAGGCTTTTTCAGCATCTAGTGAAATAACACATTCTGGAATTGTGGGTGATGAAGTGTAACTTATATTAATCAATTTTCTAATATTAAAAAAGGAATTCCTAATAAAACCAGTTTGATCTTCTGAAATAATCTGTGATAATACCTTTTCTAACCTAATAGCTAAAATTTTTGTAAGAATCTTAGAATCTACATTTAATAGTGATATAGGGCGATAAGATGCACATAGAGTGGGACCCTTATCTTTTTTAAGAATTAGAGAGATAGTAGCTTCATAAAAAGACTGAGGTAATCTCTTCTTAACAAATGCATCATTAAAAATTTCACATAGCCAAGGGGAAAGCAAAGAAGAAAAAGTTTTTAAAAATTCTATAATAAAACCATCAGGACCAGGAGCTTTCCCAGAGTTCATTGATGAGATGGCCTCTCCTATTTCGGCCAGAGAGATAGGAGCATCAAACAAGCTACGATCTTCATCTGTCAGTTTGGGAATATTCAAATTGTTAAAAAAGTTATCCATCATGGACAGATCGCTGTCAAATTCTGATTGATATAAAGATTTATAAAAATCTTGAAAAGTGTTATTGATTTCTTTATGATCAGTAGTCAGATTTCCGTCTTGTTTACAAATTTTAATAATTTGTCGCTTAGTCGAAATAGCTTTTAATTGGTTAGCTAATAATTTACCAGTTCGATCACTATGGATATAAAATTGGGCCCTGGTCCTAATTAATTGATTCTCAATTGAAGAAGATAATAATAAGCTATGCTCCATTTGAAGCTCAACTCTTTTCTTATAAAGTTCTTTGGTAGGAGTCACGGAATAAATCTTATCAATTTCTTTAATTTTATCCACTAATAAAGCAATATCTAAATATCTTTGTTTTCTTTTACCAACAGAATATGAGATAATTTGTCCACGGATAAAAGCCTTAAAAGAATCCCAAAGTATTCCTCTGTCAATCTCTTCTGTATAGTTTGTTGAGAAAAACAAGTCAATTTGCTGTTTTATATAGGTGATGAATTCTGGATCTTGAAGCAAAGTAGCGTTAAGTCTCCAAGATCTAGTATTATTCGAAAAGTCCGAAATCTTGATAGATAACTTCAAAGGTGCAAGATCCGAAATAGCAATAGAATCATATTTACAATCAATAACATCTGTTAATAAACGATGATCAATAAGAAAATAATCAATTCTAGAATAACTGTGACATACATGTGAAAAAAATGAAAATTCTTTATCTTTAGGGTTCAAAAACCGCCAAATTTCAGTGATTCCCGAATCAACCATAAAAGAATTAATAAGTGAGGCTGATCTATTCGGAAGAATTCGAATAGGTTTAGATTTATCCATTGAAGGATTCAAACAACAATTGAAATCTCCACCCATTATCAACATATATTCATTTAGATTAGGAAGGGAAGTAAATAAACGTTTAAAAAATTCAGGGCAGTCAAAGTTTGGAGCATAAATATTAACTAAAACCACTTTTCGATTAAAAAGTGAACCAGTTATCAACAAAAATCTGCCCTGTGGATCAGAAATAATTTCATGATGTGTAAATGAAATTGAAGGGTCTATAAAAATAGACACACCCCTAATTTTGGCGGTAGAATTCGAGTGGAATTGTTGACCTTCCAGAACCTAAAAAATCGTTGATTATCCTCCCTCCTAATATGGGTCTCCTGTGCAAAAATAATATTAGCGTTTAGTCTATGGAATACTTTAAATATTTTTTTACATTTAATCGGATGATTTAAACCATTAGCATTCCAAGAGATAAAGTTAACAGACGTATCCATCATGCCAATACTAATTGTGTATATCATAAAAGGTTAAAAAGACACATAACCCATAAATCAGGAAGAAGGAACAATGATTCAGGAGCAACCGGAGAACATGACACCTCAACAATATTAATAATTTAAAGTCGGCCCATAAACTAAAAGCAAAAAAATAAAAAGCAAAAGCATGAAAGAAGATCCCTACCCGCTCCCCGAACCCCACGGAAAAAAGCCAAGCGGCAGGCACACAAACTAACACTAATATTAGCCCCATTTTCAAGATGGCGACTTCATGAAAAGAAAGAAAACAGAAACTATATAACACCCAGATATAAATACAGGGTTGTAAACAAAAAGAATATATATCAATCAAAATGAAAAAATAATATAAAAAAGCAAAAAATCATTAATAAAAAAGGACAACCTTTGAAGTTTAAAATAGTGTAATATGCCTTTAAAAAAAATCCATATTCAAATATAAGGAAATGACGTTTCAAAAACAAAGACTTATGGGAAGAAGAAACGACATTTTGAAAATATAGATGTAAATTCACCAATCTTATTTTTTTAAAAAAAGGTTATCAAAATAGAATTTTAAAAGGGTTCAATAACCATTACAATATATATATAAAAAAAGTTCAAAAATTCAAAACATTTGTCCCATTCTCAAATACAGGCAAATAAACGCTTATGGAAAGCAAAGTCTTATGGGAAGAAGAAACGACATCTTAAAAAATCATTATTACAAAGTCTTAACATGTATATCTAATCCAGAGGGGAAAAAAATAATTAAGAAAAAAGAGATTATAGTAAAGTTAAAAAAGCATCTGTAAATCATGATAATAATAATAAAAAAAAACCAGGTCTACAGACCAAAATAAAAAGCTATACCGCAGCTTCATAAGTTAAAGCCTAAAACGGAATGGCGTCTTCTCTCCAAAAGTTCTTCCACATAACACATAGTTCAAGTTGTACAAGAAGAGCGATATTCTTCAACAAATTTCTTCGCTTCTTCCGGAGTATTAAAGAAACGCTGACTGTTGTCGCTCAACGTAATTCTGAGATTTGCTGGATATCTTTAAGCTTGTTTAAGTCCAATCGAATGAACCTCCGCCATCACCGGTTTAAAAGCAATTCTCGCCCTCATTACCTCGAATGAATAGTCCTCCACAATACGAAACTTGTTGTTTCTGTGAGAAATCATACCTTTCTGACGAGCTGATCGAATTAAAAGCTCTTTCTCCCGAGGATAATGGAGACGGACAATCACAGCTCGTGGCTTGTCTTTCGCAGCCGAAAATCTCAAAACTCTGTGGGCACGATCGATAGTAGGTTTAACCTGCAAAGTGTCCTCGCCAAAAATTTCCCACAATAAATTAGAGAAATATTCAGTTAAGTCACCAGACTCGAGATTTTCGGGAAATCCAATAATACGCAAATTCTGTCTGCGAGACCGGTTTTCAAGATCGGTGATTTTAAACTTGTACTGCTCCACTATTTTAGCGGTCAATCGTACCTTCTCCTCCAAAGTTTCGATTGTACGTATTTTTTCACAAATTATCTTGTCAAGAGCCGCAAACTTTTCTTCATGACATTCAATAACTGCTGCCTGCGATTGAAGCTTGATATCAAATGATTTAATGACTTCTTCAAGCTCCGATATTTTCACAGTAAGTTTGTTTTCCAGACTTGCAAGTTTAGTATCCAGTTTAGTATCCAGAAGATTGGAGATTGCATCGAGAGTTATAGGGTCTTTAGACGATTTCTTAGGTACAGACATTTTAAGTTTGAAAAAATTAAATCCAGTGTTATTTTTAAAAAGAAAAATAAATCATAAATATCAACCCATATGATTAAGTACGAAAAGATTTGATTAAAGGGTGATTATAGCTTCAAAAATGAAGAGTGCCTAAAAGGCAGATGTCTACGTCGCCATCTTGAAACTCCCCCAAAAATATTTTTCCAATATTTCTCCAAAAATGAACAAGACCAAAACATATGAGTTAAAGACACAATTTCAGATTGACATCTATCACAAATAGGACTAATATGAGTGTAAAAATGAGCTAATTTATCCTTGGACATATGGGCCCTATGTACGACCTTAAATTGTATTAATGAATGTATTAATTAATTGAAGAATTCTATCCCAATTCTCACTAGAAATAATAAGACTAAGCTTTCTTTCCCAATCCTTTTTAGTCTTATAAAGAGGCTCTGAACGTATCTTCATAATTATATTATAAAGTTTTGAAATAAGCCCTTTTTGAAAAGGGTCTAATTCAAATAAACTCTCCAAAATATCTGAAGGCACAAAATTTGGAAACATAGGGAGTACAGAATTTAAAAAATGTCTAATCTGTAAATATCTAAAAAAAATGAAATCTAGGCAAGGTATATTTGTTGGATAATTGCTCAAAAGACATGAAACAATTGACTAAAAATAAATCAGAAAATCTTAGTAATCCCTTAGTTTTCCAAGCCGAATAAGCTTGATCTATAATGGAAGGGTGGAAAAAACAATTAGATACAATAGGACTATTTACAACGAATTGAGTCAACCCAAAAAATCTCCGAAATTGAAACCATCATTCGCAAAGTATGTTTAACTATCGGGTTGTCAATTTATTTCGGCAATTTAGAAAGAGCAAAAGGGAGAGAAGTCCCTAAAATAGAACCCAGAGCATAAGCTGATACAGATTTAGTTTCTAAACTCACCCAACAAGGGCCGAAAGATCCACCCCCATCTTTCAACCAACATAACAAATATCTAATATTGACTGCCCAATAGTAAAATCTGAAATTAGGTAATGCTAACCCGCCTTCCTTTCTTGTCTTCTGTAAATATATTTTACCTAACCTGGGATTTTTATTCTGCCATATATATGAAGAAATTTTAGAGTCAACATTAGTAAAAAAAGATTTCAGGATAAAAATTGGTATCGCTTGAAAAATATATTAAAACTTATGTAAAATAACCATCTTAATAGCATTAATCCTACCTATTAGGGATAAAGATAAAGGTGACCACTTATTAAACAAACCTTTAATCTGATCAATTAAGGGTAAAAAATTAAATCTAAATAAATCTTTATGGTTTTTTGTGATTTTGATCCCTAAATAAGTAAAAGAATCATTAACTAATTTAAAAGGTAAATTTCCATAAATTGGGACCCGTTTATTCAAAGGAAACAATTCACTTTTATTAAGATTTAACTTATACCCAGAAAACTCACTAAATTGAGCCAATAATGATAAAACTGCTGGGATGGATTTCTCCGGGTTAGAAATGAATAGTAATAAGTCATCTGCATACAAAGATAACTTATGAATATCTGTCCCACGATTAATACCCAAAATATCCTGTGATTGTCTGATGGCAATTGCCAAAGGTTCTAAGGCAATGTTAAATAGTAATGGACTAAGAGGACATCCTTGTCTAGTGCCCCGAAATAGGTGAAAAAAGGGAGATCTTTGATTATTGGTCAACACTGAGGCTACTGGAGTATGATAAATCAATTTAATCCATGATATAAATATCGGACTAAAATTAAACTTCTCCAACACATTAAATAAGTAAGGCCATTCAACTCTATCAAATACTTTCTCCGCATCTAATGAAATCACGCATTCTGAAGTGTCATGTGAGGGAGTATAAACAATATTCAACAATCTCCTAATGTTAAAAGAAGAATAACGATTTTTAATAAAACCGGTTTGATCATCTGAAATAATTTTGGGTAATACCTTCTCCAATCTAGATGCCAGTAACTTGGAAAAAATCTTGGAGTCTACATTCAATAAAGATATAGGTATATAGGAAGCACAGTTAGTAGGGTCTTTATCTTTCTTCAATATTAGAGAAATGGAAGCTCTATAAAAAGATTGTGGCAAATTCCCCAATCTAATGGCTTCCTCAAAAACCTTACCTAACCAAGGGGAAAGAGTAGTGGAAAAAAAATTTAAAAATTCAACTGTATAACCATCTGGACCCGGTGCTTTCCCAAAATTCATTGAGGAAATAGCCCCTTTAATTTCTACATCCGTAATAGGAGTATCCAATATCAAAAGATCATCAGATGATAATCTTGGAAAATTTAATTTCCCAAGAAAATCAGACATGGTATTGTGATCTTGAGGAAATTCAGATTGATACAGGGAGGTCTTGAAATGCCTTATTTATCTCATCATGATTAACTGTCAGATTCCCATTCTGCTGACCAATCTTAGTGATTTGACGTTTAACCAAAGCATTCTTCAATTGACTAGCTAACAGTTTACCAGATTTATCGCTATGTATATAAAAATCAGATTTAGTTTTCATTAATTGATTTTCAATTGAGGATGTAAGTAATAAACTATGTTCCATTTGAAGTTCAACCCTTTGTTTGTAAAGCTCCTTACTAGGAGCAATCGATTATTTCTTATCAATTTCTTTAATTTTATCAACCAATAAAAGAGTTTCCATCTTAGTACGTTTCCTCAAACCAACAGAATAAGAAATAATCTGTCCACGTATATACACTTTAAAAGTGTCCCAAAGTGTTCCGCAGGAGATATCATCTGTAGAATTAGTTGAAAAGAAGAAGCCGATCTGCTCCTCCATAAATTTTATAAAGTCAGAGTCTTGCAACAAGGTAGAATCAAATCGCCATTGTCTGGCATTAGAAGCTGTATCTGAAAATTTCATAGAAAGTAATAATGGAGCATGATCAGAGATAGCTATAATATCATAGTTACAACCGATTACCAATGGAATAAAACAAGAGTCTACAAAAAATAATCAATCCTCGAATAAGAGTGATAAACATGTGAGAAAAAAGAAAACTCTTTGTCTTTAGGATGCCGGAATCTCCAAATATCAAAAACTCCATTGTCAGTCAAAAAAGAGTTAATACAAGTGGCCGACTTATTAGGTAAAGTCTGAATAGATAAAGATTTATCCATCAGAGGATTTAAACAACAATTAAAGTCACCACCCATTATTAACTTATATTCGTTTAGATTGGGTAAAGAGGTAAATAAGGACTTAAAAAAGTCAGGACAATCCACATTCGGAGCATAAACATTAACCAAAGCAACCTTTTTATTACAAAGTAAACCCATAATTAACAAAAATCTACCATTCGGATCCGAAAAAATATCTTGTTGAACAAATGGAATAGAGGAGTCAATAAAAATTGAAACTCCTTTTACTTTAGCATTCGAATTTGCGTGATACTGTTGACCCCGCCAAAATCAAAAAAAACGAAATTTGTCCTCCTTCCTCACATGAATTTCTTGTACAAAAATGATATGAGCATTAAGTCTTCGGAATACTTTGAAAATCTTCTTTCGTTTAATTGGATGATTTAAACCATTAGTATTCCAAGACACAAAATTAATGGTCTGAGCCATAATTCTAAAATCAACCCTTTGGTATAGAAAGGGTTAACCAACTTATAAACTCATGCACCCGGAAGAGGAACAAAAGTAATGAGAAGACCCAGAAGTGATGACAACACAGACATATTTGAAGTTCAAAGGTCCTTCCCGATGGCAGCATTGTGAAGAGATGATGAGGTGGATGAAGGATGTTGTTGATGATGGATGCAGTTTTCTTGTAGAAGTGCTACTTGTAAATGTACTGAATGATGGAGAGGGCTTTGCCTGTGATGAACAGGGATGTATCCACTACATCTTGCAGACCTTTCCATTCCTGATATTGTGTTTCCATATCAGGCCATGATGCAACCAGTCAGGATACTCTCCACTGTGTATGTCAAAGTTTTATTTGACTTGCCGATTGTAATCAAACTTCTGAGTACAGCTGTAGCCATGCCTTCTTTATAATGGCAGTTATGGATAGTCCTGGGACAGACCCACCTCCAAACCCTGATGATGACTCACTCTGGACCTTGTTTCCTTCACCTGTGGTCTGTGACTAATTCTTTGTGTTTGCTGATGTTGAGTGAGAGGTTGTAGTTGTGACTCCATTCAACTAGATTGTCCGTCTCCCTCCTGATGGCAAATTTGTCACCACCTTTAATTCATCCACCAACAGTGGTGTCATCTGCAAACTTAAATATGGCATTGGATTTGTACTTAGCCGCACAATCACAGGTATAAAGTGAGTAGAGTAGGGACCAAGCACACAGCCTTGACGTGCACCAGTGCTGATGGTGATTGTGGAGGAGATTTTGTTGACTTTGAATGCAAAGTCCTTAACATGGACAGAAAATAGAAATTACAACCGTGGGAGAAGATTACATTAGAATATGAGAATTAAAATTAGATACTATTTCTCAGAAATATGAAAATAGAGGCCCCACTTCCATACTAACCAAAATCATCTAAGTTGGACCCATCCGGCTGCATTTGTCCCACATCCCTCTCAGCCTTCACTATCCGCATACCTGCCCATGTGTCATTTTACATTCTGCTATTGTACAAGCTTCAACCAGTTCCGCTTTCTGCTTGTTCCATAACCCCACCACCTTCATGTCCTTGTCCTTCATGTTTTAAATCTTGCCCCCTCACCTTAAACCTCTGCCCTCCAGATCCAATTGCTCTTTGCTAAAAATACGTTTCCATTCACACTATCAATAACCCAGATGAATTTATGTACCTCAAATTTAAAAAACCAACAGGGCTTTTGAAGGCATTGGTCAGACTGCACATGGAGTATTGTCAGCAATTTTGGGTACTTTATTGAAGGAAGGATGCATTTTTGTTGGAGAGTGTCCAAAGCAGATTCACGAGAATGATCACAGGAATGAAAAAGTTAACATACCAGAAGCATTTGATGACTCTGGGCCTGTACTTGCTGGAGTTTAGAAGAATGAGGAACAATTGCGTCATAACCTATTGAAGTGCTGAGTGAACGTGGAGAGAACGTTTCCTGTAGTGGATTAGTCCAGCACCAGATAGCGTAGACTCAGAGTAGAAGGACATCCCTTTAGAACAGAGATGGGAAAAATTTCTCAGTCCAGAGGGTGGTGAATCTGTGGAATCATTGCCAAATGTGAAGGAGGCCACACAGTGAGCACGGGATACACTTAATGACCTCAACAGGCCTGTAGGTGAAGATTTGCTTCTTCTGAAATGATTCTGGGATCCCGAATGATGGTGTAGGAGCAGGTGCAGCATATGTCCCGGTTCCATGGTGAAGTGCCAGCAGTGAGATCAGTGGGGATAAATGAATGGAGAAGGGAATCACGGAGAGAGTGATCCTGCTGAAAGTGGAGAGTGGGAAGGATGTGTTTAGTGCCAGGATCCTTTTGAGGATGGTGGACTTAACGTAGAATGATGTGCTGGCTATGGACTCTTGTGGGTTGGTCCATAAGGACGAGGGTACCTCTAACCCTGACAGGAAGAAGATGGGGCAAGGGGGTAATGTCTGAGAAATGGAGGGGGTATATGAGGCTGAGGATAGAAGCAATGAGAGAGGGATTAAAAACCCCTTTCTTTGAAGAGAGAGGACACAACAGATGTTCCAGAAAGGAAAACTTCAGCCTGGGAAGAGATGTGGCAGATACAAAGAAAAGGGCGGTACCTTTACATGACCCAGGGTGGGACAAGGTATAGACAAGGTAGCTGTGATCAGTAGTTTATAAATGATATCAATAGACAGTTTGTCTCCAGAGATAGAGATAGAGATACTGTGAAATTGGAAAGATGCAAGTGGATTTAAGGGCAGGGTTGAAGTTGGGGGCAAAGTTGATGAAATTGACAGGTTCATCATGGGTGCATGAAGCAGCACCAATATACACTTCAGAGTGACACAGAAAGAGTTGGAGTTCTATACAAGTGAAGGCTTGAGACATGGACTGATGTGTGTAGACAACAAAAAGGCAGGCATATCTGGGGCTCATGCCTTTTTCTTCTTTGGCCCTTTTATCTTTCCCATGTATCGCCTTCCAGTTTCTCACTTTCCCATCCACCTTTCCCCTCAACTGGCTTCAACTATCACCTTCCAGCTTGTACTCCATCCCCTCCCCCCACCAGTTGATTATGGTTTCATCCCCCTTCATTTCGAGTACAGATGAAGGGTTTTGGTCTGAACTGTCAACTGTGCATACCTCTCCACACATGCTGCCTGACCAGCTAAGTTTCTCCAGCATGTTGTGTATGTTGCTCTGTGTTTCCAGCATCTGCATATTATCGTCTGTATTTAATGACTGCGTACAGCGCTTTCACCCTGTTATAGGGAAGATGTTACAAAACTAGAAACTGTGAAGAAATGATCTACTAGGATTTTGGCTAGACCAGAGGTCGGCAACCTGCGGCTCCAGAGCCACATGCGGCTCTTTGATCTCTGTGATGTGGCTCCCCGTGGTTTGTTAGCTTTTGAAATGTAATTCGAAATTTGAAGATTATGGTGATCTTGTACAATATGAAAACTTTGCGGAGACACCGAACCGGCTCACAATTAGCTACCGTTCCGGCTAAGGGAGATAGTCTACGGGGGTTTGTGAGTACGTGTCTTTTGGAGCATCCGCGCCCACGGGGACGGGTTGAGGGAGGCTTTAAAGCAAGGCTGTTTAGTTCGAATAAAGTTACCTTTGACTGCAGTCTTTATTTTAGCGCTGCGTGTAGCACACCGCTACAACGTGTTTTTTTATCGCTATTAATATACATCACAACTTCCAATGCCTGACACCCGCCAGTGCGCGCATTCTTTTAATTCTTCGATCTAAGGTAGGCTACCTACGGAGTAACCTTCAACCCAACGTCTTTTTTTCGGAGTTCAAAATGTTTTTGTTGCATGCAGAAATGTAATTTCGTTTTCTCTGCAGGAGTTCATCAATTTCATAAATGCAACACATTATAGTTTGTTTATACATAGCATAAAGGCAAAAAAAACCCGTTGTATGCAGTGTTATTTCATTTTGTGGCTCCCAGTGTTTTCTTTTCTGTGGGAAATGGGTCCATATTGGCTCTTTCAGTGGTAAACGTTGCCGACCCCTGGGCTAGACACAGAGGGTGGAGATAGTAGGAAAGGTTCTGTAGACAAAGATTTTATTCCCTGGAACGTAGGAGATTGAAGGGTCATCTGACTGAGGTATGTAGTGAGGGCAGCCAAGTGATAGACAGGATGAAAGACCATTGTATTTTCCCAGGGATGAGGGTTGAAATCAACAGCACAGAACATTAATGGGGGGAAACAAGAGAGTTAAAATGGAATAAGGGGCAGTTTCTTCATACAAAGATTTGTGCATATTTGGAATTTGGAATGAGCTGCTGAATCACAGAAGTGGGCATATGAACTGCATTTAATAGTAATCTCCCTCTCCCTCTGGGCAACACAGTCAGCATGGACATTTGGCCAAATGCCTTGTTTCCATTAGAGTACAAGACATAAGCACAGAATTAGGCCATTTGGTACATCGAGTCTGTTTCTCAATGCTATTTGGTACCAGAGTAAGGAAGTCACACTGCAGCAACGTGAAGTTTGAAGCAGGCAAAACTTGGAGTATCGTGTGCAGTTCTGGCCATGCCATTACAGCAAGGATGGACACTCTGGAAAGGATGCAGACGTTTTACCAGAGTGTTCCCTGGATTCAAGTTCAGCAGCTCGAAGGAAAGGTTGGACAAACTTGTGATCTCATTAGGACCTCAGAGACTGGGGGGAGATCTGACATGGTTTTTGTTTTAATTTGGAGAGACATGGATAGGATACAGAGTCAGAATCTTATTCTAACTGTAGAAATGTAAAATACCGAAGGATCTGAAGATATGCTTTTAAGGTTGGAGGGGGAAATTTAAAGGCCATATGAAGAGGAGTTTCTTTTTTAAATTACAGGGAGTGATAAGTGCTTGGAATGGATTTCCATAGGTAGTAATAGAAGCAGATAGTCTGGTGGGATTTAAGAGGTGTTTAGGTAGACATGCATATGAACAGAATTGAGGGATATGGATGATACATGGGAGGGCATTTAGAATAAATTGGAATCATGGTTCTCACAATATCATGGCCAAATGGCTTTTCCAGTGCTGTACTGTGCTGTTCTATGTTCCTAGAGAGGGAATTATAAATACCAGAATGGAACATGAAATGTTATCACTGAGATTAAGAAAATTCAAAGGTATTTTAAAAATGTGTCAGTCTCTGGAACAATGTAAGAATTGGGGTTCACACTGCATCTTCCAATCTCTCTTGCAGTGTAACAGTGTAAAACTTCTTTGAGATTCATTCTAGCAGTTGAATTTGTTGATTAAATCTGTTTTTCATTTTAATCGATACCACAGAGAAAATGTCACTGGTTACATTGAACTAATCTTCAGGTACTTTGCAGCAGAGCATCCATAGCAACAAGACCGGACCATTCAATCAAACACTATTCTGTGATAAACATGTAACTTTCCACGCATCTCTGTGTGGGAGTGTTTGAATGGTGTGTATTGTTGTTCCACAAAACTGATACCCAATAAGAATAACCATGATAGGTGGATGCTGCAACTATTTGGTTTCGCTTGAACAAATGGACCCGGACTCGGTAATTCCACCGAGACTCACTTTATCGTTAATTCAGAGAAGAAAATAGAGAGTTACAAGAAATGCTTTATATTGTGCACTACCTACACCATTGGTTCCAAGGTTGACATAGCCGGAGGTGGTAATGAGGATAAGCTCTCACTACCTATAAAGTGCTTCCACATGGCTTACGTCTCAAATAGCCTCTGTCAACCAAGTCCAGCTCCCGGCCTTCACGTGGCAGAACTGTTCCTACCAACGGGAGAAGGGGCAAAGGTGGGTCTCTGGCACCTCAAAACCAGATGCTTTGGGCAGGTGGGGCTTGTTAGTCCACCTAGGAGAAGGAAAACTCTGATTTTAAAACCTCCGCTGCCTTGTGGCCACACCCAATCATGGGAAAGGCTATGGGAGTAAACCCTGAGAAGAAATCCAGAGCCGGAGTCCCATAGGCAGTCAATAGGGAGGACTTCATCAATCTATTGTCCAGCAACTCCTGCAGCCAAACAGGCCACCATCTGTAACGATCTTCGTGCCAGTGGGTGCTGACCTCCAAGACCGAGAGAGTGGGACTGTCTCCGTGCTAAGGCTTTTTCACTATAATATCTTCCATGCACAGGTCCTTGTGTTGTGCATCTTCATCTTCTTTCTCTCTTCAAAAGTCCTATGGCAATGAGAGAGCAGCGAACCAACAGGTGGAGGTGACCACTGATTTGCAGTTGCAAACCTGCACGTAGGCGGCCCTTGGACAGATGGTTGTTCTCCTCTAAACCCAGGACAGTAGGGGAGTCTAGCAGCATCCAGGGTGACTGGGCAGCCCTTTTTAGGACAGTGCTGCCCACCCTGTGATCAGGGAGGGGCCTAGAAAAGGTGGACTAAACATCGCCTGCCCTAGAACATCTAGCCAGTTAACCGCGACTGATGGATGACCTAATCATTACAGTCAAAATCAAAATCAAAAGAAAAAGATTCTCCGTCTAGGAGCATGGAATATTCGCACCTTAATGGATAAGGAAAACACTGCAAGACCTGAAAGGAGAACAGCTCTCATTGGTAAAGAACTTGCTCACTACAACATTGACACGGCAGCGCTGAGTGAAACCAGGTTGCAGATGAGGGATCCATCACTGAGCTTGCCAGCTGCTACCACTTCTTCTGGAGAGGAAGGGCACAGAACGAAGACAGGATCCACGGAGTGGGCTTCGCCATAAGAAGTACCCTGATGAAACAGCTCCCCGACCTGCCTGTTGGCATCAGTGAAAGATTGATGAAGCTATGTCTGCCCCTCAGCCAAAATCGACATGCAACTATTATTAGTGCCTATGCTCCCACCCTGACCAGCCCAACTGAAACCATAGAGCAGTTATACACCGAACTTGACTCCATCCTGCGCTCAGTGCCGGCCAGTGATAAGCTGATCTTGCTGGGAGATTTTAATGCCTGAGTCGGCCAAGACCATGATCAGTGGAGTGGAGTGCTCAGCAGACACGGAGTCGGGAAGATGAACAGCAATGGCCTTCTGCTTCTCAGCAAATGTGAAGACTATGACCCCACTATCACAAACTCAGTGTTCAGAATGGCCAACAAATTCAAGGCAACATGGATGCACCCTAGATCCAAACAATGGCATCTGATCGATTATGTCATTGTCTGTCAACGTGACATCCGTAGTCATCACATGAGCTATGCGAGGAGCAGAGTGTTGGACGGACCACAGACTCCTCCACACCACCCTCAAGCTACACATCGTTCAATCTCACAAAAAGCGTCCAAAGGCAGTACGGCCACCCTTTAACACCTCCAAACTTCAGCACCCTCCGTGTCTACGCGAATTTCAAAATACTTTTAAACAGAAACTATCAACAAACCAACCACTCACAGGTAACTCAATCCAGAAATGGAGCCACTTCAAAAATGCTATAAATGAAACGGCAAAATCAACCCTAGGCCGCAGAAAGCGCACCCACGAAGATTGGTTCAATGTTTTTTGCCATTTGCAGCTGTGGAGGCCAGGTTGTTTGGTGTATCTAAAGCAGAGATTGATAGGTTCTTGATTGGACATGGCATCAAAGCTGATGGGGAAAAGGCCTGGAAATGGGTTTGTGCAGGAGAAAGAAAGGATCAGTCATAATTGAATGTTGGAGCAGACTTGATGGGCCAAATGGCCTAGTTCTACTCATATGTCTTATATTCTTATGGTCTTCTGTTAACAGAAAGGCAGTATCTGTTCAGAAAGGGTAAATCATGTTTTACTAATATGTTGCAGGTCTATGAAGAGGGAACTAACATTTATGATAACAATAAAAAGGTGATATCATTTACTTGGGCTTCAGAAGGATTTTGCGAAGGTACCCCAGAAGAGGTTAATATGCAAATTACAGGATGTAGGGATTCAGGGTATGGGATGCGAATGTCTGCAGAATTGGCTCAAAAACAGAAAGGAAAGAGTTATGGTGGGAGGATCATTTTCACACCCGCAAGATGTTAAAAGTGGGATTCCACAAGAATCAGTTTTGGGCTGCTGCTGTTTTTATTTACATTAATGATTTGGAGAAGCACAGAACTAATAAACTAGTGAAGTTTGCAAACAACACAAAATTAGAGAGATGGGCTAATAACATTAAGGCAGGAGAATTAATACTGGTAGATCTAAACAAAGTCCTGATGGGGGCAGATAAATGACTGGTGAAAACTAATGTAAATAAATGTAAAATATTACATATAGGAAGTAGAAATATTAGATATAAATATATAATGGGGGGTCTTGAGTAAGAAAGTGCATTATATGAGTAGGATTTGAGTCTCCTGGAAGACATCACTATCAATATCTAGGCAATGCACTGAAGCAATTAGGAAGGCTAATATAATATTGGGCTAAATAATGCTCTCAGAGGGGTTCAGAGCTAGAGACTTTTCCTTAAGCTGTTCCATGCACTTGTGAGGCCACAACTAGAGAACTGTGTACAATTCTGATCTCCATATTTCGTGAGGGATGTGAAGGCACTGGAAAGAAATCAGAAAAGGGTGACTACGGTACTCTCATTGCAGGACTGCAGGTGTGAGCTATGCAGAAAGACTGAGAGAACTAAATCTATTTGGCCTAAGTTGACATATAAGGAGAGGAGGTATGATAGAGGTGTTCAGAATCATTAAGGGTAGAGGTAAGTAGGATGTCAACTGCTACTTCAAAGTTAATCCATCATCAAGGAAACGTGGAGAATGGTTAAAGGGAGATTTCAGACTAACATCAAAAAGCAATTCTTTACAGAGTGATTTGACAGATACACAATGAACTCAACATTTTCACACAGAAGCATAGACCGACAGGCACAGAATAAACCCCACTCTCACATTGTATCGGAGACTGACAGGTACAGAATGAACTCCACACTCTCACACTGTAGCATAGACTGACAGGTACAGAATGAACTCCACACTCTCACACTGTAGCATAGACTGACAGGTACAGAATGAACCACACACTTTCAGAATCAGAATCAGGGTTATTTTCACCAGTATGTGACGAGAATTTTGGCATTTTGACTCACCTCTTCAGTTCGCCTGCCTATCGCCTCTATAGTGGGCTCTTTCTTATCTTTTCCCCATGGACCACCCCTCTCTCCAATCGGATTCCTTCTTCTTCAACCCTTAGCCTTTTCTAACTATTACCTCCCAGAGTCCCACTTCATCTAATTTTGCTATCCACCCACCTTCTTCCCTTACCTATCTTTCCCTATCACGTTCTAGCCTAGCTTCTTCCTCCAATTTCCTTCCCTTCCTTTGTAGTCCTGATGAAGGATGTCTCAAAATAGTCAACTATTTATTCCTCCAGATAGATGGTACCTGACCTGTTGAGTTCCTTAGGCATTTTGTGTGCCCCACTGATCATTTTGCTAGGAATGACCATTTTTGCCCGTCATTCATCTGTAACTTATGTTCAGTTTTCCATTCTTTCCTCTTATTATTATAGACTGCAGTGCTGGACAGATCCTGCAGTTCTGGTGTTCACAACATCAAATAAAGGGAAAAAATAATAATCCAATTCTGACTGCCACTTGATTACACCTGATCAGTGACCTTTCTTTGTAGGTCCACCTTCACCCAACTATAATGTAGCTTATTTTTCTTTTTCTGAGCTGTGGTGATTGTATTACACTCAGAGTATTGTTGATATCCTAAGTGCATATGCAGTCCATTGTATCATTCCTGTTATTGCACGATGAAAAAAGCGTTGGCATTAATTGAAACTCTTAATTTTATTTGGGTTAATTTAATGTTTTAATTTTACATGGAGATTTGATTGAGGTGTTTTATCCATTTTTATACGTTAATATAATACTAACCTACACACATTTTACTGTTGTTAACACAACGGCATGCCAGAAATGCTTAACTACACAAACAAGACACACAGGCAGGACCATACCACAAACACAACGCAGGCAGAATTCAATAGGACAGGTAACATCTATGGAGAGGAGCACATATGTGACTATTTGCATGGAGACCCTCACGAGGACTTTAACAGGCCAGGTTACTAGAATATTGTTTTCATTACACCGTGACTGTAACAGCCATGACCCACCAGACCCGGTCACCCCTGTGTTCTCTCTCTCTCTCTCCCCCTCTCCCTCTCTCTCCCCCTCTCTCGCTCTCCCTCCCTCCCTCTTTCTTCCTCTCTCTCTCTCCCCACCCCCGCCTGAGCAGTAAGTCACCTCAGAATTCCGCTCATAATAGCATGAAAGTTTACTGTAGAGTCGATGAGACTCAATACCTCGAAGGTATTGGTGAAAGCTCAACGTATCAACAGCTGTTTCCCTCTTTCCATGTAAAATTGATTCTTCCTCTGCTGTCATCACATACTGAGGGAGCTAGAAATATATCCTGTTAATGCGATGAACGTCGTTTATGTTAAAGGTGCAAATTAATACATAAGCTGTGCAGTGCTATTCAGATTAAGCGAAAGAATTAAATGGTAATATCATTTGCCGCCATTTTATAAGTGAAATAAAAATACATAAAAATGTTTCCAGTCTTCTGAGGGACCACGAAAATTAATACTTAAGATGAGTTACCTTGGTACCTGCCACCTGATGTTCAATCAAGAAACATGACTCTTTTTAATGGGTCTTTCCAGACAGCAGAGAAAACGTAGTCACACATATGAAATACGAGTTTTGCGAGTCATGTCACTGCTAACTACTTAGCAATGTAAGGCACAGCGACTGGATTTCGGATATTGACTCTGGTGATGTGGTTCAGAAGATTAGAATGTTGAAGAGGACTGCAGAGTTGATAGGAATTTGTGTGTCAGAGGAACAGAGAGGAACTTCTGTGGACATGATAGATACATCCTGATGATATGTTGCCTCCCTGTTGCCAAGATCAAGGATGTCTCCGATCTGTGCCATGCGAGTCTCAGGGCCAGGGTGAGCAGCCAGAAACCCTGTTACAAATTGCCACCAATGACATAGGCACAGATGGTGAAGAGGAACTGACCAGTGATTTTTGAGAGCGTTGTAATTTAGGAAACTGGATTTCCAAGGTGTACATCTCTGAACAGCTGCCTGTGCCATGCACCAGTTACACTAAGAATAGGAGGATTTGGCAGATGAGCAAATAGTGCATGGGGCAGGGGTTCGGATTTCTGGATCATTAAGATCTCTTCTGGGGACAATATGGCCTGTACAAAAGGGGCAGGTAACACCTGAACGCGAATAGGCTCAATTACCCTTGTGGGCCGGTTGCCCAGAGTTGTACCGGTGGGTTTACACCAATTTGGCATGAAGATTAGAGCCAGAGTGATAGTGCTGAAGATGAGACAGTGCAGTTACAAACAGATACTGCTAGGAAGCAGAGGCAGACGATAGGGCAAAACTGCAGTCACCAGGATGAGTTACAATGCAAAAGGTGAAGATCCTGAGAGGCATGATTTATGAGCATTTGGAGAGACAAAATCTGATTAGGGATAGTCAGCATGGCTTTGACAAGGGTAGGTTGTGCATTACAAACCTGATTGAATTCCTTGAGAATGTAACAATACACTGATGAAGGTAGAGCAGTGGATGTAATACATAAGGATTTCAGTAAGGCATTTGATGAGGTTCCCTATGCAAGACTCCTTCAGAAAGTAAGGAGGCATGAGATCCAAGGAGACCTTTCTTTGCAGGTCCAGAGTTCGCTTGCCCACAGAAGGCAAAGGATGGATGCACATGGTTTGTATTCTGCCTGGAGGTCAGTGAGCAGTATCTTCTGCAGGGATCTGTTCTGGGACCACTCCTCTTTGTTATTTTTTTTTAATAAATGACTTGGATGATGAAGTAGAAGGGTGGATTTGTAAGTTTGTTGATGACACAAAGTTTGGGGGTGTTGTGGATAATCTGAAGGATTGTCAGAGGTTATAGAAGGACATCGATAGGATGCAGCAAATGGCTGATGAGTGGCAAATGGACTTCAACCCATATAATTGAGAAGTGGGTCATCTTGGTAGGTCCAATTTGAAGAAAGAATATAATATACTGTGGCATGCAAAAGTTTGGGCACCCCGGTCAAAATTTCTATTACTGTGAATAGTTAAGTCACTAGAAGAGCAACTGATCTCCAAAAGTCATAAAGTTAAAGATGAAATATTCTTTTCAATATTTTAAGCAAGATTAGTGTATTATATTTGTTTTGTTCGATTTTAAAGTGAAAATAAGGAAAGGAGCACCATGCAAATGTTTGGGCACCCCAAGAGATTTGAGCTCTCAGATAACTTTTACCAAGGTCTCAGACCTTAATTAGCTTGTTAGGGCTATGGCTTGTTCACAGTCATCATTAGGAAAGGCCAGGCGATTCAAATTTCAAAGCTTTATAATAATACCCTAACTCCTCAAACCTTGTCCCAACAACCAGCAGCCATGGGCTCCTCTGAGCAGCTGCCTAGCACTCTGAAAATTAAAATAAATTATGCCCACAAAGCAGGAGAAGGCTATAAGAAGGCAAAGCGTTTTCAGGTAGCCGTTTCCACAGTTTGTAATGTAATTAAGAAATGGCACTTAACAGTTAATGGAGGTCAAGTTGAGGTCTGGAAGACCAAGAAAACTTTCCAAGAGAACTGCTTGTAGGATTGCTAGAGAGGCAAATCAAAATTCCCATTTGACTGCAAAAGACTTATAGGAAGATTTAGCAGACTCTGGAGTGGTGGTGCACTGTTCGCAGTTCTACTGTGCAGTGACACCTGTACAAATATGATCTTCATGGAGGAGTCATCAGAAGAAAACCCTTCCTGTGTCCTCACCACACAATTCAGCATCAGAAGTTTCCAAAGGAACACTTAAACAAGCCTGACGCATTTTGGAAACAAGTCCTGTGGACTGATGAAGTTCAAATAGAAATTTTTGGCCACAATGAGCAAAGGTATGTTTGGAGAAAAAAGGGTACAGAATTTCATGAAAAGAACACCTCTCCAGCTGTTAAGCACGGGGTTGGATAGATCATGCTTTCGGCTTGTGTTGCAATCAGTGGCATGGGAAACATTTCACTGTTGGAGGGAAGAATGAATTCAATTAAATACCAGCAAATTCCAGAAGCAAACATCACACCTTCTGTAAAAAAGCTGAAAATGAAAAACGGATGGCTTCTACAACAGGATAATGATCCTAAACACACCTCAAAATCCACAATGAACTACCTCAATAGACACAAGCTGAAGGTTTTGCTATGGCCCTCACAGTCCCCTGACCTAAACATCATTGAAAATCTGTGGATAGACCTCAAAAGAGAGTGCATGCAAGACGGCCCAAGAATCTCACAGAACTACAAGCCCTTTTCAAGGAAGAATAGGTGAGAATCCCACAAACAAGAAGTGAAAGACTCTTAGCTGGCTACAGAAAGCATTTACAAGCTATGATACTTAACAAAAGGGGGGGTTACTAAGTACTGACCATGCAGGGTGCCCAAACTTTTGCTTCAGGCCCATTTCCTTTATTGTTATTTTTAAACTGTAAAAGATGGAAATAAAAAAAGTAATCTTGCTTAAAATATTAAAGAAATGTGTCATCTTAACTATATGCCTTTTGGAAATCAGGTCATCTTTTACTCGCTTAGCTATTCACAGTAACAGAAATTTTGAGCGGGGCGGCCAAACCTTTGCATACTACTGTAAACTGTAAGACTCTTGGCAGTGTGGAGGATCTAAGACATCTTGTGGTCCCTGTTGATAGGACTCTCAAATCTGCTGTGGAGTTTGACAGTGTTGATAAAAGGCATATGGTGTGTTAAAAGCCGTGAGGTAATGATACTGCTCTAGTAGACCTTGGTCAGACGCCACTTGGACTATTGTGCTCAGTTCAGTTCACCTCACTACAGGAAGGATGTGGATCCTATAGAGAGAATGCAGAGGAGATTTACAAGGATATTGCCTGGATCGGAGGGTGTACCTTATGCGAATAGATTGAGTGTACTTGGCCTTTTCTTCTTGGAGCAATTGATGATGAGAGGTGACCTGATAGAGGTATATAAGATGATGAGGGGCATTAATCGTGTGGTTGGCCAGAGGCTTTTTCCCAAGGCTGAAATGGCTGACACGGTGGGGGCACAGTTTTAAGGTGCTTGGTATGAGGTACCGAGAGAATGTCAGGGGTAAGTTTTTCACACAGAGAGTAGTGGGTGTGTGAAATGCACTGCCAGAGGCATTGGTGGAAGCAGATACAATAAGGTCTTTTAAGACTCTCTTAGTTAGGTACATGGAGCTTAGAAAAATAAAGGGCTCTGTGCTAGGGAAATGCTAGACTGCCTCAAGAGCAGGTTGCATGGTCGGCACAAGATTGTGCACCAAAGAGCCAGTAATGTGCTGTAAAGTTGTATGATCTATGTTATTTTGTGAGACTTTGTTTTCCTTGGTGCATAGGAAAGTAAGAGTGATGTTTGAGTCATAAAGGTCATAGATGGATGAATAAAGGGAAACTTTTCCATTTAAATCTGGAGGTTTTACATTTATGCGGAAGTGAGGCAATGCTTGTGGAGACTCTAAGCAAGGCCGGGGGTACATAACAAATGTTGGAATATGAAGAACCACAGAGGGCCAGAGGGACCCTGGAAAACATGAAGACAGGTCTCTGAAGATAGGGTGTTACGAACCCCATAACTGGGTTACTTACCAGCAAAGATAGAGGTGTCCATTGCAGTCTGATGATACTATTTTTAACAGTATTTATTAGCAAAAATACACAAAAATAATATCAATGCAAATATACAGATAATATACATCGTCAATACTAAACCTAAAAGTGGGGGTATAATAATAATCAATAAGAAATAAGCTGTATCATTGTCTAGGGGATAATGAATTGTCTGATGGAAATCTAAAGTTCATTTCAGTTCATACAGGCTGCCGTCGTTTGTTTGTTGCTGTGTTGCAATTGTTGGAGAGAAAGAGAGATAGAAGAATGGGAACAGTTTTGCCAACCTTCCTTTATGATTTCGATCCATCGGTGTCTCGTTGTTGTGGCCATTCAAGTGTGACCTCTCCTTTAGCTAAACCATTCTTCCATGATGAGCTCGCCACCCAGGCAAGGGAGGACACACACAAGCTCTCACTGGCTTCGCTATAAAACGCTGTCATTGGATTTCTAGCGTTTCTCCTGGTGTGTCTGAGGGGTGTTCCCCAGACCCCTCTTTTATCCTCATTCATGGGGTCTCAGATGTCAATCAGGTTAGGATGATGCAATCCCTCAACCAGACCACTCTGGTTGTCCCCTGAGGGGTTTCAATGAATAGTACAGTACTCAATACACAATTCCTTCTCCAAGATGCAATGGCAGTAATCAGTGGTTCCGTTCCACTTTGTTAGGAGACATTCCACCTTGTTATGTATTCTGCGTCTCTCTCTCTCATTTCCTGACATGCTGTGTATCTCTCTCATTTCCTGGGTCTCAGACCCGAAATAATAGCGATCTTGCGATTCTCAAAAAGGAGGGGGGGGGGTGACTTTGTACCCTTCAGCCCCTCAGAGTTGCTCCACATTTGTAATAAGGGGCTTAGTTTATCTGGCCATTTAACATATGGATGGAGGCCTGCCTTTGTCAGGTGAAGGTACTGAATGCCCGAACAGGGAGATTTGCTGGATCAGTAGAAACACAAGTGGAGCCACACCTTAAGTGCTGTGCACAGTCTTGATCATTGCACCACAGGGACACACCAATACACCAACATTAAAATTAGCAGGAGGAATCTCACTCTGCTGCAGATACAGCAGGATCTTTTAAGACACTGTTAAATAGGCACATGGAGCTTAGGAAAATAGAGAGCTATGTGGTAAGGAAATTCTAGGCAGTTTATGGAGTAGGTTACATGGTGAGCACAATATTGTGGGCCGAATGGCATGCAATGTTCTGTATATTTCTATGTTTATATGTTAGCCACACTTCTCCATTCAATATTCAACATGAATTTATTAGAACCCCAAATCAATATCCCCATGTCCCCTTTATATGTCAAGTACCCACTAACTCGTTGGAATGATATTCAAATCTGCACTCCCTTACGGGAAAAAAAACTGCAAAGTCACAGGAATGATTAAAAAATCACCCTAAGTGCACTCACCACAGGGTTTAATGACAAAATGTATCACAATATCATAAGACCAATTCTATATGATAGACTACTGGCCTTACAATCAACCACCTAAAGATTTGTAACTTACAATTAACGTTCTCTGCAACAGTTATGCTTTATTCTGAATACTGTTATTGCTTCAACTTGTAGTACCACAATACACGGAATTATTTTTTGACCCAGTATGTTAATGCACCGACAAGAGGAGGAGCCTGTTTAGATTCGATATTCTGTGAAATTCAGGATAGTATTTTGAGTAAGGTTGTTGTTGAGCCTTGAGGAACAAGTGATTATAACATTGTTAGTCTCGAACCATTTTGAAGGAGTATCTCACTGAAAAACCAAAGCCATTAAATTGAATTTCAGAAAGACAAAGTTTGTGCAGATATGGCAAATACTTCAGAAAGTAAACCGGATGGGAATGCTTGACGTTGAGTCATTGAAGGAACAATGGGTCGATTTAAAGAGGTAATGCATGCAGTGCAACAAAATGTTCATATGCAAGGTCAGAAGAAGCAATAAAAGCAATAGATTAACTCTGTGGATGAATTAAAGATTGACATAAAATCACTGCAGAGAAGACAGCTATATAAGGAATACAAAAAATAGTAATGATGTTAACCATAGAGCATATGAAAATACAAGAGCTTTTGTCAAGAGAGAAAGTTGGATTGCCAAAAGGCAGATTGAGAAAAGTATTGCTGATAATGCTGAGATTGATGCCAAGATTTTTTAATACGCTTTAGTAGTGTAAGGACCGTCAAAAAGGAAGTTAAGTCTATTACAGATAATAGTGGGATGTTCATTGATGCAGAGAAGAACATAGCAGATACTGTTAACTCATATTTTGCTACAGTATTCACCTGCAAAGTTGTAACAATATGCCAGTAAGTCAAAATAAAAATAAGGTTGTTTTAAGTGACTTGGAGATTCAGAAAATAAGATCCTGCTTCAGCTGAAAAGACTGGAAGTTAATAAATATCTAGGGTGAGACAACCTATATCCTGGGATATTTAAAGAAGTCTGTGATTAAAAATTCAAACCCCTAACAGGTATATATATATATTTTTTTAATTTAGCGAAGACTAGTGAAATGACTAGCGAGTGGAAATGGGCTGATGTTGTCCCGCTATATAAGAAGGGTGACCGCATTGACTCTGCTAACTGTAGACCATTAAACATAATGTGTATAGTAGGTAAGATAATAAAAGACTAACAAGGAATTAGTTGGAAAAGCAGCTGATAAGAAAAAGCATATTAGCTGAAAGCCAGAATGGGGAAAGAAATCATGTTTTATTAACATGCTGCTGTTCTTTAGAGAGGTGAAAAAAGTTTCTGTTAACTATTAATAGAGTGGTTGATATCATTTACTTGGACTTTGCGAAGGCTTGTGACAAGGTGCCCCATGCCAGATTAATAATCAAGTTGTGCGAATGGGTGCAGAAAATGCTCAAAAACAGGAAAAAAAAGTTATGGTGTGTGAATCATTTTCAAACCCCAAAGATGTCAAAAGTGGGGTTACAAAGGGATCAGTTTTGGAGCCACTTCTGGTTTTTAAAAAATTTAAATTAGCGATTTAGATAAAAGCACTTAACAAATAAACTAATTCAGTTTGCAGATGACACAAAATTAGGGGGACCGGCTGCTAACATTCAAGCAACCGAAGCAATAGTTAGATCTAAACAAAATATTGATGTGGACAGATAAATGGTAGATGAAATTCAATGTAAAAATGTAAAATATTACACATAGGATGTAGAAATATTAGATATAAATATACAATGAGGGTCTTGAGGTAGAACGTGCACTGTATGAGAAGGATTCGGGCATTTTGGTGGACTCATCACTATGAACATCTAGACAATGCACAGAAGTGATTAGAAAGGTTAATAAGACGTTCGGCTTTATAATGTGCTCAGTGTTTTTCATTCCTCTTAAGCTGTATAATGCGCTTGTGAGGCCACACCTTCAGTACTGTGTACAGTTTTGAACTTCATATTTTGTGCGGTAGGGGAAGGCAAATGAGAGAGTTCAGGAAGGGTG
The DNA here is from genome assembly GCF_030144855.1 of Hypanus sabinus. Classification (NCBI taxonomy): domain Eukaryota; kingdom Metazoa; phylum Chordata; class Chondrichthyes; order Myliobatiformes; family Dasyatidae; genus Hypanus; species Hypanus sabinus. The sequence continues at coordinate 78,680,569 of NC_082710.1, read as the reverse complement.
ACGAGACTCATTCCAAGACTGCAGGGTACGAGCTATAAAGAAAGATTGAAAGAATTAAATCGTTTTAGCCTAATTTTGCCTATAATGAGAGATGACAAAAGTATTCAAGATTTCATGTAAAAATAAGGTGATACCAGCTGCGACTTCAAAATTAATCCATCAACAAGGACACTGGTTGAAGAGAGATTTCAGACTAACATCAGGAAGCATTTCTTTACACAATGAGTTGTGAACACATGGAACAAATTACCTTGTTGTGCAGTTGAGAGTAATACCTTAGAGACTTTCAAATCTAAACTCAACAGTTATTTCCTGTGTTACTGAACGATTCGTAATCCATTTTTCACTCTGCCGAGAATTATCAAAATGAATCCAATAGTGTACGTTAATAATCAGATGCATACATGACCTAGTCAGCTCCATTTTGGGTGATAGCCTACAAAGTACCCAGGACATCTTCAGGAAGCAGAGTCTCAGAAAGGCAGCGTCAATTATTAAAGACCTCCAGCTCCCAGAGCATGCCCTTTTGTCACTGTTACCATCAGGTAGGCGATACAGAAGCCTGAAGGCATACACTCAGCGATTCAGGAACAGATTCTTCCCACTGCCATAATATTCCTAAATGGACTTTGAAGCTTTGGCCACTACCTCACTTTTTTTAATATACATTATTTCTGTTTTTGCACATATTTTTAAAATAATCTATTCAATGCACATGATTGATTTACTTGTTTATTTATTATGTCTTACTTCATTTATTGTTTTTTACTCTCTTTCTCTGCTAGATTATGTACTGCATTGAACTGCTGCTGCTGCTAAGTTAACAAATTTCACTTCACATGCTGGTGATCATAAAACCTGATTCTGAATCTCATTCTGATTCTGTGAACAGTCAAAATGAATCCAACCGTGTACATTAGTAATCAGATGTGTGCATGTGCTGAGAACAATTGTACTGAATCCAATTGTGTACATTAGTAATCAGATATATGTATGGACATCACAGGCCGGCGGCCCCGTTTTAGACTCAGTGACTTCTGACATACTATTGCAACATAACTAGTATCATTCAAACTGGAAATGTGTAAAATGAATTTACATATCAGCTACACATGGCAAAATACAGTTCTGCAAAATGTAGTTGGAACAAAACATGTAGATAATTGTATATGATGATTCAATGCCTGAGTTGTGGAAATAAAATGTAAAAGATGTATAAACCCTACACTTTCACTCTGTACCAGAGACTGTCAGGTACACAACGTACCCCACACTCTCACACTGTACCAGAGACTGACAAGTACAGACTGAACCCCACACTCTCACACTATACAGACTGAACCCTACACTCTCACACTATACAGACTGAATCCCACACCCACATATGGTACCACAGATTGACAGGTGCAGAATAAAACCAACTGTCTCACACTACATCATAAACTGACGTGTAAATAATAAATCCTACAATCTCACACTGTATCAGAGACTGACAGGTACAGAGTAAATCCCACACTCTCACACTGTATCAGAGACTGACAGGTACAGAATAAACCCTACACTCTGACCCTGTACCACAAACTAGGAGATACAAGAGGACTATCACAATCCTACATTCTACGCATGTTTCTCTGGCTGTCTCTCTGCCCACCTGTCTACCTATCTGTCTGTCAGTCTGCAGATCTCTGGCTCTCTCTCATTCATCTAAAATTGTATCTCACACTTGTCCTTTCCTCGTTCACTTCCCACCATCTTGCATCTACTTATCTCCCAATTTTGAGTACAATTTTTGTTATTTAACCGGTCTGCCCATTCCTTTGCAGATTAAAATATTTCATCTCAGCTTTCTTTTGACAGATTTGAGATGCTCATAAAAGACAATTACATCAGCAATATCACTGTGCTGCCTTTATGGCAGTTATTTAGTTTATAATATTTTCGCTTAGTAATTCGTTTGTTAGCATTCTAGTTAAAGTTAGGATTGTTTAAAGTTGTCTGTGAGAGATTACGGCACGCGATGACGTCACACCCGGTTTCGCTGCGTTTTGTGGGAAAATACTGGTTTGGAGAAACGGAAAGGTGGGGGTCAATACATGTGCGAGCGCAAGCAGCGCCAGCAAAGTTTTCTCTCTGCGCACCAGAAACATTGTGAAAGCAACGCTGTGAGTTATGAGATAATTGATATGTTGAATTAAAATGTTAACACCAATCCTGTTAAAAGTAATGACGGCCGATAATGTTTATGTTTTCGTTAGTTAAAGAGTTGCGGATAGTTTGCGTTGAAGTGTATTTAAAGCAGTCAATGGCGTAGGTAGATTCTGACTGTATGCTTCACTTTAATGTAATGTAGTTGTTGTAGTTTTACTTTTGCAAGTATTTACGATGTAATTGTAATATCAAGAAGAAAACAAATGCTGTACAAATCTTGTATTGTTTTGTCAACAGTTTTCACCATACGTCAATGTGGAAGAGTGAACAGTAAACGGTTAATCTTACTGTGATCCTGTCGTTATTGACAAAGGTTTAACTCGGTGTTCAGCTCGTCGTTCCGTTACACCCAAGCGAGAACATTACAATCACACACAAAATACTGGAGCAACTCCACAGAATTCCTTGTTGTGCCTTCGTTTTCCAGTATCTGCAGATTTTCTCCTGATTCTACATCAGCAACGATGCCATTTGGCCATTTCCATCCATGCTTTGTTCTCCATATGTTATAGAACCATAGAACACTACAGCACAGTACAGGCCCTTCAGCCCTCCATGTTGTGCCAACCCATATAACCCGTAAAAAAAGTACTAAACTCACACTACCCCATAACCCTCCATTTTTCTTTCATCCATGTGCCTGTCCAAGAGGCTCTTAAATACCCCTAATGTTTTAGCCTCCACCACCATTGCTGGCAAGTCATTCCAGGCACTCACAACCCTCTGTGTGAAAAACTTACCCCTGATGTCTCCCCTGAACTTCCTTCCCTTAATTTTGTACACATGCCCTCTGGTGTTTGCTACTGGTGCCCTGGGAAACAGGTACTGACTATCCACCCAATCTATGCCTCTCATAATCTTGTAGACCTCTATCAATTCCCCTCTCATTCTTCTACACTCCAAAGAGAAAAGTCTCTGCTAACCTTGCTTCATATAACTTGTTCTCCAAACCAGGCAACATCCTGGTAAATCTCCTCTGCAACCTCTCCATAGCTTCCACATCCTTCCTATAATGAGGTGACCAGAATTGAACACAATACTCTAAGTGCGGTCTCACTGGAGATTTGTAGAGTTGTCCATGAGTAGACTGTCCTTCTCCAAATGCTCGTAGATCTCTGTATGCTTTCTCCATTTTATCCCTATTCGGATCTACGTGTGTACGTGTCTGCATGTGTTTGTGTGTCTGTCTGTCTGTGTGCGTGTTTGTGTGTGTTTGTGTCTGTCTGCGTGTGTGCATTTGTGTCTGCATGTTTGTGTGTGTGTCTGTGCGTACGTGTGTGCGTGTGTGTTTGTTTGTCTGCCTGTCTGCGGCCAGGAAGGAGTTCAAGGGCTGAAGGATGGTTCAAAATGGGAAACTGCAGGGATAGAAAGTAGGGGTTGGTCAGTGTTGCTGGTCTTTGTTTAAAGATGAATAATTAGTCAAGAATAAATGAAATCTGTAAATGTAGCTGCTCCGGGACTAAGCTCAGTCTTTGTGATTACAGTTACTGGCCTCATTTCCACCAGAGACACGACTGAGGTAATGACCATGAATTTTGCCGTATGTGTGTTCAATTGGCTCAATATTTACATGAGAGACCATGGTGTTGAATTAAAGTGTTTGTTCTAGCAACAGTAAGTGAGAAAGTTAGTGAGGTGTATAACTGTATATCTGGAGACTGATCCTCTGCATAAATTAGTGTTGTTGTGAAGCATCAACTCAGTGTCTGCCAGAGCTCAGGAGGAACAAAAATAGCAGATTCTCACTGAAGGGTAGCTCAGAAGAGTAAGGAAAGGCAGTAGTAATAGGGGACTCGATAGTTAAGGGGTCAGATAGGTGATTCTGTGGACGCAGTCAGGAGACCCAGATGGTAGTTTGCCTCCCTGTTGCCAGGGTCCAGGATGTTTCTGATCGCATCCAAGATATCCTGAAGTGGGAGGGTGAGAAGCCACAGGTCGTGATACATATAGGTACCAATGACATAAGTAGGAAAAGGGAAGAGGTCCTGAAAGGAGAATATAGGGAGTTAGGAAGGCAGTTAAGAAGAATTACTGCAAAGGTAGTAATCTTGGGATTATTGCCTGTGCCACGCGACAGTGAGAGTAGGAATGGAATGAGGTGGAGGATAAATGCGTGGCTGAGGGATTGGAGCAGGGGGCAGGGATTCAAGTTTCTGGATCATTGGGGCCTCTTTTGGAGCAGGTGTGACCTGTACAAAAAAGAAGGGTTACACTTGAATCCTAGGGGGTCCAATATCCTGGCAGGAAGGTTTAATAGAACTGTTAGGGAGGGTTTAAACTAATTTGGCAGGGGGATGGGAACCGGAATGACGGAGCGGAGGAGAGGGAAAACAGAAATAGATCTAAGTTAGTGAGCAGTAAAGACAGGCAGGTGATGGAGCAAATTTGCAGCCATTGGGATGAGTTGCAGTGCAATCAATGCAAAAAGTACCAAATACTGGACTGAAGGTGTTATACTTAAATGCACACAGCATAAGGATTAAGGTGGATGATCTTGTTGTACAGTTACAGATTGGCAGGTATGATATTGCGGCCATCACTGAGATGTGGCTAAAGGATGCATGTCTCTGGGAGCTGAACGTCCAAGAATACATAGTGTATCGGAAGAATAGGCAGGTAGGTGAAGGGGGTGGCGTGGCTTTAATGGTAAGCAATGATATTAAATAATTAGAAAGAGTTGACATAGGATTGGAAGGTACAGAAACTTTATGGGTTGAGCTAAGAAATCGCATGGGTAAAAGGACCCTGATGGCAGTTATCTACGGGCCTCCAAACAGCTGCAGTGATGTGGACTACAAATTACAACAGAAAATAGAAAAGGCTTGCCAGAAGGGCAGTAGGGGATGTCAACATGCGAGTGGATTAGGAAAATCAGGTCAGTACTGGATCTCAAGAGAGAGAATTTGTAGAATGTCTATGAGATGGCTTTTTAGGACAGCTTGTTGTTGAGCCCACTAGGGGATCGGCTGTACTGGATTGGGTATTGTGTAATGAACCAGAGGTGATTAGAGAGATGGAAGTGAAGGAACCCTTAGCAGGCAGTGATCACAACATGATTGAGTTCACTGTGAAATTTGAGAAAGAGAAGCCGAAATCTGATGTGTTGGTATTTCAGTGGAGTAAAGGAAATTACAGTGGTATGAGAGAGGAACTGCCAAGGTTGACTGGAAAGGGACACTAGCGGGAAGGACGCCAGAGCAGTAGTGGCTGGAGTTTATGCGAGAAGTGAGGAAGGTGCAAGACAGATATATTCCAAAGAAGAAGAAATTTTCGAATGGAAAAAGGATGCAACCTTGGCTGACAAGAGAAGTCAAAGCCAAGGTAAAAGCAAAAGTAGAGGGCATACAAGGAAGCAAAAATTAGTGGGAAGACAAAGGATTGGGAAGTTTTTAAGAACTTACAAAAGGAAACTAGGAAAGTCATTAAGAGGGAAAAGATGAACTATAAAAGGAAGCTAGCAAATAATATCAAAGAGGATACTAAAAGCTTTTTCAAGTATATAAAGAGTAAAAGACAGGTGAGAGTGGATAGAGGACTGATAGAAAATGATGCTGGAGAAATTGTAATGGGAGATAAGGAGATGGCGGAGGAACTAAATGAGTATTTTGCATCAGTCTTCACTGAGGAAGACATCAACAATATACCGGACATTCAAGGGTGTTGTGGAAGAGAAATATGAGCAGTCACAATTACTCAGGAAACTGAATAGTCTAAGGTAGATAAATCTCCTGGACCAGATGGAATGCACCCTCATGCTCTGAAGGGAGTAGCAGTGGAGATTGTGGAGGCATTAGCAATGATCTTTCAAAAGTCGATAGATTCTGACCTGCTTCGGGAGGACTGGAAGATTGCAAATGTCACTCTGCTATTTAAGAAGGGGACACGGAAGCAAAAAAAGAAATTATAGACCTGTTAGCTTGACATTGGTGGTTGGGAAGTCGTTGGAGTCGATTGTCAAGGATGAGGTTAAGAAGGCTTATGAAAAGATAGGCAGAACTCAGCACGGTTCCTTAAAGGAAAATCCTGCCTGACAAACCTAAAGCAATTTCTTGAGGAAATTACAAGTAGGCTAGACAAGGGAGATGCAGTGGATGTTGTGTATTTGGATTTTCAGAAGGCCTTTGACAAGGTGCTGTACATGAGGCTGCTAAACAAGATAAGAGCCCATGGACTTACGGGAAAGTTACATACATGGATAGAGCATTGGTTGATTGGCAGGAAACAGAGAGTGGGAATAAAGGGATCCCATTCTGGTTGGCTGCTGGTTACCAGTGGTGTTCCACAGGGGTTCGTGTTGGGGCCGCTTCTTTTTACGTTGTATATCAATGATTTGGATTATGGAATAGATGACTTTGTGGCTAAGCTTGCTGATGATACAAAGATAGGTGGAGGGCCAGTAGTGCTGAGGAAACAGTCTGCAGAGAGACTTGGATAGATTGGGAGAATGGGCAAAGAAAGTGGCAAATGAATTACAAAGCTGGAACGTGTACGGTCAATGTACTTTGGTAGAAGAAATAAATGGGCTATTACTTAAATGGGAAGAGAATTCAAAGTTCTGAGATGCAACGGGACTTGGGAGTCCTCGTGCAGGATACCCTTAAGGTTAACCTCCAGGTTGAGTCAGTGGTGAAGAAGGCGAATGCAATGTTGGCATTCACTTCTAGAGGAATAGAGCATAGGAGCAGGGATGTTGAGGCTCTATAAGGCACTGGTCAGACCTCACTTGGAATACAGTTTTCGGCTTCTTATTCAAGAAAGGATGTGCTGACATTGGAGAGGGTTCAGAGAACATTCACTAGAATGATTCCCGGAATGAAAGGGTTAACATATAAGGAACGTTCGACCGCTCTTGGACTGTACTCCTTGGAGTTTAGAAGAATGAGGGGGGACCTCATAGAAACATTTCAAATGTTGAAAGGCATGGACAGAGTGGATGTGGCACAGTTGTTTCCCATGGTGGGAGAGTCTAGTATGAGAGGGCATGACTTGAGGATTGCAGGGCGCCCATTCAGAACAGAGATGCGAAAAAAAATTTTTTAGCCAGAGGGTGTTGAATCTATGGAATTTGTTGCCACAGGCAGCAGCAGAGGCCAAGTCATTGGGTGTATTTAAGGCAAGAGATTGATAGGTATCTGAGTAGTCAGGGCATCAAAGGTTATGGTGAGAAGGTGGGGGAATGGGACTAAAGGGGAGATTGGATCAGCTCATGATGAAATGACGGAGCAGACTTGATGGGCCGAATGGCCAACTTCCGCTCCTTTGTCTTATGGAAATGTTGTATGCAGTCATCCCACAGATACGAGAAGTTTACTATTGTTTTATTTCAGACTTTGGAAGTCCCGGTAAACAGTAGTGTCCGCTGCCATTGGTGGAAAATGATGTTTAATTCCAAAGTTGTGAATTTTCCTGTCGCTGCCACATTCCAACCCAGTTTTCGTAATTCAGGGATGGAATGGAAATACCAGGACTGTGGATTCTGGGGTCTGGATCTAAAGTTAAACCGCTGTGGGAATTCAGTAAATCCGTCAACAACTGTGGAATTGAACAGGTGCAGCAGCATTCCACCAACGATTTGTGATCAATACTGGGATGTTCGGTTCTCTGATCTTTTGGTTTTGTAGCAGCTGCACTGCATTTGCAAATAACATGTTTATACAGTTTGGGAGATTATACCAATTGATTGTCTGCTTTGTATGTGAGCGAATGTCTGAGTTAGGTGCAATAACAAGCGATCGACTGGTGATAACCTTTGGAAATGTGAGGAGTTCTATGTTGTAGCACGAAACGCTATAAATTTTTAATAGATGTGTGCGTAATGACTCAATATATAACAGCAGATGGGCAACACAATGGACTTATTGCTGAGCCAACTAAAGCAAGCAATGTGGTTCTTCACAGTTATCAAAACTGAAATGCATTCTGTTTTATCTACATCTGACACAGTTACATACTGGATGCTGCATTCCTCTCTGTGTCTCCCAGTGATGAATGATTCAGTGGGAAGCGTCATGTCTGTCTGTGAGGTTGTGTTAGACTGCACTCTATCTATTGGAATCAGTCAATGTTCTGTTGTAGAGTCAGTGAAGTGGCAAATGCTAGAATACAAAACAAACTCAGGGAATACTGGAAGCAGTAAGCCTCAAGCAGCAAGCCTCAAGCAGCTTGTGTCAGGGGTCTCTCTGAAAACAGTTCTGAGGAGAGATATGCAGTGTATAATGCAGGGTTCCCCAATTAGTTTTCCACAAGGGCCAAATTATGTCAAGCATGCCAATCCAAGGGCCAAAACGTCCAGGGTTTTTTTCATTGTGCCAGTAAGTTGCTTTATGGACAGATGTTGCTGCTGCTATTACCATTATTATTATTATTATTATTATGAGTTGTAGTAATATTAGAAGTAGTGGTGGTGGTGGTAGTAGTAGCAGTAGTAATAATTTAGACCTGGGGCTCTGAAAGCCTGTGTTGTGGGTGACAGAAGAAAAAAAAGACAGTCTTGAAACAAAAAAAAGTCCAGAATCAACCATTTAATGATGACTCTAGCAATCAGAACTGTCAGCTGTGGCATTGAGAACTCATCTGGGACTTAAAATACACACACACACACACAGACACACACACACACACACACACAGACACACACACACACACACACACACACACACACACACACCCTTCCACAGAAGTTTCAGTAGTACTGCCTTTTCCACTCTTTCTGTTCTCTCATTTAATCTTTTAATTAAGCTATGTAGCATGTGAAATATGAAGTGTAGCTATTAATGAAATCATCAGTGTTATTGTTGTTGTAATATTATTATACCACAATAAGATTGACAAATGGACAAAAATTAATTGATTCACTCACCAATCAGTGAGAGAAGTGACAGCGACAGGATGAGGCAATCCTTCTGTCGGGCCTGTATTCTGTTGTGGCAATCCTGAGGCACTGGCCAAGATGTGCATTGGAGAGTCTGTTTCTGTCCTGCTTCTTGATAGAGTTCATTGAAGAAAACGATGCCTCACATATGTACATGGAGGAAAACCATGTGAATAGGAGCATTGCAATAGCTCTCGCGTTTTTGAATGGAGCTTGGGGAACCACGTTGATCCGAAAGTCACTCACCCCAATGTCCTTGTGTTGTGCTTTGATCAAATCAGATGTTCCCATTTCCAAGACCTCCATCTGAAGAGTTGCCTCATCTATGGAAGGCACTAGTATTTTGGCCTCTGCAGTCCACTGGCCATCAGCCGAAACAGAGAACGACTTTCTCAGGAAGAGGAGGATGTCACCTGAGAGTTTAGGGGAGCTTTCAAATCGTTCCCTGAAGTTTTCTGCCAGGCTCGTCACGAAATCTTTCATCATTGGATCCTCACGCATTTCGTTCTTATTGCAATGCTCCAGCAGACGTGGAAAGTGCAACTTTATCCTGTGAATGTCTCCCTCCAAAAGGTTAAGCTTTGACCAGAAAGCAGTAGGCACGTGCTCTAGGGGGCGTAGGTCAAGTGTACAGTGTGGAATGAGGTTTAAATAAAATAGAACAGCGCGTGCTTTATTTGCATGTTCACATTAAGTGCAAATGGGTCAGCGTGGCCCAGACATTTGTTTCTTGAGGTCCGGACCTGGCCTATTGGTGCAGTCTGGTCTAATGGAAGAATCCCGCCATCAGCGTCCGGATTTACTGATTTCATCCAGACGAGACGCGCTGTTGGAAAATGTTCCGGTTCCAGTATTGATTCTGAGGAGGTAGTTACCCAATTATAGCTATCCGCTGCCACTTCACATTTCGGGCATCAGTAAGGAATCTTGACTGTATATTACTATGTAAACTCCTCTGTCTCCGCCAGCTCTGTGCCCTCTCTCCTCCCTCCACCGGTAAAATGGAACAATAAGGTGGAAATATTACAAGATCCCCTCAAAATGCTGCTCAGTATTTTCTCAACTTGCTGTTCCCTAACTCTCTTCCAGAGAACTTGGTGGTGATAGTGATTCTGTCCCGGGGAAAGTGCGGTCTCTCCAAATGTGTCACTCGCTACCTGTTCGGAATGGCAGCGGTCGATCTCCTGGTCGTTATCTCGAATGCACTATTGAAGTGGACTGCTGCGATTCATCTCCCTCGATCATTCCTCCGAATCACTCCTGTGTGCAGACTCGATATGTGGTTGGTGTTTGCGAGCAATGCGACATCATTCTGGCTTTCACCGTCGATCGATTTGTGGCTATTTGCTGTGAGAAACTGAAAACAAAATGTTGCTCCGAGAGAACGGCGGCTGTGGTTATCAGGACAAGAGAGTTTGCTGGCCTGTTTGCAGACTGTCCCCTGGGGCTTTGTATACGAGGCTGGAGAAACAATTGATGGTATTCCCTGAGATTGTGTTCCTGCACCAAGCTTCACAATCTCTCCCTCATGGGTGGCATTTGAGTTGTTTCTTCACATTTTAACCCCTTGTGTCCCATTCTTATTCATCTTGCTGTTCAATATTCTGACTGTCACGCCGATTCTAGCGACTAGTCGAATTCGCAGGGGGCTCTGGGGCGAAAAGAGTGGAGAGAATGACAAGTACCAGGAGATGGAAAACCGACCAAATCCATCGTTTTGCTCTACAGCATAACCGATAGTTTTATATTGTTGTGGAGAACACTGGTGCCATTTTCTGTCTACAGGCGTATTTCAATTAGTTTTGTTGATTCTGTCATGGATCCCCGTTACATTATACAACACACTTTGCTAATTCTGCAGATTCTCAGTTCCTGCACCAACACGTGTATTTACACCTTGACTCCGAGAAGAACTAAAGAATGCGGTGAAATACCGACTGAATCGTATTTTGAAACTCATGAAATGTGATTAATGAATGTTGTAAAGTATCACAATTCAGTTGTCTTCATGCTCCCTATTCTATACCCTTACTTGAAGGTAAATAGAATCAATGTGTTGAACAGAGTTAAAAACAAACACGAGAAAGTCTGCAGATGCAGAAAAATACTAAACAACTCACACAAAGGCAGATATTGATGAAGGGTCTCGGCCGGAAACGTCGACTTTTCCTCTTTTCCACACACAAAATGCCAGAGGAACTCAGCAGGTCTGGCAGCATCTATGGAGAAGAATAAACTGGCGACGTTTCGTGCCGAGGCCCTTCATCAGAGTCCTGTCAACTGTTTACTCTTTTCCATTTTGTGTATGCAACAAAACAGTTACAAAACAGCTGTTTACAGCTGATCCCGACGGTGTCACTGGCCTCACGTTCCCCTTTGCACCAAAACTTCTGCTGTGTTAAATTGAAGCTTGATGCAAGCCTGTTTCCCGCTTCCCAGTTCTGACAAAACTGCCTGATCTTGGCAGATATTTTCGTCTGTATCAAGCACTCCTGTTCCTGTCATAACCCATCCTTTCCTTCACCCTCTTTTTCTCCTTTTTTTCTCTACTTGTCGGTTCTCCTACTTCTCTGCTACCTTGAACTATCTTTCTGTAAAAGTATTTTGAGTTTCACAATTGAAGAGAAAGTTCAATCTCCTCTACTTGAAACTCTGTGATAGAGTTTCAGAGATACTCTAAACAGAGATAGAGAGGGAGAGTGAGAGATAAAGGCTGCATCCACACTGGACCGGATAATTTTGTAAAAACCAGTTTCACATAAAAACGATAGGCGGCCACACTATGCGTTTTTGAAAATATCTCTATCCACATTGAAATGGAGATTTCGGCGAATCTCCTCCTACAGTGCATGCGCAGGACACATCTACCGAAAACAAGTGACTTGTTGGTGTCAAATCTCGCCATAAAAGTGTGCGCTTGTGTAGTTACAGACAAGAAAAACTTAAAACGACGGACAGCTGTTGGCTCTCGCGCAGGAGAACTTAAAAGATTAAAAAAAAACAAATACTGGAGCGTACGGAGGCAACCGACAGAGAGTTCACGGAGAGATTGACCTGGCTGATGACAAACAGTGAAAAACTGACTAACTCTGTTGTATTAATAAAGCACCTTGTTAAATGTATAAAACATGTCTGCATCAGTGTTATCTTGTATTTCTGTACAATGTTACATTAGGCTGTTACACATCTATTGTCAGAGAAGTACCCGCATAATTAGGTAAACCACCTTTATACGAGCAAGGACAGAAAACAGAGCAAAGTGAGTATACTTATTTATTCAGTAAGTTATGGTCAAACTATTTGGTGAGTACATTTCTAACTCTTCTGGCGTCAGTCTTGTTGCTGTCTGTTCTGAAATTGTTAGGTTGCATTCAAGAAAACAATGAAATGGCGTGCTGCCGTCTGATAGCTTTTTCAGAAGTCTCCAGTTACCCCATCCACACTGTTCTGCCCGAGCAACATTTTCAAAAATACCCACCCTGGAAAGCGTTTCTGAAAAGCTCCGGTTTCGGGGTATGAAAACGCCATTTTAGTGTGGACAGAGGATAAAATTGAAGAGAAAAAGCTTCGGTTATGGATTTATCTGGTGTAGTGTGGACGTAGCCACAGTGAGAGAGGCTATGTCCACACTAGACAGGATAATTTTGAAAATGCAAGAGTAGGAGGAGATTCGCCAAAATCTCTGTCTCAACGTGGATAGGGATATTTTTAAAAACGCATACTGTGGACGCCTATCGTTTTTACGTGAAACCGGCGTTTTCAAAATTATCCAGTCTAGTGTGGATGTAGGGAGTTTAGAAAATTCCCCTAATATTGTGTCCTTTTTTTGTGGATGACTCTCATCATAATACTTTCCCACAGAAATTCATCAATTGCAAGGGCCATGCCCCAATTTGTTACAACTTTACTGCTGTCCAGTTCAGCACTCTTCCCACAGCTTAGCAAGCTATTGCCCCTGATGTACCTATCCAGTTACTCTTTGAACCATCTGATTGGTTATTCCCACCACCTCTGATGAACCACTGTCAGTGAAGAAATTAAATTTTTAGTCATGTGCCACTTTAATCCGTTGTCCACTGGGCCTCAAATAATTGACCAATAAACAGAGAACAGTACAGCACAAGAAAAGTCCCCACAGCTCACTGTGTGTGTCTTGACCATGATGCCAGTTTAAACTGTACATTTACCTGCATGTGGTTTGGGTCCCCCAATGGGCTAAATCCCCTAAAGATTTACCCACCTTAATACTCATTGAGAGACCCAACATACTTTAACCTTCTCCTTAATATCAAAAGGTCTGAGAATATCACCATAATATCCCACTCCCACTCTGGAAGGGGAGAGGCGGAGGGAGAGAGGGAGGGGGAGAGGGGAGAGAGGGAGGGAGAGCGAACAGACTGTGCGCGACATTATCGAAGCTGTGGTCACCTCCAACACTGAGATCGGCTTGCTTAGTAGATGATCCGTATTATTTTGGTTTCTGTACTGCTACTACTGTGGACATTCGATTTTTCTTTCTGTATTAAAATCATACAAATTCTAAAAAGTATTTTCTTTAACACGTGTGCAATCTCCTTTGCTTGGAAATGCAGATGTAAATATTATGAGCTGAATCACAAAAGAACACTGAATGAATTTTAACACCATTTTCATGACGAATAGGCTATCAGATAAGTTCATGAATATACAGGGTGATGAATATGAATCACATGCAGCAAAAATTTTAGCAGGGGGTGTGGCACAGACAGGAAATGAGTGAGTTTGCAGGAAGGTGTGCTGCCTACATCATGCCAGGGCCAAGGGTGTCTCTGAGAAGGCATAGGCCACTCTGAAGGGGCCGGGTGAGCAGCCAGAGTTCATGGTCTTTATCAGAAATAACAACAGAGAGAAAAGGTCTCGCAAAGAGAAATTAGACAGTTGGACAGAAAGTTAAGAAGTAGGAGCTCTGGGGTGGTGATCTCATGGTTAATTCCAGTGTCACGTGTGTGTGAGGAAAGAGATGGCAAGGTTGTACAGTTAAATGTGTGGCTAACAATCTGGGGCAGGATGGAGGGCATCAGGTACACTGATCACTGGGCTCTCTTCCAGGATCGGTGGTTCTAGTGTAAAGAGGATGAGTTACACCCGTACTGAAGGGGAGCTAATATTCTGGAAGGGAATTTTGCTGGAGCCGCCCTGAAGAGTTAACATGAGGAATGCAGAGCTTGGTGTAGGGGTGGGGTTGAGAACTAGAGCTACAGGTCAGCAAGTCGCACTGAGCAAAATGTAGAGATGAGGTCAAAGAATGCCAAACAGAATTCAAGATGAGGCTTCGTTAATGAGCACAGTGACACTGAAGCACAGAAGTGTGTTTATGTCGGTGGAGGGTGTAGAACAGTTAAGGCAGATATACATAGGGCCTGATTTAATACATGGCACAGTGATTCAGCCATTACAGAGAATTAGCTAAAAGTAGGCAGTACTGATATCTGAACATTCCAGGATTCAGGTGATTCAGAGAGTAAGATAGATTAGTGAGCTGTACTGCTGATCCATCAGAATTGCAAAAGGCCGTGGTCATCTCGGAGGCTTATCCAAGAAGATATTATGGGTAGAACTCGGGAATAAGAAAGGTACAAGCACTGTGATGCAATTATACTGTAGGCCTCCTAGTAACCATATAACAATTACAGCACAGAAACAGGCCATCACGGCCCTTCTAGTCCGTGCCGAACGCTTACTCTCACCTAGTCCCACTGACCTGCACTCAGCCCATAACCCTCCATTCCTATCCTGTCCATATACCCATCCAATTTTACTTTAAATGACAATACCAAACCCACCTCTACCACTTCTACTGGAAGCTCGTTCCACACAGCTACCACTCGCTGAGTAAACAAATTCCCCCTCATGTTACCTCTAAACTTTTGCCTCCTAACTCTCAATTCATGTCCCCTTGTTTGAATATCCCCTACTCTCAATAGAAAAAGCCTATCCATATCAACTCTATCTATCCCCCTCATAATTTTAAATACTTCTATCAAGTACCCCCCTCAACCTTCTACGCTCCAAAGAATAAAGACATAACTTGTTCAACCTTTCCCTGTAACTTAGGTGCTGAAATCCAGGTAACATTCTAGTAAATCTTCTCTGTACTCTCTCTGTTTTGTTGACATCTTTCCTATAATTCGGTAACCAGAACTGTACACATTACTCCAAATCTGGCCTTACCAATGCCTTGTACAATTTTAACATTACATCCCAACTCCTATACTCAATGCTCTGATTTATAAAGGACAACATACCAAAAGCTTTCTTCACCACCCTATCCACATGAGATTCCATCTTCAGGGAACTATGCACCATTATTCCTAGATCACTCTGTTCTACTGCATTCTTCAATGCCCTACCATTTATCATGTATGTCCTATTTGGATTATTCTTACCAAAATGTAGCACCTCACACTTATCAGCATTATACTCCATCTGCCATCGTTCAGCCCACTCGTCTAACTGGCCTAAATCTCTCTGCAAGCTTTGAAAACTGAGTTCATTATCCACAACGCCACCTATCTTAGTATCATCTGCATACTTACTAATCCAATTTACCACCCCGGTCAATTTACTGGTTGGTAAATCCAATTTAACGAGCCTAACGAGATAATTGGAATTTCATTGGTGAATAATTTAAGCATTATAGTTCTGGAGGTTCTCAGATGGTCATTGATGATGTTACGGATTCAGCAACAACAAATATATAAGTGAGGCAGGGTTATTTATAACAAATAAAATATTTATTTAATACTGAAAAACAAACCCCCAAAAGTAAACAAACAGCTAATGCAACCGGAAATCAGCTGCTGTGCGGCAGCTTAAACAGTTCTTAAAGTGATAAAGTGAAAACAGTTCTGAAAGCTATGTTGCAAAAACAGTTCTTCAAAGTAGTACTGTGAAAGTTCAAAATGCTTATAGTCCATTAAATGAGAGACTTTTTAAGACGATTTAAATTCTCTTTCACGTCATGTTGTTGTGGTTCCCAGTCGAACTATACTTTTTGTGGAGAATTTACGAAGATGATAAATGAAACGGCTTAAAGGCACTGACCTTTCCTTGACGAAACTGTACCCAACCCTTTCTGCTATTATTGCAGGGGTTAACATGAGCACAGCCAATGTATTCCTTCCGAATGAGGATCAAACAAGGTCAAACCTGTTCCACTGTCGAAATCGACTTTCCTCAATCTTTTAGCTCCCGAACTCCGATCTTCACTCTCCACTGATTTTTAACTGGCAGTATTATAAAGAAACTGCCGGCAATGACCTTTTAAACTTTAGGCATTAAATAAAACTCCACCTTTCAATGGAACTGCGTCATAATATTGGACCACGCAGTAGCTTGGAGACAAAATGGCAAATCCAGCCATGAACTGCCCCTCCTCACACGGAGGGGTCCTCCTTTTATACCCTGTAAAAAAAAACTGTCACATGACCTTCACTGGCGGGGAAATGACATCACTCCACCATCACAAGACTATTACATGTCCAGTATAGCTTCAACACCATTGTCACGTGACAAGTACAAGATACCCACGGTATGTAACAATAAGGATAAGACTGGACCTGCAGGTGGATGAGTGCAAATTTGGTTAAGGTAAATTACAACAGAATTGGTGAGAGATCGTAGAGAGTGGTCTGTGAGCCAATATTACTGGTAAGTCCATGTCTAACATGTGAGAGTCATTTAGAATTCAGCCAGTCAGAATTCAGGACTTCCCTGTCCCTGTGAGGAAGGTGGAGGAAGATGGGGATGCTCAGAAACTTAGGATGATGAGATATATTGCATTTAGTTAAAAAGTAAAAGGAGGCATTTATAAGGTTTAGGAAGCTGAGGTTGGACAGGTTCTTGGAGAAACACACAGAAAGCAAGAAACAGGTAACATTGTGAATCAGGAGAGTGAGCAGTGACCAGAAAATGTCCTTAATGAGGACGATCAACAAGAATCCCAAGACATTTTATGCATTCACTAAAAACTGCAGTATACTAGCCAGAGGACAGGACCACTCAAGGACAAAGAAGGGAGATTATGTCAGAAGCCAGAGTTAGCATGCGAGGTACAAAATACTTTGCATTGATTAGTGTTTACAAAGAGAAGGACATAGAGGAAAGCCAGAGATTATGGTGATATTCCCAGACTTTTTGATATTAAGGAGAAGGCTAAAGTATGTTGGGTCTCTCAATGAGTATTAAGGTGGGTAAATCTTTTGGGGATTTAGCCCATTGGGGGACCCAGACCACATGCAGGTAAATGTACAGTTTAAACTGGCATCATGGTCAAGACACACACAGCGAGCTGTGGGGACTTTTCTTGTGCTGTACTGTTCTCTGTTTATTGTTCAGTTATTTGAGGCCCAGTGGACAATGGATTAAAGTGGCACGTGACAAAAAATTTAATTTCTTCACTGACAGTGGTTCATCAGAGGAGGTGGGAATAACCAATCAGATTGTTCAAGGAGTAACTGGATAGGTACATCAGGGGCAATAGCTTGCTAAGCTGTGGGAAGAGAGTGCTGAACGAGACAGCGGTAAAGTTGTAACAAATTGGGGCATGGCCCTTGCAATTGATGAATTTCTGTGGGAAAGTATTATGATGAGAATCATCCACAAAAAAAGGACACAACATTAGGGGAATTTTCTAAACTCCCTTCGTCCACTGGATAATTTTGAAAACGCCGGTTTTACATAAAAACAATAGGCATCCACACTATGCGTTTTTAAAAATATCTCCGTCCACATTGAGATGGAGATTTTGGCGAATCTCCTACTGCACAAGTGCAGGACACATCTACCGAAAACAAGTGACATGTTTGGTGTTGAATCTCGCTATGAAAGTGCGCGTTTGTGCAGTTAGAGACTAGCAAAACTTAGAATGACAGTCAGCTGTTGGCTCTTGTGCAGGAGAACTTAAAAGTAAAAAAAAACAAATACTGGAGTGTACGGAGGCAACCGACAGGGAGTTCACGGACAGTATGACCCGGCTGATGATGAACATTGAAAAGCTGACTAACTCTGTTGCATTAATAAAGCACCTTGTTAAATGTATAAAACATGGCTGCATCATTATACTTATTTATTCAGTAAGTTATGGGTCAAAGTATTTGGTGAGTACATTTCTAACTTCTGGCATCAGTCTTGTTGCTGTCTGTTCTGAAATTGTTAGGTTGCATTCAAGAAAACAATGAAATAGTGCGCTGCCTTCTGACAGTGTTTTCAGATTTCTCCGGTTACCCCATTCACACTGCTCCGGCCAATCCGGTGTTTTCAAAAATACACACTTTGGAGAGCGTTTCTGAAAAGCTCCAGTTTTGGGGGATGAAAATGCCATTTTAGTGTAGATGGAGGGTAAAAACGAACAGAAAAAGCTTCGGTTATGGATTTATCCAGCATAGATCATCTAACACTTTGCACTTCATCCGTACCTTCCCCCCACCACCTTCTTCCACTGACTGCTCATCTATATTTCCCAGTCCTGATGAAGGGCCTCAGACTGAAATGTTCGACTGTTTACAATTTTCCATAAATGCTGCCTGATCCAGGTATTTCCTCCAGCATTTTGGGTGTATTGCAAGTTAATGGGAATGATGTTAGGCAGGAATGAAGCAGAGCAAAACTCTGGTGCAGCTGTGATCGGGGAAACTCACATCTGACCTATGAGAGGTAATTAAAGACAAGTGCTTCAGATTTTAAACTCCTTATGTGAGAGCAGAAGACAAGGATTTAAGACTTGATAAAATTGGATGATCAGAGATGATGCAGCTACTGTCAAAAGAGAAAAGGATACATAAGAATAGTTTAGGAAGTGCAAATTTGACAAGGCCCTTGATAAATATGCAACAATATGCAAATTAAACAGTATATCAGCAGGCTAACGTATGCTGGGGGAGGGAAAATGATTTTGCTGAGAACCAAAGTTAAAAACAAAAGGGGCAGCACGTAGAATGTAAGAATGTAGACAACTCAGTGGTCAAGAAGCAAAGGTATGCCCTGAGGCAGAGGAACTGGGCAAAGCTCAAAATGAATGTTTCCGGTCAGTATTCATCAAGGACAATGTCATAGAGGATAGAAAGTTCAGAGAGGATACGCTGATATTCCACAGCAGCAAGGAAGCAAGCAAGCATGCAGGTACAGCAGGCAGTGAAGAAAGCTAATGGCATGCTGGCCTTTATAACAAGAGGAATTGAGTATAGGAGTAAAGAGGTCTTTCTGCAGCTGTACAGGGCCCTGGTGAGACCACACCTGGAGTATTGTGTGCAGTTTTCATCTCCAAATTTGAGGAAGGACATTCTTGCTATTCAGGGAGTGCAGCTTAGGTTCACAAGGTTAATTCCCGGAATGGCGAGGCTGTCATATGTTGAAAGATTGGAGCGACTAGGCTTGTATACACTGGAATTTAGAAGGATGAGAGGGGATCTGATTGAAACATATAAGATTATTAAGGGATTGGACATGCTAGAGGCAGGAAGCATGCTCCCACTGATGGGTGAGTCCAGAACTAGAGGCCACAGTTTAAGAATAAGGGGTAGGCCATTAAGAACAGAGATGTGGAAAAACTTTTTCACCCAGAGAGTGGTGGATATGTGGAATGCTCTGTCCCAGAAGGCAGTGGAGGTCAAGTCTCTGGATGCTTTCAAGAGAGAGTTAGATAGAGCTCTTATAGATAGTGGGGTCAAGGGATATGGGGAGAGGGCAGGAACGGAGTACTGATTGTGTATGATCAGCCATGATCACAGTGAATGGCGGTGCTGGCTAGAAGGGCCAAATGGCCTACTCCTGCACCTACTGTCTATTGTCTATTGGCACATTGGTAACAATCTGGTGGGAGCCTTTGGACTTCCAAAGACCTGATTAATCACCAGGACTGGATAGATTACGGCCTCATTCCTGCCTAACATCACAGATTACTGAGTGAGTGAGGCAAGATAGCAGATTGCTATTGCCTCAAAAGATATATTTGACGTCTTTGTTTAATTACACATGCTGTTCCAGAGGACCGGAGATGAGCAAATGCTGTTCCCTTGTTTAACAAGGGCGACAGAGAAACTGCACCAGGAATTTACTGCAGACGTGGATAATGAGGAAGTTTGCTGAAAGATTCAGGAGAACACAGACCACCTGGAAATGTGGGTGGAGAAATGGCAGGTTAAGAGTTGTACTCTGGGAAGTTAAAATATAGAGTTTCTCTTCAGAATTCCTCTCCCTATTGAAGTAGCAAGAATGACAGTTTTGGCAGTGACATGCTCTGCCTAAGGATATGTGTGATCACGGATTCTATGTTACTATGTTTGGGGAGTCATGTTTGATAAATTCCTTAGATTACTTCAAGGAGGTAACTGGAAGATTAGCATGGTGGATGTTTCCTGTATGGATTTTTGCAAGGCCTTTGACAAATCCCTCATGGCAGATTAGTCTAACATGTTAGATTGCATGGGCTGCAGAGGGACAGGACTGACTAGAGTTATACTAATTTATACTGATTTATCCAATTTTATCTCATCCTACTTTTCTGCATTAATTACATATCATGCTCACTGAAAAATCATTGTGTGATAGAGTCTTGGAGTCATATACACCAGTGTTTTAAAACAGGCACTTCAGCCCACGTAGACTCCTCCATACTAGTATTCTGTCTCATCCTATCAAGTGGAGCCTTGATCATAGGCCTCCAAACCCCTCCTAACCATGAAGCTATCCAAATTTCTCTTGGATGTTGAAGTCATACCCATATTCAGCACTTCTGTTGGCAGCCTGTTCAACAATCTTACTACCCTCTGAGTGAAGATCTTCCCCATCCTACTCCCTTTAAACAATTCACATGGATGTTGGTAGATAATTTGTTTCTGGGAGTGGAGACAGAGAGATCAAGAAAGGGTAGAAATGCAACAGAGATGGAGCAAGTGAACTTGAAAGCCTGTTGGTAGTTGGTGGAGCAAATACTGAAATTGATGTGTCCACATGAATGCAGGAAGAGGTACCAATGCAGTTCCATTGTATTGGACAAAAAGCCGGGATGTACTACTGATACAGATTTGGAAATTTGATTGCCCCAAGAACACACAGAAAAAAAGGAACTAGGGGCCCTTTGGCTCTATTTTGTCACGGGCAAATTGCGAGGAGGTAAAGGAAATGTTATCGTGGATAAGTCTCGGTTCTTCCTGATGAAGGAGAGTGGCGGTGGAGGGAAACTAGTTCGATCTGTTATCAAGAAAGATGCAGAAAGCATTGAAATTTTGGTAACGGACAAAAGTATATATGCACCGCCTATTTCTGGTGAAAGTGATGCGGATAATAAAGGAGGTGACTGAAAATTTTTGAAGTGGTGTAGACTATGCGAAGTGTCACAGATGAAGGAAGGAAGGGACTGATTCGAGGGGAAAAGAATGGAGTCGAGAAAATGAGGACTTGAGTTGTGGGAAGCAGTAGGCTGTACCAATAGGCAAAGTGATTCAGTTTGGTTGGTTAAACTTGGGTAGAAGAAAGAAACGGGAGTTACAACATTGGAGGCTGCAGATGGGACATCTCTGAAAATGTTCAGATCATTGCCGGAGTGGGAGAACCCAATACTGTTAATGGGACCCTAGTTTAAGGGCATATAACAGGAGCTGTCAGGAAACTACCAAATGACATTGCGGCCATTGCAGAGAATTCATTCAGAGAAGGGTAAGACTAAATGCTTACAAATCCTGTATTTAGATATTTTAGGAAACAGAGAGTAAAGAGTAAGGTGTGTTATCATTGAAAATATCACAGCTGCACTCATCGGAGGCGGGGTTATTGGAGTACTTATCAGCTGGGTCTACATGGACAGAACCACAAAACAGGAAAGGTTCTATCCCTCCAATGGGAATATACTGCAGCAACTTCCTCTCCCAGATATGCTTGCAGGTTAAGGAATGGTGCAGATAAACAGGAATGTTGATGAGTGGCGCCTTTACTGCAGAATATTTAGAATATTTAGAAGGGGCAGGAATTCTTATGTGCATCCAGGAGGATTTCTTAAAATATTATGTACATTTTCCAACCACAAGAGAGCCCATGTTTGACAGCATTTGGAAATGAGCTTAGCCAGGCGACTGATCATTTGATAACGGAACAACTTCGCGAAAAACAAAGAAAACAAATCTACAATATTTAAGTTAGTCATGAATGGACATTGCAGTTGAGAAATAAATAGTGCAGTGGGCAATGTGAAAATCAGTTCTGAACCAGGGATCGTCAATTGGAAGCAACTGTTTTTGGGAAGTCCACATCTAACATGCGAAAGGTGATTTAAAACCAACTGCACAAGATACAGGACAGATATGTTCCAATAAGTTGGAAGGGCAAAGGGTGCAAAATGAAGGATCATTAGGTTACTCGAGTACATTTTGGAGAGGGAGTGTTGGGCATCTTGAAGAACATTAAGGAATGTCCTCAGTGCTTAATGGAAGTTAGTCCCATTGCATTAGGTTTTAATAATGAAGTAGAGGGCGATTTTATCTTTGCACATATTGACATATTGTCACTCCCATATTTTGAAGAGGATCAGATGGGTTAGAGCTTGTGAAACCTGTTCAGGGAATTTTCCTTATATTAAGCTCCCAGATGAAGAGCGTGCAATCCTGGATCTCTCATTAAGAAACGAGACAGGCAGGTGACAGAAGTGTGTGTAGGGGAATATTTTGGATTTAACAATCACACTGTGATTCGTTTCAAGGTAGTTTTAGAAAGGGATAGGTCTCGTCATCAAGTTGAGTTTCTAGTTTGGATTCTGGCTAATTTTGAAAGCATCAGACAAGATATAGCAAGTCTGGATTGAGGCAGATTATTTTTGGCAGCGGTTAATTGGTTGCTAGGACATCAAAGATGAAATTTTGAGAGTACGGAGTTTGAATTTCCCTAGCGGGATATAAGGGAAGCTTTACGTAACTTGTTTTTCGAGGGCTATTGAGGTCCTGCGCAGGGGTGCCTATAAGGTGAAAGCAGCAAGAAACTAATTAGATCATTCTGAATATACAAAATCAGAGCCCATTTAAGAAGTAAATCAGGAGAATGTATGGATAGGCAGTGAATTGCCCTGGCAAACCAGATGATGATGAATCCTAAGGGTTTCTCCAGATACATTGGGAGCAAAGGAGGTAGTTAATTTTATTCCATTGTTTATGAAAGTCTTAAGGCATAAGCCAGGTCATTAGAGTTTGGTCAATTAGAAGTATAATTGATCAAAAATATAATAGTTTGGATAGACAGGAATTGATCTAGAACTTCGTGCATGATAGGTCTTTTCTAGCCAATCTTAACAGAAGGGTCGTTTTGTAAATTTGCAGTTGATACACGGAGTCGTGTAGCTCTGGGTAGTATACCAGCTGGAAATTTATTAAGCTGATATAGATCAGCTATACAGTTGGGTGACGAAACGGCAGGTGTGGTTTCATCCGGTCAAGTTTGAAGTGTTGCACTTTGAGAGATGAAAGGTAAAAGGACTGTACACAGTAAATGGTAGAATGCTTATTGGTCATGACGTATAAATACATAATTTGGGTAAAATCAGTTGTTCCCTGAAAACTGGCTGAGTCAGTTGATAGAGCAGGAAAGCATTGTGCTGTAAGTTGTGCTGTCCTTTTCATGTCAAGACATGTAGTACAAACGTCTGGAAGATATGGTACAGCGAAATAAAACTCAAGTCCCACCATGTCTGAATTATTGCATTTACTTCTGGTCATCTCATTATTGGAAGGATGCTGATATTTTAAGGAGGTGCGGGTGATGTTGAATAGAATATTGCCAAGATCTTAGGGCATATTTACTCCGAGAATGTTTGGATATACTTGGGTTAAAGTATCTGGAGAGGGGGAAACAGGAAGAAGACCAGATATAAGTTTGTATGATTATAAAGGACATTTGTAGAGTGGACAGCCAGCGTTTTCCTCCAAAGTTGAAAGTCTAATACCAGAGAATGTGCAGTTAAGTTGCTATGGGGTAAGTTCAAAAGACTCGAGCAGGACGCATGTAGTTGTACGTGCCCTAACAGCGGTGTCAACAGAACTTTACCAAGAGGGATTATCACAGATTGGTGGGGTTCAGTTAAAAAGGGAGCACCAATCGTGAGTTAAATAGCAGGGAAGGTTCAGGTTTAAAAAGGAGACACTGCCCAGTGGAGTGGTCATCAAAGGAATGATCTGAGTCAGAGTGGTAGGGCTTAGGCTCAATCGAGCTTCAGCAATAATGAGTCGAAGCGAGGTAAGGCACGTGTGAGAAATAGAAACAGGAAGTATGTCTGTGAGGCCTGTGAATTGTACTGGGTGTCAGATGTGGGAAGTTCGGGAGGCTTCTAGCCTCCCTGACTGCCACATCTGCACCAGGTGCAACAAGCTGCATCACCTTAGGGATTGCGTTAGGGAACTGGAGATGCAACTTGATTACCTGGGAAAGTGAGGAGCTGATAGAGAGGAGCTATAGTCAAGTAGTCACACTGGGCCCTCAGGTGGGAGATAAGTGTGCAATAGTCAGGAGAGTGATGGGCAGGAGTCAAATAGAAGAAAATACTCCTATGGCTGTCCACATTAACAATACGTACTCCTGTTAGAATACTGTTGGCAGGGACTGACTACATGGGGAAAGCAAGAGTCCGCCCTGTGGTTCCGAAGGGTAGGGAAAGGAAGAGGGCAACAGTGATAGTACTCTGTAGTTAAGAGGTAAGACAGGCGATTCTGTGGATGCAGGAAAGAAACATGGATGGTAGTTTGCCTCCCAGCTGCCATGATCCAGGAGGTTTCTGCTCATGTCCATGATATCCTGAAGTGAGAAGGTTAACAGCCAGATGTTGTGGTACACATTAGTACCAACAACAGAGGGAGGAAAAGGGAGAAGGTCCTGATAACAGAGTACAAGGAGTTAGGAAGGAAGTTGAGAAGCAGGACCTCAAAGATAGTAATCTCAGGATTACTGTCTGTGCCACGTGATAGTGAGTATAGGAATAGAGTGAGGTGGAGGATAAATGCTTGCATGAGGGATTGGAGCGGGGGAAAGAATTCAGATTTCCAGATCATTGGAACCTCTTTTGGAGTAGGCGTGACCTGTACAAAAAAGATTGGTTGCACTTGTATCTAAAGGGGAAATAATATCCTGGCAGGGAGGTTTGCTAAGGATTTAGAGTGCCAGGATTTAGATGTTTCAGAAAGGACAGTGAGGGAGGCAAAATAGGTGCATGAGTGGCATTGCTGCTCAGAGATAGTGTCACAGCTACAAGAAAGGAGGAAATCACAGAGGGATTGTCTACTGAGTCTCTGTGGGTGGAAAGGGGACAATCACTCTACTGGGTGTTGTTATAGACCACCAATAGAAACAACAATATCAAGGAGCAGATAGTGAGACTGATTCTGGAAAGAAGTAATAATAATGGGTTGCCATGCTGGGAGATTTTAATTTCCCAAACACTGATTGGCATCTCCCTAGTGCAAGGGGTTTAGATAGAGTGAATTTTGTTATGTGTGATCAGGAAAGTTTCCTGACACAATATGCAGATAAGCCTACAAGGGGAGAGGCTGTTCTTTATCTGTTGTTGCGAAATGAACCTGGTCAGGAGTCAGGTCTCTCAGTCGGAGGGTATTTTGGAGGTAGTGACCTCACAATTCTATCTTCTTTACCATAGCATTGGAGAGGGATAGAACAGATAATTTCAGAAAGTCTTCAATTGGAGTAAGGAGAAATGTGAAGCTTTCAAATAGGAACTTGGAATCATAAATTGGGAACAGATGTTCTCAGGGAAATGTACAGCATAAGTTTGAAAAATCTTCAGAGGATATTTGCATAGATACATTTCAATGAGGCAGGGAAATGATGGTAGGCTACAGGAAGTGTGATGTCGAAAATGTAGTGGAGAGGAAAAGAAAAGCTTACAAGAGTTTCAAAAAACTAGTTAATGATGGAGATCTAGAAGATTATAAGGCTAGCAGGAAGGAGCTTAAGAATGAGATTTGGAGAGCCAGAAGGAGGCATGAGAAGGCCTTGGCAAGCAGGATTTAAAAAAAGGCATTCTACAAGAATGTTAAAAGCAACATGATAAGACTGGAGAGAATAGGACCAATCAAGTGCAACAGTGGAAAACTGTGTTTGGAACCGGAGTAGATAGCTGAGATATTTAATGAATACTTTACTTCAGTATTCACTATGGAAAATGATCTTGGTGAAAGTAGGGATGATTAAGAGTCGATTGAAAAACTTGAGCATATTAAGAAAAATAATGTGCTGGAGCTTTTGGAAAGCATCACATTGGATAAGTCTCTGAGACCGGAAGAGGTGTATCCCGAGCTACTGTGGGAGGCGAGGGAGGAGATTGCTGAGCCTCAGGCAATGACTTTTTGCATTATCAATGGGGACGAGGGAGATTCCAGAGGATTGGACATTTGCAGATGTTGTTCTATTCAAGAAAGTGAGTTGAGATAGCGCAGGAAATCATAGAACAGTGAGTCTTACTTCAGTGGTTCTTAAGTTGACGGGAAAAAATCCCTGAGAGGCAGGATATATGAACATTTGGAGAGGCATAATATGATGAGGAATAGTCATCATGGCTTTGTCAAAGGCCGGCTATGCCTTACGAGCCTGATTGAATTATTTTGAGGATGTGACTAAACAAAGGTAGGGGAGCAGCAGATGTGGTGCATGTGGATTTCAGCAAGGCATTTGATAAGGTACCCCATGCAAGGCTTATTGAGAAAGTAAGGAGGCATGGGATCCAAGGAGACATTGCTTTGTGGATCCAGAACTGGCTTGCCCACAAAAGGCAAAGAGTAATATTCTATGTAGACGGGTTATATTCTATGTGCAGATTAGTGACCAGTGGTGTGCCTCAGGGATCTGTTCTGTGACCTCTACTCTTTATGATTTTTATAGATGACCTGGAAGAGGAAGTAATTGTATAGGTTAGTAAATCTGACGACACAAAGTTTGGGGTATTGTGGATTGTGTGGATGTCTGTAAGGGGTTACAGCGGAACATCTATTGGAATGCTAAACTGGGCTGAGAAGTGGCAGTTGGAGTTCAACACAGGTAAGTGTGAGGTGATTCATTTTGGTAGGTCAAATATGATGGCAGAATATTGTACTAATATTACACCTCTTGACAGTGTGGAGGATCAGAAGGATCTTGGGGTCTGAGTGCATAGGACACTCAAAACTGCTGCACAGTTTGACTCTGAGGTTAGGAAAGCATATGGTGCATTGGCCTTCATCAATCGGGGGATTGAGTCTAAGAACCAAGAAGTAATGTTACAGTGATATACAGCTTGGTCAGACCCCACTTGGAGTACTGTGCTCAGTTCTGGTTGTTTCACTACAGAAAGGATGTGGAAACCATAGGAAGGGTGCAGAGGAGATTTACAAGTATGTTTCCTGGATCAGGGAGCCTGCCTTATGAGAATAGGTTGAGTGACCTTGGTCTTTTTTCCTTGGAGCGACAAAGAAAGAGAGGTGACCTGATAGAGGTGTATAAGATAATGAGAGGCATTGATCATGTGGATAGTAAGAGGCTTTTCCCTAGGGCTGAAATGGCTATCACGAGAGCGCACAGGTTTAATGTGCTTGGAAGCAGGTACAGAGGAGATGTCAGGGGTATGTTTTTTTTTTACGCAGAGAGTGGTGAGTGCGTGGAATAGGCTGCTGGTGATGATGGTGGAGGTGGATACAATAGGATCTTTTAAGAGACTCTTGCATAGGTTCTTGGAATTTAGAAAAACAGAGGCCTATGGGTAACCCAAGGGAATTTGTACATTTTCTGATAGCATTGTGGGCCAAAGGGCTTGTATTGTGCAGTAGTTTTTCTATGTTTCTATGACAATTTATGGCTTTTTCACATACAGACCAGTGAGAGGCTGGAATGCCGAGGCAAATTGGACAGGGGTATCGATTGGATTCTTGAATTTATACATAGATGTACAGATAGTCGAAAAATATGGAGTTCAAAATGCACAAGATCTGAGTTTTATACCTGTTTAGTTACAATATAAATTAGTACGGGGCAACACCGTGAGCCCTAGGGTGTGTTTGTGTTTTCTCTTCTATATTGTATGCTCTGAGTTCCATTTTCCATGTTCTATCTGCCATGATCTTCTATGTTTTAACCAATGGTCGCAGTTTCAACCTAAGGGCTTTGTCACGAGGACTGATTTGGGTTAGCTTGCTTCCAAGCATTCAATAATCTCGTGACGATTCCGTCCAAAAAAAAAACAGTCTAGGCTGTTATGGTTATTGAAGACGGTTACAAATAGATTTTTGATATCATGTCAATGAAACTGATAAGTGCATAAAGAATGAGTTCAAAAGTTCATCATCGAGTTTGACAAAGAGAGCAGGTTGGAGGGCTGGGTGACCTGGAAGCTGATTGTTTTTCTGATGTTTTGATGGTCTTCAGTCACAGTCCATTCAGCATATTTCATGAACTAAATAAATGTAATCTCTTCCATGTCATACTAACTTCAACAGTTGGATAACACATGGGCAAGGATTCAATGTTTCTAATTAATTAAAATTGCTAACTGTGCCAAATTATTTCATTGTATGTTACATGCCTCTTTTTATTTTTAAATATACCATTGCAATATTTGAAATACATACATAGTGACCAATTTATTAGGCACCTCCTATATCTAATAAGGTGGCCACAGAATTCATGTTCCAGTCATTCTGGTGCTGTAGACCATCCATTTCAAGACTCAACATGTTGTGCATTTTGAGATGCTGTTCTGCGTAACACTGTTGGAATGCACGTTTATTCCTTGTACCATCACTTTCCTGTTATCGTGGACATTTGACCATTCTCCTCCGACCTCCCTTATTCTAAAACGCTTTTGTACACAAAACTGTTGTTCACTTGATGTTTCTTTTTTGTTTTTTTTAAATGTATTTAGCTCTATTCTTTGAAACCCCTAGAGACTGACGTAAATACGAGAGCGCTTATGAAGTATCCCGGCTAGTACCAACAGTCATTCCACAGTCAAAAGTACTTAGATCATACTGTACACATTTTCTCCCCATTCTAATTCTTGGTTTGAACAACAACTGAACCTCTTGAGCACGTCTATATTTTTTATTCATTGAGTTACAGCTAAATTGCATTAACAAGCACGTGAGTAATCCACAAGAGCTGGAAACTACTAGATATGGGGAAAAGTAAAATGATGCATTATTCTGATCTCCCATTTCTGAATCTTCATAATTACCATGAACCCTATTCTCTGTTAGAAGTGGAAGTGCAACCGATTGTGGTGAAATGGAATAGAAAGATTAGAAAGAAGAGAAGACACATGCTCTCCAGACAGGTTGAGAGAAGAATCTTAACTTTGTAGTGATGTGCTACACACAAAGCTAGAAATAATGACATGCAGTCTATAAGTTGCAGTCAAGACTAGTTTATTCAAACTTCGCGGCACTGGATTTTACGCAGTTCTATTCCCACCCTCTCCAGGCAGAAATTACGTCAGAGGTGCAGTACAAAAGTCTCTTCCCACGCGTGGGCTTTCTCCCCTTGCTGGTGAAGAAGAAGGCCCAGCACCATTTTGGGCTGGCCTCTCTGCTGACCCGCCCGCCATTTTGGGAGCCAGTTCACCTACTTGATGTTAGAAGTGCCAGGGCACGCCATCAACTGTACAATAACCAGCAGGGAAGGGAAAAGGGAACCATCTTAACGGCGCTCAGGATACTGACAACAACTATAACCATAGCTGCTGTTCTCTCGTTCTTTTAATGTCCGGCAACAAAAGGCTCAGAATTGATCGAAAGTAAATGAGAGGGTCAACGACACCGATCAGTCCCTGGTTGTAAAATTCAGCGGTGTGCTGAAACTGCAGGCTGATTTGCAGTGTGATTTCTTCCTTATTTCCTTTTTGTTCCTCCAGTGTCCTGTCCAATTTTATCTTCCTAAACTTGCATATGACTCCTCTTATATTTTTAAGCAACTGCAATATTTCTCATCATCCTAAGTTTCCCCATCGCTCTCTACCTTTGTAGTGTTCTCATTCAGGTGTAAGAACTCTGAACTAAATACCGAGGTAAACCGTGGTCAATGAAGACAGGATCGCAGTAAGATTAACTATTTACTGTTTACTCTTCCACATTAACGTATGGTGAAAACTGTTGATAAAACAATACAAAATATATACAGTATTTGTTTCCTTCTTGATATCACATTTACATCATAAATACTTGCAAAAAATACTACAACAAACTATATTACATTAAAGTACAACATACAGTCAGAATCTACCTAGGCCATCAACTGGCTTTAAATACACTGCAACACAAACTATCCAGCAACGCTTCCAATAGCAAAGAAAATAAACTTTATCAACCGTCATTACTTTTAACAGAATCAGCGTTAACATTTTTACTTCCACATATCGATTATCTTATGAACTTACAGCGTTGCTTCTATGATGTTTCTTAGTGCGTAGAATGAAAACTTTTCTCGCTCTGATCCTGCACACACAAGCCCCCTCCTTCCCGTTTCTCCAAACCGGTATTTTCCCACAAGACGAGGTGAAACCGGGTATGACGTCATCGCATGCCGCGATGCATCACAGACAAGGGATTTATTTTCAACAACCTTAACTTTAACTAGAAAATAATTACAAACGAATTACTAAAGCGAAAATGTAATAAACTAAACGAAAGCCTTACAGGCAACTCAACCTTTCTAACTGGACATGAAGTCCTGCAATCTGATCAACTGGACTGTCGGTGATTCTCACATGTCAAACATGGACTTAACGAGTAACATCAGCTCCCAGACTACTCTCTATGATTCCTTCCCAATTGTGCTGTAACTTGCCTTCCACAAATTTGCATTCATACATCATGAAGTTGGTTTGTTACCTCCTCAAAAACTCATTCCCCTGCATGAAGCACGACCTCACAAAGCCAAATTGTCCAAATTGTTCTTCTCCAATTACTCACCAATGAGATCTCTGAGAATCCTCTCCAATTGTTCAGCCTCCATTAATGCTAGAATCACAGCTTCACAATTACCTAGATTATCCCTATGACCTATTATCCGTCTCTCTCCCTGTCCCTCTCTCTCTTTTTCTCTCTCTCGTTCAGCCTCTCTCGCTCTCTGCTACAAGTAAACGTGATGGTACCTTGTCTTCAATTGAAAACAGTTAAAATTCTGTTACAGAAATATAGTTCAAGGTGGCAGAGCGGAGAAGAACCTACGGGTAGAGAAGGAAAAGGAAAGAGACTGAAAGAAAGGACGGATTACGACGGAACAGGACTGATTGAGCAGACGAAAATATACCTCAAGATAAGGTAATTGTCAGAATCAGGAAGCAGGTGTGACAGGTTCGCTTCAAGCTTCAATTTAACAGTACGGGAGAAAAAGGGGATTTTTGTCGGAAGGTGAGGCCAGCGATGCCGTCAGGATCAGCCGTTTTGTAACTCTAAGGCAACACACACATAATGGAAAAGAGTAAATAGTTGATAGGCTAGGGCCTAAACCATCGACCTTTTATTCTTTTTCCATAGATGCTGCATCGTCTGCTTCCTCCAGCATTTTGAGAGTGGAAAAAAGTAAATAGTCGACGTTTCGGCCCGAGACCCTTCATCGTGAGCTGATTTTGTGTATGTTTTTGTTTAAATTTCGAGCATCTGCAGATTTTCTCGTATTTGTTTTGTAACTCTGTTCGTCGCATTGTTTCCATTTACCCACAATTGGGGCTATATAAAAGGGAGCATGAGGGAAGGTGGACTGTAATACTTTACAGCATTTCTTTCTAGAATTTCAGAAGTTTCAAAATCCGATTCAATGGGTATATCACAAGATTCTTCAGTTCCTCAGGGCGTAAATACATGTGTTAGTGCAGGAACTGAGTCTGCAGCATTGCCAATGTGTATTCTGTGATGTAACGTGGATCCGTGACAGAAAGATAAACATAACATTGATATCCGTTGATAGATAGAATATACCAACCGAGTTACCCATAACAATAAGAAACTGACGGTTATGCTGAAGAGCAAAACGATGGATTTACGTCGGTTGTCCATCTCCTGGTCCTTATTACTCTCTCCAATCTTTTGTCCCCGGAGCCGCCGGCTGGCCTGAGTAGCCGCTAGGATCCGCCTGACAGTCAGAATATTCAACAGGAAAATCAAACAGAATGGAACACAAACGACTAAAATGCGGTGAAATATGTCAAATGCCGCCCATGAGGCGGAGTTTTTGTAGCTCGTTGAAAAAAAACACAACCCTGGGGAACACCATCAATTATTATACAAGGCTCCAATGAAAACCTCCAGGGGACATTCTCCAAACAGACCAGCACGCCCACTGTCCCGATAACTGCAGCCTCCGTTCTCTCAGTGCAATATTTTGTTTTTAGCTTCTCACAGCAAATAGCCACAGATCGATCGACGGGGAAAGCGAGTCAGCCAGACTGAGGTTGCAGTGATCCCAAAAATCAGACAATCACGTAGTATGCATAGAGGGGTTATTTCTAGGAATGATCGGAGAAAGTAAATCCAAGCTGTCCACCTCAGCAGCGAATCCACGATAACGACCAGAAGATCTGCCGCTGCCATTCCCGCCAGGTAGCGAGTGACACATTTCGAGAGACCGCACTTTCCCCGGGACAGAATCACTATCGCCACCAGGTTCGCTGGAAGAGAGACAGGGAACAGCAAGTTGAGAAAATACCGGCAGAAGCCAATGCAGCAGTTTGAGGGGATCCTGTAATGTTTCCACTTTATTGTTGCATTTAACTTCGGAAGGGTTGAGAGACGGCGCGGAGCTAGCGGAGAAAGAGAAGGAGTGCACGCAGTAAAATAAAATCAAACATTCATAACACTTTCGTGTACAACACGGAACTCCTCACATTTGTCGAAGTATTAATGACAGTTCGTTGTTGCACCTCACTCAATCGCTCACATAATAAGTCGACAATTAATTGGTATGATTTATGCAGGCTGTATAAACACAGTATTTTCGGATTCAGTGCAGCTGCTACAAGACCAAAAACAGAGACCGGAACGTCCTCTTATTGATCACAAACCGCTAGAAGAACGCTGCCTCACCTGCTCAGTTCCGTAGGTGTTGGCGGATTCGCTGAATACTTGCAGCGGGTTGTATCCATGTCCCAGCATCTGTATTCCTGATGTTTCCATTCCATTACTGAAATACGGAACACTAGAACTGGGCAGGTGACAGGGGAAACCAGCGACAGGGAAATCACAAGATTGGAATTGAACAGCTACACTCACCAAAAGCAGGTGACACTGAAACTTACCGGGAATTCCAAAGGCTGAAAGTAAGGGATAATAAACTCCTCCTATCCGCCAGATAATTGGATACACCATTTCAATGTGAACCTGTAATTTCTGTTCCTCTCGAATTCACAGCTCCGTTAGACTCTGAGCTGATACACAGGGCCTTTATACAGAGGATCAGTCTCCAGAGATAAGGTTATTCACCTCACTAACTTCCTAGTTACAGCTGCTTGAACACATTAATTCAATGTCATCGACTATGATGCAAATATTAGGTCGACTGAACACATCAAAATTCTTGGTGCATTACCTCAGCACTGACTGGTGGAAATGAGACCGGTAGATTATAGAGACTGAATTTTGTCACGGAGGAGCTACAATTACAGATTTCACGTTATTGTTGGCTGAATATTCATCTATAAACGGAGACCAGCGACACTGACCGAAACCCACCTACTGTCGCTCCCCTTCTGCAGTTTCCTATTTTAAATTGTCCTTCAAATCCTTCCTGGTTGCACAGAAACACACACACACACAGACAAACACGAACAGAGATACAGTAGAGAGAACAAGGTCAGAATTGCAACGGTTAATTGACCACATTGCTGATGTAAAAATAGGAGATAATCTGCAGATGCTGGAAATCCAAGCCAAACTACAGGAGCTCTGCTGAGATCCTCCAGCATTTTGTGTGTTGTGATGTTACTGGTGCAATAGTCTTTTCAATCTGCAAAGGACAGGCCAGTCTGATTGAATGATCAAATAGCACTCTAAACTGCCAGTTGAATAGGTGAAAAATGGCTGATTGAGATAGAACATTAGTGGGGGGGGGGGAGAGAGAGAGAGAGGGAGAGGGAGAGAGAGAGAGGGGGGGAGAGGGAGAGGGGGAGAGAGAGAGAGGGAGAGGGGGAGAGAGAGAGAGAGAGAGGGAGGGGGAGGGAGAGGGAGAGAGAGAGGGGGGGGAGGGAGAGAGAGAGGGGGGGAGGGGGAGAGAGAGGGAGAGAGGGAGAGGGAGAGGGAGAGAGAGAGAGAGAGATTCCTAGAGTGTGCATTGTCATATTCTTTCTGTATCTCCTCGTTTCTGCAAGAGGTTGAGAATGTGGTGTTCATCCTGTACCTGTCAGTATCTGGTACAGTGTGAGAATGTCTGTTCATTCTATACCTCTCAGTATCTGGTACAGTGTGAGAATGTACGGTTCATTCTATACCTGTTAGACTCTGGTACAGTGTGAGTGTGTGGTGTATATTCTTCCCCTGTCAGTCTCTGGCACAGTGTAAGAGCATGGAGTTCGATTTGTACCTATTAATCTCGGGTACAGTGTGTGTGGGGTTCGTTCTGTACCTGGCAGTCGCTGGTACAGTATAAGTGTGTGTGGTTCATTCTCTGGTATAGAGTGAGAGTGTGGGGATCATTTTGTACCTCTCAGTCTCGAGTACAGTGTGAGGGGGTGGGGTTCATTCTGTACCTGTCAGTTTCTGATACAGCGTGAATGTGTGGGATTAATTATTTACCTGTCAGTTTATGATGTAGTGTGAGACTGGGGGTTTTATTCTCCACCTGTCAATCTATGGTACCATGTGTGAGTATGGGATTCAGTCTGTACCTGTCAGTCTCCGGTACAGTGTGAGAGTGTGGGGTTCGTTGTGTACCTGTCAGCCTCTGGTACAGTGTGAGTGGGTTGGAATCATTCTGTACCTGTCAGTGTCTGGTACAGTTTGAGAGTGTGGGGTTCATTCTGTACCTGCCAGTATCCGGCATAGAGTGAGAATGTGGTATTCATTCTGTACCTGTTAGTCTCTGGGTCAGTGTGAGAGTGTGGGGTTCATTCTGTACCTGTCTATGATACAAATTGATAGAGTAGCGTTATTTGTGTAAATTCCAGTTTCTGGTACAGTGAGACAATGTAGATTTCATAATTCTTTTTGCATTTTGCTGCCAGAGTGTGGCTTTGAATCATATATAATTATTTTTGTGCTTTTTTTTCAAATACATTTTGCAGAAATATTTAAGCTACCTGTAGTTGATACATCGTGCCAGTCTGAATGATGCTTGTTATGTGGATTAGTTGTTTCTGAAATGGGACTGTCAGTCTACAATGTCCATGCACACAACTCATTATTCATATAGTCTATTGGATTCAGACCATTTGTTCTCAGCACATACTTTTCCTCTGGCAGGTGTATTTCTCTTCACATTTCTATTTGTCAAGCCACTCCTCTAGCTCGTGGCCACATCCATAAACTGTGGCAAAGGCGTCTCTGACGGTGACCAGACATGTCTGGAGCAGGTGTAGGATGTCCCATGTTGGAAAACCAGTGGGGCAAGCTGGGGGTTGTCAGGTGCCCAATCGGTGTAGTGTTTCTGATGTTTGGTATGTCAACTTCTGAGTCCATTTGCAAAGGTCGAGTTTTTCATGGCAGCTGAGTTATTGCCTGGGAGGAGTGAGGTGTGGTCATTGTTCAGATCCCGTGTTGCTGTTCCAGTATTGTCGCCATTTAATATGTTCGTCATTGGAGCCAAGGTTTTTACAGGTTGTAGAAAGTGTCCATGGGTCTTTGCATTAAAAAAAGTTTCCTGATGTTAACCTGAAATCTCCATTTAACCATTCACCACCTATGGCCCTGTGTCTTTGTTGATGGATTGATTTTGAAGAAGCAGTAGTTATCCACCTTACCAATAGCCTTAATGATTTTGAAAACTTCTACCTATCTGCTCTCATTCTCTGTCAGCTTAGGCTAAAAGGGATAGTGAGAGAATCAGAGTGGACAGCTATGTGTGGAGCCAAAAGAGATGGGGGAGATTTTGAACAATTTCTTTTCTTCGGTATTAACTGAGAAGCATATTGAATTGTGTAAGGTAAGGGAAACGAGTAGGAAAGTTATGGAAACTATGATGATTAAAGAAGAGGAAGTACTGGCGTTTTTAAGGAATATAAAACTGGGTAAGTCTCCAGGTCCTGACTGGATGTTCACTGGGACCTTGAGGGAATTTAGTGTAGAAATAGGAGGGGCACTGAGAGAAATATTACAAATATCATTAGAAACAGGGATGGTGCCGGAGGATTGGCATACTGCTCATGTTATTCCACTGTTTAAAAAGGGTTCCAAGAGTAAACCTAGCAATTATAAGCCTATAAGTTTGACGTCAGTGGTGGGTAAATTAATGGAAAGTATTCTTAGAGATGGTATATATAATTATCTGGATAGACAGGGTCTGATTAGGT
Organism: Hypanus sabinus; assembly: GCF_030144855.1. NCBI lineage: Eukaryota > Metazoa > Chordata > Chondrichthyes > Myliobatiformes > Dasyatidae > Hypanus > Hypanus sabinus. The sequence continues at coordinate 78,644,003 of NC_082710.1, read as the reverse complement.
GCAGTCAGCATGGATTTGTGCGCGGAAGGTTATGTTTGACAAACCTTATTGAAGTTTTTGAAGAGTTTACGAGGAAAGTTGACGAGAGTAAAGCAGTGGATGTTGTCTATATGGACTTCAGTAAGGCCTTTGACATGGTTTCACACAGAAGGTTGGTTAGGAAGGTTCAATCATTAGGTATTAATATTGAAGTAGTAAAATGGATCAACAGTGGCTGGACGGAAGATGCCAGAGTAGACCGGTGACTAGTGGTGTGCCTCAGGGATCTGTACTAGGTCCAGTGTTGTCTGTCATATACATTAATGATCTGGATGATGGGGTGGTAAATTGGATTTGTAAGTATGCAGATTACACTAAGATAGGTGGCATTGTGGATAATGAAGTAGGGTTTCAAAGTTTGCAGAGAGATTTAGGCCAGTTAGAAGAGTGTGCTGAAAGATAGCAGATGAAGTTTAATGCTGATAAGTGTGAGGTGCTACATTTTGGTAGGACTAATCAAAATAGGGCATACATGGTAAATGGTAGGGCATTGAGGAATACAGTAGAACAGAGTGATCTAGGCATAATGGTGCAGTTCCCTGAAGGTGGAATCTCATGTGGATAGGGTTGTGAAGAAAGCTTTTGGTATGAGTACAGGAGTTGGGATGTAATGTTAAAATTGTATAAGGCATTGGTAAGGCCAGATTTGGAGTATTGTGTACAGTTCTGGTCACCGAATTATAGGAAAGATGTCAACAAAATAGAGAGAGTACAGAGAAGATTTACTAGAATGTTACCTGGGTTTCAGCACCTAAGTTACAGAGAAAGGTTGAACAAGTTAGGTCTTTATTCTTTGGAGCGTAGAAGGAGGTGGGACTTGACAGAGGTATTTAAAATTATGAGGGGGATAGATAGAGTTGACGTTGATAGGCTTTTTCCATTGAGAGTAGGGGAGATTCAAACAAGAGGACATGAGTTGAGATTTAGGGGTAGTTTAGGGGTAACACAAGAGGGAACTTCTTTACTCATAGAGTGGTAGCTGTGTGGAACGAGCTTCCAGTAGAAGTGGTAGAGGCAGGTTCGATATTGTCATTTAAAGTAAAATTGGATAGGTATATGGACAGGAAAGGAATGGAAGGTTATGGGCTGAGTGCGGGTCGGTGGGACTAGGTGAGAGCAGGCATTTGGCACAGACTAGAAAGGCCGAGATAGCCTGTTTCCATGCTGTAATTGTTATATGGTTAAAATGATTTGATTGTTTTCAATATTTTTGCATTGCTCACTTGGGGTGTGTCTAGTCGCCATTCTCTGAACTCTCCATCACATCATTCACTTTTCCTGTACATCCCTCACAAAATATGGAGACCAAAATCGTTCATAGTACTCAAAGTATGGCCTCACATGTGCATTATACAGCTAAAGGAGAACGTCTCTGGACATGAACTTCACTGAGTGCATTGTATAGTCCAACATTCTATTAGCCTTCCTTTTTGCTTCTGTGCATGTTGATAGTGATATCTATTCAGATGCCCAAATCCTTCTCATACAGTGTACCTTCCTACTCAAGACTCCACATTTCAGCTTTACAACTAATATTCTTTGCTATATGTAATACTTTAGATGAAATTCCACTGAATTTCATCTGCCATGTACCTGCCCACATCTGGATTTTGCTTATATCTACCTGTATTGATTCTGCTAGCTAAGCAGTATCAGCCCGATCCCCTTATTTTCTGTCATCTGCAAACTTAACTAGTTTATTTGTTATTTGCTTATCCAAATCATTAATGTAAATTAAGAACAGCAGCGGCTCCAGAACTGATCACTGCATAACCCCTCTTTTAACATCTGCAGCTGTGGAAATGATCCTCTCAGCGTTACCTGTTGTTTTCTGATTTTGAGCCAATTCTGCACCCAATATCTCACCTTAGTACATCTTCATTCAACCATTTAGCTCGTTTTTCATTGCTTCCCCCGACCTTGGGTATGAACATTTCCTGCACTGCGTGTATACCTCTTTATATTGACCCCATTGTTCTTCAACTGACTTATGATAAACCATTTCCTTCCAGTTTACCTACTGAAGCCTTTGCCACATCTGCACAAACTTGCCTTTCTGAAATTCAATTTAATGGTTTTGGATTTCACTAATACACATCCCTAAAATACTTTGTGACTAACAATGTTAACGTCACTTGCTCCAAAGGCCTCAACAACATCCGTATTCAAAATTTTATCCTGATTGTTACAGAATATCAGATCTAGGTAGGCCGCCCCTCTTGTTGGTGTATTAATCTACTGGGTAAAATAAAAGAATCCAGTGCCTTGTGGTAGTACGAGCTGAAATAGTAATAAAATAAAGTATAACAGCTGCAGAGAAAGCTAAATCATTAGGTACAAGATCATTAGATGGTAGGCTGTGAACCCAATAGTACATCATCTCCTGCTAGAGTTATAACAGTGTTATGAAAGTTGTCATTAAGACCCGTTATATGTGCTTTATAGGTGATTTCCTAATCGTGTCTGTGTCTCTGTAACTTCTGTTTTTCCCAGAAGACAGATGGAAGTATAGATCTGAATATCTTTCAGATAGAGGTTGGGGGGGAGGGGGTGGGGTACTTGACAAAAAAAATCCTCTGCTCGCATCGCCTCACTTCTGCATAGATGTGTACACTGCAGGTTTAAATGGAAATGTTTCCTATTATTCATCCACCTGTGACAATCACGACTCTTCAAAAATCTCAAATATCAATCTTACCTTCCGGTTTGCAGGTAAAAAGGGGGAAGAAGTGAGTAACAGTGTATATAGAGGTAGGAAAGAGTTAGAAGAGAAGGACCTTCAATTAGTAATCTCAGGATTACTCCTAGTGAGCAGAATGATCTTGGGGGTCCAAGAAAGTGACTTGAAAGCTCCTTGAAAGAGGCTGCATGTGTTACTTATGTGGTAAGGAATGCTTGCTTTTATTAGTTGAGTTATTGAGTTCAAACATCAAGATATTATGTGGCAACTTTAAAAAGACTTTTAGACTACATCTGATGTATTGCATACAGTTCTGCTCACCCTGCTATAGGAAGGCTGTTGAGGCATTGGAGATGAGGTAGGAATGGGTGGCAGCAGAAATGAAAGAGTGGTTTAGGATATGCAACAGGGGGCAGCGTTTCAATTTCTTCTATCAATGGAATCTTTTCTGGGCAAAGGTTGACCTATACCTGAACTGGAAGGGAACAAGTACACTGGCTGAAAGGTTTGTTAATGCTACTGAGATGGGTTTAACTTATTTTTGCAGAGGGCTGGAAATCAGAAAACGAGGTCAGTGAGTGAAGGATCGGACATGAAGGGAGATGTCAGGGAAAGTATGGAATAGGAAGAATCAAATAAATAGGTATGATGATCCAGATAATTTGAAGGGCATGTTATGGGTAATAGTGATGAGAGATGGGCAATAATGGACGATTAATTAAAACAGGCGTTCGAAGTTTCAGAAAAGTTAGAGGAGGAGGCAAATGAGGAGAAATTTGCACAACTAATCAGGACAATATCACAGCTGCACTCAATTGGGTAAGACTCAAGAACAGGAAGGCTCTAGTCAATCTGATGGGATTGTACCTGTATACCACCTAATATTGGGTAATGGGCCTATCAAGGTGGCAGACCTCTTTGTGGGTGAGGAGTTAAGCGACAGTGACCACAACTTCTTTGCTTTCAGGATAGCTATTGATAAGGATAGGAGAGCCTTAAATTCGATAAGGCAAATTAGGAGGGCATTAGGCGAAACTAAGAAGGGTTCATTGGGAACACCTTTTCTCTGACAAATCAACATCAGACAATGGAAGAGTGTTTAATGATCGGTACAGGAAAAGAATGTTGCTGTTAAAAGAAAGTCAAGGGATGGAAAAATAAGAGAAGCTTAAGACATCAGGAGAGTTGATAAATTTAGTCAAGAAGAAAAAGGAAAATATATTAATCTTCGGAAATCAGGATAAAACGAAGTACATGAGGATGATAAAGAAGCCAGAGGGGGAAAAAACACTAAAATGAAATTATGAAAGCCAAGAGGAGCCATGAAAAGTCCTCAGCAAGTAGAATTAATGTGTCACTCTATTGATACATCAAGAACAAAAGGATAATTATGGAGAGGTTAGGACCACTCAATGATAAAAGGTAACATTTGCTTGTAGGTGGAGAATGTGAGTAAAATACTTAATAAGTAATTTGCTTCAGTATTTACCAAGGAAAAGGATATACAGGTCCAGAGATCAGTGCTGCATGCATAAATATGTTAGGGTGTTTGGAGTTCAAAAAAGAGGAAATCTAGGATTTCCTAATGAGTATTAAGCTAGATAAATCCCTAGGGCCTGATGGAATTTACCCCAGGTTATTGAAGGGAGCAGGAAAGAGGATTGCTGGGTCCCTGACCCATCTGCTCATTTCCACTTTAGGCTCAGATAAGGTCCCATAGGTTGGTGAATGCCTCTATTTAAGAAGGGAACAAAAGAAAATCCTGGGAACTACAAATAAGTCTCATGTCAGTTGTACTGAAATTGCTGGAAAAAATTCTTAGATATAGGAGCATGTGGAAACCTATATCCTATTAAGGAAGAGCCAGATTGGTTTCGAGTCGGGCAGGCCATAACTTAGCAATCCAATTGACAAAGTGACGAAAGAGAGTGATGAAGGTACAGCAGCAGATGTTGACTACATGGATTTTACTAAGGTGTATAACTAAGTCCCTCTCAGGAGACCGATACTGACTATCAGTATGTATGTGGTCCTCAGTGAATTGGCTGTTTAGATTCAGAACTGATTGCGCATAAAAGACAGTGAGTAGTAATTGAAGAGACTTATTTGAGATCAAGGTCTGTAGTTAAGAGTTTTCTGCAGGGATCTGTGCTAGGGCTTCTGCGTGATTTCGATCAGTTGCAGATATGGGCAGAGAAATGTCAGATGGAGCTCAGCCCAGATAAATGTGTTACACCTTGGTTGCAGAAATATGAGGAGACTGTAATCAGTTTATGGCAAGATTGTTAACAGTGTTCCTGAGCGGTCTTGGGGCCCACGTTTGTAGCTACACAGGTTGATCATATGGTTAACAATGCTTATAGAATGTTTGCTTTTATTGAGGCCTTGAGGTAATGTCACAAGGTAATTTAAAAAGACCCTGGTTATGCAGCATCTGAAGCATTACATACAGTTATGCTCGCTCCAATATAGGGAGAATATTGAAGTAGTAAAGAGGGTGCAGAAACCACCCTGCTTGCTGTGTGGTTTAGACATGCTATTAGGAGAGGCTTGACAAACTTGGGTGGTTTTCTTTGGATCGGTGGAGGCCGAGGACAGATCTGCCAGAGATTTGTAAGATTATATGATTATGCAAATCGAGCAGAGATGGGTCCCCCCCCCCCCCCCCCAGGATAGAAATCTCAAATAACTGAGGGCATTGGAGGTGAGAGGGTGTAAATTCAGAGGAGATGGGAGGGTTAAATGTGATTGCGTCCGTATCAAGGATTACTTTGTGGGGATTTATTGATTTACTTCTCAGTTGGTTCTGCACGACATGGCGGGCTGAACCGTCTTGTCCTGTGCTGTAGTTCAATGTTTTGTTCTATGTTCCACAATGTTTTGTTCTATGTTCCATGTTCAGAAGGGACGGTATCTAGTGGCCAATGGTCTATAGCAGGAAACTGGTGCAGTTTTTATTCTCATCATCTACTCCTTGGCCTGTGGGTCTGTCGTCTGAGACCTTGTGTCAGGGTGAAGCAGTTTATAAGCGAAGTTCTCAGTCACCCCAAACCCACTGATGCTCTTGGTGACTTTTGCCCTCTGCTTGATTCTACGAACTTCTTTAATTTGAAAGGGAGGACCAAGGAACCCTGGGAATGTTCAGCAGGCTATACCGAATTCCTGAAGAGAGAATGTTATCAGTTGAAAAACTGCCCTCAGAATGGCCCAAAATAATTCTGTTAGTTCAGCTTTATTGAGTATAGAGGTCCCGAGATCAGATACGATCAATAGGCGTTTTCTGCAGACAGAATTAAAATTATGAATACTTGTAGGAATTGCTATGACAGCAGTCCTGTTAAACAACAACCTTGATTAGCATGAAGTAGAATTTCCAAGGCTCAGTATTGCAGTAGAATTTAACAGCCAGAGTCCTGGGTTTTATAATTAGATGTTTTGAGAAGGATGGTGATGAAGTCCTGGTGAGTACAAGTCCAGCCACAAACTGTGCTGGTGGTGTGTGAGGTTTGGGGAGTGTGATAGGTTGGTGCCATTTGAATTGTGACGAAAACTGAAGAAACTACTGGAGACAATGAACATGGAAACCAAAACTGACAATGCTGAAAACACACAGCACTTTGCATAAAAAATAGCCAAGCTAACTGCTCTATATGCAACAGCCATATGATTTTCTCATATTTGTGATATCACTCCTTGAACCTTGCGGTGAAAGAAAAGTCAGTTTTAGGTGTTTGAGCCCAAGGAATGGATGTGAGAAATTCCTGCAGAGAAGTCCTCGGCCTGGAATGATTGATGCTAACGAACACGATTGTTTTCCATTGTGCAGGAGATGACTGCAACCAATGTAGTATCATTCCTGCGGTTCCCAGTGAATGTAGTTTCAACAAAGGCAGGCTGGTCAGGGAGAGATGTCATCATTGGCAAGTGAAATGACAATGAGGAGACATGGAATGAAGGTGAATTGTCAGGAGATGACGACGATACCTCTGCTGGGCTGGATTCAGGAAATTAACAGATTGACAGCTGAGTGAACAGGGGATGCAAATTTGTTTCACAAATATAGTACTCCAGCTATGCCTGAATTAATCTATCGCTCATTATCATCCCATCCAACTGTTCTTTAGTTCTATTCCCAGCTCCCTGCCATCTGTGAACATGGAGTGTTTAAATATAGTTCACTTGGCCAGGTGACTTATATAGATTGTCAGTAGCTGTTCCAAAGCTCCAATCCCTTCACTGGCCCAAGAGTAAATATCTGCCACTGAGAAGAGAAGAAAATCACTTGGTCTGTTTCCAGTCAGTCAAAAGATCCATGTCAGCAAATTTCACCCCGAAATTATGTCCCTTAATTTTAGAATGGGAAGGAATATATGAATTACTTACTCTGTAAATACAATATATCTATGTATATCAGTTATATGTGCGGTCATATATTTATATTTTATTGTTTGTGTTTTAATATATTCTTTATATTATTATGTTATTTTATTATTTTGCATCCAATCCAGAATAACAACTATTTCATTCCCCTTTATACTTATGTACTGAAAATGACTTTAAACAATCTGAAACCCAGTTTGTTGAAAGACTTCTGGAGACATTAGCCAAACACAGGCAAATGGCTCCTAAGTCAGTATGGAGTTCAGCTGAATGGCCTGTTTCATGGTTTATAACTTTATAACTCTAATAGTTCAGATAGTTAACACGAGGAAATCTGCAGATGCTGGAAATTCAAACAACAACACACAAAATGCTGGTAGTTCAGACAGTTACCTATTTTCGCTATTTTATTTTATATATGTAACCTCGCACACTATTTCCACACCCTTTATATATAGTTTGTAAGGTCCCCTTATGGCTTTATCTGTGTTTGCTAAATAACAGATTTTAGCTTTTTCTCTACACCAACTGTTTTGTAATAAAAGGTTTATTTTTTTTCCCCTTGATTCCATAAATGCTGCTGTCAAACTTGTTACGCACTGGGTTTTCGTGTGTTTGCAGATCTAAAGAATTTTAGAAGATGGCCAACGATACAATCTCTCGTCACAATCTGACTTCCATTGATAGAATCTAGAAGATGATGGCACAAGAAGTGAATCCAGAAGATGATGGCACTAGAAGTGAATCTAGCCTTTGACGGAATGCCAACCAGCTTCATAAAACAAGTGAACAGGACGCAAACCGAAGACACTATCTCCCCGACCTTACAAAACACTTGTGGTGGTCAGCAGTCGATATCCTCAGCTCCAGGGTATTTTTGCAGTGATCCCTCAGAACTGTCTCCTGGGCTGAATAACATTTAGCTGTTTCTGTAATGATTCTCATCCTTTTTCAAAATCACAAGTGCTGAATAATTTTCAGCAGCTTCAGTTCCATTTGTGATTTCCCAAGAAATAAAGCATGCCTCTTCTGCATACACAAAGACATTAAAGAATGCATAGGCCATAGAAACCAATATACTCACAACAGGAGTTCCCTGGCAATGACTATCTCCAGCAAAACAAGGTCCAATCATCTATCAATGGCATTTAATATTTCTACTGTCATGATTGATGTGATACCGGAGCATTTGGGGTCATTTTCAGCATGAGGAATTAAGGAGTCCCTTTGAACCTCTGATTGCCAAATTTTCTCACAGTTTGCTAAATGGTCTATGTCATTATTCCTTTTACCCAAGTACATGACAATTTACTTCCATACACTGCCTTCCATCTGACATTCCTTTCCACATTTTCCTAATCCTTCCGAGTCTTTCTGCAGGCTTGACTTCCACAACATAAATTGTTCCTCCACCTATTTTCGCATTGTCCGCAGTCTTTGCCACAAAGTCAAAAATTCCATCGTTAAGATTATTAACCGAAAACTTGAAAAAGTAGCGTTCTCAAAACAACCCTGGCGGAACACAAGTCACAAACAGCCATCCAGAAAGTGTTGCCTTTATTACCACTATCCTTGCTGGTATCTTTCCTGCATACTGCTATCTTTGCTGGAATCAATATGCTCGGATCACCTTAAGCTTCCCCGTGTAGGAAGCCTTTTCATAGGCCTTCAGAATATCTATGCAACCAACATCCTGTCAGTACCTCCAGCTACACACTGTCTTTTTGTGCGTTTCCCACTAGCTGCCAGTCTGTGGTTTGTATTGCCATATGCTCCTGATCTACTCCAGCCTCTGTATTACTGAGTACTCTGTCGCCGATCTGTACGTCATTATTACCTGTATTGCTGCCACCTGTGTCTCATTGTGCTCCACTTATCATCTGCCTCTCTGTTTATTGCTCAATGTATTTCAGTCGTGCATTTTCACCTGTTGGTTGCCAGATTATGCCAGTGAACTTTCCTGAGCCTTTCCAGCATTCATATCTGTACTCTGTCTGAATATCAACTCTGCCTGTTTCCCAATTCTAGGTTTTAGAATTCTCTGGATGTTTTGATCTCTGCCTGATCATTGACGCCGACTTTGTTTGCACCTTGGGATTTGTTACTCAATCAATATCACTGTGTGCATACCACTGGGTCTGCAATTGGATCCCTGCTCAATAATCCTGACACCTAAAACTGACTCCACTGTCTATCTCATCTGTGATATCCTCAAAGAATTTAAATATTTCTGCTGAAGGAAACCATACTGACCTCCTTATTTTATCACGTGCCTCCAAGAAACCGAGAACTCATCCTCAATAATGGACTTCAACATCTTTCCAATCACCGAAAGTATGCTTGGCTGATAATTTTCTATCCTTTTTCTCCCCCCATTCTTAATGTGTGGAATGGCATTTGCAATGCTCTGTTTTTTTCTGGAATCATACCCGAATCTAGTGGTTCTTGAAATATCTCTAATCATGCCTCTACGGTCCATTTGGCTACCTGTTTTAGAACACCGGGGTGTAGTCCATTAACTCCAGGTGACCTGAAACCTTGAGATACACCAGCTTCACAAACACATTTTCCTCAGTAATACTGACAATTCTCACTTCTGCCCACTGACTCTCTCCAATTGCTGGCTCTTAAATATGTTGGGCGTTCCAATCACCATTTGTTTCAGAAGCCACATTTATCAATATATAATTCCCTGATAATTCACAATGTTCACCTGCTCCCTTATCCTTATGCAACAGCCAAAGGAGAAGCTCAGGCTGCCTACTTATAAGTTGAAGTATAACGATCAAGGATCAGATCCTTTTGTAATCTCCGTCCTTTCCTGCAGGATCCTGACAAAAGCGTCGATGATTGTATTTGAGAGCGTGGACACAGACCATAAGATATACAAGCAGAAGTAGGCTATTCTTCCCATCGAATCTGCTCCACCATTCAATCATGTGCTTATCCAATTCTTACAGTCATCTGCATCTCATACCCTTTGATGCCTTGACTGATCAAGAATCTATCTATCCCTTCCTTAAATACACCCAGTGTCTTGGCATTCATAGCCGCTCGTAGCAACAAATTCCACAGATTCACCGCCTTAGAATTTAAACTACTATGGGCTGTGCAGAAACACAAGTAATTGTTATTTTACCCTTCAGACACATTATATCGATTCCCAAGGTTCATGTTATATGTAAAGGTGTAAGTTTCAATGTTCTAGGCATGGAGTCATCATTAAAGTGAACTTATTCTGAAGAAAAGATAAAATAAGAATTGGAATGCATGCAATATAGCGGAAAAGGAACTTCATGAGCTGGGATCTGAAAGAGAAATGAGCACAAAATGATGGAAAATGCTCCACGGCATTTGGAAGAAACTGAACTAATGATAGACAGCCTCATGTTACATATGAATTTGTTGATACATCTTTCTCTGTTTCTTCAACCAATTACGGCCTTAAGATTCAAGACAATCTGTTTCCCTCAACAGTGGTCCTAATTATTGAGATTTGGTGGTAATTGTCTGATTCAAAGCATGTTTCAGTATTTGATGGAAAACTAAATTAATATCTAATTTTCTTAAGTGGAAGAAGAAATTCAAAAAGATCAATGAAATTATTTTGCCAACAGAACAGGGTGAAGTGGTTTTACAAACATCTTATGAAACCATAAGATATAGGAGAAAAACTAGGCATTTGGCTCATCAGGTCTGCTCTGCCATTTTATCATGGTTGGTCCATCATCCCTCTCAGCGTTAATCACCTGCCTTCCCCCCACATCCCTTCATGCACTGAGTAATGAAGACCCTATCAAGCTCTGCCTTAAATATATCCAATGGTGTGGTCTCTACAAGTACTTGCGGCAGGGTACTACATATAGTCACCATTTCACGACTATATAATTTTCTCCTCATCCCCGTTCTAAAAGGACATTGATCCATTGAGGCTGCGTTCTCTGGTCTGTGACATCCCTACCATCAGAAACATTCTCTCCACATCCACTCTATCAAGGCCTTTAACATTCGATAACTCTCCATGAGGTCATCCCTGATTCTTCTGAATTCTAGTAAGTATCCAGAACCATCAAACACCCTTCACATGACAAGCCTTTGAAACTCTGAACATTTTCGTGTGCCTGCTTTCCCTCTCCACTACTCAAATCTCCAGCAACATTATAGAGCGATAATGGTATAGTGGTAAAAATAGCTGCCTTCCAATCAGCTGACCCCAGTTTGATTCCCGGCCACTGCAGGTTTGTTCTACATAACAAATAATGTCTTACATGGAACACAATCTACGCAGAACTCCAAGGGCCAAGTAATCGACTCACTCTAATTGATCCATTTATTGTCATTCACTGTGTAGTGGATCAGAGATAGAATTAATGTCCCTTAGCACTTACCATTAAATTTGTGAACGGATCAAAGCTGTTCTGACTCTATTCCAGAACCTACAAGCAAAATAGGAAATAAGGGCAGGAATTATAAAGGATTGCCAGGATGTTGCACAATTATTAGAGTGTTTGAACTATTAGGAGAGGTGGGACCGACTTGTTTGTCTTCTTTGGAATGTCAGAACCTGACGGGAAACAACAGGATTATGAGGTGGAAAATTATGAGAGACATAATAGTCAGAATAGTTTTCCCAGGGTAGAGATTTGCAATTCTAGAGGGAATAACTTTAAGTTCGGAGTGGGAGTGAGTTTAAAGAAGATGTGCGGCTCACGTTTTTAGACAGAGTGGGGTGGGTGCTTGGAACGGGCTGCCAGATTTAAAGAAGGAAGGACGTACGATGTTTTTAGATCGACACATGAGTATGTAAGAGTGGAACGACATGGATGGAGAAAATCGCAGATGATGGAAATCCAAGTAACACATATAAAATGCTAGTAGAACTCAGTACAACAGGCAGCATTTACGGAAAAGAGTTAAATCGACATTTTGGGTGAGTCACTTCATCAGGACTGGAGAAAAAAAACCGAAGATGAATCAGAGTTAGATTGTGGGGAGAAGGCTGGAAGGGACACAGGGTGCGTGATAGGTGGAGTGGGGGGGGTGTGGGTATGGGTGTGATGAAGTAAAGACCTGGAACGTTGATCTGTGAAAGAGTTACTGGGCTAGAGAAAGTCTAGCTTTTTGCTGTGAACCCATTCAGGGTAAAAAAGTTGCATTCATTAGCCTATATGCCGCAACTATATTCAAGGTTGAATGTTTCCCTCAATTACCTCACAATTACTTAACTGACTACCAACTATATGTTGGTTCAGACATATATGCTTTGGTAAATAATAACCTCGATAAATCTTCCTCAACAGAGCTTCCTCAAGAATCTGCTTCCAAAGCACTTAACCTTTTTCTAATGGATTTAAATTTAACTGATGTGTGGAGGGTGCATAATCCATCTGCTAAAGACTATACCTTCTTCTTCACAAGACATAAAACTTTCTCTCAGATAGATTACATTCTTATATCCCCCAGATTGCTGCCTTTGGTACATTCAATAGAATTTTTGCCCAGACATCTATCCGATCACAACCCAGTCTACTTTATCTACTTTTCCATATCTACTTTTAATTACGGCAGAATTAAAAATAAGGCTACTCGGTGGAGGTTTAACTCCACCATTCTAAAAAAACTGACGAATTTCTAACACAACTGAGAACAAAACTGACGGAATTTATAAATTTAAATAAAAAGTGTCTCAGATATGACAATGATTTGGGCCTCCATCAAGGGTTTCTTACGAAATTAACACCATATGGTTCAGTTCCCACCTACATAAAAGCTGGTTTCAAAAGATTTCCACCCTAGAAGAACAATGTAAGGTTTTGGAGAATGATCTCAAAAGGAGATACACATTACTAAAAGAAAACGAGCTCAAAACAAAACAGGCAGAATTCAATGACTTATTAAGAAGCAGGGCAGAATATATGATTTAGATAACCAAACATAAGTATTATGCAGAAGGCAGCAGACCGAGCCATCTTTTGGCACAAATGCTCAAACAACAGGAAGCTAAAAGGTCTATACCAGCGATCTGATGCGCTAAACATGGCGTAGTATCTTCAACAGAGGACATAAATGAGACATTCAAGAATTAAAGAACTTCATACAAGTGGCTCAGTTCCTTCGGAGAATGACTTCACAGATTTCTTCAGTGGATTAGACCTCCCTACGTGGTCATTAGAGGACACCAAAACTCTGGAGACTCCCCTATTACATTGGATGAGCTACTTAAAGCAGTCAAAGCTACATATAAGGGCCATATGCCAGGTATAGACGGCATACCTGTGGAACTTTACCTTGCACTTTGGGATATTCTTGGACCAGTATGGTTAGAAACATTAAATTATGCTTTTGGTAATGGCACTTTCCATAGAGATCTAAACACAGCCCTGATCACAGTTATACCTAAGACTGGTAAGGACCCCTTGGAGTGTGCCAATTACTGTCCAATCTCCTTGATAAATGCCAACCTCAAGATATTTTCTAAAGTCTTAGTCAGTAGACTCGAGACAGTAGTTGGGAAAAAAAATTAGCCCAGATCAAACGGGCTTTATCAGGGGATGTCTCTCATCTGATAATATTCGCCAGCTCTTACACATAATGAGTGCAGCACATAAATTCCCGCCAGCCTGTGGCCTGCTATTTCTAGATGCTAAAAAGCCTTCGATCACCTAGAATGCCCATATCTTTGGAGAGTTCTAAAAGAATTTAAGTTTGGCGACAAATTTATCAATATGATTCGAACACAGTATGCTAATCCTTCAGCACGGGCATGTGTGGGAGGACGTTTCTCAGAGTTATTTGACATAGGACGGGGCACATGACAAGAGGACCTTCTGTCTCCTTCAATTTTTGCTATATCTATTGAACCGCTTGCACATTTAATTAGAAACTCTCCCCAGATCTCCCATTACAATAGGTACAACATCATGCTCACTTTACGCTGACAACACACGTTTATATGGCAAATGTTCAACAAACTCTTCACTATGTTTTAAAAACACTGGAGCAATTTGGATTTCTTTCAGGATGCAAAGTTAATTTGTCAAAATCAACACTGATGCTGATTAATACAGAAAAAAGTAAGGTATTTCTCCCTCCCCAGATTAAGGTTACAAAAGAAGTCCTCCACTTGGGTATTAAAGTTAATACTCCCCTAGCATCTGTGGCTAAAACAAATTACTCTTTAATTTAAAAGAAAATAGAAGATATTAATAGATGGAGACCAGCCGGCATCAGTCACAGCCCGTATATCAGTCATTAAAATGAACATCTTACCCTGCATTAATTTTATCAGCTCAATGATCCCACTTGCGCTTCCAGCAGAATATTGGCAAAAACTGGACTCCTTACTATGATGCTATGCTTGGAATGGTAAACGACCCAATATAAAGTGACCAGCTCTACAATTCAGAAAGTCGGATGGGGGATTGGCATGTCCAAATTTTAAACTGTATCCCTGGGCATCTGTATTAAAAAGTCTTAGCTATTGGATGGAGGAGGATAAAGTTTTGTCATGGAAAAATATAGAAAAGAGCTAATAGCACGAATAAGGTTGAAGGACTTTCTCCTTATAGGTATGTCTACTGTAAAATGTGATTTGTATTACAGTCCAATTTTAACCCATATGCTACAAGTGTTTAGAGCAGCAGAAAAATTCCTAAAATTTAAAAGCATATGGTGCAAATCACCTCCAATATGGAACAATAATCATTTTCTTTCTGGGGGAAACTATTCACTAACAGAACTTGGAAGGATAAAGGTATTACTACTCTTCAAGATATTAATAGGGCAAGTACTATCAAGAACTGGTATCTCGATACAATATTGATAAACATTCTCTTTCTTCTACTTTGGAGTAAGATCAGCTTAGAAAGCCTACGGGGTTCCCTGGGGGTCAGATTTAAAGGACCACCCCATTTTAAGTTGGATACAGAGTTCTTCAAGACAAATAGTGTCATATATCTATGATAAAGTAAACTCCCAGAAATATATGCCCACATCAGGAATGAAAGCCTGGGATAGGGACATATCTGAACTGGGACAAAACTTAGACTGGGATGCAGTTTGGAATAATGCTGCCATTGCTTCAAAAAACCCAAATCATCCGTATATACACTTGAAATTTTGTCATAGAGCATATCTAACCCGAGAATTAGACATCAAATGGGACTGGTTCCTGACCTATATTGCTCATTTTGCCCCCACAGAACCATTGGCTCTTTTATACATGTTATATGGGAATTTCCAGGGGTTTTTGGTTTGTGGGGGAAGTTCTTACAGAACTAAGGGGGACACCGCTGCACATCTTCTAAATGAAGACTCCCACCTTTCCCTTACAGGAAAAAATAACACACAAAATCTGGCTAGCAGGCTTGACTGCAGCTAATAAGATTGTAGTCCAGCATTGGAAACCTCCTCATGATATTTCGAGTACTCACTGGCTTTGAGCTTTTTGGACATTGCTTACCTGGAATTATTGTCAGCAAGAGTAAATGATGCACGACCAAACACAGTCTTAATGTGGACAAATTTGATAACAAACTTAAAAGATCTTCTGTTAAAATAGGAATGTTCTGCCTGTTTGTGCACTACCATTCAGTTGGTTGGTGAAGGGGAAAGGGGTGGGGGGGAGAGAGAGGGGTGGAGAGGGGATGGCGATGAGGGTTGGGGGTGGTGGCTGGGTTAAACAGCTCAAAATGTAATCGGCAACTGGTTGTATTGAATGTAATTTGTTGGTGTTGCAATAAAAATTAGTGATAAAAAAGCTGAACAGGTGTGTATATGCAATTGTGATGAAAAAAAAACAGACCAGAAAACTTAAA
The DNA here is from genome assembly GCF_030144855.1 of Hypanus sabinus. Lineage (NCBI taxonomy): Eukaryota > Metazoa > Chordata > Chondrichthyes > Myliobatiformes > Dasyatidae > Hypanus > Hypanus sabinus. Next base: position 78,628,088 of record NC_082710.1, on the reverse strand, counting down.
TGAGAGGCCAACTCAGAAAAATGAATCATCACTATGGAAGAAAACATTAACCAGTGGAATGAGTATGACCTTCCATGGGAGACATCCCACTGATCTGAGCAGACGAGATGTTGATAAGGGAGCATCGAGCACCTGACTGAGAGTTGGAGACCTCTTCCCAGTGTCACATACATGCAACCCTGTAAAAGTATCAGCAACAATAGAACAATATAAACATAACTTATATAGAACACAACAATAGAACAATATAAAAATAAAGTCCCCAAACTTCTTCGAGCTCAGGTGGCAAGAGTTACAGTCTACGGTGGTATGTCAGAAAAGTTCAATTCAAATGCACAGAATTGTTATTATTGTTATGAGGGAGATATTTGTAATCCAAAGGCAATGTTGTGAGAAGGCAACTACGTTGATATTCCACAGATTCTATGACAGCAATACAAAATAACAATAGCAGTAGGTTTTATCTCCAAAGTTGTTCCACTCCACACACGAATTCAGCTATGGGACATCCCAAGGTGGTGGCTACAGGATATTCAAACAGAATCCACACATGGTTTATCACCAACAGTAGCTCATCACAAAGGGAACCACCACCCAAGCAAGAGTCAAGACACCAGTAGATTCCACAAGGTTACCCCAATCACACACAACGTGATAGCCACTTATCCAGTTCCACGACATACGAAATAACTCCAATAGTGATTTGCCACAGGGGTGCCTTTCTTCAGTGAACTACCACACCCAAAGGGTAAACACACACGTGGTATTCACAAAAGTTTTCCCCTCACCAGAGAACCCACACCTGTAGATTAACTGAGTGACAATCATACTTTTGTAGCAAATGGAAACAAACTCACCCTCAAGGGCTACTTGGAGAGAGTCCAAACAGTGATCTCTTGGTCACTAGATTTCTTCTGTTTCAAACCTTCCTCTCCTCTTCTCTGCAAACTTTTTCTAGTTGCAGAAAACTTGTGAGAGTCATTTATCAATACTCAGGATCGATCTCAACTCACCCCTTTTGGGCTACTGAAAGTTTAAACCAGCGACCGACTCACTGGTGTCTTCCATTGACCGAATCCATCTTGACTCTAACTGTGCATGTCTGTGTCCTTGTAAAAAGTAAACAAGCTGCAGAGAAACCATAACATTTGATTCTCCATCAAATAACTCCACCTCTCTCTCTCCCTCTGGAGCAGCTCAAACAAGTGTCCAAAAGTCAATCTCATTCTCTCGGCGTTTTAAAGTGACAGTCCACAGTAAAAACTAACCCTAAGGGTACATAACACCAGAAACAGAAAAGTTCCTTGCAGAAATACAGGACAAGGTGATTAACAAAAAGAGAAACAAAAATCAAAAACACATACAATACAAACAAACAAGGTAGTAAGTGTGGAAGATGTGCCAAGAGAAACCAGACACAATCCAACACATTCCAGGATCCTGCAGCAGTTTAACTCAATCTGATTACTCAAACGCATCTCTCCCATTTCACGCACATCTGCTCTCACCCCATCCTCCCATCACCACCCTAGGGATAGGGATCCCCTTGTCCTCACCTACCACCCCACCGCCCTCCAGGTCCAACATATAATTCTCCATAACTTCCTCCACCTCCAACCGGATCCCACCACCAAGCACATCTTTCTGCTTTCCACAGGGATTGCTCCCTACGCGACTCCCTTGTCAATTCATTCCCCCCCCCCCATCCCTTCCCACTGCAGAGGCCCAGACAGTCCTTCCAGGTGAGGTGACACTTCACCTGTGGGTCGCTGTATGATATACTGCGTCCAGTGCTCCTGGTGTGGCCTTCCATATATTGGTGAGACCCGACGCAGACCGGGAGTGTTTCACTGAACACCTGTGCTCAGTCCGCCAGAGAAAGCAGGATCTCCCAGTGGCCACACATTTCAATTCCACGTCCCATTCCCATTCTGATATGTCTATCCATGGCCTCCTCTATTGTCAAAATGAAGCCACACTCCAGTTGGAGGAACACCACCTTATATTTCGTGTGGGTAGCCACCAACCTGATGGCATTTCTCTAACTTCCTTTAATGCCCCTTCCCCTTCTTACCCCATCCCTTATTTATTATGTTTCCCTTTTCTTTTCTCTCTCTACCCCTCTCACAATCACTCCTTGCTTGCTCTCCATCTTCCTTTGGTGCTCCCCTCTCCCTAGGCCCCCTGTCCCATGATCCTGTCTCTCTCCAGCCTTGTATCCCTTTTGCCAATCGCCTTTCCAGCTCTTAGCTTCATCTCTTCCCCTCCTGTCTTCTCCTATCATTTCGGATCACCCCATCCCCCTTTCAAATCTCTTACCATCTCTTCTTTCAGTTAGTCCTGACGAAGGATCTCGGCTTGAAACGTCGACTGTATTTCTTCCTATAGATGCTGCCTGGCCTGCTGTGTTCCACCAGCATTTTGTGTGTGTTGCTTGAATTTCCAACATCTGCAGATTTCCTCGCGTTTGCATTTTTAAATTATAAAGCTCAATCGTTTAATCACATATTGTGTACTGTTTGTTACTTCGGGGTACTGATTTGTAACAGGGGACACATCACGCAGCATCCACCCAAATGAGATTTCTTAAGTTTGGCCTGGCTGGGGGGCTATTACCCCCTATATTAAACTTCTAGCTGAAGCTAGTTACATAAGGATAGATGACTGAGTGAATCGCTTCCCACATTCACAGCAATGTGAATTCACACTCACCATCACACTCTCCCCAGTGTGAACTCAATGATGCACATTTGTTTGATTTGGCTGAGTGAAATTCTTCTCAAAGTCTGAGCAGGAGATTGGCCTCTACTCAGTGTGAACTCGCTGGTGTCTCTGTAGTTGACATGACTGAATGAATCCCTTCCCACACACTGAGCAGGTGAATGGCTTCTCCCCAGTGTGAACTCGCTGGTGTCTCTGTAGGTGGGATGACTGATTGAATCCTTTCCCACAGTCAGAGCAGGTGAACGGCCTCTCCCCAGTATGAACTCTCTGATGTACCTTCAGCTTAGATGACCGAGTGAATCCCTTCCCACAGTATGAACAGGTGAATGGCCACTCCCCAGTGTGAACTCGCTGGTGTGCCAGTAGTTGGGATGAACAAGTGAATCCCTTCCCACATTCTGAGCAAGTGAATGGTCTCTCCCCAGTATGAACTGACTGGTGTGCCAGTAGTTCGGATGACCGAGTGAATCCCTTCCCACAGTCTGAGCAGGTGAATGGCCTCTCCCCAGTGTGAACTCGCTTGTGTCTCTGCAGTTGAGATGACTGTGTGAATCCCTTCCCACACACTGAGCAGGTGAATGGCCTCTCGCCAGTGTGAACTCTCTGATGTATCTTCAGTTGAGAAGATGAAGTGAATCCCTTCCCACAGTCTGAGCAGGTAAAAGGCTTCTCTCCAGTGTGAACTCGCTGATGTACCTTCAGTTGAGATGACCGAGTGAATCCCTTCCCACAGTCTGAGCAGGTGAATGGCCTCTCCCCAGTGTGAACTGACTGGTGTGCTTGCAGGCTAGCTATCTGTGTGAATCCCTTACCACAGTCTGAGCAGGTGAATGGCCTCTCCCCATTGTGAACTCGCTGATGCACCTTCAGTTGAGATGACGAAGTGAATCCCTTCTCACAGTCTGAGCAGGTGAACGGCCTCTCCCCAGTGTGAACTGACTGGTGTGCTTGTAGGTTAGCTAACTGAGTGAATCCCTTCCCACAGTCTGAGCAGGTGAACGGCCTCTCTCCAGTGTGAACTCGCTGATGTACCTTCAGCTTAGATGAGCAAGTGAACCCCTTCCCACAGTCTGAGCAGGTAAACGGCCTCTCTCCGGTGTGAACTCGCTGATGTACCTTCAGTTGAGATGATTCAGTGAATCCCTTCCCACAGTCTGAGCAAGTGAATGGCCACTCACCGGTGTGAACTGACTGGTGTCTCAGTAACTGAGATGACAAAGTGAATCCCTTCCCACAGTCTGAGCAGGTGAATGGCCACGCTCCGGTGTGAACTGACTGGTGTCTCAGTAACTGAGATGACAAAGTGAATCCCTTCCCACAGTCTGAGCATGTGAACGGCCTCTCCCCAGTGTGAACTGACTGGTGTACCTTCAGTTGGGATGAGCAAGTGAATCCCTTCCCACAATCTGAGCAGGTGAATGGCCTCTCTCCAGTGTGAACTCTCTGATGTACCTTCAATTTACATGACTGAATGAATACCTTCCCACAGTCAGAGCAGGTGAATGGGCGCTCTCCGGTGTGAACTCGCTGGTGAGCCATTAGGTCAGATGACTGAGTGAGTCCTTCCCCACAAATTCAGCAGATGACCAACCTCTGTCCAGTGTGAACTGACTGCTGTGTCCACAGGTGGGAAGACCGACTGAATCCCTTCTCACACACAGAACAGGTGAATGGCCTTGTCCAGTGTGAACTTGCTGAAATACCTTCAGTTGAGATGACCCAGTGAATCCACTCCCACTGTCTGAGCAGATGAATGGTTCCCCCACCCCCCCGTGTAAAATGACGGGCATACCAGTCGGTCAGATGATCAACTGAATCCCTGCCCACAGTCTGAGCAGGAAGAATGGTTGATTGAATCCCTTGCTCCACTTCTTAAATATCTGAACAGAGACAGCAAAACTGGCGTGTTGCGTTCGAGATTCCCGGAGACAAATTCCTTGTCATTTTTAACCTGTAAAAAGATTTACAAAATCCATCAATACGTATAGGACAACATTTCAGATGAGATCACTTGAGTTGTCAAGGCATGATCTGGCATCACACTGTTACAGTGAATTTTAACCTAAGTTGGAGAGAGAAATCATTTTCTAACTGGGCACAGTGCTGGTATCTGGAATGATCATAAAACTCTCTGATGCCCTTCCTGTCTCTATAAGAGTGGGACATTTCTGCCATCTCCAATCTGTGACCTGGCTCAGTTTGACTCTCTCCATTGGTATTATTCCCTGTTCCCACTGAGCTGCATGGGTTCCTGTTCCCACAGTAGCTGAAACACTCTCACACAAATAGCCAGCAGTGCATTCCACACACCCACCACTCTCTGTGTGAAAAACTTACCCATGACATCCCCTTGGTTCCTATTTCCAAGCAGCTTAAAACTATGCCCCTCGTGTTAGCCATTTCAGCCCTGGGAAAATATCTCTGGCTATCTACACAATCAATGCCCCTCATCATCTTATACAGGTAGTCCTCGAGTTATGAACGTCCGACTTACTGACAATTCATACTTACGCACTGAGGAAGGAGAATGCTGTCCGCCATTTTAAGTCGTTGCTGTTGACACTGTGTTAAGTGTGTAACTTTGTATTTGGCTTAAATGTTTCTTAGCAAGATTCACCCTGACCCAGCACCTCCCCCCTAAACCCCCCAGTTCCGGTCAGCTGGTGGCTCAGTCAGATCAGCACTGGGCTTGAGAACGGAGGTTCCCGCGTTCGATCCAGTGACAGAACGCTCCCGTGCCGGGTTGATGTCAATCCAGTGACACCCGTACCATCTGTGCCGGGTTGATGTCGAGCTCACAACTTGACCTCGTAAAAAAAAAACACTGCCACCTGGAATATTCTGGAGGATCAAATACCCAAACCCAGCACAGCCCTCACTTGTCCCATTTAACCTGTGGACTTTAGGACCTGGGAAATTCAGTGCAGTAGTCCTTAGGAGCCAGCGGAGATTGGTACCCGCCGCCCACAGTGTTTTTGTTCCGTTGATGGGAAGCGATCAGAATTGAAAATGAAGTGGAAATAATCAAGCGTTTGGAAAGAGGTGAAACGCCATCAGTCATTGGAAAAGCATTAGGCTACAGTTGGTCAACGATTGGAACAATTTTAAAGTATAAAGTGAGAATAATGGAGCATGTGAAAGCCCCTGCCCCGATGAAAGCTACAATTATTACTAAGCAACGCAGTGGTTTAATTATTTGAATACATACGTTTCTTAAGTGTTTTATATGCATAGAAAGGTAATATTCCCAGCGAACTCGAACTGGCTCACAAAGCGGCGCGTGCCGGCATTGAGGCTGGTCGCAAAAAAGGCACCTTACTTCACCAGCAAGGGGAAAAGCCCTAGCGCGAGACGGGACTGTGATCCAGGGAGGGTGGGATCAGGAAGGCTTTAAAGTGAGGCCGTGAAGTTTGAATAAATTTCTTTCGCAACTGCACCTCGCCGAATCCGTGTTGTTATTTCAGCGCTGCATGTAACACACCGCTACAATAGGTGACCCCGATGGTCCAAACGATATTTGGGCCGAAGATGAACGACGCTGCATCTGTTCATGCAGTTTTGTTAAAAATGCCAAGCTTTTGGACACTGCGACCTCACCTATGATTCCAGCAAGCAGAAGCCCAATTCCACATTAGGCAGATAACCTTGGATGCCACGCGTTACTACTACCTGGTGAGCTCCCTCGACCAGGAAACAGCGGCCCAGGTTGAGGAGTTCATACAGTTGTCCCCAGCGGACGGCAAATACACAGAATTCAAAGCCTTGTTCATAAGGACTTTCGGACTCTCACGGCGCGAGCAGGCTGCCCGCTTACTGCACCTGCATGGTTTGGGGGATAAGCCACTGTCACCTTTGATGAATGAGATGCTCTCCTTGGAAAAAGGTCACACACCCTGCCTCATGTTTGAGCAGGCATTCCTGGAGCAGCTGCCTGAGGACATACGCCTGCTGCTGTCCGACGCGGATTTCAGTGACCTCCAGAAGGTGGCAGCCTGGGCGGACTTGCTGTGGAAAGCCAAGAAGGAGAGTGGTGCATCCGTCACAGGCTACAACACTGGACCGCTACCCTGTGCTGCACATTCAGGACTTTGCAACAAACCCGCATGGCACACGGATCTTCTCCAAGGTAGACTTCATCTGGGGATACCATCAAATCCCGATGCATTCAGACAATGTCCCCAAAACAGCACTTATCACCCCTTTTGGCCTTTTCGAGTTACTCCACATGCTGTTCAGCCAAAAGAATGCCGCACAGACATTTCAGCGGTTAATGGATACAGTGGGACGCGACCTGGACCTCGCTTTCATCTATTTTGACGACATCCTCATAACCAGCAGCAGTCGTCAGGAGCGTCTGTCCCACCTCCGTCAACTCTACGCCCGACTCAGTAAACATGACCTGATAATCAACCCGGCCAAATGCGTTCAGGCTTGACACCATCAATTTCCTGGGCCACAGGATTACTAAAGATGGGGCAACCCCTCTGCCTGCCAAGGTAGACGTGGTCTGCCATTTCCCCCAACCCAACACAATCAAAGGCCTTCAGGAATTCGTGGGTATGGTGAATTTCTACCACCGCTTCCTCCCTTCAGCTGCCTGAATCATGCTGTTCGCCCTGATGTCGGGTAAGGGCAAAGACATTACCAGGGACAAGGAGTCCGCCGCCGCTTTCATTAAAACCAAAGAAGCCTTAGCAAATGCCGCTATGCTAGTACACCCCAGAACCGACGTCCCTACCACCCTCACAGTGGACGCATCTAACACGGCAATCCGTGGAGTGCTGGAACAACTCATTGAGGGTCACGGGCAACCCCTGGTGTTTTTCGGCAACCACCTACGACCACCCGAGCTCAAATATAGTGCTTTCGACTGGGAACAGTTGGCGCTATACCTGGCAAACCGGCATTTCAGGTACTTCTTAGAAGGTAGGCCTTTCACCGTGTTCACGGACCACAAACCTCTTACCTTTGCGTTCAAGAAAGCATCCGGGGGTGGAGTTTCAAGATGGCGACGTAAACATCTGCCTTTTAGGCGCTCTGCATTTTTTCAACTATAATCACCCTTTAATCAAATCTTTTCGAACTTAATCATATGAGTTGATACTTTTGATTAACTTTTTTTTTCCTAAAACAATACTTGATTTAATCTTGTCAAACTTAAAATGGCTACAAGCAAGAAATCGTCTAAGGATCCTTTATCCATCGACGCAATTTCTCATCTTCTGGATGCTAAACTTGCAAGTTTGGAAAGCAGGCTAGAAAGTAAATTGGAAAGTAAACTGGCAAGTTTGGAAAATAAGCTTACCACGAAAATATCTGAACTTGAAGGAGTTGTTAGATCGCTTGATACTAAGCTTCAATCGCAGGCATCAGATATTCAGCGGCATGAAGATAAGATCACGACTCTTGAAAAATTAATTTGTGAAAAAGTACGTACAATTGAAGCGCTGGAGAAGAAGGTACATTCGACTGCTAAAACAATAGATCAGTATAAGTTTAAAATTACTGATCTCGAAAACCGATCTCGCAGACAGAATTTGCGAATCATCGGGTTCCCCGAAAAAGTTGAGTCCGGTGATTTAACTGAATTTTTATCTAAATTATTGTGGGAAATTTTCGGTGGTGAAGGTTTGCATACTAAACCTGTTATTGACCGCGCTCACAGAGTTGCGAGATTTTCGGCTGCGAGTGGCAAACCACGAGCTGTGATTGTTCGCCTTCACTATCCTCAGGAGAAAGAGCTTTTAATTCGATTAGCTCATAAAAAAGGTATGATTTCTCACAATAGCAACACATTTCGAATTGTTGAAGATTATTCATTCGAAGTAATGAGAGCGAGAATCGCTTTTAAACCAGTGATGGCAGAGATTCATTCGACTGGACTTAAACAAGCTTTAAGATATCCAGCGAATCTTAGAATTACGTTGAACGACAACAGTCAGCAATTTTTTAACACTCCGGAAGAAGCGAAGAAATTCGTTGAAGAATATCGATCTTCTAGTGCAAGTTGAACTATGTGTTATGCTGAAGATTTTTTGGAGAGAAGATGCCATTTCATTTTAAGTTTTAACCTATGAAGCTGGGTTATAACTTCTTACCCTGATCTACGGGTCTGGTTTCTTTTTTTTACTATCATCATCGTTTATAGATGCTCTTTTAATTTTTTATAATATCTTTTTTTTTATTCTTTTTTCTGTTTCTGATATACACGTTTATATTTTGTAATAAGGATTTACTTTTTTTAAGATGTCGTTTCTTCTTCCCATAAGACTTTGCTTTCTGTAAGCATTTATTTGTTTGCCTGCACTTGGAAATGGGACGAATGTTTTGGATTTTTTGGACTTTTTTTTATATATTGTAGTATCTATTAAATCTTTTTTTAATCCTATTTTGATAACTTTTTTTATTAAATTTTTTTAATAGATTGCTGAACTTACATTTATATTTTGTAATATGGCTTTTTCAAAATGTCGTTTCTTCTTCCCATAAGTCTTTGCTTTTGAAACGTCATTTTTCTTGTATTTGAACATGGATTTTTTTTTAAAGGTATATTACACTTTCAAATTTTAATGTTTATACTTTTTTTATTAATGATCGTTTGTTTTATTATATTATTTTTTTTATTCTGATTGATATATATTCTCTCTTTGCAACCCTATATTTAAATCTGGGTGTTATATAGTTTTTTTTAAATCTTTTTATGGAGCTGCCATCTTGAAATGGGGCTAATATTAGTGTTAGTTTATGCGCCTGCCGCTTGGCTTTCTTTCGAGGGGTGGGGGGAGGGGGGAGGGATCTTTTTTCACGCTTTTGCTTTTTATTTTTTTGCTTTTAGTTCATGGGCCGACTTCAAATTATTAATATTGGTGAGGTGTCATGTTCTCTGGTTGCTCCTGTATCATTTTTCCTTCTTCCTGAATTATGGGTTATGTGTTTTTTTTAACCTTTCATGATATTACAATTAATATTAGCATGATGGATAAGTCTATTAATTTTATTTCTTGGAATACTAATGGTTTAAATCATCCGATTAAACATAAAAAAAAATTAAATTATTCCATAGACTAAATGCAAATATTATCTTTGTACAGGAGACCCATATTAGGAGGGAGGATAATCAACACTTTTTTAGGTTCTGGCAGGGTCAACAATTTCATTCGAATTGTACGGCTATAATTAGGGGTGTGTCTATTTTTATAGACCCCTCAATTTCGTTTATACATCATGAAATTATATCTGATCCACAGGGCAGATTTTTGTTGATTACTGGTTCACTTTTTAACCAAAAAGTGGCTTTAGTTAATATTTACGCTCCAAATTTTGACTGCCCTGATTTTTTTAAACGTTTATTTACTGCCCTTCCTAATCTAAATGAATGTATGTTGATAATGGGTGGAGATTTCAATTGTTGTTTGAATCCTTTGATGGATAGGTCTAAACCTATTCGAACTCTTCCGAATAGATCAGCTTTACTTATTAACTCTTTTATGGTTGATTCGGGAATTACTGAAATATGGCGGTTTTTGAACCCTAAACATAAAGAATTCTTGTTTTTTTCACATGTATATCATAGTTATTCTAGAATTGATTATTTTCTTATCGATCATCGTTTATTAGCAGATGTTATTGATTGTAAATATGATTCTATTGCTATTTCGGATCATGCACCTTTGAAGTTATCTATCAAGATTTCGGACTCTTTCATTAATACTAGATCTTGGAGACTCAACGCTACTTTGCTTCAAGATCCAGAATTTATTGCCTTCATAAAACAGCAAATTGACTTATTTTTTTCAACAAACTATACCGAAGAGATTGACAGAGGAATACTTTGGGACTCTTTTAAGGCTTTTATTCGTGGACAAATTATCTCATATTCTGCTGGTAAAAGAAAACAAAGATATTTAGATATAGCTTTATTGGTGGATAAAATTAAAGAAATTGTTAAGATTTATTCCGTTACTCCTACCAAGGAACTTTATAAGAAGAGAGTTGAACTGCAAATGGAACATAGCTTACTGTTATCTTCTTCAATTGAGAATCAATTAATTAAGACCAGGGCTCAATTTTATATTCATAGTGATCGAACTGGTAAATTGTTAGCTAATCAATTAAAAGCTATTTCGACTAAGCGACAAATTATTAAAATTTGTAAACAAGACGGTAATCTGACTACTGATCATAAAGAAATTAATAATTTTTATATTATTTTTTATAAATCTTTTTTATAAATTTTATAAGATTTTTATAAATCTTTATATCAATCAGAATTTGATGGTGATCTGTCTATGATGGATAATTTTTTTAACAATTTGAATATTCCCAAACTGACAGATGAAGATTGAAGTTTATTTGATGCTCCTATTTCTATGGCTGAGGTAGGAGAGGCTATTTCATCGATGAATTCAGGGAAAGCTCCTGGCCCTGATGGTTATGTTATAGAATTGTTTAAAACTTTTTCTTCTTTGCTTTCCCCTTGGCTAAGTGAAATCTTTAATGATGCATTTATTAAGAAGAGACTACCCCAGTCTTTTTATGAAGCTACTATTTCTTTAATTCTTAAAAAAGATAAAGATCCTACTTTATGTGCATCTTATCGCCCTATATCGTTACTAAATGTAGACTCTAAGATTCTTACAAAAATTTTAGCTATTAGGTTAGAAAAGGTACTATCACAGGTTATTTCAGGAGATCAAACTGGTTTCATTAGGAACCGATACTCCTTTTTTAATGTTAGAAAATTGATTAATATAATTTACACTTCCTCACCCACAACCCCAGAATCTGTTATTTCATTAGATGCTGAAATAGCTTTTGATAGAGTTGAATGGACATACTTATTTAATGCCTTGAAGAATTTTAATTTTAGTTCTAATTTTATATCATGGATTAAATTAATATATTATAAACCTGTTGCTTCTGTTCTTACAAATAATTATAGATCCTCTTTTTTTCAATTATCTCGTGGTACAGTCCTTTATTATTTAATATTGCATTAGAACCTTTAGCCATTGCTATTCGTGAATCCCCTAATATTTTTGGTATTACCCGTAATGAGAAATTATACAAGTTATCGCTCTATGCCGATGACTTGTTGTTATATATTTCTGATCCTGATAATTCTATTCCCGCTATTCTATCCTTGTTGGTTCAATTTGGTAGTTTTTCTGGTTACAAATTAAATTTGGATAAGAGTGAACTCTTCCGTTTAAATGCACAAACTTTACTGAATGACAGGATACCATTTAAAATTGTTACTGATAATTTTATTTATTTAGGTATAAAAATTACCAAGAAATATAAAGATTTATTCAGATTGAATTTTTTACCTATGCTTCATCAAATTCAACAACTTACTACTAGATGGTCTCCTTTATCCCTATCATTGGTTGGTCGGATCAATGCTGTTAAAATGATGATTTTACCGAAATTTTTATATTTATTTCAAGCCTTACCAACTTTTATTCCTAAGTCTTTTTTTGATAGCATTGATTCAAAAATTTCCTCATTTGTGTGGCAAAATAAAAACCCCAGATTAAGTAAAAGACAGTTACAGAAATCTAAAAAAGATGGTGGTTTAGCTTTACCCAATTTTAGATTTTACTATTGGGCGAATAATATTCGGAATTTATTATACTGGAAATTAGATTTAGATTTACCATTGTGCCCACAGTGGGTAAATTTAGAATGTAATGATACACAAGGATATTCTCTATTTTCTGTTTTTGGTTCTTCTCTCCCTGTTGATTTAGTTAAACTTAATAAACAGATATCTAACCCTATTGTCAAACATACATTACGAATTTGGTTTCAATTTCGTAAATTTTTTACTCTAAAAAACTTCGTTCTTGATAGCCCTATCTTACTTAATTTTTTCTTTAAACACTCTTTAACAGATATATGGAAAAGGAAAGGTATAATATGTTTTCGCGATCTTTTTTCTGAAGGTAGTTTGATGTCTTTTGATCAACTTTCTAACAAATTTAAATTACCTAAATCTAATTTTTTTAGATATTTACCAATTAGAAACTTTTTGTATAAAGTTTTACCATCCTTTCCTAATTCAACTTTGATAGATTTTTCAGATATGATTTTAACTTTAAATCCCTGTCAGAAGAGATTAGTGGCTCTTATTTATAATATGATTATGAAGATACAACCAGAGATATCAAGTAGAATTAAACAGGAATGGGAAAAAGAACTTCAATACAATATTTCAACGGAAAAATGGGAAAAAAATTTACAAATGGTTAATTCTTCTTCTATATGTGCTAAACATGCTTTAATACAATTTAAGGTTGTACATAGAGCTCATATGTCTAAAGATAAGCTTGCTCGGTTTTATTCTCATGTTAATCCTCAATGTGACAGATGTCATTTAGATGTGGCTTCATTGACCCACATGTTTTGGTCATGTCCTACTTTATATAATTATTGGAAGGACATATTTGCTACCATTTCCTCAATTTGGAATATTGATTTACAACCTCATTTTATCACTGCAATTTTTGGTATACCAAATGAAGATGATAGTCAATTCTCCCCTTCAATTAGACGAATGATTGCCTTTGTAACATTAATGGCCAGGAGATCTATATTACAACATTGGAAAGAAGTAAATCCTCCTACCACATTTCAGTGGTTCTCTCAAACTATTTCTTGTTTAAGTTTAGAAAAAATTAGAAGTTCTATTTTTGATTCATCAATTAAATTTGAAGAAACTTGGGGACCGTTCATTCAACACTTTCATATGAATTAATTTGACTTCTTCCAGACCTTTACTCTTATTATTCTTGTTCTGGTATGGAGTTCCGGAGTTTTTGACACTATCATATACATATAAACTATTATTACTGCCCATGTTAGTTTAGGTTTTTTTTTAATTATTTCCTTAAATATACATTTTTTCTTATATTTTATACTTTTTTTTTCTTTTGATGATTATTTTAAATCTTTTCATGTATAATCAATATAGATTAGATTGATTATTGTATGATCCTTTTTCGCTGATAGTTTAATAAGATATTGCTATCTTGTTACTAATTTAATTTCAAATCTATTGTATTCATAACCTATTTAATATAATATTATGTTATGTTTTTTTAAAAAAAAACTAATAAAAAAGATTGAAAAAGAAAAAAAGAAAGCATCCGACCCCTGGTTGTCCACCAGCAGCGACATCTGTCCTACATCTCCGAATACGCGACAGATGTCCGGCATGTCTCGGGAAAGGACAATGTCGTGGTGGACGCCCTCTCCCGCCCTAACATCCAAGCCTTGTCCCGGGGGTAGACTATGAAGCACCGGCAGGGGTGCAGCAGGCAGACGAGGAGATCCCTAGTTACAGGACTGCAGTCTCCAGTTTGCAGCTCCAGGACCTCCCCGTAGGCCCAGGTGAGAGAACCCTACTGTGTGACGTCACCACTGGCCAACCCCGCCCCATCGTGCCGGCAGCCTGGCGGCGGCACGTTTTTGACTCCATTCACATCTTAGTGCACCCCTCCATCAAGACAACCGTCCGGATGGTGGCCAACAGGTTCGTTTGGCACGGACTCCGCAAGCAGGTCAGTGAATGGGCCAGAACGTGCATGCACTGCCAAACAGCAAAATGCAGTGGCACACTAAAGCTCTGCCGCAGCAGTTCCACCCCACCCGCCAGCTTTTTGACCAAATTCATGTGAATATCGTGGGCCCCCTGTCAGTGTCGCGAGGAGCGTGGCACCTCCTGACTATCGTGGACCGGTTCACAAGATGGCCAGAGGCGGTCCCGCTCACCGACACCACCTCCAAATCTTGCGCCCGGGCTCTGATTGCCACCTGGGTATCTCGCTTTGGTGTACCGGCCCACATTACCTCCGACAGAGGCGCCCAGTTCACCTCCAGCCTGTGGTCAGCTATGGCCAGCCTTTTGGGGACACAGCTGCACCACACAACTGCCTACCACCCACAGTCGAACGGACTAGTAGAGCGTTTCCACCGTCACCTGAGGTCGGCTCTCATGGCCCGCCTCAAAGGCCCTAACTGGGTGGATGAGCTTCCCTGGGTCCGCACGGCGCCCAAAGAAGATCTGCACACCTCGTCGGCCGAGTTGGTGTACGGCGCACCCCTGGTCATCCCAGGAGAGTTCATACCAGCCCCAAGGGTGCAAGAGGAAGAACTCACAGCAGTCCTGGGCAGACTACATGAGAGGCTCGGTAACCTGGCCCCCCTACCCACTTCGCAGCATGGGCAGAACCCGACCTGCGTACCCAAAGACCTGCAAAACTGTAAGTTTGTTTTTGTACGGCGGGGTGGACATCGGGCACTGCTACAGCAGCCCTATGAGGGGCCGTTTACGGTGATCAGAAACAACGGGTCCACATTCGTGCTGGACATTGGGGGGCAAGAGGAGGTTTTCACGGTGGACCAACTCAAACCGGCCCATGTGGACTTGGCGCAGTTGGTCGAGATTCCCGCACCGCGGTGCAGAGGCAGACCTCCCAAACAGAGTCCGACCCAGACTGTGGACATTGGGGGGTGTATCGCCGGTTCTGGGTGGGGGGGGGGGGGGTTATGTGGCGACCCACTTCCCAGCGCACTCGAACCGGCGCGCATTGAGGCTGGCCGTAAAAAGGGCGCCAAGCCTGCTTCACCAGCAAGTGGAAAAGCCCGCGCATGGGACAGGACTGTGAATACGCATTCCTGCCCAGGGAGCACGGGATCAGGAAGGCTTTAAATCTCTTTCGCAACTGCACCTCACCGACTCCGTGTCATTATTTCAGCGCTGCGTGTAGCATATCGCTACTCTATATAATATATATATATTACATACTAAGACAAACCTTTGACTAACTGATGCTAAATAGTACCAGATGTACTTGTTCCGACTTAAGTACAAATCCGACTTAAAGACAGACTCAGAAACGGAACTCGTTCGTAACCCGGGAACTGCCTGTACACCCAAAAAAAGGGCTCTAAACATAAACAAGGGAAATATACATTGCTTTGAGGATTTGTTAGAAGTATATAAAATTATGAGGGCTGCAAGCAGGCTTTTACCTCTGAGGTTGGGTGGGATGACAACCAGAGGTCATGGGTAAGTGGGGAAGGTGAAAATTTAATGGGAACATTTCAGAAAGCTCTTTACTGAAATGGTCGCGAGTGTGTGGAATGAGATGCCAGCACAAGAGGTGAATATGAGCTCGGTTTCACCATTTAACAGAAGCTTGCATGGGAGCCTGGATGGTAGGGGTATGGAGGGCGACGGCCCCGGTGTAGGTAGTTGCATTAGACAGCTTAAATGCGAAGCTTTTAGAAACCAACAGAAGATGACTAAAAAAAAAGACAGATAAGCTCAGGGCGTGGAATTATGGTGTCATAGTCATTAATGAGTCTTGATAGCACCCAACAGTCTGAGGCATTTAGAGGAACAAGATATCTGAGGCCTCAATATCTCTTGAAATCCAAGGTTCCCTGCACCAGTTACCTTTCAACTTTTATTTTGGCAGGCATGTACAAACTAGACACCCTCAAAACAACTTCGGAAGGCCTCCCACTTACAAGCACTCCTTTGCCAAAAATCAGCCTGTCCCAAATCACACTTGTCAGATCCTTTCTGATACCATCAAAATTGACCTTTCACCAATTTAGAATCTCAATCCATGGTCCAGACCTTTTTCCATATTTACTTGAAATCTCATGGCATTATGATCACCATTTTCTGTCACCAGCCCTGGATCATTTCCTAACAGATTACTGCACACTTCTACTTCAGGAATTCTACGTACTGATTAAGGGCACATTTGACACACTCTGCCCCATATAGTTCTTTTACTGTATGGGAGTCCTTTCACCAGTTAAAATAACTCACTAAATTAACCTCTCTTTCTTGGCATGGTCTGTGACCTCTCTACAAATTTGTTCCTCTAAATCCCTCAAATTGTTGGGTGCAACCAAGTCCCAATAATGGCTACAATACCATAATTCCCTGTCCTGAGCTCTTCTGGCTTTCCTACGATGCTTCTTGCATTGTGATATACACAGCTCAGCACATTCATCACACCATGCACAACCATTTGATTGCTGACTCCACCTGAGGTCTGAACAACGTCTGACTGGTGTCAAGAAAACAACCTCTCCCTCATTGTCACAAAAACAAAGGAGCTAATTGTGGATGACAGGAGGAATGGAGACAGGCTACCCCTATTGACATTATTAGATCTGGGGTTGAGAGGGTGAACAGCTTTGAGTTCCTTGGCATAAACATCACCAAGGATCTCACCTGGTTTGTACATACCGGCTGTGTTGTGAAAAGATGGTTCACCTCAGATGGTTGAAGAAGTTTGGGATGAGGCCCCCAAACCCAAGAACTTTCTACAGGGACTCAACTGAGAGCATCCTGACTGGCTGCATCACTGCCTGGTATGGGAACTGTACTTCCCTTAATCGCAGAACGCTGTAGGGAGTAGTGCGGACAGCCCAGCGCATCTGTAGATGTGAACTTCCCACTATTCAGGACATTTACAGAGACAGGTGTATAAAAAGGGTCCAAAAGGATCATTGGAGACCCGAATCACCACAACCACAAACTGTCCCTGCTGCTACCATCTGGGAAGCAGGACCACGGCAAAGGATGAACAGGCTCCGGGACATCATCATCTACCAGGCCTTCAGACTGATTAATTGATTTCTAAGTTATATTGACTGTTGTATATAGGAACTATCTATTACAAATTATTATAAATTACACATTGCACATTTAGATGGAGACATAATGTAAAGATTTCTACTCCTCATGTATATGAACGATGTATGTAATAAAGTCAATTCAATTCATCCTCTCCACTATCTGTTCTGTCACTCTGGCTCCCATTCCCCCTACAACTTATTTTAACCACATCACCCCCAACCCCAAACTAGCACTAGCAAGCCTTACCACTAGGATATTAGTCCCCTCTTGTTCTGTTCCTCTAACTAACTAATCCCCTAACAACCCATTGACTTTCCTCTGCCAGGTAATCCCCCCCCCCAACAGTTTGTAAAATGGTCCACCTGCTGTTGTGTGGGATGGCCACAAGAGTACTCTGTGATAGGTATTTAAAATCATTCCCCTTCCTGACTCTCACCCAGTTTCCTGCACCTTGGGTGTAACTCACCCCACTTCATGTCACATCTATCAGCCCCTCCAACTCCTGGATAATCCAGAATTCTTCCATTTCAAGTTCCAACTCCTTAAAGTCTAGGGTTACAAGCTGCAGCTGGATGCACATCTTGTAGGTGAGGGCATCAGGGACACTGGAGGTCTCCCCATCTTCCCACCAATGTCCCCTCTAATTTGTAATGATCAGTGTGCACATAAATGTTGGACTGTACATTTTTTAACCCAGAGACAACATGTGAACAGTGAATTTTATATAGAGAGGGATTCATTTTAACAGTTAGCAAATCACTGCCGATAAGAACTTTGATCTCCTCTGGGTTCGACCAAGTTCATCTGCACTCTCGCACAACCTATTTACAACGGGTAATGAAGGATTTTCTAACCAGAGCTTTAGCACATTGTCCATTGTGGCTTGCTTGCTAAATTATGCTTTAAAAAGTCAGATTTCCGAGGTCACCAGGAGACGCTCATGGAGTGAGTACTGTTTCAGATTCGCTCCATAACCCTTATTTAACTTACTTTTACCTACACCAAAAGATTCTTGCTACTTTTTTGGACTTATCTTTAAGAGTGTACTGTGAATTTTGAAGAAATGAGTACAGAACTGGCTTTGAGATCGAAAGGGCGAGACCCTGGGAAAGATTCTAAAGGTAACGGAAAGAAAAAAAAGACCGATCCTAAGCATACTGAATTGACTTATGGTATGTTATTGGAGCTTTTAAATGTAAAATTTGAAGAACAACGACAAACTTTCAAACAAGATCCAAGATCTCAAGCTTTCCAAGATTCTATGGATAAGACTGATTCAGTAGTTAAACAGCAGCAAGCTCTAATCGCAACTTTGCAAGAGGACGCTTGGAAGCGAGACTTGATAATCGAAAAACTGGAGCAGAAATTATCTTCGACGATTAAACAGGTGGAAACACTTAAAGCCAAGAGTGTCGACTTTGAAAATCGGTCCAGAAGACAAAACTTACGCATACTTGGTCTCCCGGAAGGTATTGAACAAGGGGACCCCTTGAAGTATTTTGTTCAACTTTTAAAGGATGCGTTCCCTTCTGTATTCCCAGACAGTCCTCCGTTACTTGATCGCGCCCACAGAATTATGCGCCGATTTTCAAGTTCTTCATCTAAACCACCTGTTGTAATTGTTTGATTTCATTATGTGCATGTCAAAGAGCAACTTATTCGTGTGGCTCGGCGTTTAGGGATGGTTAAATTCAAAGATTTCGAGTTTAGATTAGTGGAGGATTTTAGCCCAGAAGTAATGAAGGAAAGGCTTCTTTTTAAACCGCTGATGTCCAAATGTTATGAGAAAAATCTAAAACCTGTGCTTTTATACCCTGCGAAGCTCAGAATCTCGCCTCCGAATGCACCACGGCGTGTTTTTCTCTCCACATCTGAGGCTCGAAGCTTTCTGGATGAGAATTATCCTACTGCTTTGGACTCTCGTTTCTAATAAATGAGTGATTTTTGATCTTTACAAGATAGTTTTTGTTTCCAAAACCAGATTTTGTTTCTGGCTATTGGTGTAGGTTTATTCTATATTTTATATTTTAATTATAGTTTCTTTTCTACGTACTAATCTTCTTATTTTACTTACTTTAACCACTGTACTTTTGGTCATTATTATTAAACCTTTGAAGGTGAATTTTTTTAATGGTTTGATATATATCCTTTTCATTTTTTGTGTGACTAAGATGGTGGTTTCTTCTCTAAAATATTTCTTGCTTTTTTTTTGATTTCGCCATTTTTTTTCTCTCGTCTTCTTCCTATAATGCATTTCTTATCACATATTAACTTTTTGTTTGGGTTTTAACCCGAGTTATAAGTTATTAGTATAGTGATAATTACTTTTTTGGAGTTTGGGTGGATCTTTTTTTCTCTCTTTTATATATTTGGAGTTGCCTTCTGCTGACACGGGGGTAGATTTAGTATCATTCTTTTTTCTCCCCAGCCTTCTCCAGGTTCGGGATGGACTTTTTGTTCTTGAGTGGGGGGTGGGGGTCTCTTTTCTAAATCTATTGTTCTTCTTACCAGTTTTTTTTAGTTTTTTCATTTGGGCTGATTTTAAACTACTAAAATGTCCGCGATGTCGTCACTTCCAGGTCCGCCCCTTATTTTTGATCCTCTTCCGGGTGCATGAGTTCATAATTTGGTTAACTCTTTATATACCAAAGGGTTGATTTTAGAAATATGGCTCAGACCATTAATTTTGTCTCTTGGAATGCTAATGGCTTAAACCATCCGATTAAACGGAAAAAGATTTTCAACAAGAAACTCATGTGAAGGAAGAGGGCAATCAACGTTTTTTTAGGTCTTGGAGGGATCAACAGTACCATTCGAATTCGAATGCCAAAGTAAAGGGAGTTTCAATTTTTATTGACTCCTCTATTACATTTGTCCAACACGATATTATTTCGGATCCGAATGGTAGATTTTTGTTAATTACTGGGTTACTTTATAACAAAAAGGTTGCTATGGTTAATATTTATGCTCCAAATGTCGATTATCCCGATTTTTTAAAGTCCTTATTTACTTCTCTACCTAATCTAAATGAATATATGTTAATAATGGGTGGTGACTTTAACTGTTGTTTAAATCCTTTGCTGGACAGATCTATATCCACTCAGACTTTACCTAATAAGTCGGCCACTTACATTAATTCTTTTTTGACTGATAATGGAATTTTCGATATTTGGAGATTTCGGCATTCTAAGGACAAAGAGTTTTCATTTTTCTCACGTTTATCATTCTTACTCGAGAATTGATTATTTTTTTATTGACTCTCGTTTTATTCCATCTGTAATTGGTTGTAATTATGATATTATAGCCATCTCTGATCATGCTCCATTGAAACTTTCTATTAAATTTATGGATACAGCTTCTAGTGTTAGGCAATGGCGATTTGATTCTACCTTACTGCAAGATCCGGATTTCATTAAATTTATGAAGGAACAGATCGATTTCTTCTTTTCAACTAATTCCACAGATGATATTTCTTGCGGAACACTTTGGGACACTTTTAAAGCATATATATGTGGACAGATTATCTCCTGTTGGTTTGAGAAAACATATTAAGAAGGAAACTCTTTTATTGGTTGATAAAATTAAAGAAATTGACAAGAAAAAAAAAGTGTTGTACTTGACCCTTCTATTAAATTTGAAAAGACATGGAGACCATTCATTCAACATTTTCATATGATTTAATGAGACCCTGTTCCAGTTTTTCCAGTTTTGATTATACATATGTTGACAGGATTAGAGTTGGTGACACTGATGATTTTGTATTTTTTTTTATAGATATTACAAACAGCCCATTTTTAAAAATTTTTTTTTCTCTTTGTTATTAGGTTGTTAGATTAGTTTTTCTAACATAATTTTTATTTCTTTTTCTCTTTTTTTGTTTTTTTTTACATATATTATTATATAACCTAGTTTTGCTTTGTTTATATGTTATTTGTATCATTCATGATTTGGGACGACTTAATTATATTGTAACTATTGCTTGTGTATCCTTTCATGTTTGTAATCCCACTATTTATGTATTAATCTTATTATGTTGATATTAATAATAAAAAGATTGAAAAAGAAAAGTCAGATTTCCAAATATCACTCCACATCTTCACACTTGTAAATTCTCCAGCAACTTTTACATCAGCACAATATGCACAGGTATCACCAGTTTCTATATTGAACATAAATATTTGCCCTGAACTCTCCTAAGGAAATGCGGATATATAAAAAAAACATTTTGAACCTATGTAACCATGGCTAAAAGAATACTTGGGATTGAATAGGAATTTTTGAACTAAAGTATACTCCGTCTTCAGCAGTTAGCTAAGACAGGCTCATTACCAGTTC
Source organism: Hypanus sabinus (assembly GCF_030144855.1). NCBI lineage: Eukaryota > Metazoa > Chordata > Chondrichthyes > Myliobatiformes > Dasyatidae > Hypanus > Hypanus sabinus. The sequence goes on along the minus strand of NC_082710.1, from coordinate 78,606,361 downwards.
TCTGCGGTTTGCAGAGAGACACACTGAGAGCTGTTAACATTGTACCCTTGCTTGAGTAAAGTGAGGAGGATTCGCCGATAAGGACAGGAATGAACATCTGTCTGTAATTAAATCAGGGCCTTGCAAAGGGAATAACTGATAAGGACAGGACAGTACAGTCATCTGTAATTTAGTGATTTAGAGAACTCCCTTATTCAAGTAATTAAGTTTTGCACCAACAGACTTGGTGGGCGTACTAGTTCAAATAACATCTTGCAATGGTAATATATGGGGCTTACTCTGTATAAATATATGTCTGTAACCTGACTAAGTCAGTCCACTTGTCAGATGGCGGCAGTGCTTACTTCCCTTTGACAACAGGGTCTCAAACTCCTGAAGGAGAATGTGCAATAAACTATGGTGACGATAAGAAGCTGGTCACTCTAATTTTATTTAGATTCAACTTTAACATCTGGCGTCACGAACAGGATCCCAATTTAGGGAGTGCCAAGCAGACGGGCTGAGTAAGCGGCTGGACCACTCTGGGGACTGCGGAGACTGACCGGGCGCCCAATAGGTATTTTACCTTTTGTCGCTCTCTGTTCACTCCTTTGTAAGTACAGTCCCGCACCCAAAGCTGATCGCAGACCTTGATGGATTCGGGAAAGAATCTATCGGGAGACTCGTATAAGGTAGGCAAATTTTTATTAAGTGGGCAGGAGGCGGACGTGCTGAGTAAATTTATCAATTGAGCAAGAGGTGCCAACTGGGTAAATTTATTAAATAGGCAGGAGGTGCCTGCCGGGTAAATTTATCTGATTGTTAATTGAGCAGGAGGCTTTGTGCCGGGTAAGTTAGTCAGAGAACATGGGTCAATTCCAGTCGATTGAGACGAGTGGGCCAGGAACAGCGCTACATGATATGTAGTTTTCCAGACTAGGAAAAAGATTTATGAATGTTGAGTGCAGCGCTGAATAAGAAATTGGGGAGCAAAATGTGACCACTCGAGGGGAACCTGGGATATTACTTCATGAGAACAAGCAATAAATTTGATATGGAAAAAGAACTGTGGAAAGAAGTGGAAATTGTTGAAAGGGGAATGGAAGGAAACGGCAGATGTAAAGTGGATGAACTCAGCAGGTCGGGCAGCATCTATTGAAACGAGCAGTCAACGTTTCGGACCAAGACCCTTTGTCAGGACTGAAGAAGGAGGGGGCAGGGGCCCTATAAAGAAGGTGCCAGGTGAAAAACCAATCAGAGGAAAGATCATGAGGTGGGGGAGGGGAAGCAGGGAGGGGATAGGTTCTTCACCTGGCACCTTCCACCCTCCCCCACTTTCTTTATCGGGCCCCTGCTCGTTGACTGCTTGTTTCAATGGATGCTGCCCAACCTGTTGAGCTCATCCAGCTTTTGTACGTGTTAATTTGACCAGAGCGTCCGCAGTGTACTTTGTGTTTACTAGATGTAAAGTGGGACTTTGCCAGCTGGTGGCATAGTAGGTCAGCTGGTGGCGTAGTCAGCGCTGGACTTCGGGGTGAGAGGTCCCGAGTTCGAAACCAGCCAGCTCCCTTGCACACTTGCCATCCATGCTGGGTTAAGAGCTGGTGATCTCTTTTCAAAAAACTCACCCAGCAGAAGGTAATGGCAAACCACTGCTGTAACTTGCCTCGTATGTCACAGCAGCATGGAAGGAAATTGTCTGCTAACTGGAAAAAAATCTGGATGTGACATACCTCTAAAGCTGAACAGTATATTATTAGCAAGTTGGAGGAATAACTTATGTGACAAAGGGATAGAGGTACGTACTGCAGAAGGAACACCAAAGGTTGGGAGACGCTAAAAGCGGAGTGTGAGTGGGTGGATGGGCTTTGAAAACAAGAGCAGGAAAAACAACGTAAGCAAACCAAGGCCGGCCCAGATAGGAGAGAAGGACAGGAACATCAGTCTAAAGTTCAAAATGATAGAGAAACAAGGGATCCCGAACCCATGTCTGGCATACCGACCCTGTTTGAGGACAGTGACCGTGATGATGAGTGGGCACCCACCGTACCCCCCACCTTACCAAGGGCCAAGTGCACCCAGTGCTCCCGAACCCCAATCCTCCCAGTATTCAGATACAATGGCTGCTCGGGTAAAACAGCGGCGGCAGGTAAGGGAAGGTCCCTATACCCTGATATCCTGAAAGGGAAAACTGAGGATTATTCCGTGACAGGGAGGGAAGAATCCAATAAAACCCCAGAGTTAATGGCTCCACAAAGACAATTGCCCACCCGAATGCTGCCCAATCCATGAGCAGTAGGAGGGACAGCTCTCAGTGATTCCTGTGTATGCAGCCTGGAAGCCTCAAGAAATGATCATTATCATGAATCAGGCCCCAGATAGAAAAGAAAAACCATCACAGTTTGCTCACTATCTCCTCAGTACTATACAAATGTTTAATGCAACCCCGCGAGATTTATTCGGTCTCTGCTGCGTTTTTTCTCACAGCTGATGACGGCCGGAAATGGAAGGCAGAATTGAGATACAAAACATATCAGGAGTTACAGGCGGGAAACCATAGTGAGAATGAACAGACAGACCAGATTATTCAAGCCTTGGAAAGGGCTCTCCAGCAACCTGCAAACATCACTAAAGTACTTGAATGCAAACCTAAGCCTGGGGAATCGGGACCAGACTATTGGGTGCGATTTGTGGCCTGCTATGGCACTTTGGCAGGAGACCAAGCCTTTAATGATAGGAATCTGTCCCCCCAGTTTAATGCTTCATTGCTCCAATGCTTACCAACTAAGTTAGCCAACATGATTCAAACAAATAATATGCATTGGTCTGACAATGACCGAAATTGAATGCAACGAGTTTTGACATCCAGCTTTTGAATCCTGATCAACCCCGAAGGGAACTAATGTTGAAGGTGAATATGTTCAGCGGGAAGAAGAACACGAGCGGGCTACATCTGGGGATCAGAAATGGGAACAAAAACCTCCCAAGGGACAGGTGGGGACAACAACCCGTTTAGAAATTGACAAGTAAGGATGCTTCCTACCATGAGTACCACCCCTCAGGAAGAGCCTAATGTAATATTGCAAATTGCTGGAATTCCAATTCCGTTTATGATTGATACGGGGGCAACCACAACCACTCTCGACCAGGAAACAGTATCCGAAGGGATTCCAACTATCAGACGCCTCAATCACTCTGTCTGAGTTTGAAGGCACGGAACGTATGTATTCGCATACCCAGCCACTGCAGGTGGAATTCCAGGGGAACCAGTGTGAGGTTTCATTTACAGTCACCACCAGTCTGGAGTGTAATCCAGCAGGGAGAAACTTGCTCTGTCCGTTGGAAGTCGAGATTCTATGCACAGACAAGGGTATCACCCTGGAACTAGTGAACAATCGACAGCTTCCCCATTTCCAACCCCACAGTGGTGGGCACTTAATCTGGACTCCACTGCGTGTGAACCCCTTCTGCCAGTGGCCGACCCTCATGTGATTTTGCGCTATGACCCAACTGAGGAAAGCCAATATTATGCACCCCTCGGGTGACTGGAGAGGTGAAAGGGAGCGAGGGCAGTGCATTACTGGCCAAAGTTCTGGATTTCCTTTGGTGACAGACAGGACTGGTGGTTCCCCATACCACTGTTAGGGTTTGCCCTGGGTTCAAGCCTAGGGTTCCTTGCTTTACACCCTGACAAAGCAAGCCTCCAGCACTGAGGGAAACTGGCAAGCCTTGGCCATGGGCTAACTCCAATACTGGAAGAAGCTGCAGGTGAGGACGGGACATCTGGTAAGACACTCTTTCAATATTGACTGAACCCAAGATGTTGTACCCTGAATATTAAAATGTGAATACCTATTTAAATATTATTTATTCTTTCTCAGTTAAAGAATCTGAATGTATTGTTTCTCTCGATGTAGAGAAAGCTTTGACAGGGTGGAATGACCTTATTTGTTTTAGGTCTTGGAGAAGTTTAATTTTGGTCAGGGATTTATTTCCTGGATCAAACTGATTTATCAAGCCCCGATAGCTGCGGTTACAATGAACAATAAAAAATCTCCTGATTTTACATTATATAGAGGAACCCCTCAAGGTTCTCCTCTTAGTCCTTTATTATTTAATTTGGTTTTAGAACCACTTGTTATTGCTCTTAGGGATTCTAACTCTGTTCAGGGTATTAAGAGAGGGGATAAAGTACATGAGGTTTCACAAATGATTTATTAGTTTACATTTCAGACCCTAGGAAATCTATTCCTTCTATGATATCTATATCTAATGAATTTAGTATTTTCTCTGGATATAAATTAAATTTACAAAAAAGTGAATTATTTCCTATTAATAACTATTCTGATTATTATGATCAAATACTTTTATATTGCTAAAATGATTTTACCTATCTTGATATTAAAATGACAAACTTTTAAAGATTTATATAAGTATAATTTTCTTCCTCTAATTGAATATACACAACAAACGCTTTTCAAATGGTCGCCTATGACGATATCATTAATTGGTCGAATAAATGCTATAAAAATGGCAATTTTACCGAAATTTTTATATATGTTTCAAGCTGTTCCATCCTTTGTCCCGAAAACGTTCGATAGAATAGATTCTATGATCCTGTCATATATCTAGACTGAGTAAACCTTCATTGCAAAAATTATAAAAAGATGAAGGATTGGCATTACCAAACTTTAGATTTTATTATTAGCCAATTAATATTCATTATATCACTTTTTGGATTTGTGGTATAGATAATCAGGACTGTCCTTCATGATTGCATTTGGAGGAGAACTCGGTAAGGGGGTTTTCTTTGGCTTCTTTACTGGAAGCTCTTCTTTCTTTTTTGTTCTCTAGGATTGGTAGACAAGATCTTAGTCCCATTGTTAGACATACATTAAAAATTTGGTTTCAGTTTCACAGATGTTTTGACTTAAATAATTTTGTTCTCTCTAGTAATATCCATCTTAACTACTTTTTTAAACAATCAATTCTGGATAAGGCCTTTTTAATATGGCAAACTAAGGGAATAAAAACTTTTTTTAGATTTGTTTTTAGAGAATTGTTTAATGTCTTTTTCGCAGCTAGTGGATAAATATGATATATCTAATGCACCATTTTTTAGATATTTACAAGTTAGGATTTTTTTTTTAAAACGCAATTTGTTATCGAATTATCTATTTGCTCATTCACCAAATATGATAGATGCTATTTTTCAGCTTAAACCATTTCAAAAAGGATTGATAGCCATCAAATATAAACAGCTAATGAATTTACGAACTATGTTTGATGGTAAGGTTAAACGTGCTTGGGAATTGGAACTTCAGGAGTCACTTTCAGATGATCAATGGAATAAAATTTATCATTTAGTTAACAATTCATCTATGTGCGCCCATCACTCCTTGATTCAGTTCAAGGTAGCATGCGTCAAAAGATAAACTAGCGCATATTTTTTCTAATATAAATCCCACCTGTGATAGATGCAACACAGAGGTGGCCATCTTAACTCATATGTTTTGGTCTTGTATAAAGTTAAATAATTTCTGGAGAGATGTTTTTAGAACGTTATCAAAAGTCATAGGTTTCTACCTACAAGCTAATTCACTTACAGCAATCTTTGGGAAGCAGGAAATGTTTCAACTTTATTGGCTAGGACAGCTATGTTGTTGTATTGGAAAGATCCTAATCCACCCACGGTTTTTGCTTTGGCTCTCCTCCATTATGTCCTGTTTAAGCTTGGAGAAAACTAGAAGTCAGATGTTTGATACACCTTTTAAATTTGAGCAACCTGGCGACCTTTCATTCAATATTTTCATATGATTGTGGCGGCCCACACATGCGGGACTCGAACCTCCATCGGTAGCAGTGGGCAGACATGCGGTAGTGTGTTTGGAACTACCCACTCAGGATGGACTTTCCGGGGACAGTCTGATGTCACGTCCGCCCCGCGGTTTGCAAGGGCCCCTGGAAGGAGAGATTTAAGCACGCGATTTTGATTCAGTAAAGGCATTCTGAGTTCAGCTCTCTCTGCCTCCGTGTGTTCCTTTAGTAGTGCGTTGCATGCGACTACATGATCTAATTTTTCTTTTTCAGGTAATTTTTTTCTTCTCCGCGAACTTTCAGATTTGACCAGAAGGATTTTTCCTTTTTTTTGTAATTATATCCTCCAAATGGACTGCCAGTCCTCCTTTTTTTTTTGTTTTTGGTTAGTGGGTTTTCTTTCTTTCTCAATAATAGAAATTTTGAGTCTTTTTGTATGAATTGTTAAAAGGAGTTGTGGTTCCTTTTTCTTATATTAGTTCAATATTATGCAGCGCTGGGCAATTTTAGGCCACAAAGTCAGCTCAGCCAACTGGCCCCCACCCCCCCCCCCCTGTCTGGATCACCGTGAAAGAAAGACAGACTCTCCAATCCATTCCGCGATATCCCCTCAAGCCCAGCGGAACAGGCTTGTGCTCCTGCACAGTTTTTACCAATATTGGATGATTATATACATAATTGTATACACCCGGGAAACGAGGGAATGGTTGGTAACCTGCAACTTGCACACCGGGTACGACTCCCTTGCCAGGTTGATCTTTTTCGTGTCTACAAGTTGATTTTATTGAATTGCCTAGAGTATGTTGCTCTTGATAATGCTTAGTTATTATAGATGTTTTTAGTAGATGGACTGAAGCTATTCCAGCTACCAATAATACTGCTATGACTGTTGTGAAGGTATTCTTACGGGAAAAAATTCCCAGATTCCCAGCATCTACGGCCTGCCAGAGATGCTGAGCTCTAACAATGGCCCACACTTTGTGGCGAAAATAAATGAAGAGGTATGTAATGAACTAGCTATCAAGCAACAATTCCACTGTGTACACCACCCACCTGGCATAGTGGAAAGAGCCAATGGCACTCTGAAGAGTAAATTGGCCAAACTAACAGTTGAAACTGGACTCACTTGGTTGAAGGTCCTACCGTTACCCCTATTCCACATGAAGGTTACCCCACGGGGAAAACAGTGTTGTCACCAGCTGAAATCATTTATGGATGGCCCATGAGGACACCCTGGGGACCAAGACCTTGTGTACCATTGCTCTCAGAAAGTCTACCAGCAGAATTGGATATGCATAGCCTAAGGCAGGGGTCAGCAACCTTTACCACTGAAAGAGCCACTTGGACCCGTTTCCCACAGAAAAGAAAACACTGGGAGCCGCAAAACCCGTTTGACATTTAAAATGAAATAACACTGCATACAACGTTTTGTTTTGCCTTTGTGCTATGTATAAACAAACTATAATGTGTTGCATTTATGAAATTGATGAGCTCCTGCAGAGAAAACGAAATTACATTTCTGCATGCAACAAAAACATTTTGAACTCCGAAAATAAGACGTTGGGTTGAAGGTTACTTTTAAGTAAAATACTCAACGTCTATTTGAGTCCTTCTTGTATTTATGAAAAACACTAAACTTAAATTTGCCGCCAGCAGCAAACCAAAAATAACGTCAGCCAGCTGTCAACCTGAAAAATAAAAGGACTATTTCACTGAACAATGAAAACATATGAATATACGTAAAATAATAGGCAATTAAAATATTTATCATACTTGGTCAGGTTGACTCACACCTGACAATGCAGTCGTATTCGGTAGGGATGGATCGATGCTTAGGGGAGTGACCGGGAAGGATAATGTGTTTTTTTCCTCTCTGAACTCACAGAAGTGTTTCCCAAACGATGTTTGCATTGCGATGATTGCAGAATGTAAATACTCCGAATTTATCATGTCGTGACCTTGTTTGAACTCTCTCAAATTGGGGAAGTGAGACAATGTGCCTTTCTGTAAATCTCTGGCAAGCACTGTCAAATTGCGCTCGAATGCCAAAACATCCTCCAACATGTGCAGGGCTGTGCGTCCTTTCCCCTGAAGAGCTGTGTTCAGCGTGTTCAGGTGCGCTGTCATGTCTACCATGAAGTGTAGCTTTTTCAGCCCTTTGCTGCCCAGGAAAGTTTTCACTTCTTCCAGACACGCGACAAAGCGTTTCAGCACCTCCCCTCTGGACAGCCAGCGATAAAAACACGTTGTAGCGGTGTGCTACACGCAGTCAGTAAACTGCAGTCAAAGATAGCTTTATTCGAACTAAACAGCCTTGCTTTTAAGCCTCCCTCAACCCGCCCCCCATGGGCGCGGATGCTGCAAAAGATACGTACTCACAAACCCCCGTAGGCTATCTCCCTTAGCCTGAACGCTGGCTAATTGTGAGCCGGTTCGGATGTGTCAAGAAATGGGTCGCCACAACGTCTTATTTAGATTATACAAGATCACCATAATCTTCAAATTTAGAATTACATTTCAAAAACTAACAAACCAACATAAAATACATTTTAATTAAATACTGACCAATTATTTCCCAAAGCAACAGGGAGCCGCAGCACAGACATAAAAGAGCCACATGTGGCTCCGGAGCCGCGGGTTGCCGACCCCAGGCCTAAGGAAAGGGATGGGGAAATATATTTCCCAACTAACTAAAATTCTCCAAGCATTACATTCACAGGTACAACAGGCTTACAAGGAAGAGAACTAACCCGCAGAGAGAAGTGACAATCCCACCATAGAACCTGGGAATTTTGTCCTGTTCAAGAACTGGGATTGAGGGAAACTCAGACCTTGGTGGAGAGGACCATATCAGGTGTTACTGACTACTCTCATGGCTATGAAACTGAAGGGGCAATCTCGGTGGATACATCGAACAAATGCCAAACGTGTTACTAAAGGAACTGAGCAGAAGGACTCTCTCAGACTAAAGGAAGAAGTATTGGTTGATAGTGGTGTTCGTGTTTATGCCTTTGAAAGGGCTCACCCCAGCATCTGGGCGCCCCCATGTTAACACCTTTTTGACTCTCTGTCACACCTATGCCAAGCAGGTATACTAGGAGCCTGCTGGGTTTGTGCCAAAATTTCACAGCATGGTAAAACTATGATGTCAGTAATCCCGCTCAAACAGAGTGAGGAACTCTCAGCCTGGGCTTTCTCAAATAACACCCAGGGAAGTGAGGTGTGGATCTGAAGTCCAGACAGAGGTGACTGTGGCTGTCAGTGTTTTGAGGGATGGTATCTCAGGCTTCCACCAAACCGAACCTCATATACTGGGAAACATACATCCTGGCCATACCTGCAGGTGCCCAACAGCAGAATAGTAAATGCCACCTGTTACTGTAACTTCCAGGGAGGGGAAGATGCAGCCTTTCTGGGAAATAGCAGCTGTATCACCTATACCACAGCAAACTCTCCCTGATCTGTAAATGGCATCCACTGAGTGTGTGCAAATTGGGCCTATGTATGGTTTCCAAGGGAAACTGCCAGTAGATGGGATCCACATAGTTCCAGCAAAGGGTGGACCAGCTGTTGTTATCTAGCATACTTAGTACCCCACCTGAGAGTCATAGCCCAGCTGCAGGATCATCCCCCCATTGGAACAGGCAACGGAGAGATATAACTGAGACTGAGGGATTTTAGATGACCACTTTTCCCTCCTATGGAGCTGGACAATAATAGTGCAGGGGCCCTGACAGAAACACAGGCCCAAGTAACAGAAATATCCACTGAAATGACTGCAATCCGGTAAACAGTCCTACAGAATCATATGGCTTTTGATTTCATTCTGGCAGGAAAAGGAGGAACATGCACCATTATAGGGTGTTATGTCCACAGCCCCCTCCTTTGTGAGAATCGCAAGAGCACTAGTTGGGGGGGGGGGGGTCAGTAGACACAGGAAGTGGGAGAGAGAGAGAGAGAAGTGCTGAATACCGCATTCCACTGTGATGCAAAATAAGGTGACATTGACTATTGTCTCATGGAGACCACGTGTAAAGCCCTCGGGCAAAGTGGGCTGGTTGAGAGAGAGATTGCATCATCCCAACCTGATTGACATCGGAGACCCCGTGAGGACGTATAAAGGAGGGTCTGGGGGGGACAACCCCTTGAGACGCACCAGAAGATACGCTAGTGATCCCTTCGTAGCGGGAAGCCATTTTGAAGGAAGCCACGTGCGTTAGATTCTGGGCCTGGAATCTGTGGCTGGAAACACGGAAAACCATTTTTAGCTAGCAACAGGGAAGCCCGCTTCCCTGATTCAACGGATTTGCTTCATAAAGATCCGGGCAAGTTTTTCTTTTCTCACCAATCTCTCTCTCTCTCCAACAAGTGAAAACCCAGCGCCCCCCCGCCCCCGAAAGCCAGAAGCCTGCAGGAATTTGAGTGACTTTTATATTTCCATCGGACACTATATTATCCCCGAGACAAACGATCGAGTTGTTTCTTATTGATGGTTATTATTAGACCCGCACTTTTAGATTAAGTAGTGACTACGTATATTTGAGTGCTTGTATTAATCTTACGTTTGTGCCCCTTTCATAAATAAAGACTTTTAAAAATAGTACCATCAGACTTCAACCGACCTCTCTATCTTTGCTGGTAAGTGATCCCGTTACGGGATTTCATAACAGTTGGGGGTTTTCGTCTCAGGATTTGACACCAAATTGGAGGGCCAGTGAATCAGGCTTGTAGGTCCAAAACTTGGATCTGGTTACACGAATAGCCAGACGGGAAACCAGCAAAGATGGACGTGGGGGAATTTATAGAAAACCCGACTCTGGAGGCGTTGGAGGGGCCTCAAAATTGGATTTGATAAAATTGGCGAAGGAGTTAAACCTTACAGGGGTGAGGTTGTCGATGAAAAAGCGGGAGGTGCGAAGGGCAATAACTCAGTATTATATTGGGAAGAATGTGCTTATAGCTGAGGTATTGGAAAATATCCCTGAAAAGGTACCAGCTAGTGGAGCAGATCAGTTAGAGATGGAAAAATGGAACATGAAATTAAGTTAAAAGATCAGTTAGAGTTGGAACATGAAATCAAGTTAAAAGAGCTGGAAGCAGCCGAGAGGGAGAAGGAGAGGGCCGAGAAGGAGAAGCAGAGGAAGCATGACATGGAGATGGAGAAGTTGAGGCTAGAGCAACGAAGTCAGGGGTCGGACCGAGAGGAGCGGTTTGATGTCAGTCGGGCATTGAGGCTAGTACCCCCGTTTGAGGAGACGGATGTTGATAGTTACTTTTTGCTTTTTGAAAAGGTGGCAGTGAATCAGAAGTGGCCAAAAGAGCAGTGGGTGGCGTTGTTACAAAATGTATTAAGAAGGAAGGCCCAGCGGGCATATGCGGCGTTGTCCACAGAGGGGGAAGGGGAAGAGAAATATGACCAAGTAAAGGTGGCCATTCTCCAGGGTTACGAGCTAGTACCGGAAGCATATAGACAAAAGTTCAGAAATTTACGGAAGGGGTGGAATCAAAAGTACACTGAGTTGGCCCATGAGAAGGGTGTGCTCTTGGACCGTTGGTGCACCGCAGAAAGTGGATGAGGATTATGGGCATCTCAGGGAGTTAATGTTGATCGAGGAATTTAAAGGTTGTGTTCCGGAGGAGATCCGGATGTATTTGAATGAAAGCCCGAATAAGTCCCTCTCAGAATTTGCTAGGTTCGCAGATGAATATGCCCTAACCCACAAGACAAAGTTTCCCCCGACAAAAAGTTACCCGAGAGAGCGTAGGGAAAGCCCGCCAGCGAAGGGAGAGATTCAACCGGGAGCTAGCAGGAAAATTGAGGATGAGAGGCCAGAAACCAGGAGATTTCCTGGTTTGACATGTTTCAATTGTGGAAAAGTGGGACATGTTGCATCTAAATGCCCCGCTCCGAGGAGGGAGCCAGAAAAAGGCAAAGCAGCTATCCCTATAGGCTGTATTGCGTCGATCAGGAAATCGACGAGAGGGCCCCGGGTAGATGGAGTACAGGAGGGGCGTGAGACGTTTAGTTCCGAAAGAACCGTGTCTGTGAAGGAGGGAGACACACCCGTTCCCGTACGAATCTGGAGAGACACGGGGGCTGAGCTGTCGTTGATCAGCAGTAAGGTACTAGAATTTGGTCAAAAAACGAGCATGGTAAAGGTAGAGGGGATCAGCAAAAGAATAGAAATGGTGGCTTTACATGAGGTCATTATGGATTGTGAGCTGGTGTCTGGACCCGTTGAAATAGGGGTGCCATCCGAGTTCCCGAGAACTGACGCAGACGTCCTTCTCGGTGACGATTTAGCAGGAGGTAAGGTTTGGGCAGCCATGATGCCGACCCGCCGACCGGCGAGTGTGGTAGCCCCGCCCCTAGAGTCCCAAATCTATCCCGCATGCGCGGTCACTCGCAGCCTGTCAAGAAAGGCAGCTGAGAACGAGAGCAGTTTAAATCGGGCCAGGTTTGATTTGGCCGAGACGTTTCTACCGACCCTGTACCACGAGGGTTTAGAGGGTGGTAAAACGAATAGTAAAGTGAAAGAGGAGAAGGGAGCGGAGGTAGATCTGCCTTTAGCGAGCAGTAAGGTCCTAGAGGCAGAAAATAAAGATGCGGAACCGATAGAGCTGTTAAAAGGTCCAGGGTTGGACCTGGATGATCTATCTGGATTGGCAGAACTGTTTGAGGAAGTTGAAACTTCTAAAGGTGTTCCCGATAGTGAAATGAGGGCAGCCCTAGATGAAAAGGGTGCCCTTACCTCGAGGAAGTCTACTGGGTTGGCAGATGAGGTTGTTTCAGCCCGCGGGGTTGAGTTTACTCCAGAAGGGAGTTGCCCAGAGAGTGCCTGGGAGAAATGGGGGAACTTGGGAGTTTAAAAAAGGTACGGGTATTGAAAGCCTGGAAGAGGCCAATGTCCCGTTTGAGTGTGTCCAAGATGGGGATGCACGTGGTGCTGAACCTGGTAACGGAGCTCAGAAGAAGACTTGGTTCAGTGGAAAAAGGGTTAACCTTGGTAACCGTGGGAAGTGTGAGTTCCCCGGTGTTTGTACTCGAAGGTGGGTTCACAGTTAATGCAGAATTTAAGAATGGGGGGATGAGGATTATTATTGAAGAAAACGGAAAGTCTGTAGTTCCCAAGTCAAATGAAGAAATTTTAAACCTGGCAGATCGCTCACAGAGTGAGCCGGGAGATAGCGGGGCCCCCACTCTATTGTTATGTCAGGATGGGGTGTGAAGAGGCCGAATTCGAAATGCTACTTGAACGAAGAGTTCGAATTAAAAACCAATAGCCTAAAGGGTCCTGACGAAAGGGCTAGCCACCTGGGTAAAATTAAAGAATTGGGTGGAAATGGTCTAAGTTTGGGGCATGGTGTTGATAAAATAACCCCTATGAATGAGGTGGGCGGGAGTTCACCATGCCAAATTACTCAAGTTCCCCACGGGGGGACTCACCGGAAAAGAGGCGACGGTTAATGGGGATGCCATTTTAAACAGCAAAGCAGGTTGTACGGGATTGTGCCAAAGCCTGTGAATAATAAAGACAGCCCCTTGGAGACCAGCGGTTAAGTAAAACGACCGAAACGATTAGTATTCGCATAAACTTTTGTAGATGCACCGAAGCTAAGATCACACCTCCTTAGTTTTGTTGCTGAAGGAAAGAAATAAAAAAAATAGGTGGTTATTAAATTGAAGTCTGATGACTTTAGTACGGTACGCGATGTTAAGATATTAAAGAAAGGGACACTGTAATCATTAACTGTTTAGATACTAACTTGAATGTATAACGGTAGTACTCTGTGAAAAGAAAAGCTTGTGTATTGTGTTAGATTCAAAAATCCTGTAAGACTCTGTACGAATCCATTTTTTTTACCGCTGGTAAAAACCTTTAAGAGGGGAGGTGTTATGTCCGCAGCCCCCTCCTTTGTGAGAATCGCAAGAGCACTAGTTGGGGGGGGGGTCAGTAGACACAGGAAGTGGGAGAGGGAGAGAGAGAGAGAGAGAGAGAGAGAGAGAGAGAGAGAGAGAGAGAGAGAGAGACGTGCCGAATACCGCGATGCAAAATAAGGCGACATTGACTATTGTCTCATGGAGACCACGTGTAAAGCCCTCGGGCAAAGTGGGCTGGTTGAGAGAGATTGCATCATCCCAACCTGACTGACATCGGAAGTATAAAGGGGGGTCTGGGGGGGACAACCCCTTGAGATGCACCAGAATACAGGCTAGTGATCCCTTCGTAGCGGGAAGCCATTTTGAAGGAAGCCACGTGCGTTAGATTCCGGGCCTGGAATCTGTGGCTGGAATCACGGAAAACCGTTTTTAGCTAACAACAGGGAAGCCCGCTCCCCTGATTCAACGGATTTGCTTCATAAAGATCCGGGCAAGTTTTTCTTTTCTCACCAATCTCTCTCTCTCTCCAACAAGTGAAAACCCAGCGCCCCCCCCCCCCCCCCGAAAGCCAGAAGCCTGCAGGAATTTGAGTGACTTTTATATTTCCATCGGACACTATATTATCCCCGAGACAAACGATCGAGTTGTTTCTTATTGATGGTTATTATCAGACCCGCACTTTTAGATTAAGTAGTGACTACGTATATTTGAGTGTTTGTATTAATCTTACGTTTGTGCCCCTTTCATAAATAAAGACTTTTAAAAATAGTACTGTAGCGGTGTGCTACACGCAGCGCTAAAATTACGACACGGAGTCGGTAACTGCAGTCGAAGGAAAAAACTTTATTCAAAAACTTCAGCCTCACTTTTAAGCCTCTGTCAACTGGCCCCCCCATGGCGCAGAGGCTCCAAAGCTCTGTGCTCGCAAACCCCCGTAGGCTATCTAATTGTGAGTCGGTTCGGATACGCTAGGAAATGGGTCGCCACAGTACCATCAGACTTCAACGGACCTCTCTATCTTTGCTGGTAAGTGATCCCATTACAGGATTTCATAGCAAGGGAAAGAGTGCTGAACCTGCATACCCAACAAATCTAGTAATATATCATTCCTTTCTGAGCACATAACCCAGGAAATACAAAATATTCATAACATAGGACAGAGGTTGCACGGGTTTGGCAGCGGGACAGGATGATGGTCGTTTGGGAACTTCTTCGGGGATATCGGTGGTATACTATTACATTGTGGATATCACATTGTACTTATTGTGTTATGAATGTACCACAGCTCTGAGGGGCCGGAGGGGCGGGAGCAGCCCCCTCCTTCCGGAGAATCACAAGAGCACTATTAATTCAGGTCTCGGACCCAGGCAAATGAGAGACAATGTAATGGTTTTGGCCAGGGCTCTTAGAGACACCTGTGCTGAGGGCATGACCCTGCTACGTGACAGCTACCACGGATATGGACCCCCTCGGGCAATGTGGGGGTGGGGATTGCATCACCCTACTTTGATGGACATCTACAACTCTGCAAGTCAAGATAAAAGGGGACTGCAGAAGGCGGTACCCCAGAGAGACGCACCAGAAGGACTCGATCGCTCAACGCTCCCGTGATAGCTGGAAGCCAGTCAAAAGCAACGTGCGCTCCGTAACTTCTCTGCCTGGGGAGCGGGTGGCTGATAATACCGAGAAGGACTTCGAACTAATAACAGGGAAACAATGCTCCCCTGATTCAACAGTGTTGCTTCATCAAAGACCCGGGCAAGTTTTGTCGTTTCTCCTCACTCTCTCTGAAACACGTGAAACCAGCGATTCCCCAAAAAGACTGAAGCCTGCAGACTTCTGAGTGACTTTTATATTTCCAACGGACAATATATTATCCCCCAGACAACAGTCAAGATTATTTCTTAATGATGATTATTGCTATACCCGCGCTTTAGATTGAGTTTTGCCGATGTATATGTTCTGAGTGTTTGTATTAACCTTACTTTTGTGCCCCCCTTTATGAATAAAACCGTTCGAAAATAGTGCCATCAGACTCCAACGGACCTCTCTATCTTTGCTGGTGAGTTATCCAGTTACGGGATACGTAACTGTAACTGCAGTCATTCTTACATTGCAAAGCTTGTGGCCTCTGGTGGCTAGCTGCCGTAGGATCCGGTTGTAACCTTTGGGCCCTGAGAGTTATTATGAAATGATAAAATGAGGGAATCAGGAATTGAAGATACATAAAAAAATAATTTTCAACCTAATGGCTAAAAGACTAATTGGGACTGAACACGAATTATTGAACTGAAGTAAACTCTGTCTTCAGCAGTTAAAAAAGTAACTGGCTTACACTAGTTTCCTTTTAATTGGCAGAGAGACATTGAGAATTTGATAAACAGAGGTTTCTAGTGATGTCATCGTCAAGAATGGCAGCTTAAGTCACCAGCTCCTCCGGAAAAACGCATATTAACCCATCAAATATAATATTTTTCGAAAAATATTTGAACTGAAAAGAGGGGCGAGAATGGGGAAAAAGAATGGAAATTAAAAAAGCGACACTGCGGAGCTTGCGTCCAAGAGGAGTGCAGTGAGTGGCTCTCCTACCCGACCGCGTGCTAGTGACGTGGGCGCCAGGCCTCGTTCAGGCGAAGTGGCGAATATCTTCGAAATCCCGAAAGAAATAATGGAGGTCCAGAAAGATATAAAGCAGCAGCTCCATGATATTAAGTCAGAGCTCACCAGCGTTAATCAAAAAACAGCGGTGGCAGAGACTCGAATTGAGAAGGTGAAAGATCGTGTTCAAAACGTGGAACGGATACTGAGCAAGACAATAAAAATAATACATCACCAAGAAGATAAACTGCTTGATCTGGACGGAAGATCATGGCAGAAAAAATCAGAATTTACAACGTTCCTGAAGGAGCAGAGGGCTTGTCTATGACGGAGTTTGTTGGAAAGTTACTGCTAGATCTTCCGCCGGCTATGCAGCTGGAAGTCGAAAGAGCCCACTGTGCATTAGTCCCAGAACCTACCCAGGATAGAAAGCCACGCTCAATAATAATTAAATTCCCTCGGTACAGCACCAAGATAGAGATTCTACGAAGGGCCTGGGGTAAGAAGAGAGTGATTTTAGAGGATAAATTAATATATTTCGACCAAGGTTACCCCCCCCCCCCCCGCGGTCCTCCAGAAACACAAAGAATACCCCGAAGTAAAGCGAGTACTAAAGCAAAATAAGATTAGATTTCAAACTCCATACCCTGCTAAACTTTGAGTGTCTTATGACAACGGGACGCGGTTGTACCAGTCTGTGGAAGAGGTGACTACAGACATGAAGGCCAGAGGGTTGCCCCTCAGGATGACCAAAATAAAGAAAAGCCTGGCTGCGGAATTATCCCGCTCCGCTTGGGAAATAATGTGAGAATCAAGAAGGCAGGAGACGGGAGGAGGCTGAGAGAAATATATCAGGAAGAGACCAGGTGTTTCCCAAAGACGGTTTGGCTAACTTTAAAAATGTTGAGAAGCTAAATGGAAGCAAAAGTACATGGTGATATACCTATCTCAAGAAATACTTATTATAATGTGGATTTTATATTACTTAGTTGTTATTCTTTATTCGCTCACTTCCTTCTTTTCCCCACAAAAATGAGAATATATATTTATGTGTGTATGTATGTAATGTGTGTGTGTGTGTGTGTGTGTGTGTGTGTGTGTGTGTGTGTGTGTGTGTGTGTGTGTGTGTGTGTGTATATATATATATATATATATATATATATATATATATAGATAGGAGTACACAGGGAAATTTATGTGTAATGGATTTATTCACTTACTTTTATGAATACTGCAATGGGGGCCCTCAATTCACAAGTAGGAAGGGTTATCCCCCACAGCTAGACATTTCCTCTAGCTCAACGCAGCGTCAACTACTAGAGACCTCAGCCTTGGAATCACACGCTCGTTGCCATTTTTGTTATTATTTGCGTTTCTTGGTTCTTATTTGCTCAGGGAGTAGATCAATTCAGTTTTATTCTAATTTCAATGATACATTGACAGATAAATACAGATGACTAAGGACAAGGTAAAATTCATTTCTTTTAATGTCACTGGGCTATTAAATCCAATCAAACTTAAGAAAATTTTATCCAAAATGAAAAAAGAACAAGCCCATTTAGTATATTTACAGGAAACTCATTTAAGTGATAATAAGCATTAAAAAACTAAAGAGAATGGGTTTCACTAATCTGGTTTTTTTCTTCATATAAATCAGGACATAGGAGAGGAGTTGCTATTCCTATCTCAAAAAAGCTAAATTTTGAAAAAAGTATTCAAAATGGGAGATAAAGAGGGCAAATATATTCTGGTAAGGGGGAATATAGACGGCAATATAGTTACTCTATTGAATATATACGCACCCCCGGGAAGTGATATTGGCTTCTTTCAGAAAATTACTGATATTATGGTAATGGAAACAGAAGGTCTCCTGATATGTAGGGGAGACTTAAATTTACAATTACAACCAAACTTAGTCTCTTCCAATAGAAAAATCTTTACATCAGAAAGTTAATACACTTTTTGAGGATGTTGGTTTAATTGATATATGGAGGGAACTTTTCCCTGACAGAAGGGATTACACTCATTATTCTGCTCCCCATTTTATATATACAAGAATAGACTATTTCATAACATTTGGAAAAGACAAAGACAAAATAAACACCTGTGGAATTGGGACAATAGATGTAAGTGACCGGGCACCTATATATTTATCTGTTGATTTTGACCTACAACCAAAGAATACTATTTGGAAACTAAATTCAAGTCTACTTAACGATCCGTAATTTAAGGAACAAATTAAAAAAGAAATTGGTCTCTACTTAGAATTTAATGATAATGGAGAGGTTTCACCTCCCATTTTATGGGATACTCTGAAGGCAGTCTTAAGAGTGAAATTTATAGCGATAACTTCATATAAGAAAAAAATAAGGAATAAAACATCAGAGGAATTACAAAATAGGCTGAAGGAACTAGAGAAAAAACACAAATTGAATTTGGCACAGGATTATATTAGCGGAAATTAAAAGAATTAGGAATGAAATAAATAATTTGGCTTCGCAAGAAATCAGGAAAAACAACGTTTCTGAAACAGAGACATCATAAAAGTGGATCAAAATCTATGAAAATACTGGCGTGGAATCTGAAAACAAAAGATAGCAGAAAATACAATTCATAGAATTAGGGACCCACGAATGAAAATGATAAAAAATAAGCTAAGTGAAATTCAAGAAGATTTTGAAGTGTTTTACAAAACCCTATATTCCAAAGTTCCAGGGGGAAGCATAACCCAAATTGACACCTTCTTGAATTTTCAAGAGTTACCCACTTTAGGCGAAGAACAAATTAGAACGATGACTGCTGACACAACTGAAGTTGAATTAAAAGCTGCAATTAGTAGGCTTAAATTAAGCAAGTCACCAGGATCAGATGGGTATACGACAGAGTGGTACAAAGAATTTAAAAATAAGTTAATTCCTATTTTACTCAAAAGGCACAAATGCCTTTTGTTGGAAGGAAGTGATAATCTCAGGTATACCGGAAGAAGGCAAGGATAAAATGGAATGCAGGTCATTTAGACCAACATCCGTTCTTAACGTAGATTATATATTATTTACCTCCATCATGGCCAAACGATTAGAGAAGTTTTTACCTATACTGATACGTAACGATCAGACAGGTTTTATACAACAACGCCAGACACAAGACAATATACGAAGGACACTTCACATTATGGAACATAGACAAAAAAAACCAAAATTGAAGCAATAGTGATAAGCGTGGACGCTGAAAAAGCATTTGATTCAGTTAATTGGAATTTTCTTGACAGGGTTTTACATAGATTTGGTTTCCAAGACACAATTATTAAAATTATACAGACACTATATGACAATCCTACTGCTAGGATTAAAATTAATGAATATTTATAAAATAGTCTTACCCTAGAAAGGGGCACGAGAAGGGTTGTGCATGGTACCAGTACGCTTCGCGTTATATCTGGAACCATTAGCTCAATACATCAGACAAAATGAAGATTATCAGGAGAATCGCTATTAAAGGGACAGAGCATGAATTGGCTTGTTATGCAGATGACATTTTGATCTATCTAGGGCAACCAACATACTCTTTACCTAAATTGATGCAATCCTTTGAACAATATGGTCAATTATCAGGATACAAGATCAACATAGATAAAACCCAATTACTTTCATATTATTATAGCCCACCAAGAGAAATTGAAAGTCGATACCAAGACCCTGGGCATGGCACACAGAGTCTTTCAAATATTTGGGCATCATTATGCCAAAAGATTTGGCAAAATTATCAGAATGTAATTATCAGCCTTTATATAAAAAAATTAAGGAAGATGTGGCAAGATGGAACCTGATTCCTTTTTCAGTCTAAGTTCAAGGATTGAGTCTATTAAAATGAATATACTGCCCAGGCTGTTATATCTCTTCCAGACCCTACCAACAGAGATTAATCAAAATCAATTCAATGAATGGAACAAGATGTTATCAAGGTATATTTGGCAGGGTAAAAGGCCTAGAGTTCATCTCAAAACTTTGCAATTAGCAAAGGAAAAGGGTGGATGGGGCTTACCTTCTCTTAGAGATTATTATTTTGCAGCACAGTTGAGAGCTGTGATATGTTGGTGCAACCCATCATATGACGCTCAAAGGAAAAACATTGAGGAGCGGTTACTTCCCATCCCCATACAAGCTATTTTGGCTGATAACAACCTGCAAAGGTACATAAATACTATTGATAACCCATGGATGAAATTGACTCTTAAAATATGGAAAACTACCATAAAAGAATATAATCTAGAGATGGATATTGCAATTCTTAAATGGTGTGCATATGACTTGGATTTTACACTAAATAAATTGGATGCTAGATTTAAGGACTGGACAGCTAAAGGAATAACAGTTCTTTGCAACATAATGAAAGAAGGAACACTGTTCAGTTTTGAAATGCTTAAAGAGAAACACATTGGAAAAACAAGATTTTTATCGGTATTTACAGATGCGACAATATGTTAATAAGACGCTTAAAAATGTAACCAAGGCAAAAACATGCTTGCTAGAGCTCTTTAGAAAAGCATATAATTCAGATAATGGTAGCAGAATCATTTCAAGCATGTATAAGGGGTTGTCAAATCGTAAAACACATTTGACTTCATACATTAAAACAAAATGGGAGAAGGAAGGAGGGATAATTATATTTGAGGAAGAACGGACAACAATATGTAGATATCATTGGAAGTGTACCGGTTCACAGAAATGGAGGGAGTTTGGATGGAAAAACTTGATAAGATATTTTATTACACCCTCTCAGAAATCCCATTATGATAGTAACCTCCCTGTTTGCTGGAGAATTTTTGGAAATCAAAATGCAAATCATTTTCATATTTTTGGGACTGCCCTGTTATCAAAAATTATTGGAGGGGCATACACAATGCCGTACATCTTTAAATGTGAAATACTCTTAGAGAGTAAGACCATATATTTTGGATATATACCTCAAGAATGGTTGAAAAGAGATAAATATTTAATGGATATACTGTTGGTGGCTGGTAAAAAGACTCTTACTAGGAAATGGTTATCACAGGAGAGCCCAACTTTAAATACATGGATGGAAATTACAATGGACATTTACAAAATGGAGAAGATAAGAGCATCTGTTAACCATAAGCTGGAACAATTTGATTCATACTGGGAAAAATGTTTTAACTACATAATGCCTCATAGGCTTGATTTTATTCTCACAAGTCAATGAATATGTTGTAAAAAAAATCACTCCCTACTTGTACATAGTTATTTCCTTTTGCTTGTTTTTTTCTTTCCACTCTTTTCTATAAGTGGAGATTTGTGACATATATGATTATGTGATATATATGTACAATGTCTGAAATACATCTTATGGAAATGTTTGTTTGATGAACTTCAATAAAAAAATAAATTACAGAGAATTGGATAAACAATATATATTTGTAAGGAATCACTGATAAGGACAGGAATGAACTGTAATTAAGTACTTAATTAATTAAGTACTAATTAAGTAATTAAGGACTGTAATTAAGTCAGGGCCTTGCAAAGGGAATAACTAATAAGGTCTAGACAGTATATTCATCTATATTCAAGGCTTGAGTTAGTGGACTCTCTTATCTCAGTAATTATTTTGCACCAACAGACTTGGTGGGCATACTAGTTCTAATAACAGCTTGCAACAGTAATGAGTGGACCTTACCATGTATAAATATACTGCTGTAACCGGACTGAGAGAGTCCACTTGTCAGAAGGTTGGCAGCACTGACATTGCTTCCCTTTGATAACTGGGTCTCAAACTCTTGCAAGAGAATCCAATGAACTGTGGTGCCGAAAAAGAACTGGTCTCCCGAGTTTTATTCAGATTCGACTTCAACAAAATTATCTATCAGATTTGACTTCAACAAAATTATCTATCAGACGGCTCCTGTACCCCTCCATCCCTGACCATGACTTGCTGGTTAAAACTCTTCCCTATTCCCTTCTTCTTTGCAAACTCCAGATACGCCATCAGATCCGATCTATTGTAAAGACATTTATATCCAGAAGAGGCTGAACCGTTCTCTGAGACCGAGGTCACTGACACCCCAGCGCCATCCCAATCTACACTCAGCCCATGACGCTAACAGCTCTTCCCAGACTCTGGGGCTTTGTAATAAACACAATGTTAACAGCAAAATTAGTCAGTAATTCACATGAACAGAGAATTGTTGCCTCCTGAAAGGACATCCCACTTTCTCACAAAAGAACCCCCACCCTCTCTCCCTTACCACACCCCCCCCCCCCCGACTACGGTCCCACGCCCTTCCCTCCACTCCCACACCCACAGTCCACCGATAACCTCTACCCATACACACAGACAGATCTCCTTCACCCCAAACCCCGTCCCAGCTTGGGAACCACAACTAACTGATCCTACAGCCCGGGCTCGGGCGGAAAGCTAAAACAGGAGCTGCAGGACCGGAGGGCCCGGAGCCTCCAGCCGTCCAACAGAACTCGGTCCCGGCCCTTTCCCACTGCAGCTGGCCCCCCGATTTACACAATCTCGGGATCAACCCCTTACTCACCGCTGCCCGAAGAGCAGAACCACCCGACACAACGACAGCTAGCACCACGCCTGCGTATTTAGCAGGAGGTTCGCGGCAGCACCACCGGTGCCCGGAAATCTGCACATCTCCAACAGTGTCGGAGCTTCCCGTAGCGCCACCAGTGGCCGGAGGGACAACGGAGAGGTAAATCACAAACACGGTAAAGTCTGCAGATGCTGGAAATTCAGGGCAACGCACACAAAATGCTGGCGGAGTTCAGCAGGTCAGGCAGCATCTATCGAAAAGAGTCAACAGTCGACGTTTCCGGTTGAGGTCTTTCTTCAAGACCGAGAAGGAAGGGAAGAAATATCTGAATTAAAACGGGGCCCGTGAGGAAGTGGTACCTGTGGTTCACATTGTCAGGGTGTTGAGTTTATCAGGAGACAAAGACTGCAGGGACGATAGGTTTTCTGTTGACTAATAGGTGGATCCCGCTGGCAATTCTGGTGTTGTGAACCGAATCTAGACAAACACCACGCTACCCATTCCACCAACAACACAGCACAGCCGGACGCATAACAGGGGGCTTCACAGTGATGAAACCCGTGATTAATGTTATTGCCCCACTGAAATCAGAAGAAACATCCATTAAGGTGTTTTTAAATACGAGCGCTCTCCCACAAAACCCTCATGCGCCTGACGTTACACATGGGTTCCCCACACCGGTGTTGTACGTCAGTAATGCGCTGCTGTGCTTGAGCTTTATCAGCTTAACGGCGGAGCTACTAATCGTGTGACCACCCTTCCTTCCCCCACCACTGACAACCGACACTTCAGGAGCTGCGCTATTACCATTGGTGTGAAGCGATATGGAGGCCGACCAGCGGAGTGAGCGATGGTCCCGCGGAAACTGTCCCCCGCACAGGTCCAACTCCACATCAGAGCTGAACAAACCCCAAAGTAAATGTCCCACTTTCTGATTTATTTCCATTTCCCTCCAAGAGAATTTGGGGGCGTTTGTGAAGCGTCTCCTGCAGCCGGAGTCTGATCTATCACTGTGAGGTAGGAGGAGACCACTCGGCCTGTTGGTTTAATGCCAATTCTCCGGCGTGGGAGGGGAAATTTTATTGAAAGGATGAAGATGGTGTGAGGGGGCGGACAGGATGTTTGTCCTGGTGGGGCCAGGAGCGTCTCATCTGTGGAAACGTCTGAGCCCACAGTGGTGGCGAGCAGAGGGATTCACCATTGGGGGGCAGACTGTTGACCTGCAAGTGGGGCCAATGGTCCGGGCAAAGTGACAATTATTTGGGCTTTATTGAGATTGTACCGGGAATCTTGGTGATCCAAGATGGCAGTGCGACATAGAGCATGGAGGAACATCGGGAAATCTCCAGGAAGATTTTCTTCATTGCTGCTGCTGCTGTGAGGTCCGGGACTCTGCTGGGAAGAACAGGCCCCCAGTCCTCCGGGTTGCATTGCCGATAGCCATTGGCGGAGCAGTCTTAATACGCTCAGCAGAGGATGGTGCTCGGAGAAGCTGTTCTGGAGGGAATGGTCGTTGGCTTGGAGGTTCGACGGACTCAGAGTCCGCTGCAGTCAGATCGCTTTCATTGTGTGCTACATCTGCGAGGCTGAGTCGGGTGGTACCGTGCAAGTCCATAGTGGGGGTATTCCCTTCCGCCACCGGCGTGGGATGGTGAGTCTGTCGGGACCCCGGGGACTTGTGGAAACTGTGTGGTGATTTCTTTTGAACTTACAGTCCTTTAACATCTTTGGACTTTTTTTTACTGTGCCCATAGTCTGTTTTTCATCAATTATGCTATTGTTTGCACTGTTGTAACTATGTGGTTTTGTGCAGGTCTTGTTTGTCTGGTGGGTTTGGAGCTCCTTTCCAGGGAACACGCTAAGACGGTAGCATGATATTAATATGCAGCAGCCTCTCGGGACTCTGGATTGGGGATTGCCAAACGTTATGTGGATTTTCTAGTGGAGTTTGTTTTGTCATATGCTTTTGTGATATCATTCTGGAGGAACGTTGTCTCATTTTTTAACTGCATTGCATTTGTGGTTTCTACGTGACAATAAACTGAATCTGAATATGGTGTAAAATACGGGTTATACAGACCAAAGAACAAACTGCCGGAAGAACTCAGTGGAGGAAAATGGACTGTTAACATTTCAGGTCAAGACCCTCTGGACTGAGAGTGGACGGGAAATAGTCAGAGAAAAGAGGTGGGGATGGGGCAAGGGCTGGGGAGTGAGAGGTTGATCCAGGTGAGGGGGGAGGTGGGAAGGTGGAAATAGTGACAAGGGTGTAAGGTGAGTGGTTGGGGCAACACGGGGCTGCAGAATATGAAAATTAATTGCATAGAGGTTTAACAAAGAGATTAGATAGTATTTGTTATAGAGAGTGCAATGACTGACCCCTGGAGTGTTGTGTCATTATCTGAAGGAAGATTTAATGTGATAACCCTTTCATTTAGAGAATCGCAGACTGAGAGGTGAACACATTGAAATGCACAACATCATTACTTGTTGAACCTGTCGTAGTTACTTGAAATGACCAGGAGATGCAGACAATCCTTCGAGAAGTTTAAACCTTTATTTGCAAACAAAGGCTGAGGCAATCAATGAACTTGTCACTGAAAGCCCGCCGAGCTCCAGTGTACAGCATTCTTTATAGTAATTTATTATCTTGATTACATTTCGGTATTATCAGCATACCCAATCATTCTTTAGTTGCATATCACCTATACATTAACTAATCAATCGCTCTTGACTAACTCTCGATGCGCCACCATTATTTCTTTCCAGTTCACATCTTGGGCCTCATTCCTAGCCACGGTTGTTTCTCAGTCAGTCTCCCTTAACCTCCCTCACATTCCATTGCCTGTTTGTAGCATCCTGTCTACCACTGTTATCTCTTCATAAGCCATTCTATTGTATAATATATGGAGTACATTTCAGCTAATTAGTGCTGCTAAGGATAAACAGATGTTCTTTAACTGCCATAGTATGTAGCTAAGAGAATACAAGGTATCCAGTAAAACAATACATAGTAAAATGTGTCTAAAGTAATACATAGTAATATTCAGTACATAGGAGTGATTACTTAGTATAGTAACTAGCTAGTACATAGTGATTACATTTCAAGTATATATTTCTCAATAAACCAGCGATCCCAGTCTCTGAAAAAGGGGGTGGACTGTCCAGGACTGAGATGAGGGGAAATGTCTTCACTCTGAGGGTGATGAATGTTTGTAAATCCCCACCACAGAGGGCTCGGTGATCGTCCTCACATAAAACAGAGGTTTGCAGATGTGTGGAGACCAAAGGGATCGAGGAAAAGAGCATCAGGCAGAAACATATGGCTGAGATGGGAGAGCAGCTGCCATCTTGTTGATGGTTAGAGGGGCTGAATGGTCACCTCCTGCTGTTTCTCACTTGATGTTTTAGTGTTCCTGTCCAGTGAAGCTGGAGGAATGTGAATAGAAATTAGTGTTTGTAAACATTGATTTAAATAAAACCTCCACATTTCCTGTTTGGGTCTGAACTGTGTGTTGGACCAGGATGGGAATTGAAACTATAACTCTGAGATCCGGGGGAGGGGTGGGATGGGGAAGAGGACAAGGAAGATAGAGGGAAAAAATAAAAATGCAGCTGTTGTAAATATGAAATAATGTGTAAAATGTGTCAGGAAGGTCCCAGGAAGGTCCAGCAGTGTGGGAGACCCTCCATACGTCATGTGAACACATTTCCCACTCCCAATTTACTGCAGATCCACAGCATCTGCTGGTTTGTTTCATGTCTATGGGTACATGTAAGTTAACCATCCACCCATTCAACAATGCAGTGAAATCCAGATCTGTCACATTCTCTCATTGTGGGTGGGCAAAATGTTTTTCTTGGGTCCATTCCACTGTTCTGACCTGCCAAAGTACAGCTAATGTTTTGTGAGAATTAAGCCTTTTCTATTTATCTGAGCTTCTCAAAAATGTGTACACTTCAGTTCAGCCTCCCTCCAGAATTTCCAAATCAGCAACCCAGTCAGTCTAATATTCCCACACAATTAAAATGGGGAATTGCTTTATAAATTTTATTTAAATTTTGCACTGCTTATTTAATTGAACATGTATATTTATTGAAATTCAGGGTTTTTCTTCACCTACTATTTTGTATTACATTGTATTGCTGCCATAAAGACAATTGCTGGTGATATTAATCCTGATTTTGAAATTGTCAAGGAAGACCCATCCACTGGTCTCGTGATTGCATTTTATTGCAGATCTGCAGCATCTGTGGGATTGTTTCTGAGTCCCCTTCCAACTGCTTTGCTTTATTGAGGCAGTGGGAAGTGTAGGCAGATTCTATGGATGGAGGGGTGGTTTCCTATGATGTGCTGAACTGTGTCCATAGTTATCTGCAGTTCCTTGCAGTCATGAGCAAGGCAGTAGCCAGATGAAGGCTTTAAGGTATCTGGATGTGATACTTTCCATGGTGCATTGATAAAGTTTGGTGAGGGACATAGGGTATATGCTACAGTTGCTGTTATTTGTTCTATCTTTGTCATTTTAGGATCTCTTGTACAGTAGTGTCTACTATTAATTCTGTATTTGTGTATTGTTGGAGAACCATTAGTGACCATCCTTGATCCCTTCTCCCACCTGGTTCCATCTGCTCATCCCCACCCACCTTGTTCAACCTATGTCCAGGCTATATTCCACCACCTCAATGATGCATATCAACCATCTTGTTCAACCTCTCTCCAGCCTGCATCGCACCAATGACTCTATATGAATGATCTCTCATCTGTTGTCTTCACTGTGAAGTATTTTGCCTCACTGAGTTATTTCTGAAATCATTGTTTGTTACCTGTACATGAGCAAATTTGCAGATGCTGGAAATTCGAATAACACACACAAAATGCTGGTGGAATGCAGCAGGCAAGGCAACATCTATAGGAAGAAGAATAGTCGATGTTTCAGGCTGAGATCCTTCATCAGGACTAACTGAAAGAAGAGATAGTAAGAAATTTGAAAGTAGGAGGGGGAGGGGCAGACCCAAAATGATAGTAGAAGACTGGAGGGGGAGGGATGAAACTAAGAGCTGGAACTACTGGAGAATTTATTGAACACAGTACAAGGCAGAATAAAGACAGCCATTACATAGAAACATAGAAAACCTACAGCACAATACAGGCCCTTTGGCCCACAAAGCTGTGCTAAACATGTCCTTACCTTCGAAATTACCTAGGGTTACCCACAGCACTCAATTTTTCTAAACTTCATGGACTTATCCAGGAGACTCTTAAATAACCCTATTGTATCTGCCTCCACCACCGCCAGCGGCTGCACTCACCACCCTCTGAGTAAAAAACTTACCCCTGACAACTCCTCTGTACCTCCTTTCAATTTTAGTTTCAACATTACCAAATGGCCGCTGTGTTAATCTTTGTCAGAAGGAGACTCTCAGCATTTAAAGTTCAGTGTTATTTCTTTTCACATTCATTTTTTTTAGGAAGCCACGTTCCCTGTTGCCAGGAATAGCCCAGAGGATCTACAGGGAGTGGTGCACAGCTTTCTCTCTCTGGTCACTTCCCCTTATTGAGTGGCCTCAGGAGCAAATGTAGCAGACTGGGATTGATTATCTTGACTGTATTATCCTTGTGTTGGAATGAAGAGAAAACTAATAAAAGTGGGCATTACATTTCTGCAACTTGGTTCAGGCCGTCACAAACATCCTATAATCAGTCAATAGTTGTGCATCACTTATAGTAAAAAGAGAAAATACTGGAACCAACAACACACACAAAATGCTGGTAGAACACAGCAGGCTAGGCAGCATCTATAGGGAGAAGCGCTGTCGACGTTTCGGGCCGAGACCTTTCATCAGGAATAACCGAAAGGAAAGATAGTAAGAGATTTGAAAGTAGTGGGGGGAGGGGGAAATGCGAAATGATAGGAGAAGACCAGAGGGGGTGGGATGAAGCTAAGAGCTGGAAAGGTGATTGGGAAAGTGATACAGAGCTGGAGAAGGGAAAGGATCATGGGACGGGAGGCCTCAGGAGAAAGAAAGGAGGGGGGGGAGCACCAGAGGGAGATGGAGAACAGGCAAACAACTAAATATGTCAGGGATAGGGTAAGAAGGGGAGGAGGGGTATTAACGGAAGTTAGAGAAGTCAATGTTCAAGCCATCAGGTTGGAGGCTACCCAGCCGGTATATAAGGTGTTGTTCCTCCAACCTGAGTTTGGATTCATTTTGACAATAGAGGAGGCCATGGAGAGACATATCAAAATGGGAATGGGATGTGGAATTAAAATGTGTGGCCACTGGGAGATCCTGCTTTCTCTGGCGGACCGAGCGTAGGTGTTCCGCGAAACGGTCTCCCAGTCTGCGTCGGGTCTCACCAATATATAAAAGGCCACACCGGGAGCACCGGACGCAGTATACCACACCAGCCGACTCACAGGTGAAGTGTCGCCTCACCTGGAAGGACTGTCTTGGGCTCTGAATGGTGGTGAGGGAGGATGTGTAAGGGCAGGTCCGTTCCGTTTACAAGGATAAGTGCCAGGAGGGAGATCGGTGGGAAGGGATGGGGGGGACGAGTGGACAAGGGAGTCACGTAGGGAGCGATCCCTGTGAAAAGCAGAAAGGGGGGGAGGGAAAAATGTGTTTGGTAGTGGGATCCCGTTGGAGGTGGCGGAAGTTACAGAGAATTATATGTTGGAACCGTTCAGCAGATCGGACAGCATCTTGAACAGCCCCAGTTCTGATACTGGGTCTTCCACAGTTTCTCTTTCCACACATTCAATCTGATGTACTGAGTTTCTAGCACTTTACTTTCAATTTTATACTAAAATCATTTCAATCTTGTCAGCCTGCAGGGAATGTGATGGCCAATTCTGTTGGGCAAGATCCCATTTAACAATAAGATTCGTCACTCCAGAAATACTGCCAGATCTGAACCCACTGTGTGGACATTTATATCTCACAGGAGTCTGTACAAACTCGTGTCCTTCTCTGATGCAGAGGCCACTGACACACCCTCCCCCTTCCGAATCTGCAGCCCATGACGATTTCAGTTATCCCATACACTGGGATTCTGCAACAAACACAACGTTAACAGCAAGATTAGATTAGTAATTAATATGAAGAGAGAATTTTTGCTCACTGAAAGGACACGAGAGCTGAACTGTTTGTTCCAATGGACCAATCCTCCCTCGTTTACAACTCAATTTGCCCCGTGTCACGCAGGG
Organism: Hypanus sabinus; assembly: GCF_030144855.1. Classification (NCBI taxonomy): domain Eukaryota; kingdom Metazoa; phylum Chordata; class Chondrichthyes; order Myliobatiformes; family Dasyatidae; genus Hypanus; species Hypanus sabinus. The sequence continues at coordinate 78,576,312 of NC_082710.1, read as the reverse complement.
TCCAATAATGTTCAATATCCCAACCTCCCTCTACCCTGCCAATCACCCCACATCCTTCCCAGCATTCAGCCCACACCCGCACACGGAGACATATCCCCTTCACTCACATCCACCCTCCCAGCTAGGGGACCCACAACTAAACGATCCCACAGACCCAGTTCAGGTGCAAATCTAAAACCAGGGTTGTAAGACTGGAGAGCCCAGAACCCCTGACCGTCCGGCAGAGCTCGGACCCGAACATTTCCCACTGCAACCGACCCTCAATTTACACAAACCCAAGATCAGCCCCTTCCTCTCCGCCACCTGAACAGGAGAACCACCGGCGAGAGCTGGGGTCGACACTGTGTCTGCGCTTTGCAAGAGGTTCGCTGTGGCACCACCCATGGCCAGAGATCGCAAGGTCAGAGCTGTCTGGTTCCTTCGCTATGACACCCCAAACTCCACATCAACTCCATCCAAATCACCCTGAGCGAACTTTAATGATCACCAAATCTAACCCCTCTGTGATCAGCGATCTGAATGATTCACTCAGTTTTAGAAGGGTTGACATTGCCAAATTGTTTAGCTTCCCAGGAGACAAAGACTGCAGAGACAAGTGGTCTTCTGTTAGCCGATACAAAACTGTGTTCACCCTGCTGGCAATTCCAGTTTACATTAATAAAACTGCTGTTTATGAAAATCCTGAACAACAAGACTCTGCACTGACTGCAGCCGCTCCATCCCAAAGCAGATCACCCCAGACAGTCCTCCCCTCTGATGACGCATTGATCACATTCCCAGATGGGCGATGTTTTCTTTTGTAATCGGTTTCGGGATGGGGAAACGTTGCAGGCCAGGGGAGAGGAGGATGTGTTTTCTGCTTTGGTGGTGCATGTGTGAATGTAGGGAAAGAGAGTGAGGAAGGAGCGGGAATTGCTGGGAGGGGGTTGCCTGGATCTGGTAATGGCAGACAAGGCAAAAGGAGGGGCTGAGGGAAAGAGAGTGGAGAAGGAGCGGGAATTGCTGGGAGGGGGTTGCCTGGATCTGGTAATGGCAGACAAGGCAAAAGGAGGGGCTGAGGGAAAGAGAGTGGAGAAGGAGCGGGATAGGGATTTGGGATCAGAGGTAGGCAGCTGGGGAGAAATGGATTATTGTGAAGGGAGAAATAAAGGGAATAAAGAGATAGTGAGGGGATGGATTAATGAAAACTGAGACAAAGGGAATAAAAGAATAAGAAATGACAGTGGAGAGAGTTCTGAAAGTGAGGAAGATGAACAAGTTCAGAGAGGATGTGTTGTCATAATTAGGTTTAATGAGAAGGCACAAGGACACATGAAGAAAATTAACCCGTTTGTGCTAACAACAGCTCTGGCAAATAAGATAGGGGAAATAGTATTTGCAAAAGTCCTTAATGATGGCAACTTATTGGTAAGATGTGCGAATGAGGAACAACTTGAGAAAGCACTCAAGCTAAAAGAGATAGAAAAATGCAAGGTGAAATATACAGGGAGGGTGGGAGCACGGAATGGTGGTTGTAAAGGAGTGATCACGGGTGTACCAATGAGTATAAACATGGAGAAGTTGAAGAGGAATATCAAAGGGGGGAAAGTAATTAATGTTCTAAGACTGAAACCAACAAAGGAGGGAATGAAAAAGGAAAGTGAAACAGTATTGATTGAATTTGAAGAAGAAAGAGTGCCAAGGAAAGTGTTCCTGGGTTTCATGAGTTACCTAGTAAGGGTATATGTGCCAAGGCCATTGAGGTGCTATAAACATTGAGGTTTGGACACATAGCTAAAAACTATAAAAGACAGAGGAGATGTGCTAGATGTGGGGATGATCATGAATATTGAAAGTGCGGAACAGGAGTGCAACCAAAATGCTGTAATTGTGGAGGAGCTCATAATGTGGCATATAGTGCATGTGAGGTTATGAGACGGGAGAATAAAATTCAAGAAATAAGAGTGAAAAGAAAGATCACTTATGCAGAAGCTGTAAGAATGTCAAGAGAACAGAATAATGCTCCTAATGACCAGAGAGCAATAGGGATGCAAGAGATGCAGTGAAGAGTAAATGACAGGATTTATGTGGAAAAAAAGCTCTAGTAACATTCATTGCAGGAGTCATTAATAGTACGGCAGAGGTAAAATCAAAAAGTGTCAAAATTCAGCTGGTGGTCAAAGCAGCAGTAAACCATTTAGGGTTAGTAGGACTGACTTGGGAAGAAGTGAGGGAGAACCCCACTAATCAGTCAAGCCAGGAAGAGTCATAAGTTGGTTAGTACTCATTATAGTGATTCTTTTGCAATGGAATGCAAGGAGTTTACTGGCCAATGGCCAGGAATTTAAGGACTTTATTAAGGAAATGGTTGTAAAACCGGATGTAGTGTGTATTCAGGAAACTTAGTTGAAACCAGCTTTAGACTTTGTGGTACATGGGTATACAATGATAAGGAAAGATAGAAATCTAGGGGGAGGAGGAGGTTGTGCTATGTTAATCAAGCAAGATATACTGTATAGAGTACTGGAAAAAGGAGACAATCAGGAATACATAGTGGTGGAAATATGGGAGAGAGGGGAGGGAGTGGTTATAATTAACTACTACAATCCATGTAAAAGGTTGGATTTGAACAGCCTACTAAGGATACAAGGACAAAATAGACATAAAGTAGTGTGGTGTGCAGATTTCAATGCTCACAGCACAATATGGGGGGATCCGATTACAGATTCAGATGGAAAGGTAATTGAAGATTTGATGGAAGAAAGGGATTTGGTATGTATGAATGATGGTATTGGAACAAGGATAAACATAACAACAGGAACTGAGTTGGTATTAGATATTATGTTAGTGTCTAATGTCTTGGCTGGCATCAGTAACTGGGGAGTTTGGACTGCTTCAACAGTAGGCAGTGATCAGTACCCAGTTTTATGTTCAGTGGGTGAAAGAGTTGAAATAAGACCAGGTGGGGTGTTTGGAAAAGCAGATTGGGGTAAGTTCCAGAAGATAAGTGAAGAAGCATTGACAAAGATTGACATTTCTGGAAATATAGATGAATTAAACAGTCAGGTGACTTCAGCAATTATTATGGCAGCAGAAGGATCTATACCCAGGAGTAAAAATAGGATGAATAGAAAAATAGTGCCATGGTGGACAGAGGAATGTTGTCAGGCTGTAAAAAACAGAAATAGAGCATTCAGGCTAGTTAAAAGAACCCATAATATGCAGCATTTGATTCAATATAAGAAGGCACAGGCAGTGGTGAGAAGAACTATACATCAAGCTAAAAGGGCAAGTTGGAGGAGTTTTTGCAACAAAATAGGAAGAACAACGCCTGTGGGAGAGGTATGGGGAATGATTAAGAGGATGGGGGGAGATAGAAGGGATTGGGAGTATCCAGTAATGATATCTGAGGAGGAAACAGCAATCTCCAGCAGGGATAAGGCTGAGATCATGGCCAAGTCATTTGTAAAGATACATAGTTCAGAAAATTTGTCTGAAGAAGGGAGAAGGAGAAGGGAGAGAACAATGAGTCAATACCCAGGTGTGTTAAACAGGAGTAAAGAAACTGATGATATAATTGATGATCCATTGACTTTGGCAGAAATGGTGAGAGCAATAAAGAGATCGAGACCAACCTCCCCAGGGAAAGATCTAATATGCTATGTTATGCTAAAAAGTCTAGGAGAAAGAGCGCTCTTGAAGTTACTGCGTTTTTATAACAGAGTGTGGGAGGAGAGAAGATTACCAAGTGCATGGAAAGAAGCAGTAGTAATTCCAATAAGGAAACCTGGCAAGGATCTGTCAAAACCCACTAGCTACAGGCCAATGGCACTAACATCAAATATATGTAAGGTAATGGAAAGGATGATAACTGAAAGTTTATCATATGATATTGAGAAGAGAGGAATGCTGGCAAGTTATCAGAGTGGTTTTAGGAAGGGAAGGAATTCCATAGACTCAGTGATAAGGTTAGAGACTGAAATAAGAAAGGCCCAGGCAAATAAAGAATCAGTAGTTGCAGTGTTTTTTGGCATTGAGAAAGCCTATGATATGATGTGGAAGGATTATTAATTAAACTGCACAAGATGGGGGTTGGGGGAGAGTTTTTAATTGGATTAAAGATTTTTTGTTTGGTAGAAAAATTCAAGTTCGGATTGGATCAGAATTATCAAAGCAGTACACAGTGGGAAATGGCACACCTCAGGGTAGTGTGATTAGCCCGTTACTTTTCATCATTATGATCAATGATGTCTTCACAAAGGTACCAGTGGATATAGGTAGGTCACTGTTTGCAGATGATGGGGCCTTGTGGAAAAGAGGTAGGAACACAGAGCATATAATCAGGAAACTACAAAGAGCAATTGATGAAGTGGTAGAGTGGGGTTATGATTGGGGATGTAGATTTTCAGTGGAAAAAACTCAAACTGTATTTTTCACTAGGAAAAGAATTGAAGTAGGGAAGAAGTTAAGGATGTATGGGATTGAATTAGAAAGGGTTGGATCATTTAAATTTCTGGGAGTTGTATTTGATTCACGATTAACATGGGCAGACCATATCAGGAAAGTTGAGGAGCAATGTAAAAAAGTAATAAACGTGATGAGATATTTGACTGGTAGGGAATGGGGAGCAAGTTGTTCAGCATTAAAGAGAATGTATGTGGCTTTAGTAAGAGCTGTGTTGGACTATGGAAGTGTAGCATATGGATCAGCAGCTAGGTCTCTTATAAGGAAACTGGATGTGATTCAGGCTCAGGTTTTGAGAGTGTGCAGTGGGGCTTTTAAAACATCACCAGTATCAGCCCTGCAGGTAGAAATGGGACTAATGCCTTTGGAATTAAGAAGGATGCAATTGATGGTAAACTACTGGGTTAATTTGCAGGGACACAATGATTCTCACCCTGCTAAAGGAGTGTTGCAGGAGTCCTGGGAAAATGGGAGGTTTCAGAGGGAAGACTTTAGTCGGGTAGGGAATGATATTGCTAGATCATGTGGAGTGTTTGACCTAAGGATAAGACCTTCAGTAGTTTATCCGGTTGTAGCTCCATGGAAGCTGGTATGGCCTGACATAGACTGGCATTTGTTAGATGTAAAAAGGAAAGTATAAAACTGATTTGGTAAGTGCATTTAACTGTTATGTGATGGAAAAGTATAGTGATTATACTCAGGTCTATACAGATGGTGCTAAGGATCCTGAGACAGGAGTGACAGGGTTTGGGGTGGCTATACTAGCAAAAGCAATTGCAATCAGCAGAAGAACATCTGATAAGTTAGTGGTGTATACAGTGGAGATGATGGCAGTGTTGGTTGCGTTGCGTTGGGTGGAGAAAACTAAACTAGTCAAAGCATTGATATGCTCAGATTCATCTTCAGTACTAGCAAGTTTAAGGTCTTCTCACTCAAACAGCCGGCAAGGTGTACTTCATGAAGTCCTTCAGTCAGTCACAAGAGTTGCAAATCAGGGAGGTCAGGTTAAATTTCTATGGGTTCCAGCTCATGTAGGGGTGAAGGGCAATGAAAGGGTGGATGAGTTGGCAAAGAGGGCAATAAAGAAAGAAAATATAGAAATGCACATTAGTATCAGTAAAGCAGAGGTTAAGTGTGCAATATGGGAAAAAATTAACCAAATGTGGCAAGAAAGATGGGACAGGGAGGGGAAAGGGAGGCATTTATATCAAATACAAAAAAGTGTTGCAGGTACTAGGGTAGGAAGTAGATACAGAAGAGAGGAAATTGTGTGGACTAGGTTAAGGCTGGGGCACTGTGCACTAAACCAAACATTGAAATTGATAGGGAAACACCAGACAGGATTGTGTGAGGAATGTTAGGAAGAGGAATCAGTAGAACATGTAATTCTGAGTTGCAGGAAGTATGGGATACAGAGAGAGATGATGAGAATTAATCTAAGGAATTGGGGGTGCAGGAATTCACATTAAAAGGGTTGCTGGGCATGGGTGAGAGAACACAGGTCAGGGTATTTTTAGCTTTCTTAAGGGGTGCAGGGGTTTTTTATAGGATATGATGGATAAACAGAAATAGGGTACTAGGATGGGGAGGATAAAGTGTAGGTCAGGGTATGTGTATGTGTGCGATTGGGTGAAGGGATTTAGAATGTGAGTCCATCGCATACTCCAGAGCAGAAGGTGGCGGTAATGCACCATTAAGCTGGCTGCCAACCACCGTAAAACAAGACGGAGGAGTAAAACAAGAGGGGTGATGCCTCTGGGCAGGGAGCCGGAGGGTGGTTCACTGACTGCGGGGAGAAGACAAAGTTCCCATCGGTGAGTATTGAGACTAGTCCCGAGTGAGGAGGTCTGATACTGGTCAGTGAATCCCGTTAACTCACTCGAACTGGCGGCCTTCACCCCGCTTCCTGAACGGAACCTGCCAGAGTCGGTCAGGGTTGTGGGACCCTTCACACCGAACCGCGTGGGATGAGTTGCCGCTCAGCCCCTGTTGGTCTGCTCCTTGGGTGGGGAGGTGATGAGGCGGTGATGCTGGGAGCACACCCATCTTTCGTCCGTTTGGACAAGGCAGAGATGTCCACATCTGTCATGTCCTTTCGTTGTGGGTGGGGAATATGTTTTTCCTGACTCCATTCCACTGCTACGACCTGTCGAAATGCAGCCAATGTTTCTGGGTATATTACCCGTTTATGTGAACTTAGCCTTTTCTGTTTATCTGAGCTTCTCCAAAATATGCACTTAAAATATGTAATTAAGACTGCAGAATTTCCAGTCTATATGATATTTCCACACAGTTAAAATGAGGACCCTCCACCAGTTACAGGACCCCGTGTCCCATTTTACCGCAGATCTGCAGCACCTGCGGGTTTCATTCCCGCCCCTCCCCCCTCTCCGCACTGATGATGCAACAATCACTTTGCGCTTGCTCACTGTTCCTGGCAGGATGGCGGTTTCCTTTCCGTTTTGTGTTGGGATCGTCAGCAGGGTCAGGATTGGGAGAGGACCCTCGCTCCCTGGGGCAGGAACTCAGGGGAAATATCATCAGCACAGGTTGAATTAAATGCAGGACGAGACAGGGTAAAAGGAGCCATTACAACTTTAATTTAATCGTTACAGAATGCTGCCGTGTTACTCTTGATCATAATTAAACTCACACTATGCGATGTAGAGCTTTGTTATTTCCTTTTTTTGTTTATTCAGTAACAGCCGACGAAGGAGTGTTGCATGTTTTTTTTTGTTCTGTGATCACTGCCCTCAGTGAAGAGACAAGTGACCGCAGTAGCAGATGTAACAGATTGACAAGGGGGACGGTGGAGGAAGGATGTTTTGAACATTGACTGTATGGAATGTATTGGAATGAAGAGAAAACTAATGGATATAGGCATTGCATTTCTGCAAAATCTGTTCAGGATGTCACAAGAATTGTGAAATCAGTCGATGTTTGTGCATTGTTTAAAATAAAAAAGAGAAAAGACTGGAAATTCTGGGAGACCTCCAGACTTCTAGATAACCACATCTGCACCAGGTGCAGCAAGTTGTGACTTCTCAGAGAATGAGTTAAGGAACTGAAACTGCAGCTCGATGTCATTAGCCTTATACGAGATGCTGAGGAAGTTCAATGTAAAAATTATCAGAGTACCTTTAAAACCATCATCCCCTATAAACTGATCAGTAAGCTAAAGACCTGACCTCCATACCTCCTTGTGCAATTGGATCCAAGATTTCCCCACTTGTAGACCCTACTCAGTTCAGATTGCAAAAACATCTCCTCCACAATCTCCATCAGCACAGGAGCACCACAGGAATGTGTGCTTAGCCCCTTGCTCTACTCGCTTTACACCTGTGACTATGTGACTAAGTACAACTCCAACACCGTATACAAGATTGCTGATGTTACCTCTGTTATGGACTCTATCAAAAGGGGTGGTGAATCAGCATACAGGAGGGAGACTGAAAACTTGGCTGAGTGGTGTAATAACAACCTCTCACTCAATATAATTAAGACCAAAAAACTGATCATAGAATTCAGGAGAGTGAAGCCAGAGGTCCATGAGCCAGTAATCATTGCAGGAGAGGGTCAGTAACTTTAAATTCTTGGGTGTCACTCTCTCAGAGGTCCTGTCCTGGACCCATCATATAAGTATAATTGTGAAGAAAGCACATCAGCACGTCTACTTCCTCAGGAGTCTGTGGAGATTCAGTATGTCATTGAAAACCTCAGCAAATCTCTATAGATATGTGGTAGAAATCTGCTGATTGGCTACGTTATGGACTGGTTGAGGAACTTTTCTGCCTTTGAGCAGAAAATCCTACAAAAGCTAGTGGATTTGGCCCAGTGTGTCATGGTTAAAGCTCTCCCAACCATTGAGTACATCCACATGAAATGTTGCCTTAGAAAGGCATCATCAAAGGTCCTCACCGCCCAGGCCATGCTCTTTTCTTGCTGCTGCTATCAGGTTGAAGTACACTTGCTTTAGGACGCGCACCACCAGGTTCCAGAACAATTACTATCCTACAAGTATTTGGGTATAAATGCACAAGGCTTGACTAATAAAAGTTTGCAGATGACACAAAATTAGTAGGTGGTGTTCACACTCCTTGAAGTACAAATTGAAGTAAATATAATAATAATTTAAATTATAAATCATAATTAGAAAGGGGAAAGTAAGGTAGTGCAAGTCAGGTCTGGATATTTGGAAGGTACAGCCCAGATTCGGGTCAGGATCCATTCAGCAGTCTTATCACAGTTCGAAATAAGCTGTTCCTAAAACTGGCCATTTGAATTTTCAAGCTCCCGAACCTTCTCCCAGAGGGAAGAGGGACAAAAATTGTGTTGGCTGAGTGGGTCATGTCCTTGATTATCCTGGCAGCACTGGCAGCGTGCGGTGTAAAGTGAATCCAAGGATGGAAGATTGGTTTGTGTGATGTGCTGGGCTACGTTCAAGATCTTCTGCAGCTTCTTTCGGTCTTGGACAGGATAACTTCCATACCAGGTTGTGATGCACCCTAGAAGAATGCTCTCTACGGTGCGCCTATAAAAATTAGTGAGGGTTTTAGGGGACAGGCCAAATTTCTTCAGCTTTCTCAGGAAGTAAAGGCGCTGATGGGCCTTCTTGGCAGTGGACTCTGCTTGGTTAGACCAAGTCAGGTCATTTGTGATATTCACCCCGAGGAACTTAAAGCTTTTGACCTGTTCCACCTGCGCACCACCGATGTAGATGGGGTCATGCGGACCGCTACTCCTTCTGAAGTCAACAACCAATTCCTTCATCTTGCTGACATTGAGGGATAGGTTATTGTCTTCGCACCATGCCACCAGGTTCTTAATTTCCTCTCTATACTCAGACTCATCATGACCCAAGATACGGCCTACAATTGTGGTGTCATCAGATTACAAAACCAACACAAGCAGCAACGGTTTCATGCAAAGGTTGGTGACTGTGGATGAAACAGCCAGAGGAAGTGGATGAGACAGGCATAATTCCAGAAGTAGTTGGGATGTGTAGATGGAGTGACGAGGCCAGGGGGGAAATGGGCTGAACACAAGTAATTGGGACCATCTCAGTGGTCATTGCGGTTGGCATTGTCTCATTGGGCTGAAAGGTCCCATGGTGTGGGAGCTGATGTCAACAGGGAATGTTTCCTCTCTTAGCCAACTGTTGCTCTGATACAGGGGATGAAGATACTGTCATATTTGCAAAGTAATCATTCTCTCTCTGACTCACTGTCTGCTTGTTGTGTGTATTTCAGGAAATCACCAGCTGGTGGAGCTTTCCTGCACTGGGACCAAAGTGTAAACAAGAAGGCGACAATCATCAATCAGAATGGCTATGGGTATGTTCACTGGGACCTTCATAATCAAACTTCTGTCCTGTTGGTGAAGCAATAGTTCAAATGAAGAAACTTACGCAGGCACTAACCAGGTCCAGAAAAGATTCAAGCAGTGTCATTGATCCCACTGGTAAAGCAGCCTTGAGTAATAGATCAATCCAAACGCTCCAGCACAGGACCTGACACTGGTAATTGTCGAGTCACTCTGCTCACCATGCAAAGCTTCACCTGAATGAAAGGAGCAAGCAGTCCTGAATCAGGTGGTTGATTGACTTATTGAATACAGCATGAGGTAAGGTAAAGACAGCCACCACAATTTTAGTTTTAAGGCTACCAAATGGCCGCTGTGTTAGTCTTTATCAGACGGAGACTCTCCACATTCAAAGTTGAATCTGTTATTGCCTGTTTTGGTCATTTTTGGAGAGCCAATTTCTCTGTTGCCTGGAACAGCCCACAGGATCTGCAGGGAGTGGTGCACATTATTATTGCTCTCTGGCCACTTCCCCTCAGTGAGAGTTAGTGGCCTCAGGTGCAGATGGAACAGATTGATAGTGGAGTGGGGAGGATGCTGTGAGCATTGACTGTATCGACTGTATTAGCCCTGTGTTGGAGTGAAGAGAAAACTAAAGAATGTGGCCATTACATTTCTGTGACTTAGTTCAGGCTGTCATAAACATCAGTCAATAGTTGTGCATCATTTGAAATAAAAAGAGAAAATGCTGGAACCGTTCAGCAGATCAGACAGCATCTTGGACAGCCCCAGTTCTGATACTGGATCTTCCACAGTTTCTCTTTCCACACATCCAATCTGATGTACTGAGTTTCCAGCACTTTACTTTCAATTTTATATTAAAAGTATTTTATTCCTGTTAACCTGAAGGAAATGTGATCATTGTGGAGGGCAAGATTGCATTTTCTTCAGATATGCCACCAGATTTTAATCCACTGTAAGGAAGTTTCTATCTCACAGGAGGCTGTATAAACCCATGTCTTTCTCTGATGCAGAGGTCACTGACACACCCTCTCCCTTCCAAATCTGCAGCCCATGATGATGATAGATATCCCAAACTCTGGGATTCTGTAACAAACACAATATTAACAGCAAGATTAGACAGTAATTAATATGAAGAGAGAATTTTTGCTCACTGAAGGGACATGAGAGCTGAGCTGTTTGATCCAATGGAACAATCCTCCCTTGTTTACAACTCAATTTGCTTCGTGTCACGCAGGGTCCAATAATGCTCAGTATCCCAACCTCCGTCTACCCTGCCAATCGCCCCACATCCTTCCCAGCATTCAGCCCACACCCGCACGAGTAGACAGATCCCCTTCACCCACATCCACTCTCCCAGCTAGGGGACCCACAACTAACTGATCCCACAGTCCCAGTTCAGGTGCAAATCTAAAATCAGGGTTGTAAGACTGGAGAGCCCAGAACCCTTGGCCATCTGGCAGAGCTCAGACCTAAACATTTCCCACTGCAACCGACCCTCGATTTACACAAACCCAAGATCAGCCCCTTCCTCTCCGCTGCCTGAACAGGAGAACCATTGGCGAGAGCTGGGGTCAACACTGTGTCTGCGCTTTGCAAGAGGTCGCCGTGGCACCACCCGTGGCCAGAGTTCACAAGGTCAGAGCTGTCCGGTTCCTTCACTATGACACCCCAAGCTCCACATCAACTCCATCCAAATCACCCTGAGCAAACTTTAATGATCACCAGATATAACCCCTCTGTGATCAGCGATCTGAAACATTCACTCACTTTTAGAGGAAGGGTTGACATTGTCAAGTGTTTAGCTTCCCAGGAGACAAAGACTGCATAGACAAGTGGTCTTCTGTTCACCGATACAAAACTGTGTTCACCCTGCAATTCCAATTTACATCAATAAAACTGCTTTTTATGAAAATCCTGAACAATAAGTCTCTGCACTGACTGCAGCCACTCCATCCCAAAGCAGATCACCCCGGACAGTCTGATGACGCATTGATCACATTCCCGGATGGGCGGTGGTTTTCTTTGCATTCTTTGTTGAAGCAGCTTGGTTTTGGTATCGGGGAAAGCCTTGCCCCCCCCCCCCCACTGACTGTGGGGTATAGACATAAACTTCCCATTGGTAAGTATTGAGATCAGTCCCGAGTGAGGAAGTTTGATGCTGTGCTGTGAGTCCCATTCACTCAAATTGGTGGCCTCACCCTGCTTCCTGGACAGAACCTGCCAGGGTCCATCCGGGTTGTAAGACCTTCACACTGAACCGCTTGAGATGAGCTGCCACCCAGCCCCTGTTGTTCTGCTCCTCAGGAGGGCGGGGATGAGGTGGTGATGCTGGGACTGCACCCATCTTTTGCCTGTTTGGACAAGGCAGTGAGATCTACATCTGTCATGTCCTCTCATTATGGGTGGGGAATATGTTTTTCTTGACTCCATTCCGTTCCACTGTTATGACCTGTTGAAATGCAGCCAAATTTTCTAGGTATATTACCCATTTATATGAGAATTAAGCCTTTTCTATTTATCTGAGCTTCACCAACATGTGTACACTTCAGCTAAGCCTCCTTCCCCAATTTCCAAAGCAGCAACCGAGCCTGTCTAATATTTCCACACAATTAAAATGAGAATCCGGTTTATTGTTACGGGAGCCCCTCCACCAGTCATAGGATCCTGTAACCCACTCTCATTTTACCGCAGATCTACAGCATCTGCGGGTTTGATTTCGAGGCCCTGCCCCCACACTGATGATGCAGCAATCCCTTTGCACATGCTCATGGTCCTTGGATGGGCAGTGGCTTCCTTTGTATTCTGTGTTGGGATCCTCTGTGGGGTCAGGATTGGGAGAGGACCACCCCCTGAGGCAGGAAGCCGGTGATCACCAGCACAGGTTGAATTTAATGCAGTGTGAGGCAGGGTAAAAGGAGAAATCACAGCTTTAGTTTTATTGTTAAAGAATGCTGCCTTGTTACTGTTGGTCATAATTAAACTCACCTATGATTTGAAGCTTTGTTATTTGCTTTTTTTGGGGTTATTTTTCGTGAGCCACTTATTCAGTAACAGCCCACAAAGGAGTGTTGCATGTTTTTCCATTCTCTGATCACTGCTCCTCAGCGAAGAGACAAGTGACCTCAGGAGTAGATGTAACAGATTGACAGTGAGGTGGGGAGGTAGGGGGAGGATGTTCTGAACATTGGTTGTATCGACTGTATTGCAATGAAGAGAAAACTAATAAATACGGGAACTGCATTTCTGCGAAATCTGTTCAGGACATCATAACATTGTGAAATCAGTCAATGTTTGTGGATTGTTTAAAATTAACAAAAAGAAAAATTACTGGAAATTCTGGGAGACCTCCAGCCTCCCAGATAACCACCAAGCTGCAACTCCTCAGAGAATGCGTTAAGGAACTGGAGTTGCAGCTCGATGTAATTTGCCTCATACGGGAGGCTGAGGAAGTTCCAAGTAAAATTTATTATCAGCTTATATAATGAAGATTATCGTAGTTTATAGGGGATCTAAATGGGAAGAGGAGTGTTAAATAGGTTACCAAAACAAACACAAGTGGCATCTCTCATCACTATGAATACCATCTACTAATTTTGTGTCATCTACGAACTTACCAGTCACTGGGATCATTATAATTAAACGTCTATCCTGTTGGTGCACAGTAGTTCAGATGAAGAAACTTAAAGAGATGCTAATGGGGGCACAGAAAAGTTTCATCAAACGGAGACATTGGTAAAGAGGCCTTGAGTAATCAATCAATCCAACAGTTGCAGTGCAGGGACCTGACACTGGTAATGGTCGAATCACTCAGCTCATTGCACAAAGCTTCACCTGAGTGAAAGGAGCAAGAGATCTGAATCAGGTGGTTGTGAGTGAAACACAGACAGGAATGTGACAGTGGACTTGTGGGTAATGTGGAAGTCCAGGGTCAGGGTCTGTTTCACCTCCAAGCAGGCCCTGATGTGTGAGACATTGCCAAATTTAATTTATAAAACTCAATGCCAGATGATAGGAACATTTCCGGGATTGCAGAGATTGTGTGATAACACAGCATTTCGGGTTTTGGAAAGGCAGCTATTAACCACCTCTCCCCCCCCCCCCCCCGCCCCACCTCCATTTCTTTGGCTGCTGTGCAAAGGAAATGAAGGGAGCTTCTGAGATCTGAGAACATTGCCAGTGTTGGGAATTGCTGAGGATCAGAAGACAGCTCATTGTAGATAAACGTGTGGTCTGCTTTGGTGTTTCATGCCCCAATGAATGTCTGGGCTGTGGACAAATGGTGAACATGAGTTTCTCAATATTTCCCTATTGAGATGGTCTGTTACCTGAATTTAAATTCCTTGGATCACTGATAGGAAACCCAGTATAACCAGTGACCAGCTGTCTCTGTCTCCTGTAGGCATTGTGATTGTGCTGAACTCTGTGATTCGAGTTGGAATAAAACAGAGATTATAGCCAGGAAATGGGTCCTTCGGCCCAGCTTGTCCCATTTTTCCTGCAGCTTTCCCCAAATTTCCCTCCGAGAATACTTCTATCCTTTTTTCCTGCTCACATCACATCTTCACAACTTCGTAATTTTATTTGTGATTGCAGCCATCCTCTGGCTGCACACAATTTATACACATCACCCTCCACATGAGAAAAGATGCCCCTTCAGTCCCTTTTAAATCTCTGCATTTGAGTGTCAGACTCCCCTACCCTGGGAAAAGGACTGTGACCATCTACCCTATCTATGCCCCTGATTATTTTATATATGTGTGTGAGATACGTGTTCAAGTTACCATGCTCCATGCTGTCACATTGAGAACTCATCTGGGACTTAAAACAAACAAACAAACAAACGCACACGCAAACACACACACACACACACACACACACACACACACACACACACACACACACACACTCACACTCACACTCACACTCACACTCACACTCACACTCACACTCACACACACACACACACACACACACACACACACATACACACACACACACACACACACACACACACACACACACACACACTCACACACACTCACACACACACACACACACACACACACACACACTCACTCACTACTTCTCTTCCACACAAGCTTCATACACACAAATGATTACTTCATACACACCTGCTGTATTTATCAGCTCAACAGGCATTCAGTCTAATACTAATTTTGTATCTTTTCAGAACTGTTGGTTAAATTCACCTCAGCTCATTTATGCAGGATGAATATTAAACTGTCAGATTGTAACTTGGGCCAACCGGCTTCACTGCGGTACCTGAGGGAGGGAAACCTGCTAACCACAGCTGGTCTGGCCTCCATTTGTGCTCCTGAACAATGAGTGGCTGACCTGTCATAATCATAGAAAAGTACAGCACACAAACAGGCCCTTTGACCCATCTATTCCACGCAGAACTACTTAAATAGCCAATTCCCATTGACCTGCACTGGGCCATAGTGTTCTATACCCTTATCGTTAATGTATCTATCCAGATTTCTCTTAACCGCTTGTACCACTTGCGCTGCTAGCTTGTTCCACACTCTCATCATCCTTTGAGTGAAGAATTTTCCCCTCATGTGTCACATAAGCTTTTCACCTTTCATCTGTAACCCTTAGGTTCTGTCAGCTGCGTAAGTCTAGGGAAGAAAGTCTCTGGCCCCACCAAACGTATGAGACTGAGATGCCTGTTGTTTGTGTGGATGCTGCATGATTTGTTCCCCTGTTACAAATCAGTACTATGAAATAACAGACAGTACACCACATATATAATTAAACAATTTAGCTTTATATTTCTTAATTTGACTAATGGGCCCATTTTAATGAAACAAGTTGGAACTCCTGGTTTCCCTTCCTCTGGTCCTCCATTGATTTCTCCAGGCTTCATCAAGTCCCGGCCCCACTCTAAGTCTACTCCTTTCTGGTGACTATGACCTCTCCTTTCTGGCAACTTCTCTCTCCATCTTCCACTGAACAAAAGACCCAGATTGCCCAGTGTTGGGCACACAGCACATAAACACCCTCCCCTCACTTGATGGTTCACATTCCTAAGCACTTGTTATCGTTAACCGTAGCCCAAGCACTGCTTCTACAGAAAGACAATTACATTAGCAATGAAACCTTTCCCAGAGCATTACCCATCCTTTAAGGAAGACTTCTTGTTGTTGTACTTAAGTACTAATTGCCTGCTTGCATTTACCCTATCAATACCCCTCGTAATTTTATGTACATCTATCAAATCTCCCCTCAATCTCCTGCATTCCAAGGCATAAAGTCCTAACCTGTTCAGTCTTTTCATTTAACTCGAGTCTTCCAGTCCTGGCAACATCCTTGTAAATTTTCTCTGTACTCTTTCAGCCTTTACATCTGTCCTATAAGTAGGTGACCAGAACTGCAGACAATACTCAAAATTAGGCCTCACGAATGTCTTATACATGTTCAACATATCCCATCTCCTGTGCTCAATATTTTCATTTATGAAGGCTAATACGCCAAATACTTTCTTTCCCATCTATCTACCTTGGCTGCCACTTTTAATGAATTATGGACCTGTATTCCCAGATCACTTTGTTCTACTATACCCTTCATTGTCCTACAGGTCACTGTATAAGACCAACCCTGCTTGGTCCTTCCAAACTACAACATGTTGCACCTGTCTGCATTAAATTGCTTCAGCCACTTTTTCAGTGCATTTTTCACCATTGCAAGCTTTGACAGTCTTCCTCACTGTCCACTACACATCCCCACTCTTGGTGTCATCCACAAATTTGCTGATCCAGTTAACCGCATCTTCATCTAGATCATTGACATAGATGACAGCAACAGACCCAACACCAATCCCTGTGGCACTGCACGAGTTATGATCTCCAAATCAGAGTTGCAACAGTCTATAACCACTCTTAAAAGAACCTTTGGTATTTTAAGAGACTCCTGGACAGGTACATGGAGCTTAGAAAAATGGAGGGCTGTGGGTAACTGTAGGTAATTTCTAAAGTACATGTTCAGCACAGCATTGTGGGCTGAAGGGCCTGTATTGTGCTGTAGGTTTTCTATGTTTCTGTGTGTTCTTGCAAAAAGCCATTGTCTAATCTAATTTACTACTTTACCTTGAATGCTGAGCAACTGAACTTTCTTGACCACCCTCCTACGTGGTATGTTGTCGAATGCCGTGCCACAGTCCATGCAGATGACATCCACTTCCTTTGATTCATCGACTTTCCTGGTAACTTCCTGGAAAAACTTTAAACCATGAACTACCATAAACAAAGCTGATATCTCAGGACCCCAAAAATCAATAAGTTGTCCTAAAATGTCAGAGGAAACTTTTGGTAAGCTGTTTTACATCATTAGCCAGCTTATCTTCAGATTCTTTCTACTTACAGCTTTTTGGTTGCTTTCTGCTGGCTAGTAAAAGCTTCCCAGTCCTCCAGCTTTCCACTATATTTTGCTATATTCTATGGCCTCTCTTTTGGTTTGTGCTGCATTGACTTCTTTGTCAGTCATGGTTGATCATCATCCCTTTTGAATAATTTTTCATCCTTGGAATTATTTATACTTCGCCTTCAGAATTGTTCCCAGAAACTCCAGCCATTCCTGCTCTGCCATTGTCCTGGCTAATGTCATTTTGAAATTAATTTTTGCCCAGCTCCCCTCATGAGCCTCTGTAATTCCTTTATTCCACTGTAATACTGATGCATCTAACTGTACCTTCTCCCTCTCAGATTGCAGTGTGAGTTCCATTATTTGATGATCACTGCCTCTTAAGGGTTTATTTACCTTAAGCTCCCCAATCAAATTGGTGCAATACACAACACAGAATCCAGATCTGCCTTTCCTATAGTGGGCTCAACCATAAGCTTCTCTCAAAAGTCATCTCATAGGCATTATGCAAATTCCCTTGGGATTCAGCACCACCCTGATTTTCCAAAGCTACCTGCATATTGAAATTCCCCATGACTATTTTGGCATTGACCTTTTTACATGCCTCTCCTCTCTCCCATTGGAATTAGTGGCCCACATCCTAGTGACTGTTAAGAGGCCTGTATATAATTTCCATCAAGGTCATTTTACCAATGCAGTTTCTTAACATCTACATCATTCCATCTGATATCACCTCTTTCTAAGGACTTTTCTTCTTTTTGACAACAGAGGCAATCCAATCCTTGCACCTACCTGCCTATACTTTTGATTCAATATTTATCCTTTGATGTAAGCATCCAACTATGATCTTCTTTCAGCCACGATTCAGTGATGCCCTCCCCCAATTTTTGCTCTCTCAATCTCCTCTCTGTTCCGTTCTTGTTGTCACATCCTTTTGATGTAATGTTGCACATTGATAGATCGAGGAAATTAATCATGTTGAATATACTGCAGGGTGTCCGTAAATGCTTGTTCTTTCATAATATTAATTTAGTATTTCATTCAGTTACTGTTTCTCTGTTAATGACTGAACCCAGTGAGGATGGGGCAGCAGCCCAGTGACTGCATCTGTTCTGAAGCTACTGGGGCCATGAACAGATATGTTCCTCCACATTCTCCATGTCTGTCTGTCTGTCTGTCTGCTCCACAATAAGTTAATTTTTTCCCTTTTATAGAAAGTCACTGATCTGACAGAGAAGGGGAAGTGGACAGAGAGTTCCAGACTCTTCCTCAGTTTGGTGATGGGCAAAGGCTCCCGGGCCCAGAGGATGATGTGGGAATCCCTTGTGACATGGAGGACTGAGTTACCAAAGTTGGACAGAATACTGAGGGAAATACAGGAGCTCAGTATTTTAAAGACATATACTGAACACAAAGGTACATTGAAATAAGCAGTCCTAATTACTTTAGCTCTGTTTTCATGGACTTTTTTGATTTAAACTGGTGCTGATCCACAGGAATACATGAACATTGCCCAAGGGTTATCTGATTTATCCACTCAACTGATTGGTGAGTGTTGAAATGCACTGTTCAAACCACATCTCAAATGTTAGACTGTGACTTGGCAAAACCTGGTAATGAACATTTACCATAAATCATTCGCTGCTCTATGGATTCAGGTTACAATTCTGAGAATGTATTTTTTATTAGTCCAACTGTTGGCTCTGCTGAAGCCTTCACTCTAGGTCCTGACACTCTGGGAATCCCCACACACCCCAGAGTGATTCACTAAGCCCCTATGGTTTTGTCTAGCTTTAAACCTGCTCTCTAATTTACCAAAACGGAAAAGAATCAGATAACAAATCAGAAAAAAAAATCAAATGAATTATACCTTGATGCATCTATATGGAATGATTTGAAATTAGTTGCCTTGCATCAGTAAAGCTAAAACAATTAATCCAAATAATGGAACTAATTTCCAAAGGTACAAAACATGAACTTTAGACTAAAAAAGTACAGAGCATTAAACATAAATGTGCAATGGGGCTGGTAGAATATAAAACAGAGCATTAGCATACAATACAACCGATGGATGAATATGAAACATACACGTATATTGAGGATATCAACAAGAAAAGAAAATAGATCATTATGTGATAAAGGAAAATCTTTCAACGAAAATTTGCTTGTAGGCTGAAGAAAAACTGAATTTACTTCAAGCCTAAAGAAAATCTGAGTTCACATCAAGGCCTAAGAAAATCTGCCAAACAGAACTGAAAAGTAAAAATATAACAAAGGTGCTAAACACTCCCTATGCCCATATTGATGTATTGGTTTGGTATAATATCCTGGTCTGGAATGGATCTGGAAAATATGCAAAGAAAAATAAGAACTAAAATAACAATTTTTAGAAAACACCGTTTGTACTTGAGCGCACTTAGATTAACATGAACTAGGACAGTATGAGGAAGATGAATAACAGATCTAAAAAAATGACACAATAGTCAGATAAAAGTTCTCAATCAGGTTTAATATCTCCGACATATGCTGTGAAAATTGTTTTTATGATCCAGCACAATTACAGTAAAATGTGTGTGGTGAGTGTGTATCTCTGTGTACAATTGTAGAAATAGAATAGTATCAGCATGAATTAATCAGTCTGATGACCAGGTGGAAGAAGCTGTTGCAGAGCCTGTTGGTCCTGGCTTTTATGCTGTGGTACCGTTTGTGGAACAGTTTGTGGTTATTGTGACTTGGGCCCTTTTTACCTTTAATGATCCTTCGGGCCCTTTTTACCTCCGTCTCTGTATATGTCCTGAATAGTGGGAAATTCACACCTACAGGTGCGCTGCGCTGTCCACACTACTCTCTGCAGAGTCTTACGATTGAGGGAAGTACAGTTCCCATAGCAGGCAGGGATGCAGTCAGTCAGGATGCTCTCTATTGTGCCCCTGTAGAAAGTTCTTAGGACTAGGAACCCATACCAAACTTCATTAACTGTCTGAGGTGAAAGAGGCGTTGTTGTGCTTTTTTCACCACACAGCCAGTATGTACAGACCACGTGAGATCCTCGGTGATGTGTATGCTGAGGAACTTAAAGCTGTTCACCCTCTCAACTCCAGATCCATTGATATCAGTAGAGGTTAGCCTGTCTCCATTCCTCATGTTTTTGCAACATTGCAACCAGCTTTGTTTTTGCGACATTGAGGGAGAGGTTGTTTGCCTGACACTGCTGTGTCAGGGTGATGAATTCTTCTATGTAGGTTGCCTCGTTATTATTTGAGAATAGGCCAATCAATGTTGTATCATCAGCAAATTTAATTAGCAGATTGGAGCTGTGGATGGCAACACAGTTGTGCGTATACAGAGAGTAAAGGAGGGAGTTTCGGGCACAGCCATGAGGGGCACCAGTGTTGAGACTCAGAGGGGCAGAGATGAGGGAACCCACTCTTCCACCTGCCGGTGATCTGACAGGATCCAACTACACAAGGCAGTGTCAAGACCGAGGTCTCTGAGCTTCTTGTCGAGCCTGGAGGAAATTATGGTGTTGAATGCTGAACTGTAGTTCAAGAACAGCATTCTCACATAAGCATCTCTCTTCTCCACATATGTAAGGACAGTGTGTCGAGCTGTGGCTATTGTGTCATCTGTCAATCAGTTGTGTCCATATAACCATATATAACCATATAGCAATTACAGCACAGAAACAGGCAGTAGGTGAATTGTAGTGGTTCTGTGTGGGTGGCAGCATGCTGCAGCTGTTGTCCAGCCTCTCAAAGAATTTGCTTATTTTTGAGGTGAGTGTGACAGGACACCAGTTGTTCAGATGTGTTACCTTGGTCTTCTTAGCTAGAGGGACAATGATGGATGTTTTGAAGCAGGAGGGCACTCTACACTGTGAGAGGGAGAGATTAAAAATATCTGTAAACACACTTGCCAGTCATGCTGCGCACATCCTGAGTACCTGCCCTGGGTTGCCGTCCGGTCCCACAGCTTTGCGACTGTCCACTTGTTGGAAACACCTGCGTGCTTCAGCCTCAGAGACGACCAAGTTGCCCGTTGCAACAATGGCTCTATGTTCGCAACATCAAAACAAGCATAAAAAAGATTTAGCTCACCTGGGAGAGAGGCAGTGATGTTGGCAGCACCACTGCACCTAGCTTTGAAGTCTGCAATGGTGTGCAGACCTTGCCATAAGCTGTGTGTGTTGGTGGAGATTTGTGTCTGAATCCTGTTCCTGTATTGTCATTTTGCTGCCTTGATGACTTTGCACAGATCAGAACTGAATTTCTTGAGCTGCTGTTGATAACCGGCAATGTAAGCTGTCTGCCTGCCGCGTGGCAAGTGCTATTCACACAGAACTGTTCATCCAGGGTTTCTGGTTTGGGTAGACCTGACCGATTTCTGGGGAAAATATCCCCCATCTGTGATAATAACACACAGTTGGGGGATGTAGTACACAGCTGTGATAATAACAGCCATGACTCCCTCGGCACCAGGTACTCCAGATCCGGGGAACAAAAGGATTTGAGGGCATGGACATTCCAGGGTTCCACCAAGCATTAATGGCCATGAAGCATACCCTAAATCCTTTACCCTGATAGGTGTGTGTGTGTGTATATATATATATATATATACATACACACACACACACACACACACACACACACACACACACACACACACACACACACACACACACACACACACACACACACAAGATCAGGAGGGAAGAATTCCTCTGGAGCAATGGCACGATCATTGTTGACTGTAGGGGCCAATTCTGGATCTTCAGTATCTGGAGCAATAGGGACACGGAGACAGCTGGGATGTGGGCACTTGGATCCTTCTTGCATCTCCTCTTCTCTTCATCAGTCACTCTTCTGGGTTCCTCAGAATTCTTGGCTTTGCCATGGATCAGCTGCTGCCTGGAAGTTGAGCATATCTAGCTACACTTGTCTGCGTGATTATATGAAATATTATATTAAATAAGTTGTGCAGAAATAGGAAAAAAAAGATTAGTGAGGCACTATCGATGGGCTCAATGTCCACTCAGAAACTGAAAGGCAGAGAAGAAGTGGTTCCTGAATCATTGAGTGTGTGCCTTACTTCAGTCCTGTACCATAGTCCAGTGAACCAGACGGTGATGCAGCCAGTTACAATGCTCTCCAAGTTACATCTGTAGAAATATTTGAGAGATTTTGGAAACTCCTAACTATTGTGCCTTCTTTGTAGCTGCATTGATATATTGGATCCAGGTTAGATGCTCAGAGATATTGACACCCAGGAATTTGAAATTGCTCACTCTTTCCACTTCAGATCCCTCTGAAGACTGGTGTGTTGCGTTCCCTCATCTTACCTTTTCTGAAATCCACAATTAGCTGTAACAATATATTTTCATCAAGAATGTTAACCAGTGGAAGCCTATGGCTCCCAGTGGTGGACATCCCCACTATCAGAGCTGACTAGATGTCAACAAGGAAGCATCAAATGCCCGGCTCAGAGTTGTTGAGCTCTTCCCAGAAACAGAAGGGATCGTTGTAAATCAGGACCAAGTGTTTAGTACATAGAGTTATCAATAATACAGAATAAAAGACCAACAAGTTCAAGATGATAAATGCTGAAAATTACAAGAGAAACCCGAAACAGTCCAATACATCACAGGATCCTACAGTAGTTTAACTCAATCTGGTTACTTGTACAAGCACAATCAAGTGGCAGATAACATTCACAAAATTCTTGTTTAAACTACAGCTGATGAAAGACACCAGCCTGGTCCACTTTTAGAGACAGAGTCCTACATGTCATACTGTGACTGATCCATTAATGCAGATAGGGTCATCCATAATAACCGTTCAGATAAAATTTTACAGGATAAACAAGCAAAAACTTATTTAATAGATTTAGCAATTCCAAACATGCATAACTTACAGAAATCAATTAGTGAACAACAGCAGAAATGTGCTGAATTAAAAGGGGAGATTGGAAGACTATGGAACATGAACAGTGTATTCGTTATCCCAATCATAATATTGATAAGTGGTATCATCCCAAAGGCTTTACACTGTAGTGTTTAACAAATTAGGCCTACATGGCAATACTTATGTAAATTTTCAAAAAGCCACAATACCCTACACAACTGAAATAGTCTGAAATTTCCTATCAATTGAGACATGAGTGTGCTTTGCTATGCCCGTGAACTGTTACCAGTTTAGGCTGAGAAAATAATAATAATAATAACATTCATAAAGCACTTTTCATCCGGATGATGTCATTCAAACTGCTTTACAATGGGATAAAATGTAAACTATAAAATAAAAGACAAAATGTTGTCAGTCGTAATATACACCTCAGACTTCTGCACAGTACTGTAGTTTTAGGTGTTGGGAGCATGGTTCCAAAACAAAACCCTGACCTCCCAATGATCCTTTGGCTTTGTACCTTACTGTCTGCCTGCACTGCATTTTCTCGGCTGTTTCCCTGTGCTATTCTGTTCTCTTTTACCTTGCACTGATGTGATGAAATGACTTGTTTGGATCGCTTGCAGAAAAGTTTTGGTGCATGTGACAATAATAAACCAATTTATTGATTTATTGTTGTCAATAATATAGTTCCCCCGATTGCTTAAGATTGTTATCCCTGGGGGTTGTAGTGGGGTATAAGTTCCCACAACCTATTAAATGCTCTCAGTGGCATGCAACTCAAATAGCCTCTGACAACAAAGTCCAGCTCCTGGCCTTCATGTGTGGCTTAGCTACTAAGCCTGGAGGAAGTTTTTTTTTTCTGACAGGAGAAGGGCAAAGGCAGGTTACTGGCACTTTACAGCCAATGGCTTCAGGCAGTTGGGCGTCATTAACCATGACTGGCTTTCCAGGGGAAGGAAAACTGATCACAAACCTCCACTTACTTGCAACTGTACCCCTCATGAAGAAGACTTTGGGAGTAAACCCAGTGGGAAAACCCTGGAGCTGGAGTCCCTAAGGCAGTGTTAAATGGTGTTCAATGTAGACTGGCATCTCCTGCAACACCTCGTAGTGTCCTAGCTTGCAGGGGCAGGACACCCATAATTGACTCTGACAGACGGAGGCCTCATAAGACAGTACCCCACAACCCAGTGGCAGACTGATCAGCAGCAGTTGCCAAGGTTTCTCCACCCTCTCCCAGAAACACAGCACACTGAGACGCTTGTAGTCTTGCCCATTCACGGAGATTCCATCTTTCCACCACTCCTCCTTCAGTGAGACGGAAAACTACCCGTTTTCTTTCTTGTCATTCCGATGGGTTATTGATCCAAAACATCTCTGTGATTCTCTCCACAGATGATGCCCAACTTGAGTATTTCCCGCATATTCAGCTCCTGTTTTGATGCAAGAGCAGTGGACACCTGTGACTCCCCAGTGTGCAGCTTTGCCAAAATGCAGTGTCCTGCTCTCCATATTTCTGTACCAGATCAACATTAACATTGTCTGTTAATGATGCAAACACTGCTTCAAATATAGTGAAATGCTGTTGTAACGGAAGTGCAGTCAGGATTGCAGTAGGATATCAGGAATGCTCACCTTCACAAGTCATTAGCACCAGAATATGTGGATTGGACATTTTCTTGGACATACATCGCTGTCAGCTCCAGTGTCTGTGAACAGAATTTTACTTGCTCTCCTAATATCCATGGAAGCATGGAATTAATTCATGTAATCTCAAACACTGAATGTTGAAATGCAGTTATGAAGTTCTTTGTCAGTTGAGCTATCTAACATTTTGACTGTGTTCTCTGTTCCCATGGAAGATATTCAACAGAAGCACATGGAGATTCTGCGGACACAAACTGAAACTCTGAGAGTGAACATGATCCTGATGAGGGAGGAGGTGAAGGTTTTCCAGCTGGTTGATCACCACTCTAAGCTCATGGTCATTTCTACTGTTCCAGATCAGAGACTGGTGGAACATGAGCTGCTGGCAAGAGGCAGAGACCATGAGGATTGGAGAGAAAAACATCTCCGCAGAGAGGTGGAAACAATCCAGATAGATCAGCTGTTCCAGAGCAGCTTTTCCCCAAGTAAATCTAAATCTGGGAGTTTGGCAGGAGTGGCTGGAGTCACAGGGATTGGGAAAACAGCAATGGTACAAAAAGTAGTTTGTGACTGGGCCACGGAGAAAATATACCAACAATTCCAGTTTGCCTTCAGTTTCAATTTCCGGGATTTAAACTCCATTAACTGCAGAATAAACCTGAAGGAATTGATTCTGGATCAATATCCTTACTTTGGGAATATCCTGAGTGAGGTCTGGAAGAACCAAGGGGTATTGTTGTTCATATTTGCTGGTTTGGATCAATTCAAACACGGAATCAATTTTGCTTGCAGTCAGAGAGGTACAGAACCCAAGCACAAGTGCCCAGATCCCGAGTGGTGGTGTGAACTGTCTGACATTGTGTACAGTTTAATCCAGGGCAAGCTGCTCCCAGGGTGTTCAGTGCTGGTGACCACCCGCCTCATGGCATTACATTTATTGAATAAGGCTCAGATCAGTGTCTGGGCTGATAACCTGGGATTTGTTGGTGAGGAACAGAAGGAATATTACATCAGACATTTTGAAGATAAATTGGTGGCAGCAGCTGTTTCCGAACATGTAAAGGAGAACGAGATCCTGTACACCATGAGCGACAACCCTTCCTACTGCTGGATCCTCACTCTGGTACTGGGCTCCTTCACACAAAGAGCCAGAGACCTGGAGCGAGTTCCCAAGACCAGCACCCAACTGTACTCCTATATTTACAGCATCCTGAAAAACTACGGCCATTAGATAGAGAACCCCCATGATATGTTACTCAGGGTTGGTCAGATGGCCTTCAGAGGAGTGTCCAAGAAGAAGATTGTGTTTACAGATGGAGATTTGATCAGCTACAGTCTGCAGCCTTCCCAGTTCCTGTCCAGGTTCTTGATGGAACTTTTAGAGAGAGAAGATTCTGCATGGTGTGTGGTGTACACATTCCCACACCTCACCATCCAGGAGTTTATAGCTACAGTGGCACAGTTCCTGAATCCACATCTCGAAGATATTCTGAAATTCCTCACTGAAGCCCACCACACAACTGATGGGTGCTTTGAGGTATTTCTCTGATATGTTGCTGGTCTTTCCTCCCCAGTGACAGTTCAGGGCCTGGGGGAGTTTCTGGGTCCATTTCCTCATCAAACAACATACCGGGTGGTTGACTGGGTGAAAGAGGAGATTAAAAGCCATATTGGAAACACAAGGAGTGAAGCTGGTAAAAGGAGCCTCCTGAATGCATCACACTATCTGTTTGAGTCTCAGAATCTGGCTCAGGCCGCACTGGGATCTGTGAAAACCCTTCCATTCAGTCAATTGCCACTGACCTCGATTGACTGCAAGGTTTTATCTCTTGTCATTGGGTTCTGTGATACAATTAAACACCTTGACGAGAGGGACTGCCCCATTCAGTGTGAAGGAATCCAGTGGCTGGGACCTGGGCTGCACAAGTGCCAGGATTTGAGGTAACTTGATTTATCTCTCACTCTGATCTGTGAAACTGTTCCAATATGTTGTTTCAATATAAATGAATTTGGGTAAAACTGTAGTAGATCAGATTGCAAAGTATTGTGACAAATGCCTAGGAGATTGATTAGTAATTCCCCAAGGATGGAAGGGTTCTATGGTTCCTTCTGAAGGGATGTTGGAGAGTTCATCAGATCAGTGAACAATGGTCATTGGTTTAATGGTAGTAAATCACAGGAATGGTCGTGTTTCTTGCTGCCTGTGACACATCCATTGATAATGTTCCTTCTCGCTGTACCTGATATCCAGGCCAAAACTGACTGCAGCAGGTGAGTCAGAGATTCACACTCCCTTCCTGGTGAGGGACAAGAGACCGTCAGCAGACTGCCCCAGTGAGAAGGAAAAAAATACCATTGTGAGATTGTCCTCCCCTGCCTTTTCCCTTGTGTGTCTATCACCATCAGTCCACCTGTGTTACATTACTCACTACCAGATACACAGACTCCATCGGTGCATCTCCCCTCCTGCATCATCTCATCTTGTTGGATTATCTTTTCCCATCGGTATCCTCCTGTGGAACCTCTCATTCTCATCCCCCTTCCTCCTGTGGGATCTTACTTCCTCTTTCCCCTTCCTCCTGTGGGATCACTCTACTCCATTCCCCTTCCTCCTGTGGGATCATTCTACCCCATTCCCCTTCCTCCTGCAATTTCTGTCTTCCTTTCCCTTTTCTTCAGATGGGGTCTCTTGCACCATCTACCATCAACAGTTTTCCATTCACAAAACTTCCTCACTGTGGGGCTTCCTCCCATCCTTCAACTCTGCCTCTTCTGATACTCTCAAGTCAGAATATTTCGTTCACCATCAGGAAACGAGATGGAATATGCAGAGTTTACAGGGTCACACCGACAGACTAAATTGCGGACATTCGATGAACACCCTGGAGCTGGTCAGTGAGGGACATTGACAGTAATGGGAACTCCGATCTGAAGGGTTTAATGTTTCCTGAAATATCCAAGCGAGAGAATTCCCCCAGACCCGCAGTTTAAATCACTTAGTTCATCAATTTGTCTGTTTGTGTTCAGACTTCGGTTGAATAATCTGGGATATTCAGGAGTGAAACTGGTGTCTGTAGCTCTGAGGAACCCGGAATGTAAAATACAGACACTGTGGTAAGTACCAGACTGTGGGAGATTGTATTTACAGTCACTGGGTGTCTGACACGCAATATTGATGTGATGAGTAATTGTGTTACTGATAGTCACTGGGGATTTGTACCGTCTCCTGTCTCTCTGTGTCCTTCACCCCCACTCTCTCTCATCTCCAGGCTGGACAATGTCAGTCTTGCAGATTCTGGTGCCGAGGATCTCGCCTCCACTCTCAATGCACATCATTGCTGGGGCTGGACCTGAGTGATAATAGATTGGGAGATTCAGGAATAAAACTGGTGTCCATGGCTCTCAGGAACTGTGAACTCTCAGAAAAATACAGAAACTGCGTTAAGTGCCATGGAATTATGACATCATAGCCATTACTGAAACTTGGCTACAGGAGGGGCAGGACTGGCAGCTCAATGTTCCAGGGTTCTGATGTTTCAGACGTGATAGAGGCAGAGGGATGAAGGGTTGGGGGGGGGTGGCTTTGCTAGTCAGGGAAAATATTACAGCAGTGCTTCATCAGGACAGATTAGAGGGTTTGTCTACTGAGGCCATATGGGTGGAGCTGAGAAACGGAAAGGTATGACCACATTAATAGGGTTGTATTATAGACCACCCAACAATCAGTGAGAATTGGAGGAGCAAATCTGCAGATAGATAACAGACAACTGCAGGAGACAGAAAGTTGTCATTGTAGGGGATTTTAATTGGGACTCGAATACTGTTAAAGGTCTAGATGGGTTGGAGTTTGTGAAATGTGTTCAGGAAAGTTTTCTAAATCAATATATAGGGAGGATGCAATATTAGATCTCCTATTAGAAAATGAGTTAGGGCAAGTGATGGAAGTATGTGTAGGGAAACATTTTGGTTCCAATGATCATTAGTTTCAACTTGATCATGGATAAAGATAGATCTGGTCCTCGGGTTGAAGTTCTGAACTGGAAAAAGGCCAAATTTGAAGAAATGAGAAAAGATCTAAAAAGCGTAGATTGGGACAGGTTGTTCTCTGGCAAGGATGTGATTGGTAAGTGGGAGGCCTTCAAAGGAAAAATTTTGAGAGTGCAGAGTTTGTATGTTCCTGTCAGGGTTAAAGGCTAAATGAATAAAACTAAGGAACCTTGGTTCTCGAGGGATATTGGAACTCTGATAAAGAAGAAGAGAGAGATGTATAACATATATAGGCACCAGGGAGGAAATAAGATGCTTGAGGAGTATAAAAAGAGTAAGAAAATACTTAAGAAAGAAATCAGGAGGGCTAAAAGAAGACATGAGGTTGCTTTGGCAGTCAGAGTGAAGGATAATCCTAAGAGCTTCTACAGGTATGTTAAGGGCAAAAAGATAGTAAGGGATAAAATTGGTCCTCTTGAAGATCGGAGTGGTTGGCTATGTATGGAACCAAAAGAAATGAGAGAGATATTAAATGGTTTTTTTGCATCTGTATTTACTAAGGAAACTGGAATGGAGTCTATGGAAACAAGGCAAACAAGTAGGAACTTACACAGATTAAAGAGGAGGAGGTGCTTGCTGTCTTGAGGCAAATCAGAGTAGATAAATCCCAAGGACCTGACAGGATACTTCCTCGGACCTTGTGTTATGTGTGATGAGAAAACCAGATGGAGATGGGGTCCAGAGTTGACCCCCCCCCCCCCTCCGTGAACTATGCTGCTAATGAGAGAAAGAGAGAGATGGAGAACAGAGGGAGAGGCATCTGATACCGATAAGAGAGAGAGGGAGACACACATGATTTGGTATTGCATCTTCACTGATTATTTACCTTTTGCTATAAGGACACTTCTTTGCTCGTTAACATTCCTGCGGAGACAGCAGGGAATGGTCAGTTTGATGGCCGTGGAGTTGATGGATGGCTGATACCCCGTCAGTGGGGGTAAAAGACAGGTCTGTGGAGACACCCACAGACACGCCACGAGATACTGTAAGAGTGTTGTGCACCCACAGGAAGGTGAGGGCTTGGAGGACCGACTTGGGAGATCGGTCACCAAGCTCACAGTGTGACAGCAGGACCGGTGGGGGCTTGTGTGTGTGTCCACTCATGCCAGAGTGATGAACCCACCACAGATGAACAGTCTAGCCAAGAAAGGAGGGGTCGTAACCAAATTACCACATCAGTACACTGGGACAAGAAGACAACAGAAGGTTTGCCTGCTACAGCTACTCGCATCTTGCTCTCTCTCTCTCACTCCCTCTCTCTCTAACATCACAACAGCAACTACCTCGACCTAAGCTGAGCTGAACTGAACTCTGCATTATCTTAAGAGTATTCACTTACCCCTAGACTTAGATAGAGCTTGGATTTTTGATTCTTATTTCTACACTCCTGTATATATAGCTTACTAATAAACACCTTTAGTTACAGTACCACCAGACTCCAACGTATCATTCCACTTTTGCTGGTTTGTTAACCCAGTTACGGGGTGCGTAACACTTGAAAGAGACTAGTGTTGAAATTGCAGGGGCCTTGGCAGAAATATTTAAAAAGTTGATATCCACAGGTCAGGTGCCAGAGGATTGGAGGATAGCTCATGTAGTTCGATTGTTTAAAAAAGGCTCAAAAAGTAAGCCAGGAAACTATAGGCTGGTAAGTTTGCATCAGGAGTAGGTAAATTATTGGAAGGAATACTAAGAGATAGGATCTACAAGTATTTGGATAGACAGGGACTTATTAGAAAAAGTCAGCATGGCTTTGTGTGTTGTAGGTCATGTTTAACCAATCTATTAGAGTTTTTTGAGGAAGTTATCAGGAAAGTGGATGAAGGGAAGGCAGTGGATGTTGTCTACATGGACTTTAGTAAGGCCTTTGACAAGGTCCCACATGGGAGGTTCATTAGGAAGATTTAGTCGCTAGGTGTACATGGAGAGGTAGTAAATTGGGTTAGACATTGGCTCAATGGAAGAAATCAGAGAGTGGTAGTGGAGGATTGCTACACTGAGTGGAGGCCTGTGACTAGTGGTGTGCCACAGGGATCAGTGCTGGGTCCCATTGTTATTTGTCATTGATCAAATTGGATCAGCAAATTTGCTGATGATACTGTTACAAACCCCATAACTGGGTGTCTTACCATCAAAGATAGAAGTGTCCGTTGGAGTCTGGTGTTACTATTTTCAACAATATTTATTAGCAAAAATATACAAAATAATATCAATGCGAATATACAGAGAATATATGTTAGCAATACTAAACCTAAAAGTGCGGGTATAATAATAATCACTAATGAAACAAACTCTATCGTTGTCTAGGGGATAATGAATTGTCAGATGGAAATATAAAGTTCAGTTCAGTTCATGCAGGCTGCGGTAGTTGTTGGTCACGGTGTTTCAATTGTTAGAGAAAGAGAGAGAATGTGCAAACAGTAATAGCTATTATCTTGCCAACCTTCCTTTACAATTTTGATCTGTCAATGCGTTGTTGTTGTGGCCATTCACATATGACCCTTCCGTCCTTTAGCTAGACCGTTCTTCCATGGTGGACTCGACACCCAGGCAAGGGTGGACACACACAAGCCCCCACCGGTCTCGCTACAAAATCTACCGACCCTTTGTTTGGTCTCCGGTCTCCCACCCTGTATAGTGGGGGTTCTGATGCTCACTAGCGTTTCTCCTGGTGTGTCTGAGGGGTTACCCCAGACCTTACTCACTCACGGGGTCTCAGGTGTCATTCAGGTTAGCGTTATGTAACCCATCAAACCAGCCCACTCTGGTTGCCTCTTGAGGGGTTTCAATGAATAGAACAGTACCAAGTAAACAATCCTTCTCCAAAAGACAATAGCAGTAATCAATGGTTCTGTTCCCCTTTTGTTAGTAGGAGACATTCCACCTTAGCTGTGCCTCTCTCTCATTAACTTTCATGAGCTGTTATCAATAACAATTGCCCTGGCAGAGTCCCTTTTGTCTCTCTTACTTCCTTGTTAGCAGCATCGAAATAGTAGCGATTTGCGATTCTCCAAAAAGGGGAGGCATGGGCGATTCTGTACCCTTCTGCCCATCAGAGTTGTTCATCCTTCATAACAATACAAAGATTGGAGGTGTAGTGGACAGTGAGGAAGGTTTTCAAAGCTTGCAGAGGAATTTGGACCAGTTGGAGGAATGGGCTGAAAAATGGCAGATGGAGTTTAATGCGGACAAGTATGAGGTATTGCATTTCAGAAGGTCAAACCAAGGTAGAACATACAAGGTAAATGATAGGATACTGAGGAGTGCAGTAGAACAGAGGATTATGTACAGATACATAATTCCCTAAAAAGTGGCGCCACAAGTAGTTAGGGTTGTAAAGAGAGCTTTTGGTACATTGGCCTTTATAAATCAAAGTATTGAGTATAAGAGTTGGAATGTAATGGTGAGGTTGTATAAGGCATTGGTGAGACTGAATTTGGAGTATTGTGTGCAGTTTTGGTCACCTAATTACAGGAAGGATATTAGTAAGGTTGAAAGGGTGCAGAAAAGGTTTATAAGGATGTTGCTGAGACTTGAGAAACTGAGTTACAGAGAAAGGTTGAATAGGTTAGGACTTTATTCCCTGGAGCGTAGGAGAATGAGGGGAGATTTGATAGAGGTGTATAAAATTATGATGGGCATAGACAGAGTGAATGCAAGCCGGCTTTTGTCACTGAGGCCAGGGGAGAAGATAAACAGAGGTTAAAGGTGAAGGGGGTAAAGTTTAAAGGGAACATTGGGGAGGGCTTCTTCACGCAGAGAGTGGTGGGAGTATGGAATGAGCTGCCAGATGGTGAATACTTTTGACATTTAAGAAAAACTCGGGCAGGTATATGCATGAAAGGGGTTTGGAGGGATATGGTCCAGGTGCAGGTCAGTGGGACTAGGCAGAAAAATGGTTCTGCACAGCCAAGAAGGACCAAAATGCCTTTTTCTGTGCTGTAATGTTCTATGTTCTATGGTTCTACCAGACTGTGGGAGATTGTGTTTACAGTCACTGTGTGTCTGAACATTAACGTGATCAGTAGTTGTGTTACTGATAAACACTGGGGATTTGTACTGTCCCTTGCCTCTCTATGTCCTTCATCCTCAGTCTCTCTCATCTCCAGGCTGGAGAAGGATGGTCTCACAGATTCTGGTGCTGAGGATCTCATCTCTGCTTTCAGTACAAACCCATCACTGAGGGATCAGAACCTGAGATTAAACTCGCTCACAGACCTATCTGTCCCCGCTCTCTGCTGTCTCATATTGACCTATCTGAGTTTGAAGTGGATCGGGTGAGTGTTTGTGTTAATGTTCAATGTGATAAAATATCAGCAGACTCGTGAGTTTTCTGGTGATATTTGTCTCTGAGTATTGTTGAAACATTAACGCCAGTCCTCTGTTACTGACACTGTTGTGTAATCTATTTATTTCCATCTGTTTTAGGCTGGGTGCGAATCACTTCACTGAGATCGGGAGGAAGGAACTGGGATCTCTGCAGGAACTCAGACCCGGACTGGGAGTGGTCGTATGAAGATCTGAATGTGTGAACATCCCCGCCCACGAGGTGGGGACATTTTGACCAATTTCCTGCTCTCCTCTTCAGCGGCTGAGCTCCAGGTTCAATTCCCAACAGTTTTAATGGACCCTGGGTCCAGCCGAGTGCTCTGTGACATCAGAGGCTGTCCTGAAGTGATGTAATTCTGCCAACTGTCCAGCAGTGCTGCTTCTGGTGCATGTCCAAGTTGGAGAGCTCCCTGCGTGAGTTCCCGAGGAGTTACACCGACAGGAAGAGCCCGGGGACAGAGGCTCAGTCTGGGTCAGCAGTGTCGCATGGTGGGATTATCCGGGGAGAAAATCCTTTTGCTCACTTTGCTGAGGACAGTGCATTCCACAGTCTGGCTACTATAATGATGTTATATTGGCAAATACCTTGGCAGTGACCCTGGATCTGCAGTGATCTCAGACTCTGCCTTGAAGTGTGATTTTATATTCATCGGTTCCACAATGCAGAGTGATGGTGAGAAACGGGACTGATTATTCAACCTGTCACTCGTTGTCACCGGTCAGTTAATTGAGTGTGACTGTGGGAGGTTGCAGTCCCTGTTTGAGTATCTGACGGGGCTGCTGCTCAGATTCTGCTGTACTCCTCATATATGGGTATCCAGCACAGAAGAGGGAGGGTCAGAAGGAGGATTTCTTAGTGGTCTTGCCCCTGGGCCTGGCCAAGACAGTCTTTCACAGGTCTAGCCAGTGGAAAGTGGAGGGCTCCGCCTGGGCTGACTGTCTCCCCTCTTGTGAGGATGCATTCATGCCCGGCTGTCCTCCGAGAGGGAGCATGCGGTCGCAATGGGTACATTGGGGGATTTCCAGGAGTGGTGGGCCCCTAACAGAATTGACTGGACAATAGATGGAACTGACTTGTAGTAATCATACTTCAATTAGAGTATACTCACTGTCTTGTAAATACTGAATATCTGTACCTTGTGTATTTTTTGTGTAAATAAACTTATAGTTTTGTGAAAAAAGTGTGAGCAGCTCATATGTTCCTGGAGCTCACAGATTGTTTAATTTTTGTCATGATGAAATCGATACACTGCGGTAAATTCCTGTCTTGCTGCTGGGCCTGAGTCACATTTGAGGAGAAACATTGAACTGAGGGCCTGCTGCTCCGCGCATCAGAAACAGTGATCCAGAGCGTCTCACCTCCAGGCTGAGGGATGTCAGTCTGGTAGCATCTGGTGCATAAGATCTCATCCTGTTCATCCATGCAACCCAGCTCTCTTCTCACCCATGCAAACAAAAAGCGACCAAAGAGGTTAGAAGCTCAGAAATAGGATAGTATGGGGGATGGAATACCGGCATTTAGCACAGCGTGCGGCACACTCCACAGACTCCCATCACACACACCCTGGAGGAGACAGAGTGCATTTCGCTCCACACTGACCCATCACACCCTCCCTAGGTCAGATAGGGGGAAGCTCCCTCCATATGCTCCCATTACATACTCCGGGGGTCAGCACAGAGTGAAGCTCCCTCCACACCATCACATCACACACTCCCAGCATCAGACACTGCTAGGAGCTGTTCTGATTGAGCTGGGAGAAATCGAGGGAAAACTACTGCATGAAGTTCGTGAGATACTTTGGAGATGGATCGAAATGTCTATTGGATATCTGAGTGAGTGGCTGGGTTAGTGTGGAAGCTTCGTTTGGAGTTTTTCTGATAGTTTGGACTGGGTTCATTGATGGCTGCTAACTGCGTAGCACCCAGCTGCGGCTGCTGGCAACTCGCTAGGAAGCTGATTCGCTCTAAAAACCGGAGACAAACGCTGTTGTTCCCCCACTAACATCGGGGCAACGGCCTTCCACCTTTATCGTCATGATTCTCATTTGGTGTAGGAGCCGAAGCATCTTCTGAGACATCACGACTTCTCATGGCCTAGAAGTTCTGCAGGACCGACGGAGCCTTTCCTGGCATTGGAATTTTTGGTGCGGAGCCAGCAGGGTACTGTTGAGTACAAACTTTTCTGGCCAGTTATTCAACCCACTCCAGGACTTTATAACCAGCACCGTCGAATATTTCTTGATTCAGACATAGTGCCAACAAGCTGGACTGGTCTCCAGGGAGTTGCAGGTCTTCAGGGAGTTATGCAAAGGTAGCTGTCTCTTGAGGCTCGGACAATGCCGTTTCGGTCGGTGAAAGGAAAACGCAGGGTGCAATGTATTTGTATCCTGGAACTTCTCTGGAAAAGTGTGCAGAGGCAATGGAGGACCTGGTGGGGGAAGATGGTATTTTAGCCACCGGGAAAGAGTTCAGGAAGGTAGAGTTTTATCTGACAAATGATGAGTTGGTGCATCGGGCTCTCATTCGGGGGATCATGGTGGGAAACATCTTTATACAGATGGACCTGGTGACAGCTCCTACGCAATGCATTGTCCTCAGTCACGTTAAGCCTTTCATCCCCAACGAGGACCTGCTTGCCCCCACTAGCCCGCTCGGGACAAGTAAGATCAGAGATAACTCCATCAGACACAAATTTAAGAGAACATAACATAATCATAACATAATCTCTTTCTAGCATCAGGTATTCATGCAACTGGAAAGGGAGGACAACGTTCATGGTTGGTTTACTGTCTGGCACGAGGGGCTAGACTATCAGGTGTATTGGAGTTCTGAGTGCCCATAGTGCCATGGTGCCCATGGAGCATTTTTGGAGGGATTGTCCTAACACCCGAAACCCTAGGGAGTCCACTTCGGGCACCGGTGCCCGAGCTACCTCTGCCCCTGATTCTATTCCTGCGCCTGCACCTGCCCCTGGCCCTACCCCCACCCCTGTCCCTATTCCTACGTCTGTTTCAGTCCCTGCTTCTGCGCCTGTAGTTCAGGTGGGAGATCTTGAGGCTACGTGCAGGGAGGTTCAGGTGAGAGATGCGGTGGAGCCTGTGCGGAGCACATCCAAACACCCTAAGAAGTCGGTCCCCCAGACCGCAGAGCTCACGCCCATTTGTCCTGAAGTGGAGCAGGAAGCTCGGGGAAGTGTGCAGTTGAATGGGGTGATGGAAGCAGAGAGTGCCGCCCCATCGGTGAATCCTGCACCTGTGTGCTCCTCCATCGTGAAGAGGAGAAGGGAATGTTCCCCCAAGAGGGCAGGGAATGTAGATGTGGGGGAGTCCCAGGAAGGGGTGGGAATCCAGGTAAAGGATAGTTCTAACCCTGAATCCTCAGATGTAGCCATCAGTCCTGCAGTAGGTGGTGTGGTTGTGTAGAAAGCTAGTGCTAGTCCTGTTTGCACAACTAACCTGGAGCCCTCCACCCAGGACTTAGTAGTAAGTGCCTCCCTATAGGCAAGTGTATTGAATAATATGAGCAGAGAGGAGACCAAGCTCTCTCACTCTGAGCACCAGGCTGCCTGTGGATCCCTAGGACCAGAATTGCAGGGGTCTCCTTCATACCTATCTCCTGGGGAGGGTGATATACTCTGCATGCTGACTCCATCAACTAATAGCCTGCAGGGAGTCCCTGTGGATTATCCCTCCACTGTTGTAACTGTGGATAAGACTGATGTGACGGTGGAGCGGACAGGTACAAGTGAGGTACTCGGTGTGCAGTGTGGGTTACAAGTGCAGCCATCTATTAGAACACATGAGGAGGAAGGTGGGGGACCTATTTGCAGTGAGGGATTGGAGCGAGACTCCTTTCATAGCGAGACAATGGAGATCCTCACCCCTCCTGAGAAATCCATATTGATACCTGTGGAGGAAATTAGAGAGTTCATTCTCACCTCCGAGGGTGCAAAGCATTGGCCTAAACTAGCCTCGCTTCACTGGTCTAGCATGTCGAGGCTGTTGAAGTCCCTGCAAGTCATCCTCAGATGGAAGGGGAAGGAGAAGAGGAATGCTGTGTTGGAGAATGACAGGCAGCAGCTGAAATCCTTCCTGGATGACCTGGTGATGGACAGCAGAGTGAGAAGCAGCCTTGGTCCTTTGGAAGGTGGTACCACTCGGGCCCAGAAAACAAAAAATACTCTTGGTTTTCTTCGGGATAGCGCCTCCACTGAGGCTGAGGCCTAGAGTGCTCCCAACATGAAACTTACCATATCTAGTCTAAATGTAAATGGTAGCAGGGGTTCTCTCTGCAGATATAACAATCTCTCAGTCCTCAGGGAGGGGAGATATACAATGAGTTTCCTTAAGGAAACCCATAGCTAAAGCTTCTTTAGGTATGTGAAGAAGAAAAAATTAGTTAAGAACAATGTTGGGCCCTTGAAGACAAAAACAGGTGAATTTATTATGGGGAACAAGGAAAGGCAGACAAGTTGAACATGTACTTTGGATCTGTCTTCACTAGGGAAGACACAGACAATCTCCCAGATGTAATAGTGGCAAGGGGACTTAGGGTAATGGAGGAACTGAAGGAAATTCACATTAGTCAGAAAGTGCTGCTGGATAGACTGATGGAACTGAAGGCTGATAAATCCCCAGGGTCTGATGGTTGGCAACCCAGTGTACTTAAAGAGGTGGCTGTAGAAATCATGGACGCATTGGTAATCATTTTCCAATGTTCTCTAGATTCAGGATCATTTCCTGTGGATTGGAGGGTAGCTAATGTTATCCCACTTTAAGAAAGGAGAGAGAGAGAAAACAGAATTATAGACCAGTTAGCCTGACATCAGTGGTGGGGAAGATGCTGGAGTCACTTATAAAAAATGAAATAGCGACATATTTGGATAGCAGTAACAGGATCGGTCTGAGTCTGTATGGATTTACGAAGGGGAAATCATGCCTGACTAATCTTCTGGAATATTTTGAGGATGTTAGTAGGAAAATGGACAAGGGAGATCTAGTGTATGTAGTGTACCTGGTCTTTCAGAAAGCCTTTGTTAAGGTCCCACATAGGAGATTAGTGGGCAAAATTAGGAGCAAATGGTATTGGGGGTAGGGTACTGACATGGACAGAAAATTGGTTGGCAGACAGGAGGGTCACTTTCAGAATGACAGGCAGTGACTAGTGGGGTATTGCAAGGCTCAGTACTGGGACCGCAGCTATTTACAATATACTGTTACGTACCCTGTAACTGGGTTAACAGACCAGCAGAAATGGAATGATACATTGGAGTCTGGCGGTACTGTAACTAAAGGTGTTTATTATTAAACTAAACAATATAGTAACAAAAAAATGTCAATATACATATAAAACAGGTTAGCAATAATAAAAACAGAAGTGTAGGAATAATAATCAACAGTAAAAGACAAGCTCTATCAAAGTCTAGGGGTAAATGAATTGTCATAAGAGAATATAGAGTTCAGTTCAGTTCGTGCTGAGGTCGTTGTTGTGTTGCAATGTTGGGGAGAGAGAGAGAGAGAGAGAGCGAGATGTGAGCAGCTGCAGCAGGTAAACCTTCAGTTGTCTTCTTGTTCCGTTGTACTGATGTGGTTATTTGGTTATGACTCCTCTGTTCTCGGCTAGACCGTTCTTCCGTGGTGGACTCGTCACTCTGGCGTGAGTGGACACACACACAAACCCCCACCGGCCCTGCCATCACACTGTGAGCTTTGTGACCGATCTCCTGATTCGGTCCTCTAAGCCCCCACCTTCCTGTGGGTGCACAACACTCTTTCAGTGTCCATTGATGTGTCTGAGGGTGTCTCCCCAGATCAGTCTTTTATCCCCACTGACGGGGTATCAGCCATCCATCAACTCAATATGTCCATGTCCATCAAACTAGTCCATTCTGTGCTATCTCAGCAAGAATGTTAAAGAAGTGTCCTTGTAGCAAAAGATTGTTTACCTTTTCCATCAGTGAAGAAGCCATAATACTAAATCAGCCGTCTCTCTCTCTCTCTTATCTGTGGCAGATGCCTCTACCTCTGTTCTTCATCTCTCTCTCTCATTAGCAGCATAGTTCCCAAGGGAGGGGCATCTCTGGACCCCCATTTCCATCTGGTTTGTTCAGCACATATAACACCCTCATCCTTCAGGGAATTTTCACTGGGTGAAAATTAACTAGTAAGGCACATTACAAAATCCAATATAATACAGAATTGATCAGTAATCAACAGGGTAACATGGTTTCAAATTAACACCTGGATAAATAATCAGCAATTACATTGTCAGTCCCCTTTACATGTTGTATTTTAATATCGAATTCTTGTAACAACGGACTCCAACTTAATAACCATCTATTTTTATTCTTCATGTTACCAAGGGGTTGAGATCGGTATAAACTATCAATGGTTTCTGTGCCGAATAAATGTCGACCTCAAAATGCTGCAATGCCAGGATAAGTGCCAGTAATTCTTTTTCTACAGTGAAGTAATATCTCTAGTGCACATTGAACTTCCTAGGGAAATACGCCACTGGGTGTTCAATTTCATCCCCAGCTTTCTGCAATAGGACTGCCCCTGCAGCCTTGTCACTTGCGTCGGTTGCCAGGGAGAAGGGTTTCGAAAAATCAGGTGCTTTTAACACAGGGTGGTAGCATGATATAGATTTCAGTCTCTCAAAGGCTTCTTGGCAAGGATTGCTCCACACAAACTTTTCATCCTTCTGCAAGAGCTTTGTAAGCGGGAGGGCAATATCTGCAAAGTTCTTACAAAACTTCCGATAGTACCCCACCATTCCCAAAAACCTTCTCAGTGCCCTCTTATTTGTTGGGACAGGAACTTCAGAAATAGCCTGTACTTTCACCTGCACAGCAGCTAGTTGCTCCTGTCCTACCACATACCCCAGGTACGTGACGGTGGCATGGCTGAACTCACTTTTGGTGAGGTTCACTGTGAGATTGGCTGCAGACATTTGTTTAAACAGTTCCTCCCAGCCGCAATGTGCTCGTCCCACGTATCACTCTAAACCACTAAATCTTCGATGTAAGCCTCTGTGTTCATTAACCCTTTAATCACTGAGTCAATCATTCTCTGAAATGTCCCTGGAGCATTTTTAATTCCTAAAGGCAAAACATTGTACTCATATAATCCTGATGGAGTGACAAATGCTGAAATTTCTCGAGCCCTGTCAGTCAAAGGAACACACCAGTATCCTTTTAGCAAGTCAATCTTGGTGATGTATCTAGCCTTACCCACTTTATCAATGCAATCATCCACCTTGGGGATAGGGCAAGCATCAGATTTTGTGATGGCATTCACCCTTCTGTAATCTGTACAGAACCTTGAGCTACCATCAGGCTTCAGGATAACCAAGCATGGAGATGCCTACGCTGAGGAAGATTCCCGGATAATGCCAACAGCTAACATATGTTCAATTTCTTTTTCCACTAGCTTGCTCTTTTTCCAAATTCATCCAATAAGGGGGTTGCTTAATAGTCTGGTCTGAAGTAACAATAACATCATGCACTGTTTCCTTGCACCTCCTTGGAACATCTGGACATAAATCTGCATGCCGGTTAATTAGCTTTGTTAGCTGCTCCCTTTGTCCAGGCTTCAAATGACTGACCTTATCAGCAAAGTTGGCTAAAATAACAGAGTTCTCTAGTTTGGTGGGCACTATGTTTATCTTTTCAAAATGTTCGGGCCCCTCCTCATCTATCCTTATTGCCTCATCTGTTTTCGTGACAGCACCGACTGGCGCGGGTTCAGCATCATGATAACCTTTCAGCTTATTAATGTGTACTAATTGGCTTGGCTTTCTTCTATCAGGAGTCTCGATCACATAATTCAGAGAGTCTATTTTCTTGATCACTGTGTACAGCCCTTGGAATCTCGCCTGTAGGGGGTTGGTAACTACAGGAAACAGGACCAAAACCTTATCGCCCACCTGAAATTCTTGTTCTCGGGCTCATTTATCATGCCATTGTTTCATTTTGGTTTAGGAGTCTTTGAGGTTTTTCTTTGCAAGGTCGCGAACCTTGTGGAGCCTCTTACGGAATTTCAAAACATAGTTAATCACATTGACATGCACTGTCAGGCTAGACCGTTTTTCTTTGAGTAAGATTAGGGGTCCTCTGGGTCTATGATCAAAAATGAGCTCGAATGGACTGAACCCCAGAGATTC
The DNA here is from genome assembly GCF_030144855.1 of Hypanus sabinus. Classification (NCBI taxonomy): domain Eukaryota; kingdom Metazoa; phylum Chordata; class Chondrichthyes; order Myliobatiformes; family Dasyatidae; genus Hypanus; species Hypanus sabinus. Next base: position 78,535,072 of record NC_082710.1, on the reverse strand, counting down.
CTGAACCGTGTCCCTCACTGTAAATAACAGAAGTGGTAATGCATCATCCCAGTCTCGAGTATTTTCTTGGCAGTATGTTTTAACCATGGTCTTTAAAGTAGCGTGGAATCTCTCCAATGCCCCTTGTGATTCTGGATGGTGTGCAGAGGCCAGAATTTGTTTAACTCCCATTTGAGTCAACATCTGCTGAATTGTACGGGACGTGAAGGTACTCCCCTGATCTGACTGTATCTCCCTAGGCAATCCTACCATGGTGAAGAATTTAATGAGTGCCTTTACCACCACAGGAGTTTTAATGCTCCCCAGGGGCACAACCTCCAGAAATCTAGTGGCAGCTCACATCATGGTCATCACGTACTGCCACCCACTCGCAGTTCCAGGTAGGGGACCCACAAAATCCATGAGGATTCGGGAAAAAGGTTCCTCAAAGGTGGGTATCGGTCTAAGGGGTGCCTTAGTGATAACCTGATTTGGCTTTCCTACCACCTGACAGGTGTGACACCTTCTACAATAGTCGGTAATATCCTTCCTCATATTTGGCCAGTAAAAATCCTTCATAACTCTATCTACTGTCTTCCTCACTCCTAAGTGTCCACCTAGGGGTATCTTATGGGCCAGGTTCAAAATTTTGTCCCAATAAACCTTCGGAACCACCACCTGGTGTACCACCACCCAGTCCTCATCTACTGGCACTGTGGTCGGCCTCCACTTTCTCATTAACACTACCTCCTTCAGGCAGTAACCCACTGGTTCCTTGTTAATCTCTGCTTCAGAGAGAGCTGTCTCTTAATGCCACAAGCTCCTCATCACGTCTCCGCTCCTTTATAAATTCCTTCCTCGCTAATGGTAAATCCACCTCCTCCCCTTTACTTTCCTTAACCCCACTATCCTTTTTCTCCTCATCCGGTAACCCCTCCTGAAACAAGGCTGGTAAAAACATCTCAGCTAAATCAATGCCGGACTCAGTTAAACTGGTTTCTGTCTCAGCCGCCTTTCTAGACATGCTGCGAGTTACTGCGCAGGTGGGATAAATCTTGGAGTCTATGGGCAGGTCCCCAGCACTTATAGGCTTGCTCATCAGCTTCACTGCTGAATACACATCCCCACCAGCAAGGTCATTACCGAATAGGACGTCCACACCGTCCATCGGTAGTTCCGACCGCACCCCTATTTCGTTCGTTCCAGATACCAGGTCACATTTCAGAAATATCTTGTGCAAAGGAACGGCCTCAGTCCCTTTTCTGATGCCTTTTATCACATTTACCTCCCCAGTCTCGGTCTCAGCACCGAATTCTAACACATTCCTCAAGATCAATGACTGACCAGCCCCAGAATCTCTCCAGATCCGCACTGGAACGGGGGTTTCTCCTTCCTTCACAGATACCATCCCTTCTGAAATAAACTTCTCCTGCCCCTCTTGGGCTCTATCTAACCTTGCCCTCCTCATTGGTCTCCTGACAGGCTCAATGCAACCAGTCAGGGCTGTCGTCTTTCCTTTCCCTGTCTCCTTCTTTGGAGCCATGCACTTAGATGCTATGTGACCACAATTATAACATGTAAAGCTGGGTAGCTTCTTGCCAGCCTGCTTTACCTCCTCCTTGCCTTTTCCAGTAGGCCGCGGCTTATTCTCTGACTTAGCCGGTGGGCTTTCTCTACTGTCCCTACTCCCTCTCTGGTAGCTCTTACTTGGGGGAAATGTTGTCTTGTGGGTTAAGGCGTACTCGTCTGCTAACTTGGCAATCACAGACAGAGTCTCTGCCTCCTTCTCATCTAGATAGGTCTGCATACCTTCAGGGACACAACCTTTGAACTGCTCAATCTGCATTAGCTGTAGCAGTTTGTCATAATCTCCAGTGACCCCTTTCGAGGCACACCAGCACTCACAATACATTTGCATCTCACGGGCAAACTCTAAATACGTGCAGTCCCATGGCTTTCTCAAATTCCATAACTTCTGCTGGTATGCCTCTGGAACCAACTTGTAACTCCTCAGTATAGCCGTTTTTACTTCATCATAATCTTTAGCCTCCTCCATAGACAATGCCGAATAGGCTTGCTGAGCCTTCCCCCCAAGTACACTCTGTAACAGAACAGCCCATTTCTTCTTAGGCCAGTCCGGATTCATAGCCACTTTCTCAAAATGGAGGAAGTATCTATCGATATCCATCTCCTCGAATGGGGGTACCAACTTAACTTCCTGACCAATCTTGAACCCCTTGTTTGGGTCTGCTGTCTGGTCCTCTCCCCTCGATGCCTTTAACCTTTCTTTTTCCAGCTTAAACTGCCTCTCACTCTCCCTTTCTTCCCCCTGCCTTTCAGCTTCTTCTCTCTCTGCCTCCAGCTTCCTCATCTGGAACTCATGGTCCCTGTTCCTTTTCTCCTCAGCCAATCTTAATTTTTTCAACTGAAGCTGGAGCTTGCTCCCGTCTAATTTACTCTCAGGGAACAGCTCCAACACCTCTACAGGGAACACGTTCTGGGATACATAATACACGGCTATTGCCCTCTGTACTGCTGACTTCCGCATCGCCGGTCTAACCGCGGAGAGATTCAAATGTCTCGCTATACTCAACAATTCCAACTTTCTGGCATCCTCCAATGCCTCTGAAGTTGGTTCCTTTATAAATTTTTCAGTCTCCATCTCTGCTGGTTTCCTTACTGGTTTTCCACACAACCAGATCAGATAAGGGAATTCTACCCTGATTCACTGGCCTCCCAGTTTGGTAATCAAAACCTGGACGAACCCCCAATTTGTCATGTACCCTGTAACTGGGTTAACAGACCAGCAGAAATGGAATGATACGTTGGAGTCTGGCGGTACTGTAACTAAAGGTGTTTATTAGTAAACTAAACAATACAGTATCAAAAAATGCCAATATACATATAAAACAGGTTAGCAATAATAAAAACAGAAGTGTAGGAATAATAATCAACAGTGAAAGATGAGCTCTATCAAAGTCTAGGGGTAAATGAATTGTCATAAGAGAATATAGAGTTCAGTTCAGTTTGTGCTGAGGTAGTTGTTGTGTTGCAGTGTGTGTGTGTGTGCGAGAGAGAGAGAAAAAAAAAAGCAGCTGCAGCAGGCAAACCTTCTGTTGTACTGATGTGGTCATTCAGTTATGACTCCTTCGTTCTCAGCTAGACCATTCTTCCATGGTGGGCTCGTCATTCTGGCATGAGTGGGCACACACACAAACCCCCACCGGCCCTGCCTTCACACTGTGAGCTTTGTGACCGATCTGATTCGGTCCTCTAAGCCCCCACCTTCCTGTGGGTGCACAACACTCTTTCAGTGTCCACTGGTGTGTCTGAGGGTGTCTCCCCAGATCAGTCTTTTATCCCCACTGACGGGGTATCAGCCATTCATCAACTCAATATGTCCACGTCCATCAAACTAGTCCACTTCCTGCTGTCTCAGCAAGAATGTTAATGAGCAAAGAAGTGTCCTCGTAGCAAAAGATTGTTTACCTTTTCCATCAGTGAAGAAGCCATAATACTAAATCAGCTGTCTCTCTCTCTTATCTGTGGCAGATGCCTCTACCTCTGTTCTTCATCCCTCTCTCTCATTAGCAGCATAGTTCCCAAGAGGTGGGGGCAGCTCTGGACCCCCATTTCCATCTGGTTTGTTCAGCACACATAACAATACATTAATGATTTAGATGAATGGGATTAAAAGTATCATTAGCAAATTTGCAGATGACACAAAGCTGGGTGGCAGTGTGAAATGTGAGAATGTTATGAGAATGCAGGATGACTTGGATAGTTTGGGTGAGTGGGCAGATGCAGTTTAATGTGGATAAATGTAAGGTTATCCACTTTGGTGGCAAGAACAGGAAGGCAGATTAATCTGAATGGTGTCAAGTTAGGAAAAAGGAAGGTCCACCGAGATCCGGGTGTCCTTGTTCATCAGTCACTGAAAGTAAGCATGCAGGTACAGCAGGCAGTGAAGAAAGCTGATGGCATGTCGACCTTCATAACAAGGGGAGTTGAGTATAGGAGCAAAGAGGGTCTTCTGCAGTTGTACAGGGCCCTGGTGAGACCACACCTGGAGTATTGTGTGCAGTTTTGGTCTCCAAATTTGAGGAAGGACATTCTTGCTATTGAGGGAGTTCAGCGTAGGTTCACGAGGTTAATTCCCGGGATGGCGGGACTGTCATATGTTGAAAGATTGGAGTGATTGGGCTTGTATTATCGTGGTTTTTTGAAATAACCAGGAGATGCAGAAGATTCTTTGAGAAATTTAAGCCTTTACGTGCAAAAAAAAGCTGAGACAATTAATGAATGTGTCACTAATTGCCTGCCGAGCCTAATAGTATTCTTTATTGTAATTTCTTACCTTAATTTCGTTAGCATACCCTCTTATCACCAGCACATTAGCTTCTCGATTCGCCAGCAGTATTTTTGGTCAGTAGCTTCTTTGTTCTAGTCTACTCCTTGGAACACGTGTCCCCCTTCTCGTCCTTGACTGGTCCCCATAACATCACACCACTCCATAGCCCATACTTGCTCTGGTCTACTTCCTGGAACACATGTCCCCCTTCCTGGCCTTGACTGGTCCCCATACCATCACACCACTCCACGATCCCATCTACCACCGTTATCTCTACATGCTTACTTTCACTGTTAGCTACATTCTTAAGGCACTGATGCATTCAATAGTACAGAGGCAATACAGAGATTACATTCTGGCCGATAAATTGGATACATAGCAAATAGCAAACACAAGGCTGGTCACATAGTTCTGGCCACACAGCAAACGATGCAACTTTATTCTCCAATATAATCCCCACTTTGAGACCCATAGGGTCTCACACAGAGAAAGAAGACTAAGAGTCCGTGCACAAAAGCCCCAATTAAGTCCAGCACTTATTCCCAAATCTCAGGTTAAACTATAATTTTCTGAGCCAAGACCTCAAAGTATTCTCTCCCTGTTACCCTAGGCCACTGAGTCAAAAACCTGTCCCTTTGTATCTGAGACAGGGAAGAAAACTCAATAGCCCTTACAATCTACTCCCACACTGTCGTTTTGCTCTTGTTCATCCTGCAAGTGTTGTCGGCTGTAACAATACTTCTTCAGTGCTTCTTTCTCCACTAACTTGGTTCAGTAATCGCCACGAGCATCGGAAATTATTTGGTTGCAGCACGCACTACAAGAGACTTGAGACAAGGAAGAAAACAGCACAGAACAAGCGCACAGCTCAGCAATACAATACCGACAGTCGTTGCCATCTTAGTCAGCCATACTTCCCATCCTCCGAATCTACTTTCTAACCAGTCAAATAACTGATGTCTGAACCCTGCATTCTGTTTAACTTCCTTTCTGAGACTTTTCAACTTATACATTGCCTTAGTAAACAATCCTTCTGGACTAGTGTTATTTGGTATAAAAGTACAGCACTGCTCTCCAAACACCACACAAACTCCTTTTTCTGCCAACAGCCAGTCCAATGCTTGTCTATTCTGCCATGCCATTTTGCTAGTTGCATCTAACCATTGTCCCAAGGCCTCCAATGCATCATCGGTGTAGTTGATGAACCTTTGCTGATTGTAATATATATAATTTATCCATTCAACATTCTTAATAGTTCCTATCAAGGGTAGAAGTGCTTTGAAGCCTGCAGCAATCTCATTCCTCGCTTTAAATTTGCAAGGTATACCTCTCAGCAGTCCTATACTGTACAGTCCTATACGATCCAAATCGTCGAGTTGGGTTCATATTTTCTCTTTTTCCGCAATAGTGTCTACTGTTCAGAGTTATCAGTGTTTAAGTGTACTTCAGGGGATACTATAACTTCTTGAAGTACCATAACACGTGTACACATACCTGCCCAATTGAGGGGAAGTGTGGATCTCAGACTTCCTTCCTCACCACACAGCCACCAGGTTTCTGCTAAGTGGATGGTCTGGGTGTCCAATGCACCTTCGAGTGGAGGGGAACCTACTACGTGTCTTTCGCCTGGGGTCACATTCCACATCTGAGTGCAGCTACCTCTGAAATGACCCATTGGATGAGCACATGTCTGCGTAAAACATTCATAGCTCAACTGATATTGCTTATAAACTGTTCCAGTGCGGGTGTCTGGCTTCTTGTTCCTCCTGTCTGTCTCCTGCTAACTGTTCCTCCACATCATTTACCTTGGACTCCTCACCTGATTGTCCTTGCGGGACTGCCCTCGTGCAGTGGCTCAGATGGTACCAGGTGGAGCGTCCTTCTACCTGAACTGCGGTGGGTGATGCCTTGGTTACCAAGAAGGGTCCTTCCCTTCTTGGCTTGTTCCACTTTCTCCAAAAAACTCGCATGTAAACCTGGTCTCCTGGTTTGATCAGTCCTTCCCCTTGTACGGTCTCTGGCTCTTTCTGTTTTTCCTGTGCCTAAATAGACTTACGTATCATAGTTAGCTGCTGCATGTATTGTTTCAATTCTATTTCCAATTGTTCCAGACTAGGTCCTTTATACGGCCCTATCATCTGGGGCACTGGCATGGGCCTCCCAGTTAGCATCTCATGCGGTGTCAGGCATGTCATTCAATTAACTTGCATGCGGTAACACATCAATACTAACGGTAAAGTATCGACCCAATTAAGTTTAGTGTCTGCACAGATTTTGTTCAGTTTGGCTTTCAGTGTTCCATTAATTCTCTCTACCATGCCCTGCAACTGAGGATGGTATACACATCCAAGTCTTTGCTTTATCCTCAGCGCTTGCAGTACCAATTTGACCACTTTCTGGATAAAAGCTGAACCATTGTCTGAGCTAACTTCTGTAGGTATTCCAAACCTTGGGATCACTTCATTTGTCAGAAATTTTACCACTGTCTTTGCCCCTTGATCTTTCGAAGGTACCACCTCCACCCATCTGCTAAATCGACCAATTACTACCTGCATGTACCTTTTCCCTCTCACTGTCTTTATCATGTCTACGTAATCAATCACTAGGTGTTTAAATGGTCCTTCAAGTACGGGAATGTGACCTATTGGGGTTGAAATTCCCTTCCAAACATTATTCTGTGTGCATACCTCGCACTGTGAGAAGACAAAGTCCACTGAAGCCTGTAAATAAAGCGACCAAAAACTATCCTTCTTTATTTTCTTTATCACTTCCCCCCTTGCACAATGGTCAATCCCATGTGCTTCTGAAATCAGAATTGTCAATAGAGGGGTGGCCACTACCAGCAAACAGTCTTCCATGCTCCACAAGCCTTCCGGGTTCTGCTTGGCCCCCCTTCGTCTCCACATTGTCTGTTCTGTCAAGGTTGCCTTACCTTGTATTTCAATTAGGTCCTCTACCATAGGTTCTGGAGCTAGGCTTACCTGGGTGGGGCGGTGTACATAGGCTTACCTGAGACAGTGTGGGGACAGGGTACAGTTACACATACAAAGAACAAGGGAAAAGCACTATGACAGCTATACCCCTTGACCTTGGATAGCTGCGGCTGCCTTAGCAGGACAAACGATAAACCTTCCCAAACATAAATCAATGCACTTACCTTCAATGAGGTGGTCTGTAAGAGAGAGCGAGCCAAGCACATGTCTCACCTTTTATAGCATGGGGCTGGGCTAGATAATCCAATTAAGGTGACCAATAATTTAGGTGTGCATTGATTAGTTGGGAGGGACCAAATGTTGATTGTGTGTCCTCTGACCAGCCAGGTGGCAGTGTGTCTGTCACGTGGCCGGTATCTCTGGATACATCTGCTCACACTGTTCCTCACTGTGGGAGCAAATCAACAGGTCATCCTGTACACTGTAACAATGTACTTTCCAGTGATATGCCCTCTAGGTCTGCCTTTAACACCTGATTAAAAACACGTGGTGGATGTTTAAACCCTTGTGGCATTCTGGTATAGGTATACTGAGCACCTCTGTAAGTAAATGCAAACAGATACTGACACTGGTCGGCCAGAGGAATTCTGAAGAAAGCCGAACACAAATCACTGAAAAGCAACTTGCTTCTGGCGGAACATTAGTCAAAAGCGTGTGTGGGTTGGGGACTACCGCTGGCCAGTCCTCCACCACGTCATTTAACGCGCGCAAATCGTGCACCAATCTCCATTTAGATTTTTCTGCTTTTAAGACCGGCAGCAACGGGGTATTGCATGGACTGTGTTCTTTTAAGCACTCCTGCTTCAAGCAACCCCTGCACTGTTGATGCTATTCCCTCTTCTGCTTCTGGTCTTAGAGGGTATTTTGGTCTCCTGGGTGGAATTGCTCCCTTTTTCAGCCTTATTTCCACCGGACTAGCTGTTTTTATTTTCCCTATGTCCGTGTCATGCTGCGACCACAGAATAGATGGCAACTCATCTAACCTTCTATATTTCTGCTGGCCTCTCTCCTTTCCCAGCAATGGCATGTGTGGTTGGGGAGTTATTTCGACCTCTCTCACTGTCCCTACCATATCTACACTTACCATTATTTTAATGCAATTGTTGTCTTCTGATATCCACACCTCCAGCGTGATTTTCCTCCACACTGTTACGGTTTCAACACTCTTAACTAAGGGTCCTAAGTCTTTAGACTGATATCCCTTGTTTATCAACAACATTACGTGGGGTGCAGCCTCCGGTATCCTGTACCATTTTTCTAAAAAGGTGTTCCACTTAACTTGTAAAGCTGCCCCTTGCTTTCCAATTATCACAGCCTCCCCTTCCAGGTGCTGTTGGGTACATGCCTCCACATACCATCTCTCTAACTCCCTGTTCTGAATCTCGTCAAAAATCACTGTACAATGTAGCTCAGATTTGGGCATTACAGCCCTAGGTAATATAGCCTGCACGCTCTTTTTCCATTTTTCCCAGGTTTCCTGAATCTGATCTGCTATGTCTCCTATCCAAAAGACATTAGCCTTCTTGTCTTCTCATGTTATCAACTGAGCACCTGCTCTTTCCACACTCAGTCCATTTCTGGTGCATTCTAACTTTAATTCCAGTTTCAATAAGGCATCTCTGCCTAACACATTAATCAGAGTTCCTTTAGATACCAGCACTGGCAAAACAATTCCTTTATTTCCCATTCTCAACTGCACTGGAGCCGTGCGCTGTGTAAACTGTGTTTTCCCTGAGAGCCCTTACCCTCTTAATAAACTTTCCTGACAGGGGAAGGTGAAGGGCATACTGTGGCTGTACGCAAGTGTACGTGGCTCCAGTGTCTATCATCATTGGTGTCAGTTGGCCTTCTAGCATAACCTGAACAATGGGTTCCTCTTCTGCCTCCCTTGTTATCATTGGGTAATTTCCCTTCTCACTTGAGTTCTCAGGGCACCCCTAATACCTCACATAGGGGTTCACGGATCCGCTTGGGCCTGTGGGGGCTAGTCCTTGGCTAAACTGTAGTTCCCTTCTTCTTGGTTCCTGCTGGTGTGTGACAGGCCATGGTTAAACGGACAATCTCTTCTCATGTGCCCTGGCTGATTACAACCCCATCACAATCTCTCTACCTCTCTTTGCCCCTGTTTCCTCACTGGTCTCCTCTGCCCATAGCTCCTCTGTCTCCCTCCTTGGGACTTCCAGTCCTGTCTGGGCTGTTTGAATTTAGTCTGTTCCTGATAGGGCATTTGTGGGAATGCTCCTCCAAAGACGTTGATTATTGGCATGGGGTTTTCCGGCCCTTGTCTTACAGTATGACCGGTTCCTCCATATGGCGGTGCTTTATCCAGTTCGATGGCTGTACTCGGACCGGTGGTTGCTGGCAGCATCTTTTTGCTTTTCTCTTTTTCCTTCTTTTTGTGATCTTCAAGCTGCATTTGTATTAACTTTCTTTGCACCTCTTCTTGCTGCTCAGCCAACCTTCGTTTGTCTTTCCAGTATTTCTCAACTGCATGGACTACGTGGTCTCTGAATTCCTGTGGGGTCATTGACGTCAACCCAACCACTTCCTTCAGTTTGGATTTAACTTGCAGAGGCATTGCATCCAAAGTGCTATGTTGGAACAGTGAGGTCATAAATAAGCAATTTTCCACCTCTTGCTCAGTCTCCAGTCCCCTCCTTTACAACTGGTTTTCTACATCAGCTGCTGGATTTTCAGTGTCTCCCAGTGGATCCTCCTTTAAGGCCTTGGGGTCCACTGTGGGTGGATAAAGCTTCCTGAGGGCCTGCCATACCCTCTGCCTCCCTCTGTCAAAACCGTCTCCGTCAGTTCTCGGATCGTTTGGGTTTATTATGCCAGCCATTTCCATTAGTTTATTAACTTTGGAGGTTCCTATCAACCTTATCAATAGTGCTTTTAAATCTCCCATAGCCAATAATCGTCCCACGGTTTCTTCTTCAACGGCTCTAATCCATTTCGTTGCTCCTTCATGTAGACTGGACAGAATGTTTTTCAGCCCTTCTAGGTCCTGGGATCCCCAAGGGATATACTGCACTTGTCCTGATTCTTCTACTAACAACGGCATCTTTCTTCCTCCTCATTATCCCAAACTTGTACTTTTCCTTGCATGTTTACTGTACCCGTCAGCATGGGGCACTGCTTAGGTGTTCCTTCCTCACAATAGGGAGGGGGCCTTTCTGCTTCTTTCACATCGGGTATGGAGCTGAAGCCAGTTTCTCACTGTACCTTCCTCTCTCTTTAACAGGCTGTTTTCTCCTTCTCCTTAGTGTCTTCCTCGTTTGTGATCTGTATTCTACCTGTCCTCCTCAGCCTCTCTCCCTCCGTTCTGAAGAGTTTTAGCACTTCTATTTCTCATTCTCTTTTTTGCCGTCTTTTCTTAGATTTAACTTTTGGTTTGTAATTTTTAACTAGTGCCTCCATTTCTTTGCACAAGCTTACATCAAACGTTCCTTCTCTTGGCCATTTTGTGACCAGGTTCTTGGTTCCTTTTTCCCATTTTTCTGAAGTTTTTGTGATCTCACTTTTACTTACCGGGAATTTTTTGCTCAGAATCTCTACTGCCGTTCCTTTATCTGTCATGTTGTTCTCACTTTTTAAGGTATTTTAGAGATTCACAGTTCGTTTACTGGATAATACTATTTACTCTAATTCTTATGCCTAGTCTATCGTTTATTTACCAGTACTTTAAACTATTTATCGGACTGTCCTTATTTCCTATTCCGTTCTGCCCGTGCAGACCCCTACCTGGGGCAGTATCCACAGAACTTTCTCTTTGCACCTCGTCTGTTCAGACCCTTATCTCTTACGACGGTATCCACAAGGATTTCTCTATTTTTCCTTTCCCTGCCCGTTCAGACCTTCGTTTCGTACGAAGTGGTATCCACAGGGACTTACCAATACCATGTGGAATTTTTCTTCACTTAACTTCTTATTAGCTTATTCGTACTTACCCCCACTGCAGTGTTCTCAATCAGTCCTCTGAGCCTCCTGTTAATCCCCAATTCTGCCAGATCCTTTGGACCGGAGAGACCCTTCAGCAGTGGCTCCACACTTCTGAGTCTCCGAGACCTCCCCAAAACCAACAGAGTTCTTAGTCCAAATTGTTGCAGAAAGCGCTTTCCTTTTGTTTGGGTGCACCCTTAATTCTGTTAGCCCTGTGGGGGTCCCTAGAGGACCGGGAAGCGTCCCCAATCTGCCGTTTCCTTTCTGCGAGTCTCTTTCCGGTCCTCCCGCGGTTGCCAATTTTGTCGTGGTTTATTGAAATAACCAGAAGACGCAGAAGATTCTTCGAGAAGTTTAAGCCTTTATTTGCAAACAAAAGCTGAGACAGTTAATGAATGTCCGCCGAGCCTAGTACATAGTATTCTTTATAGTAATTTCTTATTTTAGTTTCATTAGCATACCCTCTTATCACCAGCACATTAGCTTCTCGATTCATCAGCAGTATTTTTGTTCAGTAGCTTCTTTGTTCCAGTCTACTCCCTGGAACACGTGTCCCCCTTCCCAGCCTTGACTGGTCCCCATACCATCACACCACTCCACGATCCCGTCTACCACCATTATCTCTACATGCTTACTTTCACTGTTAGCTACATTCTTAAGGTTAGCTACATTTTTAAGGCACTGATGTGTTCAATAGTACAGAGACAATACAGAGATTACATTCTGGCCAATAAATTGGATGCATAGCAAATAGCCAACACAAGTCTGGCCACATAGTTCTGGCGTCACAGCAAATGATGCAACTTTATTCTTCAATAGTATATACTGGAATTCAGAAGGATGAGAGGGGATCTGATTGAAACATATAAGATTATTAATGGATTGGACATGCTAGAGGCAGGAACATTTTCCCGATGTTGGGGGAATCCAGAACCAGAGGCCACAGTTTAAGAATAAGGGGTAGGCCATTTAGAATGGGGTTGAGGAAAGACCTTTTCATTGAGAGAGTTGTGGGTCTATGGAATGCATTGCCTCAGAAGGCAGTGGAGGCCAATTCTCAGGATTCTTTCAAGAGAGAGTTAGATAGCAGATAGCAGAGTCAAGGGAAATGGGGAGACGGCAGGAACAGGGATTGTGGATGATCAGCCATGATCACAATTAATGGCCGTGCTGGCTAGCAGAGCCGAATGGTCTACTCCTGCACCTATTGTCTATACCATACCATATATTGGAGGAGATACACTAGTGAAGCTTAAGAGACTACTAGACAGGTATATGGAGGAACTTAAGATGGGAGGTTATATGGGAGGCGGACTGAAGGGCCTGTAATGTGCTGTACTATGTTCTATCCCGGAAGATGAGTCTGCTTGGCTCCTGGAGTGGCAGGGCGGGGTCTACATAATCCACCTCAGCTCCAACTCTAGCGGGGTGGTGAACCTGTTGGCTCCAACCTTCCGGGCAGAAGTTGTAAGAATCCAAGATTTTGTGCCCGGCCATCTGCTCCATTTTATCAGCGTGTATGCTCCAAGGCGCGAGGTGATGCAGACGTACCTATTCTGTCAGCTGTCCACACTACTGAGTTCCATCGATCCTGGGGACTGCGTCATCCTTGGGGGAGACTTCAACTGTACCCTCGAGGTGAAGGACCGCTCTGGCCTCCAGCGCGACCCAGCATCGGCAGGAATGTTAAAGAATGTAGTTGGCTCCTTAAACTTGGTGGACGGCTGGCGGAATCTTCACCCCAACACGAGCGCCTTCTCGAGAAGAGCTAGAGAGATGGGTGCCCTATAGACCGCCTGTATCTCTCTGGCTTACATCTCCCGCGTGTCGGTGTCCTCCATGCGGCCGGTGTCATGCTCGGATCATCAGCTTGTGCAGATGGAACTTACTCCTCTGCACCCGCGGGTGGGATCCAGATATCGGCATTTTAACAACTGGCTGCTAGAGGACAGCCGATACCGGGATTCGTTTCGAGGTTTCTGGGTCACCTGGAGGGAGTTCTGCTCCCTCCAGCTGTGGTGGGATGTGGGCAAAGCTCCCATCCGGTTTTTATGTCAGAAGTACACTAGGGGCCGACAAAGAGGCGGGGCTCTGAGATTGAGCGGCTTGAAAGAGCGTTGCTTGACCTAGAGTCCCGTCTTGGTCCGACCGCTGGAGACCAACAGCTCTGGCAGACATACAATAGACAATAGACAATAGGTGCAGAAGTAGACCATTCGGCCCCTCGAGTCTGCACCGCCATTCTGAGATCATGGCTGATCATTCACTATCAATACCCAGTCCCTGCCTTGTCCCCATATCCCTTGATTCCCCTATCCATCAGATATCTATCTAGCTCCTTCTTGAAAGCATCCAGAGAATTGGCCTCCACCGTCTTCCGAGGCAGTGCATTCCACACCTCCACAACTCTCTGGGAGAAGAAGCTCTTCCTCAACTCTGTTTTAAATAACTGACCTCTTATTCTCAATCCATGCCCTCTGGTTCTGGACTCTCCCAACATCTGGAACATATTTCCTTCCTCAATCCTATCAAATCCTTTAATTACCTTAAACGTTTCAATCAGATCCCCTCTCAATCTCCTCAATTCCAGCGTGTACAAGCCCAATCTGTCCAATCTCTCTGCGTAAGACAGCCCTGCCATCCTAGGAATCAACCTAGTGAATCTATGCTGCACTTCCTCAATTGCCAGAATGTCCTTCCTTAAACCTGGAGACCAAAACTGTACACAATATTCCAGGTGTGGTCTCACCAGGTCCCTGTACAAATGCAAAAGGACATCCTTGCTCTTGTACTCAATTCCCTTTGTAATAAAGGCCAACATTCCATTAGCCTTCTTCACTGCCTGTTGCACTTGCTCATTCACCTTCAGTGACTGATGAACTAGGACTCCTAGGTCTCTTTGCATTTCTCCCTTACCTAACACTACACCGTTCAGACAATACTCTGCCCTCTTGTTCCTGCTTCCAAAGTGGATAACTTCACATTTATTCACATTGAATGACATCTGCCAAGTATCTACCCACTCACCCAGCCTATCCAAGTCTCCCTGTATTCTCCTAACGTCCTCTTCGCATGTCACAATGCCACCCAGTTTACTATCGTCAGCAAACTTGCTGATATAGTTTTCAATGCCCTCATCTAATTCATTGACATAAATCGTAAAGAGCTGTGGTCCCAATACAGAGCCCTGTGGTACCCAACTAGTCACCTCCAGCCAGTCTGAGAAACACCCATTCACTGCTACCCTTTGCTTTCTATCTGCCAACCAGTTTTCTATCCATGTTGAAACCCTGCCCCCAATGCCATGAGCTCTGATTTTACTCACCAATCTCCTATGTGGCACCTTATCGAATGCCTTCTGAAAATCTAGGTACACAACATGCACTGGCTTACCCTCGTCTAACATCCTTGTTACACCCTCAAAAAACTCCAACAGATTAGTCAAGCATGATTTGCCCTTGGTAAATCCATGCTGGCTCGGCCTAATCCTATTACTGCCATCAAGATGTGCCACTATTTCTTCCTTAATAATGGACTCAAGCATTTTCCCCACGACTGACACTGTTCTCCGTTTTCTCCTTCCCTCCCTTCTTGAAAAGTGGGATAACATTAGCCACTCTCCAATCTTCAGGAACTGATCCTGAATCTAAGGAACATTGGAAAATGATTACCAATGCATCCGCAATTTCCTGAGCCACCTCTTTTAGAACCCTCGGATGCAGACCATCTGGACCCAGGGATTTATTAGCCTTCAGTCCTTCCAGTCTACTCATCACAGTTTCTTTCCTAATGTCAATCTGTCTCAATTCCTCTGATATCTTTTGACCCTGGCCCATCCAAACATCTGGGAGATTGCTTGTGTTCTCCCTGGTGAAGACAGATCTAAAGTATGCATTAAATTCTGTTGCCATTTCCGTTTTCCATAACAATTTCTCCCAATTCATTCTTCAAGGGGCCAACATTGTTCTTAACTATCTTCATTCTCTTCACATAGCTAAAAAAGCTTTTGCTATCCCCTTTTATATTCCTGGCTGGACTGAGCTCATACCTGATTTTTTCTCTCCGTATTGCTTTTTTAGTTAAGATCTGCTGTTCCTTAAGACTTTCCCAGTCATCTGTATTCCCACTCATCTTAGCCCTGTCATACTTCTTTTTCTTTAATGCTATACAATCTCTGACTTCCTTTGTCAACCACTGTGGCCCCTTCCCCCTCTTTGAATCCTTCCTTCTCATTGGAATGAATTGCTTTTGCATCTTTTGTATTATCCCCAAGAATGTCTGCCACTGCTGATCCACTGTCTTTCCTGCCAGGGCATCTGCCCATTTAACTTTGGCCAGCTCTTCCCTCATGGCTCCGTAGTCTCCTTTATTTAATTGCAACACTGACACCTCTGATCTGCCCTTATCCCTCTCAAATTGTAGATAAAAACTTATCACTACTTCCTAATGGCTCCTTTACTTCAAGATCACTTATCAATTCCTGTTCATTACACATCACCAAGTCCAAAATAGCCTCGTTCCTGGTTGGCTCAAGCACAAGCTGTTCCAAAAATACATCCCTTAGACACTCCACAAACTCCCTATCCTGGGGTCCAGCACCTACCTGATTCTCCCAGTTCACCTGCATGTTGAAATCTCCCATAACGACTGCATTACCTTTAGCACATGCTAATGTTAACTCCCTAATCAACGTACCCAATACCAATGCTACTGTTTGGGGGCCTGTACACAACACCCATTAGGGTCTTTTTACCCTTACTGTTCCTCAGCTCAATCCATACAGACTCTACTTACCCTGTTCCCAAGTCACCTCTTGCTAAGGACTGAATCTCATTCCTCACCAACAGGGCCAACCCACCCCCTCTTCCCATATTTCTGTCTCTACGATAGCACGTATACCCTGGTACACTCAATTCCCAGGCCTGATCCCCTTGCAGCCATGTCTCCGTTATCCCAACAATATCGTAGTTCCCCATTTTCATCTGAGCTTCAATCTCATCTGTCTTATTTCTGACACTACGCGCATTCGTATAGAATTCTTAGCCCATTCCTCCTCTCTTTGCTTAAAACACTGTCTATTGTACCTAACCCAGCTCCTTGAACTTCCATCGGGCTAATTGCACCTTGAATTTTGATGACCTTCTCAAGATCACCCAAACCTTCTACACATTTAACCCCATGCTCCTTCTGACCAACCCTCTGGATCTGGATCCCTGCCCCCTGCACATCTAGTTTAAACCCCCCCAAGCAGCACTGGCAAACATTCCTGCAAGAATGTTAGTACCCCTCCTGTTCAGATGTAGACCGTCCCTTCGAAACAGATCCCAATGTCCCTGGAACAAAGACCAATTATCCAAAAACCTGAACCCTTCCTTCCTGCACCATGCTCTCAGCCTCGTATTAATATGCATAATCATTCTATTCTTCGCCTCACTCGCACGTGGCACAGGTAGCAATCCCGAGATTGTCACCCTGGAGGTCCTGCCTTTCAGCTTCACTCCTAACTCCCTGAACTCTCTAAGCAGGACCCCCTCACTCACCTTACCTACATCGTTGGTCCCTACATGGACCACTACATATGGGTTCATGGCCTCGTTCTCAAGAATAGCCTGCACCCGATCTGAGATGTCCCAGACCCTGGCACCAGGGAGGCAACATACCATCCCGATCTGCCCCACAAAATCTCCTATCTGCCCCCCTGACTATAGAATCCCCTAAAACTATCGCTCTCTTCTCTTCCCTCCTCCCCTTTCTAGTTGAGGGTTCAATCTCTGTGCCAGAGGCAGGACCACTACAACTCATTCCTGGTAGGTCATCCCCATCAACAGTATCCAGTACGGTATACTTATTGTTAATGGGAATGGCCGCAGGGGTGCTCTGCTCTCTCTGCCTGCTCCCCCTGCCTCTCTGGACCGTCACCCATCTGCCTACTTCTTGGTTGTTTGGTGTGACTACCTCCTGATAACTCCTATCTATCTCTGCCTCTGCCTCCCGAATGATCCGTAGTTCATCCAGCTCCTGCTCCAACTCCCTAACTCGGGCTGATAGGAGCTGCAGCTGGACGCACCTTTTGCAGGTGTGGTCATCAGGGACAACTGTGTTGACCCTGACTTCCCACATACTGCATACGGAGCACACTACTGCTCTGACTGTCTCCCCCATACCTGAACTGGATTAATAGAATAAGTCTAAAAAGCACCTAGCGACCTTACCTTCTTCCCCTCAGCGAGCAATCACACAGGCTTACCGAAGTCCCCTTACGCCGAAGCCCACTTAGCCAAAGCCCAGGACTCTGCTTCCACGGACTCCTCTGCCTGCTCTGAAAAGAAGTCCTGCCTTTTAAAGTGCGCGCTCGACGCTGATGCCAGGAGAAGAAGGACTCACTGAGGAATCTGCAGCTCCAGCAATCCCGAGGTGCGCACGTGAGGTCACGGATCCAAATGCTGCAAGATTTCGACCGTGGCTCACCCTTCTTCTACTCGTTGGAGAAGTGGCGAGGCATTGAAGAGCAGCTTGTGGACTTACTGGCCGCTGATGGCTCCTCCATCACGGACCCCGACGAAACTAATAAAGAAGTCCGCTCATTCTATCAGTCCTTATTCTCACCAGATCCGTCAAATGCAGAGGCGTGCAATGAGGTCTGGAAAGATTTGCCTAAATCAGCCCAGAGGACGCAATCCATCTGGACAGCTCCGCTGACTCGGGAGGAGCTGTCTACTGCCCTTCGGCAACTCCGGAAAGGTAAGTCCCCTGGCTTAGATGGACTGAGTGTGGAGTTTTGTCAGGCTTTCTGGGATGTCCAAGGGTTTGACTACAGCATTGTCCTAGGGGAGAGCCTAGCCACCGGAGAAATGCCCCTCTCATGGTGGAGAGCTGTCATTGTCCTACTGCCCAAGAAGGGAGACCTCGGCCTACTAAAGAACTGTCGACCGGTCTCCCTCTTGTGCGCGGACTATAAGATCTTCGCCCTGGCAATGGCCAACCGACTTGGTTCAGTAATGAGACAGGTGATCCATCCTGACCAATCTTACAAAGTCCCGGGCCGCTCCATCCAAGGACACTATCCACCTAGTATGGGACCTGATCCACCTGCAACAGGAGACTGGGTCCACGACAGCGTTTCTTTCTCTTGACCAGGAGAGGGCGTTTGACTGGGTAGACCAGTTTCCTGGTGGGCACTCTGCAGGCTTTTGGGCTCGGACCACACTTTGTGGCCCGAGTTCGGTTCCTATACTCTGCCGCAGAGTTCCTTGTTAAGATCAATGGATCACTGACAGCCCCCATTCCCTTCAGAAGAGGAGTACGGCAGGGGTGTCCCATGTCCGGTCAATTGTATGCGATCTGTGTCGAGCTATTCCTGAGCCTTCTTCGGCGAAGGCTGACGGGTCTGGTTCTGCGTGAACTGGACATGGAGGTCGTCCTCTCGACCTACGCCGATGATGTACTCCTCAATGTGACAGATCCCAATGACTTGCGGAGGATGCGCAAGTGCCAAGAAGTTTTCTCGGCGGCACAATCGGCTAGGATCAACTGGGCAAAATGTTCCGGACTCTTAGTGGGTCAGTGGCAGGTGGAATCCCTGCTGGAGGAGATGAGAGCTTTTGAGTGGAGCACTAGACGTCTCCTCTATCCGGGAGTCTACCCGAGTCCTTCTGGGGAAGGACTGGCTGGACCTGGAGACTTCTTCTTGGGTAACAGGAAACACCGTCTATGCAGCAGTCTTGAGTCTCCCAGTTGGAGAGGGCGGATAATCGCTGGTGTGTGTACGTACATGACTGGCGGCACTCCGCCTCAGGACTCTGCAGAGATTCCTGTACACCGATCACCCTCCCAGGTGGCACGTGTTGGCGACATTCTTCCTCCGGAGGGGCTGGTCTCTTCACGAAGATATGCGGCTACGACCGTCGGGCATCAGCCGTTCTGCTTTGCGGAGTCTGCCCGGCTTCTATCAGGACCTGCTACTGAGAGTCTGGAACATGGTTGACTCAGGTCGGGAATCCCCTCCTCTGGCAGAGGGCGGGGTCCTGCCGACCCTTGCCCTACCTCAACGAATGGTGCGGCTCAGGTGTGTGGAACGACAGGCTGAGCTGCTTGTCGGGCCCATGCCCCTCAGTCTTATCCAATAGCTGGGTTCACACAACTTAAGCCGTCTCTCCTCGACACGCACAATCCCATTCAGGGATGCAAGTAGGAGGTACCTCTACAGATTACGTTCTTAATATCACATTTGGTTATATACAATATTAAAGTGACTTTGTTCACGCCTCAATGAGTGGAATATGTCAAACCGGCTCCATTTGATTTCAGCAGTTGTGAAGAAAGTGGTTTTTGCAGTTTGCAATGATGTCAGAACGCTGTTGGACTATTCTTGGGGAATTACTGTGTGAATTGTTCAACATTTTATATTTATCAAAATTTCCTGTTAAAAGAAAGGACGGGGACGAAAAGACAGCAGAACGTCAGACGGACAGGGAGGCGATAAATTTGGGCAAGAAGGAAAATTAAACTTATGTAAAGCTTCAGATATATAAAAAAAACACATGAGGAGTATAAAGACACCAGAAAATATCTAAAAAAGGGAATTACAAAAGCTAAGAGGGGTCATGAAAAATTCTTGTCAAGTGGGATTAATGAGAATCCTAAGGCATTCTATACATTCATCAAGAGCAGGAGGATAACTCGGAAGACCATTACTGGTGTCCCTTTCTATGCCTCATCCTGGGACACTGATGGCATTACTAGTGTGATCCTGGGGCACTAATGACATCGTGGGGAAATGTTCGTGTTTCCATCGATTTCAGGAGAGTGAGGAGGTGGTGGGTGCTGTCGTCACACAGATTGCAGCCACCTCAAAGAAAACAGGAGTTGTGTTCTATGAATGTTTCGGAGATGGGGTCATTTTTGCTGCAGCTGGAAGTTGCTACATCCCTTAAAAGTGCCCGAGAAGAGCAGCATGAGCTGCATTAAGGGCTGTAGTCCATTGTACTCACAACTACTGTGAGAGATTTGTGATGGCTAGAATTAGCTCTTCTCTCAGCAAGACCTGGGCCCATTGCAATTTGCCTGTATCCACAATAAGACACAATGCGATCTCATCGGCTCCTCACGCGGCTTTGGATTACCTTCACAATACGAATACTTATATCAGAATGCTTTTCCTCGACTAGAGCTCGGCGTGTAACACAATTATTCCTAGGGGTCTGATCAAAGGGCTAAAAACCGCTGGGCCTTTGTACCTCCCTCTGCATCTGGATCCTCGATTTCCTCACCGGGAAACCACAATGTGTGCAGATCACCACCTCGCTGACAATCGATACTAGTGTACCTTAAGGATTTGTGCTTCAGCTGCAGCTCTACTCTCTCTACTCCCATGTCAATGCGGCTAGGCACAGCTCAAATGCTGTCTATGAATCTGCTGACGACACGACTATTGTTGACAGAATTTCAGAGGAAGAGGAGAAGGCAGACAGGAGCGAGATATATCACCTAAATGAGTGGTGTCGCAGCAACAACCTTTCACTCAATGTCAGTAAGACCAAAGGACTGATTGTGGGCTTCATAATCGTAATACGAGGTCACACACACACACCAATTGTCATCGAGAGATCATCAGTAAAACGGGTGAGCAACTTTAAGTTCCTGGTTGTCAGCATCTCTGAGTATCTATCATGGGCTCAAAATGTCAATGCAGCTTCAAAGAAAACACGACAGCGGCGATATTTCATTTGGAGTTTTACGAGATTTGATATGTCAACAAGGACTCGATGATCTCTACAGTTGTACAGTGGAAAGCATTCTAACTGGCTGCATCATCACTTGTATGGTGTGGTGGGGTGGGGGAGGGGTGGAGCTACTTCACAGGATTGGATGTGGCTGCAGAAAGTTGAGAATTCAGACATCTCCATCTTGGGCAGTCATCTCTGTAGGATCCAGGACATCTTCATGGAGCGACGCCTCTAAAGGTCAGCATCAATCATTGAGACCCCACATCACCTGGGTCATGCGCTCTTCTCATTGGTACCATCAGGAAGGAGGTATAGGAGCCTGAAGGCACACATTCAATGGTTCAGGAACAAATCCCTTCCCTCTGCCACCCAATTTCCGAATGGATATGGAACCCATAAACATACCTCACTAATTTCAGTTTTGCAATTTTTATTTATGTTAACTTCTGCAGGTACTTACTGTAATACCGCTTTTCTTATTATGATGTACAGGTATTGCATTATACTGCTCCCTTAAGGAGAACGATGTGCACGACATATGCCTGTGATATGACACCTAGTTCTGATGGCTCTTAGGGGACTAATTCCGATTGGCACCATTGGGCTGAGGGACCACTTACTGTGTTTTTCTCTGTTCCCCAATAACAATCTGCGCAGATAGACAGACAAAGATCACATCCTCATCACCGGGACCCAGTAACAGACGTAAGACGCTGTGGGGCAGTAATGGGGCACTTTTCCACTCGTCACTGATGGGAAAACATCCCTTTCGTTTCACTTTCCAGAGAGCTGGACTGGAGGAATTCTCCAGTCTGTCCTGACGGAGCATTGCCATCACATTTCCCCCACTGATAACGCCACCACTACTCCTTTAATCTGTCCCGCTTTGTGGCGTTAAAATAACGGAACCCTGGAATACTGATCTGTCAATCCTGCCCTTGTCGTAGCCAAGTCTCACGAATGGCTACAATATTACAAAACCAGGTTTCGATCCAAGCCCTGAGCTCATCTCCCTTCTCTTCAATAATCCTTGCTTTGAAATATACGCAGCTCAGAACATTATTTGCAACATGCTTTACCTTTGGATTCTTGACTTAGTCTGAGGGCCTAACATCTGCTTGAGAAACTTGGCTAAGTACGTGGATGGGTGGGGTATGGAGAGCAGTTCAGTAGGAATCGGCAGATTAATAATTTGGCACGGAGACGGGGAACAGTGCACAATAACACTCCCGGTGTTGAATGCAGAGACTGAGAATCGTGTGCGGTAAAACACCCCGTTCTCGGATATGAAGACCAGAACGATACGCGGTAAAAACTCCCTGTGTGGAACCATAGGTTTGTTCGGTGATTGTGAACATATATGATTAAGACCCTGCCACTGGTGACTCAATAAGTAGTTCGTCACTCTGGCACAGATCGAAGAAGAGTTAACCAAATTCAGAATCCGCATCGAGTCCTCCGCCACAAAAATCAAATTCAGTTCCTTTTTCCAATCTTGGATAATCTTAAATAAAGGACCCTTATTCCTTTGTAATAATAAATTATAAATTCTTCCAATGGATCCCTTCATCAAAGAGTTCATACTCGTAATAGTATCTAACAAATCGACAACCAATATGTAAGGAAATCACTTAAATATTATTGTAAGAAATGTCTATTTTGAAGGTATTGTAAAAAGGGTATGAAAGAAAATATTTATCAACTAATTTCTCAAAAGACATTAGTCTACCTTATTTAAACTAATCCAGAGAAGAATTAATGTTTTAAATCATCCAAAGTAAAAAATTTGGATCACTCAACGAAGAGAAGGCTTAAAAAAGTAATTTCGGTAAATTAAACAACAAACTTTATTTTTTTAAGGTTAAAAATTACGAAACTGGAGTCAAATTTGTAAACACGACATCTGCAGATGCTGGAAATTCGAACAACACACACAAAGTGCTGATGGAACACAGCAGGCCAGGCAGCTTCTACAGGGAGAAGTACATTCGACGTTTCATGCCGAGACCCTTCGTATTTTGTATCCCGAAAAATCTCCAAATTCATTAAATAATTTTAGCAAGGCTGGGATAGATTCCTCTGGATTAGAAATGTAAACCAATAAGTCGTTAGCACACAGAGAAGTCTTATGAACGGTCTCATTCACAAGAATCCCACGAATATATTTAGCTTCACAAAGAGCGATAGCAAGGGGTTCTAATAATAAATAACAAAGGGCTCAATGGACAACTTTGTCTTGTCCCCTGTGACAGCTGAAAAAAGGCGATCTACAGTTATTAGTAATAACCGTAGTGATAATTTCATATATCATTCTAATTCAATTGTTAAAATTAACACCAAAACCAAATTTCCCTAAAACATTAAATAAATATTTCCATTCAACCCGATCAAACGCTTTTTCAGCATCCAAAGAAACAATGCATTGAGGAGTTTTAAACGAAGACGAGTATATACCGTTAAATAATCTCCGAACTTTTGAGAAAGTACAACAACCTTTTATAAAGCCAGTTTGATCTTAAAAAAATAATTTTACCCAGAATATTTCCAGACGATTGTCAGTTATCTTTGAAAGACTCATAGCTTCGACATTCAATAATGAAACAGGCCGATATGAGGCACAAACAGTAGGATCTTTAACTTTTTTTAAGTATAAAAAATTAGAAGCCTCATAAAAAGTAGAGGGTAAATCACCTTTCCCAAAAGAATCCTTAAATATTTCCTATATATACGGATAGAATTTTTTTTCCGAATTTCTTATAAAATTCTACAGGGCAACCATCAAGTCCAGGGGCCTTACCAGTTTGCATTAAAAAAACAGCTTTATGAATTTCGGCTTCAGTAATCGGAGCATCAAGAACTTGTTGATACTCAAAAAAAATTTGGGGAAAAGCAATGTTTCGTAAAGAAACATTCATTTTGGAAGAATCTACTGGAAATTGAGATTTATAAAGTTCAGTTTAAAAACCTTGAAAAATCTTATTAATTTCCTCACATTCCCAGGCTACCGTCTTTCCTACGAATTCTCAAAATTTTCTTTTTGGCTCTAGCCGTTTTTAGTTCAGATTCAAGCAGTTTGTTATTTTTATCTCCGAAAAATATAAAATTGACTCTTTAACTTAAGTAAATAACCTTCAATATCACGGGTTAATAGTAAATTATATTGTGATTAGAGTTGCATCCTTTGTTTAAATAAAACAATAGCACATTACTCCAAGTTGGGTGTGACCAGCGCTCTATATAGCTGCAGCATTAACTCACGGCTCCAAAAATCAATTCCACGATTGATGAAGACCAATACACCATACGCCTTCTCTTTTTTTGTAATTTATTTTTTTATTGAAGTTCATCATCAAACAAACATTTCCATAAAATGTATTTCAAACATAGTACATATATATCATATAATCATATATATCACAAATCTCCACAAAGTATTTATATGAGGTATACACAATAGAAAAACCTAGGAAGGTTAATACATAACCTTTCTTACAAAAGAAAGTTAATACATTTTTTAGGATGATGGCTTAATTGATATATGGAGGGACCTTTTCCCTGACAGAAGGGATTACACTCATTATTCTGCTCCCCATTCTGTATATACAAGAATAGACTATTTCATAACATTTGGAAAAGACTAAGACAAAATAAACCCCTGTGGAATTGGGAAAATAGATGTAAGTGACCATGCACCTATATATTTATCTCTTGATTTTGACCTGCAACCAAAGAATACTATTTGGAAAGTAAATTCAAGCCTACTCAATGATCCGTATTTTAAGGAACAAATTAAAAAAAGAAATTCGCCTCTAATTAGAATTTAATGACAATGGAGAGGTTTCACTTCCTATTTTATGGGATAATCTGATGGCTGTCTTAAGAGGGAAGATTCTAATCTAGCGATATAGTCATATAAGAAAAAATAAGGAATAAAACATAATAGGAATTACAAAATGGGCTGAAAGAACTAGAGAAAAAACACAAATTGAATTTGGCACAGGATACATTAGGGGAAATTTTTTAAAAAAGGAATGAAATTAATAGTTTGGCTACACAAGAAATCAGGAAAAAATTAATGTTTCTGAAACAGAGACATAATGAAATTGGGTCAAAGTCTATGAAACTACAGGCGTGGAAACTGAAAACAAAAAGATAGCAGAAAATACAATTCATATTAGTAGGGACCCAAGAACGAAAATGACAAAAAAAAAGCTAAGTGAAATTCAAGAAGCTTTTGAAGTGTTTTACAAAACTCTGTACTCCAAAGTTCTAGGGGGAAGTCTAACCCAAATTGACACCTTCTTGAATTCCCTAGTTACCCGCTTTAAGCAAAGAACAAAATAGAACGATGACTGCTGACATAACTGAAGTTGAATTAAAAGCTGCAATTAATAGGCTTAAATTAAGCAAATCACCAGGATCAGATGGGTATATGGCAGAGTGGTACAAAGAATTTAAATATGATGTAAATCCTGTTTTACTCCCCACATGAACTGGGCTCTAAAAAAGGCACAAGCGCCACCCAGTTGGAAAGAATCAATAATCTCAGCTATTCCGAAAGAAGGCAAGGATAAAATGGAATGTGGATCATTTAGACCAATATCCGTTCTTAATGTAGATTATAGATTATTTACCTCCATCATGGCCATTAGATTAGAGGAGTTCCTACCCATACTGATAGGTAACGATCAGATAGGTTTCATACGACACAAGGCAATATACGAAGGACACTTCACATTATGGATATACACAAAAATAAACTCGAAGCAATAGTGATAAGCGTGGACGCTGAAAAGGCATTTGATTCAGTTAATTGGAATTTTCTTTACAGAGTTTTACATAGATTTGGTTTCCAAGACACAATTATTAAAGTCATACAGACACTATATGACCACCCTTCCGCTAGGATTAAAATCAATGGATATTTATCAAATAGTCTTGCCCTAGAAAGGGGCACGAGACAGGGTTGTTGCATGGTTACCGCTACTCTTCGCATTATATCTGGAACCATTAGCTCAATACATCAGACAAAATGAAGATATCAGGGCAATTACTATTAAAGGGACAGGGCATAAATTGGCTTGTTACGTGGATGACATTTTCATCTATCTAGGGCAACCAACATTCTCTTTACCTAAATTGATGCAATCCTTTGAACAATATGGTCAATTATTAGGATACAAGATCAACATAGATAAAAGCCAATTACATTCATATTACTATAGCCCACCAAGAGAAATTGAAAGTAGATGTCCCTGGTCATGGCAAGCAGAGTCTTTCAAATATATGGGCATCATTATGCCAAAAGATCTGGCAAGGTTATCAAAATGTAATTATCAACATTTATATAAAATAATTAAGGAAGATATGGCAAGATGGAACGTGATTCCTTTTTTCAGTCCGAGTTCAAGGATTGAATCTATTAAAATGAATATACTGCCCAGACTCTTATATCTCTTTCAGACCCTACCAATAGAGATTAATCAAATTCATTTCAATGAATGGAACAAGATGTTATCAAGGTATATTTGGCAGGGTAAAAGGCCTGGAGTTCGTCTCAAAACTTTGCAATTAGCAAAGTAAAAGGGAGTATGGGGCCTACCTTCTACTAGAGATTATTATTTTGCAGCACAGTTGAGAGCTGTGATATGTTGGTGCAACCCATCATATGACGCTCAATGGAAAAACATTGTGGAGCGGGTACTTCCCATCCCCATACAAGCAATTTTGGCTGATAACAACCTGCAAAGGTACATAAATTCTATTGATAACCCATGGGTGAAAATGACTCTTAAAATATGGAAAACTACTATAAAAAGATATAATCTAGAGGGAGATATTGCAATTTTTAAATGTTGTGCATATGACTCTGAATTTACACCAAGTAAATTGGATGCTAGATTTAAGGACTGGACAGCTAAATGTTCTTTGCAACATAATGAAAGAAGAAACACTGTTCAGTTTTGAAATGCTTAAAGAGAAACACTTATTAGAAAAACAAGATTTTTAATCGATATTTACGGATGCGATAATATGTTAATAAGACGCTTAAAAATGTAACCAAGGGAAGTACATGCTTGATAGAGCTCTTTAGAAAAGCATATAATTCAGATAACCGTAGTAGAATCATTTCAAGCATGTATAAGGGGTTGTCAAATCTTAAAAAACATTCCACTTCATACATTAAAACAAAATGGGAGAAGGAAGGTGGGATAATTATATCTGAGGAAGAATGGACAATAATACGGAGGTACCAATGGAAGTGTATCAGTTCACGGAAATGGAGGGAGTTTGGATGGAAAAACTTGATAAGATATTTTATTACACCCTCTCAGAAATCCCATTATGATAGTAACCTCCCTATTTGCTGGAGAAATTGTGGAAATCAAAATGCAATTCAATATCATACATTTTGGGACTGCCCTAATATCAAAGACTATTGGAGGGGGATACACAATGCCCTACAAGACATCTCTAGTTGATTCAGGTGTGATAGAGTAGGAGGGGCCAGAGGAAGAGGTGTTGCATTGCTTGTCCGAGAAAATCTTATGGCGGTGCTTTGAAAGGATAGATTAGAGAGCTCCTCTAGGGAGGAATGGGAAAGGTGTTGTAACACTGATAGGAGTGTATTATAGGCCACCTAATGGGGAGCGTGAGTTGGAAGAGCAAATGTGTAAGGAGATAGCAGATATTTGTAGTAAACACAAGGTGGTGATTGTGGGAGATTTTAATTTTCCACACGTAGACTGGGAAGCTCATTCTGTAAAAGAGCAGGATGGTTTAGAGCTTGTGAAATGTGTGCAGGATAGTTTTTTGCAACAATACATAGAAGTACCGACTAGAGATGGGGCAGTGTTGGATCTCCTGTTAGGGAATGCGATAGGTCAGCTGACAGATGTATGTGTTGGGGAGCACTTCGGGTCCAGTGATCACAATAGCATTAGCTTGAATATAATTATGGAGAAGGCCAGGACAGGACCTAGAGTTGAGATTTTTGATTGGAGAAAGGCTACCTTTGAGGAGATGCGAAGGGATTTAGAGAGAATGGATTGGGTCAAGTTGTTTTATGGGAAGGATGTAATAGAGAAATGGAGGTCATTTAAGGGTGAAATTATGAGGGTACAGAATCTTTATGTTCCTGTTAGGTTGAAAGGAAAGGTTAAAGGTTTGAAAGCACCATGGTTTTCAAGGGATATTAGAAATTTGGTTCGGAAAAAGAGGGATGTCTACAATAGATATAGGCAGCATGGAGTAAAGGAATTGCTCGAGGAATATAAAGAATGTAAAAGGAATCTTAAGAAAGAGATTAGAAAAGCTAAAAGAAGATACGAGGTTGGTTTGGCAAATAAGGTGAAAGTAAATCCGAAAGGTTTCTACAGTTATATTAAAAGCAAGAGGATAGTGAGGGATAAAATTGGCCCCTTAGAGAATCAGAGTGGTCAGCTATGTGTGGAGCCGAGGGAAATGGGAGAGATTTTGAACGATTTCTTCTCTTCGGTATTCACTAAGAAGAAGGATATTGAATTGTGTAAGGTGTGGGAAACAAGTAAGAAAGTTATGGAACCTATGACAATTAAAGTGGTGGAAGTACTGGCGCTTTTAAGAAATTTAAAAGTGGATAAATCTCCGGGTCCTGACAGGATTTTCACCAGGACCTTGAGGGACGTTTGTGTAGAAATAGCAGGAGCTCTGATGGAGATCTTTAAGATGTCATTAGAAACGATGATTGTGCCGGAGGCTTGGCGTATTGCTCATGTGGTTCCATTGTTTAAAAAGGGTTCTAGAAGTAAGCCTAGCAATTATAGACATGTCAGTTTGACATCAGTGGTGGGTAAATTAATGGAAAGTATTCTTAGAGATAGTATTAATAATTATCTGGATAGAAAGGATCTGATTAGTAGTAGCCAGCATGGATTTGTTCGTGGAAGGTCATGTTTGACAAACCTTACTGAATATTTTAAAGAAGTTACGAGGAATGTTGACGAGGGTAAGGCAGTGGATGTAGTCTATATGGACTTCAGCAAAGCCTTTGACAAAGTTCCACATGGAAGGTTAGTTAAGAAGGTTCAGTCGTTAGGTATTAATGCTGGAGTAATAAAATGGATTCAACAGTGGCTAGATGGGAGATGCCAGAGAGTAGTGGTGGATAATTGTTTATCGGGATGGAGGCTGGTGACTAGCAGGGTGCCTCAGGGATCTGTTTTGTGCCCAATGTTGTTTGTAATATACATAAATGATCTGGATGATGGGGTGGTAAATTGGATTAGTAAGTATGCCGATGATACTAAGGTAGGAGGTGTTGTGGGTAATGAGGTGGATTTTCAAAGCTTGCAGGGAGATTTATGCCGGTTAGAAGAACGGGCTGAACGTTGGCAGATGGAGTTTAATGCTGAGAAGTGTGAGGTTCTATATTTTGGCAGGAATAATCCAAATAGAACATACATGGTAAATGGTAGGGCATTGAGGAATGCAGAGGAACAGAGAGATCTAGGAATAACAGTG
Organism: Hypanus sabinus; assembly: GCF_030144855.1. Classification (NCBI taxonomy): domain Eukaryota; kingdom Metazoa; phylum Chordata; class Chondrichthyes; order Myliobatiformes; family Dasyatidae; genus Hypanus; species Hypanus sabinus. The sequence continues at coordinate 78,505,580 of NC_082710.1, read as the reverse complement.
CATAGTTCCCTGAAGGTGGAGTCTCATGTAGATAGGGCGGTGAAGAAGGCTTTTGGAACGCCGGCCTTTATAAATCAAAGCATTGAGTACAGAAGTTGGGATGTAATGTTAAAATTGTACAAGGCATTGGTAAGGCCAAATTTGGAATATTGTGTACAGTTCTGGTCACCGAATTATAGGAAAGATATTAATAAATTAGAGAGAGTGCAGAGACGATTTACTAGGATGTTACCTGGGTTTCAGCACTTAAGATACAGACAAAGGTTGAACAAGTTAGGTCTGTATTCATTGGAGCGTAGAAGGTTGAGAGGGGATTTGATCGATGTATTTAAAATTTTGAAAGGAACAGATAGAGTTGAAGTGAATAGGCTGTTTCCATTGAGAGTAGGGGCGATTCAAACGAGAGGACATGATTTGAGAGTTAGGGGCAGAAGTTTAAGGGAAACCCGAGGGGGTATTTCCTAACTCAGAGAGTGATAGCTGTGTGGAATGAGCTTCCTGTAGAAGTAGTAGAGGCCAGTTCAGTTGTGTCATTTAAGGTAAAATTGGATAGGTATATGGACAGGAAAGGAGTGGAGGGTTATGGGCTGAGTGCGGGTAGGTGGGACTAGGTGAGATTAAGAGTTTGGCACGGACTAGGAGGGCCGAGATGGCCTGTTTCCGTGCTGTGATTGTTATATGGTTATATGGTTATAAGTGCTACACCTCCTCTTGAACTTCCTCCCTCACCACCGTTCAGGTGAGGCGACACTTCACCTGTGAGGCTGCTGCTGTAATATACTGTGTCTGGTACTCCCGGTCTGGCCTTCTGTATATTGGTGACACCCGACGCAGACTGTTCCCCTGAACACCTACGCTCTGTCCGCCAGAGGAGGTAGGAGGAACAACACCTTATATTCCGTCTGAGTAGCCTGCAACCTGATGGCATGGACACTGATTTTTCTAACTTCCGTTAAGGCCCCTCCTCCCATTCTTACCCCATCCCTAATTTTTACCTTTTTTTGTCTTTCTTTCCGTCTCACAATAACTCCTTGCCTGTTCTCCATCTTCCTCTGGTGCTCTCCTCCCCCTTTCTTTCTTCTAAGGCCTTCCGTCCTATGATACTCCCCCCTTCTCCAGCCGTGTTTAACTTTTGCCAATCAACTTCCCAGCTCTTAGATTCATCCCTACCCCTCTTGTCTTCTACTTATCACTTCAGGTCTCCCGCTCCCTCTGCCACTTTTAAATTTCTTCCTATCTCTTTTTTCCTTTAGTCCTGACGAAGGGTCTCGACGCGAAACGTCGACTGTACTTCTTCCGATAGATGTTGTCTGGCTTGCTGCGTTCCATCAGCGCCTTGTGGGTGTTGCTTGAATTTCCAGCATTGCAGATTTTCTCGTGCATGCGTTTGTATACATTTGTCCACACGATATTCCATCATTGATCCAAACATTTAGAATGGAGAAGAAGAGGAATGCATGGAGGCCGAGACGTGAATCTGTAAAATACGTTTCCATAGGCGGCTGCGAATATATAACTGGACAATTTTCAAGACAAGGGTTTATTGACCTATAAACGATTGTGGGAATAAGGCATGAGTCTGAGGCTGAGAGGTAATCGGCCATGGACAAATGGAGAAGCAGACTCGATCGGCCGATTAGCCAGATTCTGCTTCTATATCACGTGGTCTTATGGTCGTATGGCATCCAGGACGTTGAGGTGCCAGTCTTTCCCTTTCCGATGCCTCTCTGTGCCCGCAATATCCCAGTAACTGCAATCCTCACACACGGTTCATTCGGCTGATGACCGTATCCGTCTATACATCTATCCATCTATCTATCTATCTATCTATCTATCTATCTATCTATCTATCTATCTATCTATCTATCTATCTATCTATCTATCTATCTATCTATCTATCTATCTATCTATCTATCTATCTATCCCAACGTACTGTGCGGAACAGCCCCTCCCAACCCTGGCAATCGTCGAAACGAAGGAAATGTGGCAGTGGAGAAGCTGAGGTCGGTGATTTTACGAAACTGTATGAAAACCTTCAGTTTACCATTACAATCAGGACCGCATTCCACATTTTAAAAAGCGGAACTTAGCGGGACCATTCTAGATTTGGATTGCGAACTTTTCTATCAGGTCAGCTATCATGTTTAAAAAGACAGAACATTTCGGAGTTGGACTGCGGTCAATAGCTGAGCAGAATTCATTAGGAAGGTTGAGTAAAAATAGCGTAAGATCTGCGGGGCGGCCATTTATGGAAACGACATTATTGTGAATGAGCCAGTGTTTGGCAGGGCTTTGAATCATCAGGTTTCGTCGAGACCAGGTTTAGGTGGGCTAATTATCTGGCGCGTTTCTCCTTTTCTCCATAATTCTTCATTTCTCGTCTATGAGGGCACAAAATGCATCCGGTGGCAGTGTTTTGTTTCGTGAGTCAGATGTGGTCTCCCGGATAAACACATCAGCATCAAAACCATCGAGCTGTAGCTCCCTTGCAAACACATTAAACAACTGGCGCTGTAGCTCGATGAATTTTGGCACAAAAGAGAGAATGGTGGTAGGTAAGAATGATAGGTTTAGAATGGTGATAGGTAAGAGCTACAATGATATAGGCGGCTCTAATTTGCAGGAGGGAGGTAGCTAGGTTATTGTCAGCAGAAAGAAAGGAAATGGGAGCGAGAGCAGAGTATTCGGGATGTCTCTGACTGGCTGCATGACATCCTGGTACGAGGGAAAGCAACCAGAAGTCGTGATACAATGTTGGGACCAAAGACATAGGCAGGAAAAGGGATGAGGTCCTGAAGTGTGAGTTTCGGGAACTACGCAGAAGGCTGAAGAACAGGACCTCAAGGGTGGCGTTCTCAGGATTGCTGCCAGTACTCCGTGAAAGTGATGGTAAGATTTGGAGGAGATGACAGTTGAATACGTAGCTGAAGAGTTTTTTTTTGGTTTTTGGAACATTGGGATCTCTTCTGGGGAAGATGGGACCTGTACAGATTGGATGGGTTGCACCTCAACTCGAGGGGGAGAAATATCCTTGCTGATAGGTTTGCTAGCATGGTTCAGGAGGGTTTAAACTAATTTGCAAGGGGGATGGGACCCGGAAAGATAGAGCAGTGAAAGGAGTGCTTGGAGTAAAGCCAGATTTAACATATAGACAGGCTTTGAGGAAAGAGCAGCAGGATAAAGTGTATAAAGGTAGCAAGGTAGAAGGGCTAAAGTGTGTGTACTTCAATGCAAGACGCATCAGGAACAAAGGTGATGAACTGAGAGCTTGGATACATACATGGAATTATGATGTAGTGGCCACACGCTGGAATTGAGGAGATTGAGAGGGGATCTGATTGAAACGTTTAAGATAATTAAAGGATTTGATAGGATTGAGGCAGGTAATATGTTCCAGATGTTGGGAGAGTCCAGTACCAGAGGGCATGGATTGAGAATAAGAGGTCAGTTATTGAAAACAGAGTTGAGGAAGAGCTTCTTCTCCCAGAGAGTTGTGGAGGTGTGGAATGCACTGCCTCGGAAGACGGTGGAGGCCAATTCTCTGGATGCTTTCAAGAAGGAGCTGGATAGATATCTGATGGATAGGGGAATCAAGGGATATGGGGACAAGGCAGGGACTGGGTATTGATAGTGAATGATCAGCCATGATCTCAGAATGGCGGTGCAGACTCGAGGGGCCGAATGGTCTACTTCTGCACCTATAGTCTATTGTCATTACGGAGACTTGGCTGGCACCAGGGCGGAAATGGATTCTCAATATTCCTGGATTTCAGTGCTTTAAAAGGGATGGGGGGGGGGGGGGGTGTCGGGGAGGAAGGATGGCATTACTGGTCAGGGATACTATTACAGCTGCAGAAAGGGTGGGTAATGCAGCAGGATCCTGTTTTGAGTCAGTATGGGTAGAAATCAGGAACAGGAACGGAGCAGTTACTCTACTGGGGGTATTCTACAGGCTCCCTGTTAGCAGCAGAGATACCAAGGAGCCGATTGGGAGGCAGATTTTGGAAAGGTGCAAAACTAATAGTGTTGTTATCATGGATGACTTTAACTTCCCTAATATTGATTGGCATTTGATTAGTTCCAAGGGTTTATATGGGGCAGAATTTGTTAAGTGTGTCCAGGATCGATTCCTGTCACAGTATGTTGACAGGCCGACTAGGGGGAATGCCTTACAAGATCTAGTATTAGGTAACGAACCGGGTCGGGTCACAGATTGTCAGTGGGTGAACATCTGGGAGACAGCGATCACTGCTCTCTGATCTTCAGCATTATCATGGAAAAGGATAGAATCAGAGAGGACAGGAACATTTTTAATTGGGGAAGGGCAAATTATGAGGCTATAAGGCTAGAACTTGCGGGTGTGAATTGGGATGATGTTTTTGCAGGGAAGTGTACTATGGGCACGTGGTCGATATTTAGGAATATCTTGCAGGATGTTAGGGATAAATTTGTCCTGGTGAGGAAGATAAAGAATGGTCGGGTGAAGGAACCATGGGTGACAAGTGAAGTGGAAAATTTAGTCAGGTGGAAGAAGGCAGCATACATGAGCTTTAGGAAGCAAGGTTCAGATGGGTCTATTAAGGAATATAGGGTAGCAAGAAAGGAGCTTAAGAAAGTGCTGAGAAGAGCAAGAAGGTGGCATGAGAAGGCCTTGGCGAGTAGGGTAAAGGAAAACCCAAGGCATTCTTCAATTATGTGAAGAACAAAAGGATTACAGGAGTGAAGGTAGAACCGATTAGAGATAAAAGTAGGAAGATGTGCCTGGAGGCTGTGGAAGTGAGCGAGGTCCTCAATGAATACTTCTCTTCGGTATTCACCATTGAGAAAGAACTTGATGACGGTAAGGACAATATCAGTAAGGTTGATGTTCTGGAGCATGTTGATATTAAGGGAGAGGAGGTGTTGGAGTTGTTAAAATACATTAGAACGGATAAGTCCCCGGGGCCTGAAGGAATATTCCCCAGGCTTCACCACGAGGCAAGAGAAGAGATTGCTGAAGCTTTGGCTAGGATCTTTACGTCCTCGTTGTCCACGGGAATGGTACCGGAGGATTGGAGAGAGGCGAATGTCGTCTCCTTGTTCAAAAAAGGTAGTAGGGATAGTCCAGGTAATTATAGACCAGTGAGCCTTACGTTTCTGGTTGGAAAGCTGTTGGAAAAGATTCTTAGAGATAGGATCTATGGGCATTTAGAGAATCATGGTCTGATCAGGTACAGGCTTTGTGAAGGGCAGATCGTGCCGAACAAGCCTGATAGAGTTCTTTGAGGAGGTGACCAGGCATATAGATGTGCAGTCGATGTGATCTACATGGATTTTAGTAAGGCATTTGACAGGGTTCCACACTGTAGGCTTATTCAGCAAGTCAGAAGGCATGGGTTCCAGGGAAGTTTGGCAAGGTGGATTCAGAATTGGCTTGCCTGCAGAAGGCAAAGGGTCGTGGTGGAGGGAGTACATTCAGATTCGACGGTTGTGACTAGTGGTGTCCCACAAGGATCCGTCCTGGGACCTCTACCTTTCGTGATTTTTATTAACGACCTGGATGTGGGGGGTAGAAGAGTAGGTTGGCAACCTTGCAGACGGCACAAAGGTTGGTGGTGTTGTGGATAGTGTTGAGGATTGGCGAAGATTGCAGACAGACATTGATAGGATGCAGAAGTGGCCTGAGAAATGGCAGATAGAGTTCAACCCGGAGAAGTGTGAGGTGGTACACTTTGGAAGGACAAACTCCAAAGCAGAGTAATAAGTAAATGGCAGGATACTTGGTAGTGTGGAGGAGCAGAGGGATCTGTGGGGGTACATATCCACAGTTCCCTGAAAGTTGCCTCACAGGTAGATAGGGTAGTTAAGAAAGCTTATGGGGCGTTTGCTTTCATAAGTCGAGGGATAGAGTTTAAGAAACGCAATGTAATGATGCAGCTCTATAAAACTCTAGTTAGGCCACAGTTGGAGTACTGTGTCCTGTTCTGGTCGCTTCAGTATAGGAAGGATGTGGAAGCATTGGAAAGGGTACAGAAGAGATTTACCAGGATGCTGCCTGGTTTAGAGAGTATGGATTACGAACAGAGATTAAGGAAGCTAGGGCTTTACTCTTTGGAGAGAAGGAGGATGAGAGGAGATACGATAGAGGTGTACAAGATATTAAGAGGAATACACAGAGTGGACAGCCAGCGCCTCTTCCTCAGGGCACCACTGCTCTGTACAAAAGGGCATGGCTTTAAGGTAAGGGGAGGGAAGTTCAAGGGGGATATTGGAGGAAGCTTTTTCACTCAGAGAGTAGTTGGTGTGTGGAATGCACTGCCTGAGTCAGTGGTGGAGGCAGATACACTGGTGAAGTTTAAGAGACTACTATACAGGTATAGGGAATAATTTAAGGTGGGGTTATATGAGAGGCAGGGTTTGTGGGTCGGACAACATTGTGGGCCGAAGGGCCTGTAATGTGCTGTACTATTCTATGTTATATGTTCTATTCTGTCCATGTTCGCTTCTATAATAATACACTGTGGATACCGTTGATGACTCCCTACAAGGGTGGGGCGGTAGCCGCAATGACAGGGTTTCTGCCGGAATCTGGTGCTGCTGCTCAGAATCGAAGAGTGTTGAACAAAATTACAGATTTGAAAGGAGATTAAACTGTCCGTAGAGCAGAGTGGAGATTCTGCCGGCGGGATAGAGACTCCCGGCTGGCACTTTGCCTCTCAGGTGCTGTGGTCAGGGATGTCTCAGATCGGGTCCATGGCATACCGAAGAGGAAGTAAACAGCCAGATGTCTTAGTATCTATCCATACCAATGACATCGATACAAAAGATAAAGTAGTGCGAAAGAGAAATTTTAGTTTGCTAGATGAAAATGGAAAAACAGGAACATCCACTGTATTTATCGTTGGAGCCCTTCCTGTGCCACACCGTAAAAAAGCATAAGAAAATGATAATTTGGCAGATGAATGCGTGGCTGAGGAAATGCTGCAGGAAACAGGGTTTCAGATTTATAGAGCAGTGGAATCTCTCCTTAGGAGTTTACAGCCTCGAAATAGAGCGAAGGAGATTAGAGGTTTATTTTCTTAGCCAGAACTTGTTAAACCCCTGGAATTCATTGCCACTATCAACTGTGGAGGCCAGTTAATTGAGTATATTTAAATCTGACTTTGAAAGATTTTAGAACGTGAAGGGAAATGGGGGAAGTCAGGAGACTGGGGCTGAGAGGGAAAATGAATTAGCCATGATGAAAAGGTGGACAAACACGCTGAACCAAATTGGCTTACTTCTGCTCCTCTATCTTATCGTCTTTTCTGTGGATTCTTCTAGCCCGCAGTGGAGGTGGTAGGAGTCGGAACAGACCATAGGGAAAAGCTAAAGTAGAGACACATGATTATCCACGGTCCCAGAGAAGGTCAGGGCTCTTTTCAGGGTTCGAGTGACATCCTCTGCTGTGATCTACTGTAAGATTTGGGAGAACCGTGCAGGAACGGGGTATCAGTGTACTGGGGATCACAAGCTGCCGATTTCCTCCACGTTCCTCACTGGCAGGGTGATCACTGAATCTCTTAAAACCGCAAGTCCTCCTTGCACATTCAATGATCACGCCGCCGAAATCCCATTAATTCCTCAGGGGGAGAAAACAACAACTGAAGAAATATCAGCCAACTCTATCACGGGCACCAGCCTCTCCAGCATCGAAACCATCTCATAAAGGCGATGAACACAAATACGGTATCCATCATTAAGGATATTCTATTTCGGATGCTACCGTCATGGAGGAGTAAACGGAGTCTGGAGACCCACATTCCAAGTTTCGGGATGAGTTTATTGCCCTCAGGATCAAATTTCTGAGCGGACAATGAACCCACATACACTACCTCACTATTTATCATCTTGAGAAGACCTATTTATTTAATGAACTATTTAATTTACATTCGGATCTAACTATGCATTTTACTGAATTGCTGTGGTAAAACAACAGATTGTCCAACATGTGCCAATGATATTAAACCCGGTTCTGATTCTGATCTTCCAACCGTCCTCCACACTTAGCTCCCTCCGTGGAACCTCGCGGACCGATCTCTACGAACCACACCAACCCGCATAATCACCTTCATAGTCCCTAGAACACCCATTGCCCTCCGTCAGCCGCACGTCACTCCCACCTTGGACTCTTGCTGACCGGTCTCTCCAAACGCTTCCCACCACCAGCAATCACCACCACCGTCACCTCCAAGCCCTCCTTCCAACGGGAACCTCACGCCGTCTCTTCTCTGGACACTTGTTGACCGGTCTCATTGAACGCCTCAAAACCCAATCACCACCGTAGTCACCTCCGACCTCCCACCTCTCCGACCCTTTACTGAACAAATTTACGAGCTTTCACCCTTACTTGTGTTACGAAGGATGAACAGCTCTGATGGGCAGAAGGGTGCAGAATTGCCCATGCCCCCCCCACCCCGGGAGAATCTCAAACCGTTACTGTTGCTATGCTGCTAATGAGAGAGAGATGTAAGGGAAAAACATGCTGGAACTGGAACATCTGCTACAGATAAGAGAGAGATAAAGCAGAGGGAGAGAGGCTTCTTGATTCACTATATTATGACTTCTGAAAGACTTATGGCTTCTGAGAGGATTGTTTACCTTATACTATTCTGTTCATTAAAATTCCTCAGTGGTCAGCCGAAGTGAGCTGGTTTGATGGACAAAGCATTCAAAACTGATTGACACCTGAAACCGCGTGAGTAGGGATAAAAGTGAGGTCTGGTGACACCCCTCAGACACACCAGGAGACACACCAATGAGCAGTGCTTGAGTGATGGAACCCACGTGAAGGTGTGGGGCATGGGTGTGGGGCACCGGTCAGTTTAACTCACAGTGTTATAGCAGGGCCGCTGGAGGCTTGTGTGTTTGTCCGCCCTTGCCTGGGTGACGAGTCCACCTCTGAAGAACGGTCCAGCTGAAGAACAGACGGGTCATACCTGAATGGCCACAACACATCGACGGATCAAGATCGTAAAGGAAGGTTTCCAGGACTGTAACTGTTACAGCTTACTCCCCCTCTCGCTCTCTCTCTCTCTCTCTCTCTCTCTCTCTCTCTCTCTCTCTCTCTCTCTCTCTCTCTCTCTCTCTCTCTCTCTCTCTTTCTCTCTTCTCACGTTCCGCGCTCTCCACTTCATCCCATACATGCATCAACAATATTTAAATGCAAAGTGACATTTGTAACTAGGATCTTTGTAGGTTCCAGTTCCTCGGTAATTGTCTTTATATTACGGAACGACGCAGCTGGGAATGACGTTGAATCGTATATTAAAATGAATTGTGAAAAATATTTTTCAAACAACTGCAGAAGGTTGTAATCTGAGTTAAACATGAAAAAGAAGGTTCGGATAGCTAGAGGTTGTATCGCTGTTCCCTGCTGCAGAAAGGGTTAAATACTTTGTTCACACCTGAATGAGAGTATTTTGCCGAACTAGTTCGATCTGATTTCAGCCCAAAGGCGGCTCCCTGTTCTGAGGAATGTGACCGGTCAGGCAGCCGCTTACAAACAGACTCTGGATTCCGAGTTTCACAGAATAACAACCCGTACCTTCCAAATCAATCAATGATCTGGCCTCTTCTCCTTCCATTCCAGTTCTGCTGAAGGGTCTTGGATCGAAACATCAACTGGTTATACCCACCCATAGATGCTGCCTGGCCTGGAGCGTTTCTCTAACAGTGTGTATGTTGACCTGGTTACGAGAGATCAGAGAGAGGGTGCGAGAGTGCGCGTGTGGGTGCAGTGGGCGGGGAAGAAACGACTTCCGAACACCCATCCTTTCAGACTATTCCTGAGGAATTAAGATGAGAAAGATTCATTTTCCGATATGTATTTTGTATCTTTATTTACAACCAGCCAGTTGTCTGTGTTTTGGATCAGTGATTAATATGTTACCGTGTGGCGACCCACTTCCTCGCGCACTCGAACCGGCTCACAAAGCGGCGCGCGCCGGCATTGGGGCAGGTCCCAAAGAGGGCGCCAAGCCTGCTTCCCCAGCAAGGGGAAAAGCCAGCGCGCGGGACGGGACTGTGAATACGCGCCCCCTACAGCATTCCTGCCCGGGGAGGGCGTGATCAGGAAGGCTTTAAAGCGAGACCTCGAAGTTTGAATAAACCTCTTTTGTAACTGCAGCTCACCGACTCCGTATCGTTATTTCAGCGCTGCGTGAAGCACACCGCTACAATTGGTGACCCCGACGACCCAAACGATATTTGGACCGGAGATAAACGACGCCGCATCTGTTCATGCAGTTTCGTTAAAACTGCCAAGCTTCTGGACGCTGCGACCTCACCTATGGTTTCAGCAAGCAGAAGCCTAATTCCACATTCGGCAGATTACCTCGGATGCCACACGTTACTACTACGTGGTGAGCTCCCTCGACCAGGAGACAGCCGCCCAGGTTGAGGAGTTCATACAGTCTCCCCCAGCGGACGGCAAATACACAGAATTCAAAGCCCTGCTCATAAGGACTTTCGGACTCTCACGGCGAGAGCGATTCTGCCCGCTTACTGCACCTGGATGGTTTGGGGGACAGGCCACCGTCGGCTTTGATGAACGAGATGTTGTCCCTGGCCGGAGGTCACAAGCCCTGCCTCATGTTTGAGCAGGCATTCCTGGGGCAGCTGCCCGAGGACACACGCCTGCTGCAGTCAGTCGCGGATTTCAGCGACCCTCGGAAGATGGCGGCGCGGGCAGACGTGCTGTGGAAAGCCAAGAAGGAGAATGGGGCGTCCGTCGCACAGATCACCAGGCCACGCACCCAGCAGCAAACCAGACCAGGCCCTGCCGCAGAGCCCGCTAACCCCAGAGGCAGGGGTGAGGAGACCAACGAACAATGGTGCTTTTACCACCATCGGTGAGGCGCAGAAGCCCGCCGCTGCAAGTTCCCGGGAAACGCCAGGGCCAGCCGCCGCTGATGGCTACGGCGGCTGGCCATCGGGATAGGCTCCTGTATGTCTGGGACAATCAGTCGGGACGCCGCTTTTTGGTCGACGCCGAGCCGAGATCAGCGTCTTACCTCCGACGGGTTACGACACCCGCAACAGAAAACCGGGTCTCACCCTGAGGGCCGCGAACGGCAGCACAGTAAGGACCTACAGCACCCGTACGGCTACAGTTCGGCTCCAGCCGGTTCACGTGGGACTTCATACTGGCCGCCGTAGCCCAACCACTCCTGGAAACGGATTTTTTTGCGAGCTCACAGCCTACTGGGTCGACCTGCCAAGGAAGAGACTGGTCCATGCCGAGACCTTTCAAACGTTCTCCCTGGGTGAAGCCAGTTGCCGGCCCCACACCTAGACTCCATCACGCTGTCCGAGAACGACTTCACCAGAGTCCTGGCAGATTTCCCATCGGTTCTGGCACCGCATTTCACGGCAGCCATGCCAGACACGGCGTACAGCACCACATCCCGACACAAGGACCACCCCTCCACGCCCGTGCTCGAAGGCTTCCCCCGGACATGCTCCGGCTGGCGAAGGAGAAGTTCAAGAGGATGGAGGGATTGGGGATCATACGGCGGTCCGACAGCCCATGGGCCTCCCCCCTGCACATGGTGCCCAAAGCGACGGGGGACTGGAGACTGTGCGGTGACTACCGCAGGCTGAACGAGGCTACCACACCGGACCGCTACCCTGTGCCGCACATTCAGGACTTTGCAGCAAACCTACACGGCGCACGGATCTTCTCCAAGGTAGACCTCGTCCGGGGATACCATCAAATCCCGATGCATCCTGACATGTTCCCAAAACGGCACTCATCACCTCTTTCGGACTTTTCGAGTTCCTCCGCATGCCGTTCGGCCTGAAGACAGCCGCACAGACTTTTCAGCAGTTAATGGATGCAGTGGGACATGACCTGGACTTCGCTTTCATCTATTTGGACGACATCCTCATAGCTAGCAGCAGTCTTCAGGAGCATCTGTCCCACCTCCGTCAACTCTACGCCCGACTGAGTGAATACCACCTGACAATCAACCAGGCCAAATGCCAGTTCGGGCTCGACACCATCGACTTCCTGGGCCACAGGATTACTAAAGACGGGGCGACCCCTCTGCCCGCCAAGGTAGACGCGGTCCGCCATTTCCCCCGACCCAACACAATCAAAGGAATTCGTGGGTATGGTGAATTTCTACCACCGCTTCCTCCCTTCAGCTGTCCGAATTATGTGCCCCCTGTTCGCCCTGATGTCGAGTAAGGGCAAAGACATTACCTAGGACGAGGAATCCGCCGCCGCTTTCATTAAAACCAAAGAAGCCTTGGAACACGCCACGATGCTAGCGCACCCCAGAACGGACGTCCCTACCGCCCTCACAGTGGACGCATCCAACACAGCAGTCGGTGGGGTGCTGGAGCATCTCATCGAGGGTCGCTGCCAACCCCTGGCGTTTTTCAGCAAACACCTCCGACCACCCGAGCTCAAATACAGTGCTTTCGACAGGGAACTGTTGGCGCTATACCTGGCAAACTCGTATTTCAGATACCTCTTAGAACGTAGGCCCTTTACCACGTTCAGGGACCACAAACCGCTTACCTTTGCGTTCACGAAAGCATCCGACCCCTGGTCGTCCCGCCAGCAGCGACATCTGTCCTACATCTCCGAATACACGACGGATGTCCGGCATGTCTCGGGAAAGGACAATGTCTTGGCGGACGCCCCTCCCGCCCTAACATTCAAGCTCTGTCCCGGGAGTAGACTATGAAGCACTGGCGGGGGCGCAGCAGGCAGACGAGGAGACCCCTAGTTACAGGACTGCAGTCTCCGGTTTGCAGCTCCAGGATCTCCTCGTAGGTCCAGGTGAGAGGACCTTACTCTGTGACGTCACCACCGGCCAACCCCGCCCCGTCGTGCCGGCAGCCTGGCAGCGGCGCGTTTTCGACTCCATTCACAACTTAGTGCATCCCTCCATCAGGACAACCGTCCGGATGGTAGCCAACAGGTTCATTTGGCACGGACTCCGCAAGCAGGTCAGTGAATGGGCCAGAACGTGCATGCACTGCCAAACAGCCAAAATGCAGCGGCACACCAAAGCTCTGCCGCAGCAGTTCCACCCCACCCACCGGCGTTTCGACCACAATCATGTGAATATCGTGGGCCCGCTGTCAGTGTCGCGAGGAGCGCGGCTCCTCCTGACTATCGTGGACCGGTTCACAAGATGGCCAGAGGAGGTCCCGCTCACCGACACCACCTCCAAATCTTGCGCCCGGGCACTGATTGCCACCTGGGTATCTCGCTTTGGTGTACCGGCCCAGATTACCTGCAACAGAGGCGCCCTGTTCACTTCCAGCCTGTGGTCAGCTATGGCCAGCCTTTTGGGGACACAGCTGCACCACACAACTGCCTATCACCCACAGTCGAACGGACTAGTGGAGCGTTTCCACCGTCACCTGAGGTCGGCTCTCATGGCCCGCCTCAAAGGGCCTAACTGGGTGGACGAGCTCCCCTGGTTACTGCTCGGAATCCGCACGGCGCCCAAAGAGGACGTGCACACTTCGTCGGCCGAGTTGATGTACGGCGCACCCTTGGTCGTCCCAGCAGAGTTCATACCAGCCCCAAGGGGGCAAGAGGAAGAACCCGCAGCTGTCCTGGGCAGACTACGCAAGAGGCTCGGTAACCTGGCCCCCATACCCACTTCACAGCATGGGCAGAAAGCCGACCTGCGTACCCAAAGACCTGCAAAACTGTAGGTTCGTTTTTGTACGACGGGGCGGTCATCGGGCACCGCTATAGCGGCCCGATGAGGGGCGTTTACGATGATCAGAAACAACGGGTCCACATTCGTGCTGGACTTTGGGGGGAAAGAGGAAGTTTTCACGGTGGACCGACTCAAATCGGCCCATGTGGACTTGGCGCAGCCGGTCGAGATTCCGGCACTGCGACGCAGAGGCAGACCTCCCAAACAGAGCCCGACCCAGACTGTGGACATTGGGGGGTGTATCGCCGGTTCTGGGGGTTGGTTATGTGGCGACCCACTTCCTCGCGCACTCGAACCGGCTCACAAAGCGGCGCGCGCCGGCATTGGGGCAGTTCCCAAAGAGGGCGCCAAGCCTGCTTCACCAGCAAGGGGAAAAGCCCGCGCGCAGGGACGCGACTGTGAATACGCGCCCCCTACAGCATTCCCGCCAGGGGAGGGCGGGATCAGAAAGGCTTTAAAGCGAGGCCGCGAAGTTTGAATAAACCTCTTTTGTAATTGCAGCTCACGGACTCCGTGTCGTTATTGCAGCTCTGCGTGTAGCACACCGCTACAACCGTATGAGGAATGCAACAATGAATATAGAATTGAGTTTTTTAATAAACAAATAAACATTTATTTAAACTCTGCTCAATAAAAATGAAAAATAAACAAACACTAACTTAACAGGAAGTTAACTGCTATACGGCAACTCGAACAGTTCTTAAAGCCTTAAAGCGACAAATACGAAAACAGTTCTTAAAGTGATGAATGCGAAAGTCTAAGTGATTTACACAGTCAATTAGGAGAGACTTTCCTGAAGTAAGGAATTCCTCGACCACGTGACTTCACGGCTGATCCCAGCAGAAATATGCCTTACCCGAAGGATTCACGATGAAGGGAATAAAAACGGCTTGAAGGAACTGACCTTCCTTGATGAATAGCGCTGCGCCCAACCCTTTCTGCTCTTACAAGACAGGTGTTATCTCGGATGCAGCTTCAGGAACGAAGATCCAATAAGGTCAATCCTGTATTACCGCTGACGACACCAACTTTACTCGATCCTTCGGGTTTTCGTACCTTGGTAAATCTTCACTCTCCAATCCTTAGACTTTAAAATTAAATCGAAGATACATCAAACATAACTGGTGGTGATTTTCAAAACTGCCGGTACAACAACAATGTACCTTATAGTAAGAATCAAAACTCCACTTTAAAACAAGACTGCATCATGAAACCAAATACACAGCATAACATGCATCACAGCAAGGCTTTCCCCGTTTCATACCTGTTGAAACAGGCCATCACATGACCTCACACTGGCGGGAAAATACATCACTCCACCATCACAAGACCATTACATTACGCTGACCAGATACTTAATTATGTCATGGTCATGTGACAGTAACAAGATACTCACGTGGTATGTAACAGGAACGTCTGGCAGCTCTTGGGCTGTATTCCCTGGATTTCAGGAGAATAATGCCGATCTCATAGAAGCACTCCGAATGTTCGAAGGCCTGAACAGATTAGATATGGCTAAGTTATTTCCCATGGTCGGGAATTCTCGGACAAGAGGGCACGACTTCAGGATCATAGGACGTCCTTTTAGAACCGACATACAGAGAAATTATTTTAGCCAGAGGGTGGTAAATCTGTGGAATTTATTGCCACAAGCGGCTCTGGAGGCCATGTCGTTGGGTGTATTTAAGGTGGAGATAGATAGGTTCTTGATTAGCCAGGGCATCAAAGGGTATTCGGAGAAGGCAGTGGAGTGGCAGTGACTGGAAGTATTGGATCAGCACATGATTTAATGGCGGAGTGAACTCAATGGGCTGAATGACCTACTTCTGCTCCTATATGTTATAGTCTTATGTCATCGTCTCTCTTCTAAATTTTCCTCGTTTTCTGTTTGCGTGGCTGAGTTTTTCCAGAATTTATGTTAAGATTAATATCAGTTCTAAAACGATGAGCAACGGTTTAAAAGAAAGAACTGTATTAACAACAGCTGATCCGTTTTGAAATGTTGTTCAGCAGATAAACACATTTTAAATTTGTTTTATTCTTGCCATTTTATTCTGAGTGTTTGGAAACCCTCTCAATGGCCAATAGAACTAAAGTTTTAGATTATAATCAAGGCCCAGACGCTGAAGATAGAGGTTGGGGCATATTGCAGTATGAGTGGGCGGGCGGGAATGCGGGATGAAACTTCAGATATGTGCCGCTATGTTTTAAGACCATAAGACAGAGGAGGAGGATTAGGCCATTTGGCCCATCGAGCCTCTGTCGACATTTCATCATGGCTGATCCATTATCCTTCTCAGCCCCAATCTCCTGCCTTCTCTCCATATCTCTTCATGCCCTGACCATTAAGAATCTATAAACCTCTGCCTTAAATATACATACAGACTTGGACTGCATAGTTACCTGTGGCTACGAATTCAACAAATTCACTAGTCTCTGGCTAAAGAAATTCCTCTGCATCTTCGTTCTTAAACCTTCTATTCTGAGGCTGTATTATCTGGTCTTAGACTCTCCCACCATAGGAAACATCCTCCCCACATCCATTCTGTCAAAACATTTTACGATTCGATAGGTTTCAATTACATCACCCCTTATCCTTCTGAATTCCAGTGAATACAGGTAGAGAGCCAGGAAACACTCTTCATATGACAGCCTTTCAAACCTCGAATAATTTTTGTGAACCTCCTTTAAATCCTCTCCAAGGTCCAGTGCATCCTTTCTACAATCAGGGACACAAATCTGCTGACAATGCTCCAAGTGAAGCCTCGCCATCACCTACCAAATCATTCCATCACGTGGCATAGGCAGCACTAGACCATCCATTATCCATCATCATGAAGTGTTTCGAGAGGCTCGTCATGAGGTATATCAAGACCCTGCTGCCCCCCTCACTGGACCCCCTGCGGTTTGCGTACAGTCCCAACTGCTCAACAGACGACACAATTGCCATTACCCTCCACCTGGCCCTCACCCACCTGGACCAAAAAGACACATATGTTCAGATGCTGTACATAGACTTCAGTTCTGCATTCAACACAATAATCCCTCAGAAACTGATTGGAAAGCTGAGTCTACTGGGCCTGAGCACCTCCTTCTGCAACTGGATCCTAGACTTCCTGACTGGGGGACACCTTAGTCTGTCCGGATCAGGAGCAGCATCTCCAACACAATCACACTGAGCACGGGGGCCCCATAGGGCTGTATGCTCAGTCCACTGCTGTTCACTCTGCTGACCCACAACTGTGCTGCAACACACAGGTCGAACCACATCATCAAGTTCGCTGATGACACGACCGTGGTGGGTGTCATCAGTAAGAACGAGTCAGCTTACAGAGAGGAGATGCAGCGGCCAACAGACTGGTGCGGAGCCAACAACCTGTCTCTGAATGTGAACAAAACAAAAGAGATGGTTTTTGACTTCAGGAGGGCACGGAGTGACCACACCCCACTGAACATCGACGGCTCCTCGGTAGAGATAGTTAAGAGCACCAAATTTCTTGGTGTTCGCCTGGTGGAGAATCTCACCTGGTCCCTTAACACCAGCTCTATAGCAAAGAAAGCCCAGCAGTGTCTCTACTTTCTGTGAAGGCTGAGGAAAGTCCATCTCCCACCATCCCCCCCCCCCATCCTCATCACATTCTATAGGGGTTGTATTGAGAACATCCTGAGCAGCTGCATCACTGCCTGGTTCGGAAATTGCACCACCTCGGATGGCAAGACCCTGCAGCGGATTGTGAAGTCAGCTGAGAAGATCATCGGGGTCTCTCTTCCCACCATCACGGACATTTACACCACACACCGCATCTGCAAAGAAAACAGCATTATGGAGGACCCCGTGCACCCCTCATACAAACTTTTCTCCCTTCTGCTGTTTGGGAAAAGGCACCAAAGCATTCGGGCTCTCACGACCAGACGATGGAACAGTTTCTTCCCCCAAGCTATCAGACTCCTCCATAGCCAGAACTTGGGCTGACACCTTACTGCCCTATTGTCCTGTTTATTACTTATTGTAATGCCTGCACTGTTTTGTGCGCTTTATGCAGTCCTGGGTAGGTCTGTAGTCTAGTGTAGTTGTTTTTTTCTCTCTCTGTTTTTTTTTCGTAGTTCAGTCTAGTTTTTGTACTGTGTCATGTAACACCATGGTCCTGAAAAACGTCGTCTCATTTTTGCTATGTACTGCACCAGTTATGGTCGAAATGACAATAAAGGTGATTCGAGTTGAATTCAGAGATTACTACCCTGTTTCTCAGCACTTTAACTGCCTCCTTAAAATCTCTCTTAAGGATCTTGTCTACGTATGCCACTGGTTCCAATATTCACCAAGACTCCGGGCTGCTCACCCTCGCCCTTGAGAATACCATGGACGCGATCCGAGACACCCCTGGTCCTGGGACTAAGGAGGCAACATACCATGTGGATCTCTCTATCGCGCCCACAGAACATTGTCTCTGTCCCTCCGACTAAGAATCTCCTATCAACACCGCAATTATCTTCATCTCCTAGCTCTTCTGAGCCGCGGCATCAGACTCAGTGCCAGAGAGTTTTGTATTTCCAGCAACTGCAGAATCTCTTGTGTTTTATATCTGCATTTGTGAGAGGATTGTACTTTGACATTAGCTGCAGGATATTGTGTATATTGTTTCTGGGAGCCACTTTCTGCATTAAAACAGCTGCTGAGTCTTCTATACACTCAAAAAAAGTACGGAGGTATGGACATGGAACCGGTGCTTGCAGAAATGTTTAATGGCATCGTGATTACCCAGAAAGCTCTGCGATAAAAATTCACCGTCGCTGAAGTGTTGATCAAATGCGCATGCGTCAGGGTTGTGACGTTTATAAAATATCGCATGCGCGCAGTGCACAAAAGGCCTCGGGAGATCGATGCAGGTTATTGTAGATTTGCAGGTATGGACTTTGAACACCGATTACGTGTTGTCAACTCCGGACACCGTGACTCGCAATCCCGGGACAGTTTTGCTCACTTCCCTCTCTCAGCCTCACGATCCGTACACGGAACACACACAAAATGCCGGTGGAACACAGCAGGCCAGGCAGCATCAAAAGGAAGAAGGAGAGTCTTGGCCTGAAACTGTACGCGTGTTGCTTGACTTTACAGCATCTGCAGATTTCCTCGTGTTTGCTTTTTTAGATCCGTACACGGGCCCCGGGGAGCTTCCGGCTGATGAGGGAATGGGAACCGATGGATCTCTCAGACAGAGCTGAGCTCCAGTTATTTAAATGCAAGGATTCGGAACTCGGAGAAAGGGAACAAAATCTTTTCCATCGCCAGTTGAGGAAATCACCTTTGTTCTACCTCCAATCACAGACAGGAGGCAATCTACAGATGCTGAAAATCCAAGCAACACGCACAAAATGCCGGAGGAACTCAGCATTGGTACTCTTTTCCATAGATGCTGCCTGGCCTGCTGAGTTCCTCCAGCATTTTGTGTGTGTTGCTTGTTCTACCTCCTCTTCTTCTGGACTTTTCTACCCGTGAGAACATGTTTTGACTCATTCTGTCTGGGTACGTAATAATATCAAAACACCTTTACCCTGGGCAACAAGTAGCTTTCACATCACAAATGTGCCAAACTGCCCTTCCCTTCATATTCATTGGCATTGCTATCACTGAGTTCACCACCATCAGTCACCTGGGGGAGGGTTCAGGGGAAATATTTATGTACAATACAGAAACTGGTGTTATCTGTGTGTATTCTGACGATTGAAAAGTTGCTGGAGACTTTGCAAGTGGGAAGAAGTGGAGTGATATTTGGAAATATGACTTTTTAAAGGGTCATTCAGCAAGTAAATCACGTATGCATGGTCTGCAAAACTAGCGAGAAAATGCTTCATTACCTGTTACAGGCCTGCTACATAGGTTGTGCGAGAGTGCAGATGAACTCAATCAAACCCAGAGGAGATCAAAGTTCTTATCGTCAGTGATTTGCTAGCTGTTAAAATGAATACTTCAAAATATAAAACTTACTGCCCAGATGTTGTTGTCACTGGGCAAAAAATTGCACAGCACAAGATTATGTGCACACTGGTCATTACAAATTAGAGTGGATATTGATGGGAAGGTGGGGAGACCTCCAGTGTCCCTGACACCCTCACCTACAAGATATGCATTCAGCTGCACTTTAAGGAGTTGGAGCTGGAAATGGATGGCTTCTGGATCATCTGGGAGTTGGAGGGGGTGATAAATATGACATAAAGAGAGGTGGATTACACCCAAGGTGCAGGACACAGGAAACTGGGTGAGAGTCAGGAAGGGGAATTAAGTTAAATAGCCATTGTACTCTTGTGGCCATCCCCCACAACTACAGTTAGACACTTTAGAAACTGTTGGCGGGGGGATTAACTGACAGAGGAAAGTCAAAGGAGTGATAGGGGATTTGTTAGGGAACAGAACAAGAGGGGACTAATATCCTAGTGGTAAGGTTTGCTTGTGCTTCCCTGTGGGGTGGGTAGTTTAACTAAAGTTGCAGGGAGAATTGGAGCCAGAATGACAGAACAGAGAGTGGAGAGTTTGCATTGATATTATTACTTACATCCTTCACAAACATGAGTAGAAATCTTTACGTTATGTCTCTGTCTAAATGTGCAATGTACAATTTATAGTAATTTATAATAATTAATATGTACAACAGGACATTCAACATAACATAGAAATGCAATTGGATCAGCATGAATTAAGCAGTCTGGTGGAAGAAGCTGTGCTGGAGCCTGCTGGTCCTGGCTTTTATGCTGCAATGCAGTTCCCTGGATGGTAGCAGCTGCAACATTCTGTGGTTGGGGTGACTGAGCTCCCCAATGATCCTATGGGTCCTTTTTACACAATAATATTAATATTCTGGATAGTGGAAAGTTCACATCTACAGATGTGCTAGGCTGTCTGCACCACTCTCTGCAGTGTCCTGCAACTGAGGGGAGTATAGTTCCCACACCAGGCAGTGGTGCAGACTCTCAGGATACTCTCAAGTGTGCCTCTGAAGAAAGTTCCTGGGATTTGGGGAATCATATGAAACTTCTTCAACAGTCTTAGGTGAAAAAGGTGCCTTTTTCACCACACAGGGTTTTGTACAGACCAGGTGAGATCCTAATGCATTGACCTGCACCGGGACCATAGCCATCCATGTCCCTACCATCCAGGTAACTATCCAAACTCCTCTTAAATCGTGAATTTGAGTTCTCATTCCACACTCTCACGGTCAATTCAGTGAAGAGGTTTTCCACATATTCCCATTAAATCTTCACTAAATGGGGAAGCCACATACCCATGACCTCTGGTTGTCATCCCACCCAACATCAGTGGAAAAAGCCTGCTTGCATTTTCCCTATCCATACCCTCATAATTTGTATACTTCCAACAAATCCTCAAAGCAATGTATAATTTCCTTGTTTATGTTTAGAGCCTTTTTAGATGTATAAGATGATGAGGGTCATTGATTGTGTGGATAGCCAGAGGCTTTTCCCAGGGTTGAAATGGCTAATAGGAGGGGCATAGTTTTAAGGTGCTTGGAAATAGGTATCGAGGGGATTGCAGGGGTAAGTTTTATACACAGACAGTGGTGGGTGCGTGGAATGTACTGCCAGCAGCGGTGGTCGAGGCAAGTACAGTAGGGTCTTTTCACAACCTCTTAGAAAACATGGAGCTTAGAAAAGTAGAGGGCTATGCGCTAGGGAAATGGCAGAGTAAGTTATATGGTTGGCACAACATTGTGGGTTGCATGGTCTGGAGTATGCTGGATTTCTATGTTCTATGTTGAACAGTGAAATAACTTTGTCTATCCTACAATCCTCTGATAACTCCCCCATCACTAAGGATGATTTAATTATCTCTGCTAGGGTCCTTACAATTTCTTCACTTGCCTCCCATAGGGTCTGAGGGAACACCTTGTCATGCCCTGAAGATTTATCCTCGGGATAGCTATTGCAGTTATTTGGAAATCGGATACATACTTAAGTATAGATCGTTGGAAGAAGGAAATTTATGGCTGTATTCCACTTGAAAAAATTACTTACAATTTAAGAGATAAATATGAAACATTTTTGAAAATTTGGCACCCTTACTTACAAAAGACAGGATTAAATATATAGGTGCTCCGAAGATGAAATAATTGGTTATTTGGGGAAATAAATAAATATATATATTTAAGTTATTACGAACTCCATGGAGCATGTGGGGATCTTCCGATATCCAGGCACTCTTTCTTTTTTTTTCCTTTCTTTTTTTATCTACATAGGGATGTTGGGGGGGAGGGGTTAAGGGGGGGGAAGGGTATATATATATATATTTTTTTTTCATATATTTTCTTTATTTCTGTAATTATTTGAAAACTCAATAAAAAAAAATTATGAAAAAAAAGATAGTAAACAGCTCCTCTTCTTTAATCTATACAGGGTCCACGATTTTAATGCCACTTTCCCACACTCCCATATACCTTGTGTCCATCTCCCGAGTAAATAGAGATGAAAAAAATATTTAAGATCTCCCCCATCTGCTTTGGTTCCACATGTGGATTGCCATTCCGGTCTTCCAGAGGGCCAACTTTGTCCCTTGCAATCCTTTTGCTCTTAATCTGTCTCTACTGTACACTAGGGGTGTTATAAATTCACTAATTACTGGAGACAGAATTTAAAATAGAACTGATTTATTTGCCTCAGTTCCAGAATATTAAACTCCAGTCCCATTAAAGGTGAATGTGCAGCAGAAGAAACTCCTCCTATGCCCAGTGACCATGGTGCAGAGCTGGGTGTGGTGAGCATCAGCAATAATTGCAGAGTTCAGCACCGACAGTCACTCTCAAAATTGCATTCAGCAATGGTGATGGACAAATATCCAGCATGCAGCTTACTGAAACTTTCTCCCCAGTGTGAACCTGGTAGTGTGTCACAAGGTTAGATTACTGAGTGAATCCCTTCCCACATTCACAGCAGGTGAATGGCCTCTGGAATCCCTGAGGATTATCCTTCATTTTTTCTGTGAGGGCAATCTCATGCCTTCTTTTAGCCATCCTGATTTATTTCTTATTTGTTCTCTTGCATTTCTTTGCCATAAAACAGCCTGTCCCAGTCCACAGTTACCAGGTCCTAGTGTCATAATTCCAGGTATTGATTCATGCCCTGAACACATCCGCCTTTTCTACACTGCTCCTTGTATTGAAATATTCAGGGATCAGGATATTCACTGCACCATGCTCAACATTTTCATTCTTGACTTTGAGGTCTGAACAACATCTGTCTCCACAACCCCTCCACTATCTGTTCTGTTATTCAGGCTCCCATTCCCCCTGCAACTATAGTTTAACTACCCCTACCCCCACCTCCCACTGTGCAACTCTATCACCCCTTTGGCTTTCATCTCCCAGATCAATAAAAAAGAGATGCATACCAGGTACAGGCAAATGAGAACAAATGGGTTACATATGAAGTACAGGAAATTCAAGTGAACACTTACGAAAGAAATAAAAAGAAGGCATGAGGTTGCCCCAGCAGACAAGGTGAAGGAGAATCCTCAGGGATTCTGCGGATATGTTCAGAGTAAAAAGATTGCAAGGGAAATAAAAAATAATCCTCTGGAAGATCAGAATGGTAATCCATACAAGGAGACAAAATAGATGGGGGAGATTTTTTTTTGCATCTGTATTTACTCAGGAGATGGACACAGTCTGTAGAAGTGAGGCAAAGCAGCATTAACTTCATGGACCCTGTACAGATTACAGAGGTGGTGGTGTTTGCTGTCTTAAGGCAAATTACCAAATCTCCAGGGCCTGACAAGTTATTCCGTAGGACCCTGCGGAAGACAAGTGCAGAAATTGTAGGGGCCCAAGCACAGATATTTAAATCATCCCCAGTGACAGGTGAGGGACTGGAGGATCGGAGGACAGCCAATGTTCAGCTGTTCAGGAAAAGCTCTAAAAATAAATGAGGAAATTTTATGTTGGTGAGCTTGACATCAGTAGTGGGAAAGTTATTGGAACATATTTGCAGGAATCGGATATATAATTATTTGAATAGATGTGGACTGATTAACTGATTAACATGGCTTTCTGCATGGTAGGTCATATCTGACCAATCTTATAGAGTCTCTTGAGGAAGTTATCAGGAAAGTGGATGAAGGCAAGGCAGTGGATGTTGTCTACATGGACTTTAGCAAAGCACTAGACAAAGTCTTATTTGAGAGGTTGGTCAAGAAGGTTCAGTCACTCAGCATTCAAGATTACACAGTATATTGGATGCAACACTGTCTTTGAGAGAAGCTAGAGTATGGTAGCAGATGGCTGCCTCTCTGACTGGAAGCCTGTGACTAGTGTTGTGCCGCAGGGATCAGTGCTGGATCTGTTGTTGTTTGTCATCTATATCAGTAATCCGGATGTTAACGTGCTTAGCTGGATAGGCAAATTTGTGAATGAAACCAAGACTGGGGGTGTAGTGGACAGCAAGGAAGACTATCATGGCTTGCAGTGTGATCTGGACCAGCTGGAAAAATGGGTTGAGAAATGGAAAATGGAATTTAATGGAGACAAGTGTGAGGTATTGCACTTTGGTAGGAACTACCAGGGTGGGTCTTACACAGTGACTGGTCGGGCGCTGAGGAGAGTTGTTGAAGAAAGGGATCTGGGAATACAGGTCTATAATTCACTGAAAGTGGAGTCACAGTTCAATAGGGACGGAAAGAAGGATTTTGGCACATTGGCCTTCATAAACCAAAGTACTGAAGACAGGAGATAGGTGTTATGTTGACTTTGTACAAGACATTGGTGAGGCCTAATTTGGAATATTGTGTGCACTTTTGGTCACCAACCTACAGGAAAGATGAAAAAGAGTTTGAAAGAGTTCAGAGAAAATTCACAAGGATGTTGTCTGGAGGCCTTAGGTTATACGGAGAGATTGAACAGGTCTGGGCTTTATTCCTTGGAACGTAGAAGATTGAGGGGAGATTTGATGGAGATGTACCACAATTATGAGGGTTATGGATAGGGTAATTGCAAGCTGGCTTTTACCACTACAAACAGAGACCATGGATTAAGGGTGAAAGGTGAAGAGTTAAGGGGAACATGTGGGGAAACTTCTTCACACAGATGCTCATCCAGGTGTGGGAATGAGCAGCCAGCACAAGTGGTGCACGCGAGCTCAATTTCAACATTTAAGAGGTTTGTATAGGTTTCTGGATGGTAGAGGTATGGTAGTAGACAATTTAAATAGTTCAACACAAACTAGATGGGCCAAAGGGCCTGTTTCTGTGTTGTACTTTTCCATGACTGTGACAAGAACCTTAAGTAATACTAACATTCACTCAAATTCCTTTTCACATAGAAACATAGAAAATAGGTGCAGGAGTAGGCCATTCGGCCCTTCAAGCCTGCACTGCCATTCAGTATGATCATGGCTGATCATCCAAGTCAGAACCCTGTACCTGCTTTCTCTCCATACCCCCTGATCCCTTTAGCCACAAGGGCCATATCTAACTTCCTCTTAAATATAGCCAATGAACCGGCCTCAACTGTTTCCTGTGGCAGATAATTCCACAGATTCACCACTCTGCGTGTGAAGAAGTTTTTCCTTATCTCGGTCCTAAAAGTCTTCCCCTTTATCCTTAAACTGTGACCCCTCGTAACAGCTGTGCAGACCAACCAACTTGGGTTGAACCTCACTGTAACAGTGTGATTACATCATTAAAGACCCCTAACACTCTCTCCATGTACTGTCTGTTCTTCTGCGATCAGGCAAATGTTACAGGAGCATCAAAACAAAAACCACAAGGCTACTAAACAGCTTCCTCCCACAGGCAGTCAGACTGCTAAATAGCTGCTCTACCTGACTCTGCTTTGGACACTTTTAACTTGCACTGGACACTTAGAACTTGATTTTAACTGACATGTGGTTGTTGTGTTTTACTATTTATTGTTATGTTTATTATTTAGTGTTACGTTTGTTATGTTATGATTGCACTGCCCCTGGGAAACTCTGTCTCATTCTGCCCTGCAGAGCTGATGTACGGTTAGAATGACAATAAAGTTTTTCAATTTTGAATCTTGATAGCAGATCACACCTTGGCACCTCAAGTGATCTCATCTGAAATGTTGTCCTTCACTCACTGATGGATTTTATGAATCTTTTTACAGGTTAAAAATGACAAGGAAATTATCTACATGAATCTCGAACACAAAACACCACTTTGATGTCTCTGTCTGGATATTTACGAAGTGGAGCAAGAGATTCACGTGATTATCCTTCCTGCTGAGACTGTGGGGAGGGATTCAGGTGGACATCTGACTGACTGGCATGCCCATCATTTTACACGGGAGAGGCCATTCACCTGCTCAGACAGTGGGAATGGATTCACTTGGTCATCTCAACTGAAAGTACATCAGCAAATTCACACTGGGACAAGGCCATTCACCTGTTCTGTGGGTGATAAAGGATTCAGTCGGTCTTCACACCTGTGGATACACCAGTCAGCTCACACTGGCCAGAGGCTGGTCATCTGCTGAATTTGTGGGGAACGATTCACTCGGTCATCTGAACTAATGGCTCACCAGCGAGTTCACAGTGGGGAGCAGACATTCACATGCTCGGAATGTGGGAAGGGATTCACTTGCTCATCTAAACTGAGGGTACATCAGAGAGTTCACACTGGAGAGAGGCCATTCACCTGCTCAGACTGTGGGAAGGGATTCACTCGATCATCCAACCTACAGAGTCACCAGCGAGTTCACACTGGGGAGAAGCCGTTCACCTGCCCAGACTGTGGGAAGGGATTCACTCAGGCATCTCACCTACTGAGACACCGGTCAGTTCACACTGGGGAGAAGCCATTCACCTGTTCAGACTGTGGGAAGGGATTCACTCAGTCATCCAACCTACAGAGTCACCAACGAGTTCACACTGGGGAGAAGCCGTTCACCTGCTTAGACTGTGGAAGGGGATTCACTCAATCATCCACCCTACAGAGACACCAGTCAGTTCACACCGGGGAGTGGCGGTTTACCTGCTCAGATTGTGGGAAAGGATTCACTCAGTCATCTGAACTACTGGCTCACCAGTCAGTTCACACTGGGGAGTGGCCATTTACCTGCTCAGATTGTGGGAAGGGATTCACTCGGTCATCTGATCTGCTGGCACACCAGCGAGTTCACACTGGGGAGAGGCCGTTCACTTGCTCAGACTGTGGGAAGGGATTCACTCGGTCATCTGATCTGCTGGCACACCAGCGAGTTCACACTGGGGAGAGGCCGTTCATTTGCTCAGACTGTGGGAAGGGATTCACTCGGTCATCTGATCTGCTGGCACACCAGCGAGTTCACACTGTGGAGAGGCCGTTCACCTGCTCAGACTGTGGGAAAGGATTCACTCGGTCATCTGATCTGTTGGCACACCAGCGAGTTCACAGTGGGGAGAGGCCGTTCACCTGCTGTGAATGTGGGAAAGGGTTCATGTGGTCATCTCACCTACAGAGACACCAGCGAGTTCACACTGGGTAGCGACCGATCTCATGCTCAGACATTGAGAAGAGATTCTCTCAGTCATCTCAACTGAATGTGCATCATTGAGTACACACGGGGGAGAGGCCGTTCACCTACTGTGAGTGTGGGAACGGATTCACTCAGTAATCTAACCTTGTGACACACTACCAGGTTCACACTGGGGAGAAAGTTTCAGTAAGCTGCATGCTGGATATTTGTCCATCACCATTGCTGAATGCAATTTCGAGAGTGACTGTCGGTGCTGAACTCTGCAATTATTGCTGCTGCTCATCACATCCAGTTCTGTACCCTGGTCACTGGGCATAGGAGGAGTTTCTTCTGCTGCATATTCACCTTTAATGGGACTGGAGTTTAATGTTCTGAATGTGAGATAAGTAAATCAGTTCTATTTGAAACTCTGTCTCTGGTACTTAGTGAATTTATAACACACCTAGTGTGCAGTAGAGAGTCAACTCAGGTGGACTGGACCCTGCTAGTGATTCAGTTCCACGACAGTCCTTTTAAATCCTCCCCTGTTGTTCATCTCTTGTTCTCCCTGTGGTGATGGGTTCCAAACAGTGAAGAGATTTCCCTTCAATTTTCTGCAGACTGAAGAAGTTGAGCTGACTGCAGTTCTGTCTGAAGTGTTCTTTGCCCCTCTAATCTCTGGGCTGAGGAAGAATGACATTGGTAGTTAACCTCCTTAATCATGACTCATTTCCACATTATGGGTCATTTTCCCTGCTTCTAAAGGGTTGTTAGAAAAGACTCTTGTCCTCTAAAGACTGAAAGCAGAATGGGAAACCATCAGTTGGATGTTCCACGGTGCAGGGTCAGAAACCAGAGGCGGGTCTGCACAGGGCAGAGTTTGGGGTTCTGGAGAATGGTCGGGGTAGGAACATATGATGAGGAGAAGGGACTCAGCAGCGGGACATGGAAATGAATGACAGAGTAGCAACATTTGGAAGCTGATTGACTGAGAAATAATTTGGTTGTCTGACTGATGACACAAGCAATACCTGTTGTGAGGTGCTGTATTGGTCGAGGAACGTGTGTGTTGGGATGATCTATCGAGGGAGTTGTTCCTGCTTGTTTATCCTGTAATATTATATCCAGATGTTTGCTATGGATTGTCCTATCTGAAATAATATATTGATTGTCATATAATTTGTAAGATTTTGATTCTAAATCTGGATCAGTCTTGAATATATGGTGCCTTTATGAAGTGATGGAGGGCATTCATGAGTTTGTATTTTAAAGCAAGATTTTGCTGAATGATATTTGCCACTTGATTGTACCTTTGTTAGTAATCAGATTGAGTTAAACTGCTGCAAGATCATGGAATGTGTTGGATTGTGTTGGATTGTGTCTGGTTTCTCCTGGCATTTTCTGCATTTATTGCCTGTTTGTCTTTTATGTAGTTTTCATTTTTTAATATGTTAACCACCTTGTCCTGTACAGTATTTCCCCAAGAACCCCTGTTTCTGGGAAGGGATCTCCAACTCTCAGTCAGGTGCTCGATGCTTCCTTGTCACCATCTCATCAGCTCAGATCATTGGGATGTCTCCCATGGAGGATCATACTCATCCCACTGGTTAATGTTTTCTTCCATAGTGAGGATTCATTTTTCTGAGTTGGCCTCTCATTAAGTTTTCTGGTCTGTATTTCTCATCAGAATTGCATATACCTGCATGGTGTGCTGAATCCTGTTTATTTTGTATGAAAACATATACTTCAGAAGTCTTATCAGACTATTGGTGATTTTATTAAATGTCTGTTACAGCTCTTCCTCCTTCTGTCCTCGGTAGTGTTAATCTAAGTGTCTTTGAGTATAAATAGTCTTTTCCTAATTTGTCATTTCAGTTTCTGTCTTTCTTTGTAAAGTTTCCGGATTGGAATGGGACCAAGATATTTTGCCTAAGGAAAACGTTAATATGGGTATAGCAAAAGTGTTTATTGCCTTTGTTGTAGGCATTGATCCTGTGGATAAAACATTGATCATATGGACAGCCAGAGGATTTTTCCTATGGTTGAAATGGCTAACACGTGGGGGTGTAATTTTATGGTGCTTGGAAATGGGGTACAAAGGGGATGTCAGAGGTAATTTTTTCACAAAGCGCATGGTATGTGCGTGGAATGCACTGCAGGATAAGGGAGTAGAGGTGTTCCCAATACGGTCTTTTAAGAGACTCTTATATAGGTACATGGAGCTTAGAAAAAGGGCAATGTGGTAGGAAAATTTTAGGCAGCTTCTAGAGTAGGTTACATGTCGGGCACAACATTGTGGGCCAAAGAGTCCGTAATGTACTGTAGATTTCTATTTTCTCTGTTCCATTTGTTATACCATGGATATCTGCTTGGCAAATGTTCTTAAACCTTGAAGTAAATGTTGTTAAAAGTATTCCTTTTGCACTTTTTTTATTTTCATTGTTTTTTGATATTCCAGATAGCTGCGTGTCGAGAGTTCTGATGAAGGGTCTTGGCCTAAAATGTTGATTCACATCCATAGATACTGCCTGACTTGCTGAGCTCCTCCAGCACATTGTGTGTATTGCTCCAGACTTCCAGCATCTGCAGTATGTCGTGTCCCAGATACTTATATATTCATTGAAAGGACATGCAGGTAGGGAGAGAGGGTGGTGTGGCTCTGTTGGTAAAAAAATCAAATCAAATCATTAGAAAGCGGTGACATATGGTTGGAAGGTGTTGAGTCATTGTGGGAAGAACCATTATGGGTAGAATAGCAATGGTGAAAAGCCCCTGATGGGAGTTTTCTGGAGATCACCAAATTGTAGTAGGTATATTATCCACAAATTACAATGGGAGAAAGAAAATGCATGCCAAAACAGCAATATTACAATAGTCATGAGAGATAATCATGCAGATATATTTGGAAAATCAGGTAGGTGCAGGATCCCAAGAGGAGGGTTTCCTAGAATGCCCACAAGATTGCTTTTTAGAGCAGCTCCTGGTTGAGCCCAGCTGGGGATCAGCCATTCTCAATTGGGTGTTGTGCAATGAACAGAAAATAATTAGAATATTTAAGGTGAAAGAACCCACAGGGGCAAATGATCTTAAAATATTGGAATTTATCCTGAAATGTGAGAAGGAGTAGCTAAAGTGAGATGTACCAGTATAACCATAGAATAAAGAGAATTACAGAGAGAAGAAATGGCCAAACTTGTTTAGAGAAGAACATAGGCAGGGATGACGACAGAATGGTTGGAATTTCTGGAAGCAATTCAGAAGGCATAAGATAAACCACGTGTACCAAAGAGGAAGAATTCCAAAGACAAGATGATAAAACTGTGGCTAATGAGAAGGCAAAGCCAACATAAAAGCCAAAGAAAGGGCATATAACAGATCAAGCAATGGTGAGAAGTTAGGAGCTTAGGAAGCTTTTAAAAAGCAACAAAAGGGAACTAGGAAAGAAAGGGAAAAATGGAATACAAAGTTAAGCTAGCCAGTAATATTAAAGAGGATACCAAATGTTTCTTCCGATACAGAAAGTGTAAAGGAGAGGTGAGAGTGGATATTGGGCCTCTGGAAAACAAGGCTGGAGGGGTAGTAATGGGGGACAAGGAGCTGGCAGATGAACTGAATAAGTATTCTGCATCAGTCTTCACTATAGAGGACACTAGCAGTGGAAGTACAGATGTCAGTGGTCAGAAGTGTGTAAAGTTACAGTACTCGGGAGAAGGTTCTTGGGAAACAGAAAGGTCTGAAGGTAAATACGGCACCTTGACCAGATGTACATCCCAGAGTTCTGAAAGAGGTGGCTGAAGAAATTGTGGAGGGATTAGTAATGATGTTTCAAGAATCAATGGATTCTGATATGGTTTTGGAAGTCTGGAAATTTGGAAATATCACTCCACTCTTCCAGAAGGGAAGGAGGTGAAAGAACAGAAATTTTAGGCCAGTTAGTCTGACCCCACTGATTGGGAAGATTTTGGAGTCAAGTTATTGAGGATGTGTTTTCAGGATATTTCGAGGCACATGATAAAATCAGCCATTCTCAGCATGTTGTCTTCAAGGGAAAATCTTGTCTAACAAGTATGTTGAAATTCTTTCAATTTGTTGAAGAAGTAACAAGATCAACAAAGGAGAATCGGTTGAGGATGTGCTTTCAGAACTGGATTTTCAGAAGGTCCTTGAAAAGGTGCCTCCCATGTGTCTGCTTAACAAGTTATGACAGGAAATTACAGGAAAGTTTCTTGCATGGATAATGCAGTAGATGATTGGCATGAGGCAAAGACTAGTTATAAGGGGAACCTTTTCCGGTTGGCTGCCAGTGACTTGTGTTCCACAGGGATCTGTGTTGGGACCGATTCTTTTTATGTTATATGGTAATGTGTTAGATGGGAGAATTGATAGCTCTGTTGCAACGTTTGCCGATGATACCAAGATAGGTGGAGGGACAGGTAGTTTTGAGGAAGTAGAGAGGCTACAAAAGGACTTTGACAGATTAGAGGAATGGGCAAAAAAATTGTAGATGGAATTCAGTGTAGGGAACTGTAGAGTCATGCACTTTGGAAAAAGAAATAAAAGTAGCAGCTGAAATACAGTGTAGGGTCTGCGGGTCTACACTCAGGTACTCCGGTTCCCTCAGCATAATGTTGCACAAACATTATTAGCAAATCACTCCGATAAAATATGGGTTTCATTTTGTTGCAGAAAAAAATGTCATTTTGGAACTACAGGTAAAGTATATTCCCACAGTGGTAGAGAAACGCTCAAACACCCCTCACCATCTCCAAAAACCCTTTGGAGCTCTATAACACTCCCCGTTTCTGTAAACCCCTCTGACCCCTACAGCACTCACCATCTCTGCAAAACCCTCCACCATCCACCCTGGTGCATTCAGGCGACAGCTGACCCGAGAAAGACACTGCCGGTGGCAGATGGCAGGTCTCAGAAAACACTCTTACACTTTCTCTTTGTAAACCTACTGATTTGCATGGATATTTTGACTAAGCCTCCTGTTTTTAAAAAAATAAGCTATTTCCTTCGTCTCCACCACGTTTGTTGACAGGGTGAGGCCTTCCTTTCCAGGTTGTCAGAGAAGTCCTCCTTCTTCAAAGAATGCAGTTTCCCTTCCACTGCCATTGATTCTGATCTCACACCCAATTGCTGTATTTCCTGAAAATCTGCCTTCACTCCAGTCACTTCCACAACTTCTCCTATCTTCAACAATCAAACACATCTTTTTCTACTCCCCGCCCCAACTCCCTGCTTTCCATTGGGATTTCCTTGCCCACTCGTCTCACCCTACTAATCTATTTCCTGGAATGTATCCTTGCAAATCGAGGAAAGTGCTACACGTTCCTATTTACCTCCTCCCTCAACTCGGTTCAGGATCACAAACATCACCTGCGGGTCTGCCAGGTTCAGTTACTGTATCCGGCCTTCTGTACTCAGTGAGACTCGATGTGGATTGGAAACCAACTTGTCAAGCACATGTGGAGAGGATGTTTCCTATTGTGGGGGAGTCTAGCACCAGAGGACACAGATAGAGTGGATGTGGAGAGGATGTTTCCCATAGTCGGGTAGTCTTGGACCAGAGGGCATGGATAGAGAGGATGTGGAGTGGATATTTACTATAGTGGGCGAGTCTAGGATCAGAGGGCACAGATGGAGTGGATGTGGAGAGGATGTTTCCTACAGTGCAGAGTCCAGGATCACGGGGACCACCTTCAGAATAGAGGAACCTCAATTTAGAACAGAAATGTGTGTATTATGACTGTGGCCCCTCTATTCTCCTGTGCCCATGCCCCTTGCTTCCTTAAATGATTATTTATCTCCACCTCAAATATACCCAGCCAGCCGGCCTTCACACACTTGGGGGCAACGAGCCCCGAAGATTGTACACTCAGCTAGATAGATAGATGGACACCTCATTGATCCCAAAGAAAATTATATGGGTGATGTATAATTCCTGAAATTTCCATCCATCTCCAGTTAAAATGAGTGGCCCTTATCAATTCCTGTCATGGCTCTCACGAAGAGAGATATCAACCTTCTTCCCCTTCTTTACCTCCCCCATCTCTCTGCCTGGTTTCTATCCCAGTTTAACTCCCCCATCTCTCTCCCTCCACTATTCCCTCCACCTTCTCCGGCACGCTTTCTCCCGCGCCTCTTTTTGCCCGTCTTTGCTCATTTATTTCTCACTGACCTCCATCTCATTTCCTGCTAACCTTTCCCCGCCCTGTCGCCTCCGCCTCTCTCCCCTTCCTGTTTCTCGCTTCCACCTCTTTCCTCCCATCTTTCCTCAGTCTGTCCCGCTGACTCTCCCTGTCACTCTCTTCCTCTTGTTTCTTTCTCCCCAAGTCTCTCTCTCTTTCTCTACCACTGTCTCTCTGTGGTCTCTCTGTCCTCTTCTACATCCTCCCCTCTCCCTTTCCGTCTCTTTCTCTGCCTTTCAGCTCTCTCTCCCATCTGCTTCATCAAACTCTGAATGCCTGTAGGTTCTGATCTCCAAACAGAACACCAGGACAAATAATCTTGTAGACAATTGTGCCTGTGTCACCATCACACATTGAAAAGGACACAGTGCTATCTTAGAATAAACACAGGGAGAGATTCAGTGTAGGTCAGTGAAGGGGCGGGGAGGTGGTTTGTTGACAGAAAGGGGAGAAATTTAGTGTGAGAAAGTTGGTGTGATGGGTGTAAGAGCGGGAGGTGAGAAAGAGGGAGAGGGAGATTTAGGGTGAGGGGAGAGGAGGAGCATAGGAACCAAGACTGAGAGAAGATGGAGGACAGATTGAGAGGAGGGTGTGCTGAGTAGTGAATGCACGGTGAGGGGTAGGGAGGAAGAGGGAGACAGAGAAGGTGAGTGCACTATGGAGGGAGATGGCATGAAGGTGGCGGGAAAGCTGCACACACTCAGACGGTGTGTTGGGGGAGTTCTGTTCTCGCTGTCCCATTCACAGTAAATCTTCGAAGCATATATTTCCATCAACGAAAACATGATTCAACTATCGATGCTAGCACCTTTGAACCAAAATGAAATCTCAAACCACAAATGTGAAGAAATTATCACCACAGAACGGTGATTCCCAACGGGGGGGGGGGGGGGTGCGATTACCATAAGACCAGATGATATAGACAATAGGTGCAGAAGTAGACCATTCGGCCCCTCGAGTCTGCACTGCCATTCTGAGATCATGGCTGATCATTCACTATCAATACCCAGTCCCTGCCTTGTCCCCATATCCCTTGATTCCCCTATCCATCAGATATCTATCTAGCTCCTTCTTGAAAGCATCCAGAGAATTGGCCTCCACCGTCTTCCGAGGCAGTGCATTCCACACCTCCACACCTCTCTGGGAGAAGAAGTTTTTCCTCAACTCTGTTTTAAATAACTGACCTCTTATTCTCAATCCATGCCCTCTGTTACTGGACTCTCCCAACATCTGGAACATATTTCCTGCCTCAATCCTATCAAATCCTTTAATTATGTTAAACTTTTCAATCAGATCCCCTCTCACTCTCCTCAATTCCAGTGTGTACAAGCCCAATTTCTCCAATCTCTCTGTGTAAGACAGCCCTGCCATCCCAGGAATCAACCTAGTGAATCTACGCTGCACTTCCTCCATTGCCAGAATGTCTTTCCTTAAACCTGGAGACCAAAACTGTACACAATATTCCAGGTGTGGCCTCACCAGGGCCCTGTACAAATGCCAAAGGACATCCTTGCTCTTGTACTCAATTCCCCTTGTAATAAAGGCCAACATTCCATTTGCCCTCTTCACTGCCTGTTGCACTTGCTCATTCACCTTCATTGACTGATAGGAGCAGAAGCAGGCCATTCAATTCTATTCCGCCATTCAATCATGGGCTGATCCAAAGCTTCCAGTAATCCCCACTTCCCTGCTTTCACCCCATACCCTTTGATGCCATGGTTAATCAAGAACTTCTCTCTACCTTAAATACACCCAAAGAATTGGCCTCCACAGCCGCTCATGGCAACAACTTCCACAGATTTACCAGCCTGTAATTTTCCTGCATCTCAGTTCTAAAAGGATGTCCTGCAATCTTGAAGTCATGCCCTCTTCTCCTATGTGTCTCAAGGGTCAAATAGCAGTCGTCGCGGGCATTCAAGATTCTTGGTGGGGCGGTAATCGACAACATAACTTGAGTCAGCAGACCTTACTGACTGTTGGTAGAGCACCATCTCAACCATCTAAAACTTCAGCAATATCACCTGACCTTACGAATCTAACATATTATTGCGGATGCATAAATTAGCAACCAGTGTGATCACCACCTCACTCTGACCCGCGGCACAGGAACTGCAATTTAAAAATTTAGCCCTGTTGACGATGAATAGGTGTGTACTGCACGATCTCTATGTCTGAAGGTAGCGAAGCCTTGAATTCTAATCCTGCTAAGAAACAAAAAGTACAAAAATTGAGTCTTTAGAATGTTACATACATAGAAACCCTACAGCACAATACAGGCCCTTCGGCCCACAAATCTGACGAGCCTGAACTTACCTTAGAAATTACCTAGGGTTACACATAGCCCTTTATTTTTCTAAGCTCCATGTGCCCATGCAGGAGTCTCTTAAAATACCCTAGCATATCCGCGTCCACCCTAGAGTATTGCTTTATTCCCTTTCCGTCAGATCAGTGACACCCATGTGTCTTATTCGTAATACTGTACTGTCTAATGAATGAATGAAACCATCAAAATTGCAGGAACACTTCCATAAAAGGCACACTGCAAATGCTGCTTATGGTTATTACTCAGTTCAGGAAGATGGAAGAATAATTTCAAAAGCATTGCACACCCGACAGATTTGCAAGGAAATCTACAAATGACTTTGATTGTGGTTTCATTGCTTCTCATAACATTTCCAAAATGATAGCAAAATTGTGCAAAATCTCATCCAATTAGTGAAAGACTAATAATGCCTGCCGTATCAGGTGCTCACCGTGGTTCTCAAAATGGATACCAGTATGTCATAACCGATTCATCTGAGTAAGAACTCTGTAGCTCGTCCCCTTGATGAAATGAGTAAAGACATTGAGTACTACTCTGCACAGAGTTACAAAATAAAGCAGAATTTCGGAGCCAACCGTATGAGTCAACTGTGCGAGACAACGAGGTATTGCTAATGGCATGTCCACCGTTCATCAAGAATAGAAACATTGATCAGGAGATTCTCGATTGTAAAAAAGTTGAAAACAGATATCAACGGAGAATCAGTCCACGACAAGCTCGAAGTGAAATTGATAACAAAATTATTTTGATCAGGAACATGATTTCTTGTGCAACGGATGGTGCACCATATATGACAGGTTGCCAAGCTGGTTTAGTGGAATTTATGAAAATGAAATTGCAGGTCTATTGTGTCATTTATCGTCATAATCCGGCAGCTACTGGACAGGGTACAGTTACTGTGAAAGATAGGTTTAAAGATAAATAAAACGTTAAAGCAGAACAATTTTACTCTTATTAGCATATGGTAGCCATGCGTTTACACTGTGGGAGCGATGGAAAGTATATTGGGGCTAAGAGGGGCGAGCATGGCAAGTATGAAGGTGTTTCAGAAGGGCATCCACAATTATGTGGGCGTTGGTCTAAAAAGGTCGGGAAGCACTGCTATAGAGGAAAGAGTTAGCCAATGGATGAGCATAACCATCCATGGATGGGATCCCCACGATCTGAGTAGAAGAGGTGTCAACGAGAACGCGTCTGACGACAGCCTCAAAGTTGCAGACGTCTTCCCAGAAACAGAATGTTTCCTTGTAGCAATAAACGTCCAGGTGGTTAAGACAGAAACATCAAAACATGCACAATAAAAGACTTAACAAATTCAAGACGATAAAAGCAGAATATGCCATGTGAAACCAGAAACTATCCTACACATCACAGGATCCTGCAACAGTTGAATTAAATCTGATTACTTACACAGGCACCATCAAGTGAAAAGCATCTGTCAACAAAATTTCATCAATCTTTATCCAGTTCTGGAGTCAGGGCCCCAGAATTCTATTATGACCGATCCATTATTAGAGATAGGACAACACATGATCCCCGTCCGGATATAATATTACAGGATGAACATGCGACAACAATTTATTTAATAGGTATGGCCATTCCAAAACACAGAGCACACGGAAATTAATAAGTGAAATACACCAGAAATATGCTGACTTGAAAGAGGAAAATGAACGACGATGGTACATGAACATGAACATGATGGTACATTGTCCCAATTGTAATACATACGACTGTTATCATCCCAAAATCACTTCATAATAGCAGTAAACAATTCGACCTGCGTGGCAATATTTAAGTAAATCTCCAGAAAGCCACAAAACCCAACACCACTAGACTAGTCCAGAAGTTCCAAGCAATTGAAAAATAAGTCGGTGTCTATAACGCAATTTTTTAAATCAGTTATAGCTGGGATAAAAATATAAAAATAATCAACATGCGATTCTACTGGAGTGAATGTAGAGGAGAGTCAACACACAATTTGACCGGATGGAAATTTATTAGAAATCAGGAAGTGAGATGACATTATTTTCCATGAATCACAGTAGGCACTGGAGGTTTCCGTTCAAAAATTTGTGCAATTATGAATAGGTTCTGTGGTGTTAAACGTTTCTCTGTAACATTTTGGTCTAACGTGACGGAAGTTTACTGTAAGTTCGTGTTGACTTTCTTTTTTTCATTTAATTCTTATGCAAAAGACTGAAGTAACAAATGAGTGGCATTTTTGCCGATTTGGTCTTGAATGTCCCTAGACCTGTCCCGCTTTCTCATCACTGAAATGGGTCTGGCGGTGACGAGCGCGGGAATATGGTGAAAAACTGAAAATGAAAGGTGGGATGAGCTTAAGGATTGGTAGGAGTGGAGGTGGCGGGGTGCGGGTGTCGGTGAGTCAGGTCCTGTGCTGTGTTTCTCTCGGGCTCAAAACCAGATTTACTCTCCCCGCTGCAACGTTCTCTGATAATCATTGGTTCTGTAGAGTCAAGATCGAAAACATTGCGGCCGCCTCCGAGAAGAGCTCAGATAAGTTGTTTTGTGGCGACCCACTTCCCAGCGCACTCGAACCGGCTCACAAATAGCCAGCGCGCCGGCATGAAGGCCAGTCCCAAAAGGGCGCCAAGTCTGCTTCACCAGCAAGGGGAAAAGCCCGCGCGTGACTGTGAATATGTGCCCCCTCCAGCATCCGCGCGCGGGGAGGGCGGGATCAGGGAGGCTTTAAAGCGAGGCCGCGAAGTTCGAATAAAATCTTTTTTAACTGCAGTTTACCGACTCCGTGTCGTTATTTCAGCGCTGCGTGTAGCACACCGCTACAATTGGTGACCCCGACGGCCCAAACGATATTTGGGCCGAAGATGACCGACGCCGCATCTGTTCATACAGTTTCGTTAAAACTGCCAAGCTTCTGGACGCTGCGACCTCACCTATGGTTCCAGCAAGCAGAAGCTCAATTCCACGTTCGGCAGATAACCTCGGAGGACACACGTTACTACTACGTGGTGAGCTCCCTCGACCAGGACACAGCGGCCCAGGTTGAGGAGTTCATACAGTCTCCCCCAGCGGACGGCAAATACACGGAATTCAAAGCCCTGCTCGTAAGGACTTTTGGACTCTCACGGCGCGAGCGGGCTGCCCGCTTACTGCACCTGGATGGTTTGGGAGACAGGCCACCATCGGCTTTAATGAATGAGATGTTGTCTCTGGCGGGAGGACTCAAGCCCTGCCTCATATTTGAGCAGGCATTCCTGGAGCAGCTGCCCGAGGACACAGGCCTGCTGCTGTCCGACGCGGATTTCAGCGACCCCCGGAAGGTGGCAGCCCAGGCGGACTTGCTGTGGAACGCCAAGAAGGAGAGTGGGGCGTCCGTCGCACAGATCTCCCAGCCACGCTCCCAGCAGCAAACCAGTCCAGGCCGGGCCGCAGAGCCCGCCAACCCCCGGCCCAATGAACACTGGTGCTTCTACCACCAGCGGTGGGGCCCAGAAGCCCGCCGTTGTCGCCCGCCCTGCCAGTTCCCGGGAAACGCCAGGGCCAGTCGCCGCTGATGGCTACGACGGCTGGCCATCGGGATAGTCTCCTGTATGTGTGGGACAAGCGGTCGGGACGCCGTTTTTTGGTCGATACCGGTGCCGAGACGAGTACCTCCGACGAGTTACGACACCCGCAACAGGGCACCGGGTCCCACCCTGAGGGCTGCGAACGGCAGCACAGTAAGGACCGACGGCACCCGTACGGTGCAGCTACAGTTCGGCTCCAGCCGGTTCACGTGGGACCTCACACTGGCCGCCGTAGCCCAACCGCTTCTGGGTGCGGATTTTTTGCGGTCTCACAGCCGAGGTAGAGACTGGTCCACGCCGAGACCTTTCAGACGTTCTCCCTGGGTGAAGCCCAGTTGCCAGCCCCACACCTCGACTCCATCACGCTGTCCGACAACGACTTCACCAGAGTCCTGGCGGATTTCCCATTGGTTCTGGCACCGCAGTTCACGGCAGCCATGCCCAGACACGGCGTACTACACCACATCCCAACCCAGGGACCACCCCTCCACGCCCGTGCTCGAAGGCTTCCCCCGGACAAGCTCCGACTGGCGAAGGAGGAGTTCAAGAGGATGGAGGAATTGGGGATCATACGGCGGTCCAACAGCCCATGGGCCTCTCCCCTGCACATGGTGCCCAAAGCGACAGGGGGCTGGAGACCATGCGGCGACTACCGCAGGCTGAACGAGGCTACAACAACGGACCGCTACCCTGTGCCGCACATTCAGGACTTTGCAGCAAACCTTTGCGCACGGATCTTCTCCAAGGTAGACCTCGTCCGGGGATACCATCAAATCCCGATGCATCCTGACACGTTCCCAAAACGGCACTCATCACCCCGTTCGGCCTTTTCGAGTTCCTCCGCATGCCGTTCGGCCTGAAGAATGCCACACAGACGTTTCAGCGGTTAATGGACGCGGTGGGACACGATCTGGACTTAGCTTTTATCTATTTGGACGACATATTCATAGGCAGCAGCAGTCGTCAGGAGCATCTGTCCCACCTCCGTCAACTGTACGCCCGACTGAGTGAATATGGCCTGACAATCAACCCGGCCAAATGCCAGTTCGGGCTCGACACCATCGACTTCCTGGGCCACAGGATCACTACAGACGGGGCAACCACTCTGCCCGCGAAGGTAGACGCAGTCCGCCATTTTCCCCGACCCACCACAATCAAAGGCCTTCAGGAATTCGTGGGTATGGTAAATTTCTACCACCGCTTCCTCCCTTCAGCTGCCCGATTCATGCGCCCCCTGTTCGCCCTGATTTCGGGTCCGGGCAATGACATTACCTGGGACGAGGAGTCCGCCGCCGCTTTCATTAAAACGAAAGAAGCCTTGGCAAACGCCGCGATGCTAGTGCACCCCAGAATGGACGTCCTTGCCGCCCTCACAGTGGACGCGTCTAACACGGCAGTCGCTGGGGTACTGGAGCAACTCATCGAGCGTCGCTAGCAACCCCTGGCGTTTTTCAGCAAACACCTGCGACCACCGGAGCTCAAATACAGTGCTTTCGACCAGGAACTGTTGGCGCTATACCTGGCAATCCGGCATTTCGGGTACTTCTTCGAAGGTAGGCCCTTCACCGCGTTCATGGACCACAAGGCGCTTAGCTTTACGTTCACGAAGGTGTCCGTTCCCTGGTCGTCCCGCCATCTGCGCCATCTGTCCTACATCTCTGAATACACGACGGGTGTCTCGGGTAAGGACAATGTAGTGGCGGACCCGCTCTCTCGCCCTAACATTCAAGCCCTTTCCCAAGGGGTAGACTTTGAGGCGCTGGCAGAGGCGCAGCAGGCAGACGAGGAGATCCCTAGTTACAGAACAGCAGTCTCTGGTTTACAGCTCCAGGATCTCCCCATAGGCCAAGGTGAGAGGACCCTACTCTGTGACCGGCCAACCCCACCCCGTCGTGCCAGCACCCTGGCGGCGGCGCATTTTCGACTCCATTCATAACTTAGCGCACCCCTCCATCAGGACAACCGTCCGGATGGTCTCCAACAGGTTCGTTTGGCACGGACTCCGCAAGCAAGTCAGTGAATGGGCCAAAACGTGCATGCACTGCCAGATGGCCAAGGTGCAGCGGCACACCAAAGTTCCACCCCACCCACCGGCTTTTCGACCACATTCATGTGGATATCGTGGGCCCCCTGCCAGTGTCGCGCGGAGCGCGGCTCCTCCTCACTATCGTGGACCGGTTCACCAGATGGCCAGAGACGATCCCGCTCACCGCCACCACCTCAGAATCTTGCACCCGGGCACTGATCGCCACCTGGGTATCTCGCTTTGGTGTACCGGCCCACATTACCTCCGACAGAGGCGCCCAGTTCACCTCCGGCCTGTGGTCAGCTATGGCCAGCCTTTTGTGGACACAGCTGCACCACACAACTGCCTACCACCCACAGTGGAGCGTTTCCACCGTCACCTGAGGTCGGCTCTCATGGCCCGCCTGCGAGGAGCTAACTGGGCGGACGAGCTTCCCTGGGTCCTACTCGGCATCCGCACGGCGCCAAAGATGATCTGCACACCTCGTCGGCCGAGTTGGTGTACTGCGCACCCCTGGTCGTCCCCGGGGAGTTCATATCAGCACCAAGGGGGCACGAGGATGAACCCGCAACAGTCCTGGGCAGACTACGCGAGACGCTCGGCAACCTGGCCCCCATACCCACTTCGCAGCATGGGCAGAACCCGACCTGCGTACCCAAAGACCTGCAGAACTGTAAGTTTGTGTTTGTCCGAAGGGGTGGGCATCGGCCACCGCTACAGCAGCCCTACGAGGGGCCGTTTACGGTGATCAGGAACAACGGGTCCACGTTCGTGCTGGAC
Source organism: Hypanus sabinus (assembly GCF_030144855.1). NCBI lineage: Eukaryota > Metazoa > Chordata > Chondrichthyes > Myliobatiformes > Dasyatidae > Hypanus > Hypanus sabinus. The sequence goes on along the minus strand of NC_082710.1, from coordinate 78,463,540 downwards.
GTTGGAGGGAGAGAGGAGGTTTTCACGGTGGACCAACTCAAACCGGCCCATGTGGACGTGGCGGAACCGGTCGAGTTTATGGCACCGCGACGCAGAGGCAGACCTCCCAAACAGGGTCCGGCCCAGACTGTGGACATTGGGGGGTGTATCGCCGGTTCTGGGGGGAGGGGAGTTATGTGGCGACCCACTTCCGAGCGCACTCGAACCGGCTCACAAGTAGCCAGCGCGCCGGCATAAAGGCCAGTCCCAAAAGGGCGCCAAGACTGCTTCACCAGCAAGGGGAGAAGCCCGCGCGGGACTGTGAATACGTGCCCCCCTACAGCATCCGCGCGCGGGACAGGACTGTGAACACATGCCCCCCTACAGCATTCGCGCCCGGGGAGGTCGGTATTAGCGAGGCTTTAAAATGAGGCCGCGAAGTTCGAATAAATTCTTTTTTAAATGCAGTTTACCGACTCCGTGTCGTTATTTCAGCGCTGCGTGTAGCACACCGCTACAGTTTGTTAATTAGTTGAATAATTGACATGAGCGGATATTTCGGTGCGCGGATGAGCTGCTCTCTGAACTTGGACTGAGCTACCCCATAAATAAACGTGTTTGTGCAGCACCTTAATATCATCAATATGTATCCGGTGCGTTGAAAAATGTATACAGAATCGCTGTAATTATTCTGATCCAGTCCGGCGATGGTGTTATAAAGGAATTCGGCACCACTCACCGACCACAGAATGATGAAGCTGCCGGAGATGGTGAGAAATAAGATCACAGATCCATCTCCGGGGCACTGTGGTTCTCCGCCTTGCTCTGACCCTTCAGCCCCTTATGATCGCGACGAGTCACCAAAATGTGTTTGACTGTCAGAGCGTTGAACAGCAGTATTAACACGAACGGGAATAATTGCGTTAGGACGGTAGAAATCAGTCATATCCCAGCCACCCGGGATCCGTATAGTAGCCCGGTATTTCAATGCAGTCCCAGGGTATATTGTCAACCACTTTCACAGACGATATATAAAGATGAACGGCACATTATTAAAGCAGAGCAGAACGCCGGTTGGTGTCACAACCTCAGCCGCAGTTTTCCCGGTGCAATATTTCGTTTTCCGCTCCTGGCAACAAATGGCGACAAACCGATCAAACGTAAAGCTGAAGGTGAACCAGACAGAACAGTCAGTGGCTGCCTCTCCCAGGGCAGAGATCGCGCTGCACACGGGGGTGATTTCCAGGAATGTCCCGGGGAAGAAAGAATAACTGAGCCGCCGCAATATCACCGCAAACATGATGGTCATTGCTGTCATTGCCACCAGGTAGCGAGTGGTGCGGGTGAAGATGCCGCACTTCCCCCCGGGACAGGATCACCATCGCCACTAAATTCACTGGGGAAACAACAGAAAGAGCGAGTGAATCTCGGGGCAGGGAGATGCTGGAAATGGAGAGCATGTAGCGATGTGCTACACACAGCGCTGAAATAACGATGCGCAGTCGGTAAGTCGTTTCGAGACTAGTTTATTCAAACTTCGCGGCGCTGGCATTTAATCCCAAGCGCCCGCCCTCTCCGGGCGGAAATGACGTCAGAGGTGCATTACCAAAGTCTACCCCCGCGCGCTGGCTATTTGTGAGCCGGTTCGCCTGCGCCGAAAGTGCGTCGCCACATAACCCCCCCCCCCCCCCCCACAGAACCGGCGATACACCCCCCAATGTCCACAGTCTGGATCAGCCTCTGTTTGGGAGGTCTGCCTCTGCGCCGCGGTGTCTGAACCTCGACCGGCTGCGCCAAATCCACATGGGCTGGTTTGAGTCAGTTCACTGCGAAAACCTCCTCTCTGCCCCCAATGTCCAGAACGTACCTGGATCCGTTGTTGTTGATCACCTTGAACACCTCGTAGGGCCGCTGTAGCGGTGCCCGGTGTCCGCCCCTTCGTACAAACACAAACTTACAGTTCTGCAAGTCTTTGGGTACATGGGTCGGGGTCCAACCGTGCTGCGAAGTTGGTACGGGGGCCAGGTTGCCGAGCCTTTCGCATAGCCTGCCCAGGACTGCTGCAGGTTCTTCCTCTTGCCCCCTTGGGGCTGGTATGAATTCTCCCGTTACATCCAGGGGCCGTACACCAACATGGCCGACGAGGCGTGTAGATCATCCTTGGGCGCTATACGAATTCCAAGCAGGACCCAGGGATACTCGTCCACCCAGTTAGGTCCTCTCAGGCGGGCCATGAGAGCCGAATTCAAGTGACGGTGGAAGCGTTCCACTAGTCCGTTCGACTGTGGGTGGTAGGCAGTTGTGTGGTGTAGCTGCGTTCCCAACAGGCTGGCCACAGCCGACCACAGGCTGGAGGTGAACTGTGCGCCTCTGCCGGAGGTAATGTGGGACGGTACCCTGAAGCGTGCTACCCAGGTTGCGATCAGTGCTCGGACGCAGGAATCGGCAAATGTGTCGGCCTCCTCTGGCCACCTCGTGAACCGGTCTACCATAATTAGGAGGTACCGCGCTCCTCGGAACACTGGTAGGGGGCCCACGATATCCAGATGAATGTGGTCGAACCTCCGGTGGGTGGGTTCGAACTGCTGCGGCGGGGCTTTAGTGTGCCGCTGTACCTTGGCTATTTGGCACTGTCTGCACGTTCTGGCCCATTAGCTGACTTGTTTGCGAAGTCCGAGCCACGCGAACTTGCTGGAGACCAGCCGGACGGTTGTCCTGATAGATGGGTGCGCCAAACCTTGTATGGAGTCGAAACTCACCGCCTCCAGGCTGCCGAGACGATGGGGCGAGGTTGGCCGGTAGCCACGTCGCACAGGAGGGTCCTATCACCTGGGCCTACGAGAAAGTCCTGCAGCTACAAACCCAAGACTGCGGTCCTGTAGCTGGGCATTTCGTCGTCTGCCTGCTGCGCTTCCTCCAGTGCTGCATAGTCGACCCCCAGGGACAGGGCCTGGACAGCTGGTCTGGAGAGTGCGTCCGCCACGACGTTGTCCTTTCCCGAGACATGCTGGATGTCCGTCGTGTACTCGGATATGTAGGACAGATGTCGCTGCTGGCGAGCCGACCAGGGATCGGACACCTTCGTGAACGCGAAGGTCAACGGTTTGTGGTCCGTGAACGCGGTGAATGGCCTGCGTTCTAAGAAGTACCTGAAATGCCGGATTGCCAGATCCCTAATTCCTCCATCCTCTTGAACTCCTCCTTCGCCAGGCGGAGCTTTTCCAGGGGCGAGCCTTCGTGCGCGGGCGTGGAGGGGTGGTCCCTGGGTCGGAATGTAGTGCTGTACCCCGTGTCTGGGCATGGCTGCCGTGAACTGCGGTGCCAGAATCGATGGAAAGTCCGCCAGGATTCTGGTGAATTCGTTGTCCGACAGCGTAATGGAGTCCAGGTGTGGGGCCGGCAACTTGGCTTCACCCAGTGAGAACGTCAGAAAAGTCTCGGCATGTACCAGTCTTTTCCCTTGCAAGTCGACCAGCAGGCTGTGAGCTCGCAAGAAGTCCGCCCCCAGGAGTGGTTGGGCCACCGTGGGCAGTGTGAAGTCCCAAGTGAACCGGCTGGCGCCGAAATGCAGCTGCACTGTGCGGGTGCCGTAGGTCCGTATCGTGCTGCCATTTGCGGCCCTCAGGGTGCGTCCTGGCTTCTTGTTGCGGGTGTCGTACCCCGTCGGGGGCAAGACGCTGATCTCCGCTCCAGTGTCGACCAAGAAGCGGTGTCCCGACTGTTTGTCCCAGACAAGAGGCTGTCCTGGTGGCCAGCCGCCACAGTCAGGGCGGGCGACAACCGTGGGCTTTTGAGCCCCATCGTTGGTGTAGAAACAACACTGTTCACTGGCCTCCTCACTCCTGCCTCTGTGTTGTGTGCGCCCCCTGCCGGGCCTGGTCTGGTCTGCTGTTGGGCGCGTGGCCTGATAATCTGACTGACGGACCCCACGCTCTCCCTCTTGGCTTTCCACAGCACGTCTGCCCGGGCTGCCACCTTCCGGGGGTCGCTGAAATCTGCGTCGGCCAGTAGCAGATGTACGTCGCTCCAGGAACGCTTGCTCGAACATGAGGCAAGGCTTGTGTCCGTCAGCCAGGACAGCATCTCGTTCATCAATGCTGATAGCAGTCTGTCTCCCAAACCGTCCAGGTGAAGCAGGGGGGCACCTCGCTCACGCCGTGAGAGGCCAAAGGTCTCAATGAACAGCGCTTTGAATGCTTCATATTTGCCTTCTTCCGGGGGCGACTGTAACCGTTTCCTGGTCAAGGGCGCTCACCACGTGCTGAATCACCAGCGTGGATTCAGAGGATATCTGCCGAATCTGGAACTGGGCATCTGCTTGGCTAAACCACACAGATTGCAGCGTCCAGAAAGTTGGCAGTTTTAGCGAAACAGCGTGAACAGATGAATAGTCGGTCATCTTTGGTCCAAATCCCTTTTGGACCGTCGGGGTCACAAATGTAGCGATGTTATTCAAACTTCGCGGCGCTGGCATTTAATCCCCAGCGCCTGCCCTCTCCGGGCGGAAATGACGTCGAGGAGCATTACCAAAGTGTCTCCCCGCGTGCTGGCTATTTGTGAGCCGGTTCGCCTGGGTCGCCACAAGCCGCTCATTCCCGGAGGTTTAAAACGCGGAAGGCGGGGATCGCCGGCGCCTCATGCCGGGAGAAACGTTACGGTCCAGGGCGCTACAAGGTTCGGGAAGGAGACCGGGAACGCTTTGCAAAATCAATGTAAATCTCTGTCCATCAGATTTCTGACTGATATGCAAAGCCGGGAAAGCCTCGGTAACTTTCTCAGCGACAGTGATTCCCGCGATCCCATCACGTATGTTCACACTGTTCGGTCCCGCTCAGCCCCGCTGTCTCCGACTTTGTCCATTGACAGTTTCCAAAGCTCGTTGCAGATTTACTTACCCCGTTCGCGGACATTGATCTCCTTCTCGGCTTCCGCCCAAACGGACTCGGCTCGGCTCGCTTATTTTAAATTCCGCAACTACTCTTCGCCGCGGCTCCCTCACACTCTGTCAAGGGATCGGATCAGAAAGTCCCCATGTTCGTTTTATTTAAAATTCTCCCTAACCTGCTCCAGATTACTGCGGCGTTATTCTAAATGCTGCGGCGCTCATTGATCCTGAGCGGAGTGTCGCCTGTAATTTACCCCGTCTGACGTGTATCGGACCCCGCTGTGTCGGTTCTGAACTCCGTCTTCACTCCATTGATATCAGGGCGTAGAAACAAACCCCGGGAAACAAAAACGCACAGAGACCCTTATTTAATTTTTCCAAACTCCCGACACTCTCGAGATCTAATATTCAGTTGGTGTCATTTTCAGGATATAAATGTACATTTTTTTGTTAATAACAGACTTGGGAATGTTGATTCAGTCCCTCTGCCAACTTGTTGACACAGTTTGGGAACAACTGTGCTCCAAGCCCCGGTTCCTAAACACCGACTGGGACATCCTGCAGGCCCAGGAAGAGTCTGGTTATTCCTTGTATTTAAACACATAGTCACCAGGAACAGCAGCAGGGAACTCGGCCCCTCTAGCACGTCCTGTCATTCAATAAGACCCGGGTCCCCAACACCATTCCTATCCCCACTTTACCCGATCATTGGCCCCACTTGCTGGGCAACAGTCTGCCGGTGTTTGCCCCCAATGTGCTGAATCCTTTTGCTCAACACCACCGTGGGCTCAGACATTTCCACAGATGAGCCCCTCCTGTCCCCACCGTGACAAACATCCTGTCCGCCCCCTCTCACACCATCTTCATATAAAATCCCCCTCTCTCCCTCCTTCCTCATTTGGGGTCCCTCCCCGGGGAGGCGCCATCAAACCGACGGGCCGAGCGGCTCCTCCTACCTCTCGGCGATTCATCAGACCCCGGCCGCAGGAGACGCTTCACAAACGCCTCAACTTCTCTCAGAGGGAAATGGAAATAAATCTGAAAGCGGGACGTTTACTTCGAGATTTGTTCCTCTTTGATGGGGAGTGCAGCCCAGTTGCGGAATTTCTCAACGGGGTAACGTCCTTTCGGCTGGTCCGCCGCCTCTATTGGGCATAAACAGTGATTAATATCCCTTCGTCCAATCCCTTCGTCAGCGGAGGTGGGGTGGGGTGGGGTGGAGGGGGTCTTGTGGTCGGTAGCTCAGCCGTTGAACTGTCTCAGCGCGTGTGTGACGTCAGGTACGCACGAGGTGACCCATGTGTGACGTCACGTGTGGGGTGCCCTTGTATTTAAAAGCACCTTTCTGGACGTTTCTTATGATTTCAGTGGGACAACAACATTAATCACGGGTTTTATCACTGAATCCAGTGTTGTGAGATGTAAAGTCCCCTGTTATGTGTCCGGCTGTGCCGTGTTGTTGGTGGAATGGGCAGCGTCGTGTTTGTCTCGATTCGGTTCACAACACCAGAATTGCCAGCGGGATCCACACACAGTGTATTAGTCACTTCTCGTCCACTACCAGTCTTTGTCTCCTGGTAAACTCAACACCCTGACAATGTGAACCACAGGTACCACTTCCTCTGTAAAGTCAGTTATTCATTCAGACAGCTGATTACTGAGTGGTATTATATTTGTTGATCATTAACATTCGCCCAGATTCGTTTGGATGGATTTGGTGCGGCGTTCGGGGGTGTCACAGTGAAAAGGCGGCAAGACAGTACTCCCCGTTGTCCAAACAGTCTTTCCAGCTGAGGCAGTAATCCACAATTTACTTCCTCTGACATTTCACTTCATCTCACCCGATTGTCACTTCTCCCTGGGACCACTCCTCCAGCCCTTTCTCCTGTTGTCTAATCTCCTCTCCTATTAGATTTTTTTCCTCCTGCTCTTGAGATTTCCCACCGACCTGGCTTCAACTGTCACCTTCGAGCGAGCCTTTTCCTCACCCGCCCAGTTTTTATTCAGATATTTTCCCCTTCCTTCTCAGTCCTGAATAAGGATCTCAAGTGGAAAGGTCAGCTCTTTTCGATAGATGCTACCTGATTTGCTGGGTACCTTCAGCATTTTGTGAGAGTTGCTTTGGATTTTCCCGATCTGCAGGATTTCCACTACGGCCACCGGTGCAAACCTCCGAGTTCTCTGCCTGACGCAGGCGCAGTGCTGACCCCAGGTGTTGTCGTGGTTCTCCGGTGAGAAAGGGTTTGATGACGGGTTCCTGTAAATCGGGGGCAGGTTGCAGTGGGAAAGGGTCGGGACCGAGCTCTGTCGAAATTCACCCTCTCCAGTATTTAGACGCGTTTTTAGCTTTGCTCTCGAGCCCGGGCTCAATTAGTTGCGGCTCCCAAAGCGGGGAAGGGGTTTGGGGGTCTGTCTGTGTGTGTGCATGGGGAGAGCTGGACGTGTGGGTGCGGGGTGAGTGATCGGAAACGTGTGGGACGATAGGCGATCGGGGTGGGGGGAGGGTATGGTGGTGATGTGAGAAAGTGGGATGACTGGAGGTTCCGTGACCGGGTCAAATGAAGTAGGAGACAAGGGAGGATCTGGTCCATTGTATCGGACGCTCGCGTGTCCTTTCAGGAAGCAACAACTCTCTTTTTTATATTAATCACTGACTGGTCTTGCTGTTAACATTGTGCTTGTTACAGAGCCCCAGAGTCTGTGAACAGTTGTCACCGTCATGGGCTGCGAGTGCAGATTAGGAAGAGGGTGGGGAGTTGGGGTGGTCTGTGACTTCTGCGTCAGAGGACATGGGTTTGTACAGCGGATTTGGATCTGTTGGCATAGCTGCAGTTACAACGGGAAAGGGAAAAAGGAAGGGGCTGAGGAGGGAGATTTAACCAGTCAGGGTTGGAGGGGCACAGGAGCTGCTTGATAGATCGTTTTAATTGTTTTTGTTTTATGTAATCTCACAAATGATGACTGAGGCAGAGGCTTGGTGAGGGAGGATACCCGGAGGTGAGCAGGTCAGAGACGGTATCAGGAGAGTGACAGGGATGTGATTTCCTGTGTCACGGGTATAGACAGTCGTCTCATGTGAGCAGTCTGTGAAGGTGCAATTGTCAATTGTTTTGCAGAACTCTTTTGGTGTTTGTATTGTCCAGGTGATCTATGGCCGTGTGAAGAGCCATTGCGATCACATCTGCAGTAAACCTTTTGTGGTGAAGGGCAAATTGCAGTGTGTCCAGGTCCTTGCTGAGGCAGGAGTTCATTCTCACCATGACCAACCCTTCAACATTTCATCACCAGAGATGTGACAGCCACTGGACGACAGTCATTAAGGCAGCTCAGACTACTCTTCATGTTGTTTGTCATCTGTAATCAGTAATTTGGTTGAGAATGTACAGGGTATGGATCGTAAGTTTGTAGCAAGTAAGTTCAAACAATTACGTTTTTGAAAAATAGTAAGTATAAACTCTGTTTCTTTGTCCCCAATCAGCCTTGCCCGCTCCTTACTGCCTTCCCTCTCCACCCTGTCTTCCCTCTTACCCCCACATTGGACATAGGTTCAGGGTGAAAAGTGTTAGGGGAATCTGAAGGGGTTTCTTCACTCAGAGTTTGGTGGGAGTGTGGAATGAGCTGCCAGCGGAAGTGGTTCGATTTAGACACTAAAGAGAAATTTGGGTGATGACATGGATGGGAGGTGTATGGAGGCTGTGGTGCAGGTAGTTGGAACTAGGCAGTAAAAACAAAAATAGGTCAGCATTGATTAGAAGGGTCAAAGGGCCTGTTTCAGTGCTGCTGGGCTTTGTGACTCCATTAATATTCTGATTTGTAATTTCCACAGTCAGTGCTTTGCTGCTAATGACTGAACCCAGAAATTTACAGAATGGGTGAGGAGGCTGCCCAGTGACTGTTCCTGTGCTCAAAGTCACTGGGACGTCCCATTACTGAGCTGATATTGTCTTCTCCATTCTCCTTCACTCAGTCTGTCACTCAACAAGTTCGTTGTTTACAGGAAATCACCAAACTCACGGAGAAGGGATTCCCCGCTCTTCCTCAGCCTGGTGATGGGGGAAGGCTCCCAGTCCCAGAGAGTGATGAGGGAATCCTTTGTGGAAATGAAGAATGGGTTGGCAAAGTTTGACAAAATACTGAAAGAAGTTCTGGAGCTCTGTAAGTTAAAACAACATACTGAACTGAAAATCACATTGAAACGTTGTAGACTGAACAGTGTTACAGAACATAGACATGGAACATAGAACAGTTCAGTGCAGGAACAGGCCCGTCGGTCCTCAGTGTTCTCTGCTTCTTGAAAGTGGCCAAGTGAATTAATCATAAAATGGCCGACTAAACTAATCCATTATGCAGACACAATATCTATATCCCTTCATTTTCCTCACATTCATGTGCCTATCTAAGAGTCTCTTTGAAGTCCCTACTGTATCTGCCTCTACCAAACCCCAGCTGCTCATTCCAGGCACCAACAAATCTGTGTAAAAGAACTTGCCTTTCATACAGTGGTTGACTTTCTCCTTTTAAGTTACCCTCCCTCACAGTGAATGCATGCCCTCTGGTATTAGACATTTCAACCCCTCAAAAGAGATACTGTCTATCTACTCCATCTATATCCCTCATAAACTTATAAACCTCTATCAGATTTCCTCTCAGTCTCCACCGCTCTAGAGAAAACAACTCGTTTGTCCAACCACAAGCCCTTTAATCCAGGCAGCATCCTCGTAAACTCTTTTCTTTTTTTAAAAATCTTTTTGTTAATTTTAAACAAACATAAATAAAACATGAATACAAAGTGTTTGAGAGTACATAATTAATAGTTTAAATAGACATTTATATAATAATAAAATAGATAACCTCCCAAAGTCATAACATTGATGAACGAAGAAATAAAAAGAAAAAAAAGACCCCAGAGTAAAAAAAAAGAGAAAAAAAACACTAACCAACATGGGCCATTGAATAATGTTAAGTACATATACAGTAGTGCCAATAACTCTGAACCTCCATCCAAACAATTAAGGATAATATAAGTAAGGTTTAGGAAAAGACAATTCAACTCATATGAAAATGTTGAAAAGGTCTCCAAGTTTCTTCAAATTTAACTGAAGGGTCAAAAACAACACTTCTAATTTTTTCTAAGCTCAAACAGGTAATGGTTTGGGAAAACCACTGAAATATAGTTGGAGGATTAATTTCTTTCCAATTCAAAAGAATAGATCTTCTAGCCATTAGTGTAACAAATGCAATCATTCGTCGGGATGAAGAGGATAGACAACTATTATCCACCACTGGTAAGCCAAATATTGCAGTAAAAGGATGCGGTTGGAAATTAATATTTAAAACTCTTGAAATAATACTAAAAATATCTTTCCAGTAATTTTGTAAACAAGGGCAGGTCCAAAGCGTATGGGTTAATGAGGCAACATCAAAATGGCATCTGTCACAGGTTGAATTAACATAAGAATAAAATCGAGCAAGTTTATCCTTAGACATATGAGCTCTATGTACAACCTTAAATTGTATTAGAGCGTGTTTAGCACAAATAGAGGGCGAATTAACTAATAGTAACATTTTCTCCCATTGCTCAGTGGATATAAGACAATGAAGTTCTTCTTCCCATTCCTTCTTAATTTTTTCTGATACATTTGGCTGTATATTCATAATCATATTATAAATGAGAGAAGGATTCAGAGCCAAAATTCTTTCAGTAATGTCCAATGGACCTAGTTTCGGAAAAGACTGTAACTCAGTATAGAAAAAATTTCTAACTTGCAAATATCTAAAAAAATGAGTTTTAGGTAAATTATATTTATTAGATAACTGTTCAAAGGACATAACGTTATCATCTAAAAACAAATCACAAAAACATGTTATACCTTATGTTTTCCATAAAAAAAAGTTTGATCCATAAAGGAAGGCTGAAAAAAATAATTAGATACTATAGGGCATGATAGAATAAACTAATTCAAACCAAAAAATTTACGAAATTGAAACCAGATTCGCAATGTGTATTTGACAATAGGATTAGTTAATTGTTTATTCAATTTAGGTAAAGAAAAAGGAAGTGAAGATCCTGAGATTGAAAACAACGATAAGTCTTGTACAGATTTACATTCCAAATTTACCCATTGTGGGCAGGAGGCTGTAGTCAATTATTGTGTCCAAAATATTAAATATCGTATATTAACTGCCCAATAATAAAATCTCAAATTTGACATAGCCAAACCACCTTTCTTCTTAGGCTTCTGTAAATATTTTTTGCCTAGTCTAGGATTTTTATTCTGCCAAAGATAAGAAGATATTTGGAATCAATAATATCAAAAAAATTAGGAATAAAAATTGGTAATGCTTGAAATAAATATAAGAATTTGGGTAATAACATCATCTTAATAGCATTAATTCTACCAACCAATGACAAAGATAGTGGAGACCACCTGGCAGCAAGTTGCTTAATCTGGTCAATTAAAGGTAAAAAGTTAGCTTTAAATAAATCTTTGTGCTTTTTAGTAATTTTCATACCTAAATAAGTAAAATAATCTGTAATAACCTTAAATGGTAAACGTTTATAAATTGGAACTTGCATATTTAATGGAAATAGTTCACTCTTGTTAAGATTCAATTTATAACCAGAAAAGTTACTAAATTAAGCAAGCAAAGACAAAATAGCAGGAATAGATCTTTCAGGGTCAGATATGTATAGTAACAAATCATCAGCATATAATAATAACTTATATGTCCCCTCCCCACGAGTAATACCAAAGATATTAGGTGATTCACGAATAGCTATAGCCAAAGGTTCTCGAGCGATGTCAAGTAGTAAAGGACTTAAAGGACAACCTTGCCTTGTACCACGAAATAACTGAAAAAAAAGGAGATCTTTGATTATTGGTAAAAACCGAAGCCAAGGGTTTATGGTATATTAATTTAATCCATGATATAAATTTTGAACTAAAATTAAAATGCTGCATTGTATTAAATAAATATGGCCATTCAACTCTATCAAATGCTTTTTCGGCATCTAGAGAAATGACACATTCTGGTGTTTTGGGTGAGACAATAGACAATAGGTGCAGAAGTAGACCATTCGGCCCCTCGAGTCTGCACCGCCATTCTGAGATCATGGCTGATCATTCACTATCAATACCCAGTCCCTGCCTTGTCCCCATATCCCTTGATTCCCCTATCCATCAGATATCTCTCTAGCTCCTTCTTGAAAGCATACGTAAATAATATTTATTAATTTTCTAATGTTAAAAGATGAATAACGATTTTAAATAAATCCAGTCTGATCTTCAGAAATAATTCGAGGTAATATATTTTATAATCTTGTAGCCAAAATTTTACTAAAAATCTTAGAATCCGTATTCAGCAAGGATATAGGCCGATAGGATGCACACTCAATAGAGTCTTTATCTTTTTTAAGAATTAACGAAATAGAAGCTTCATAAAAAGATTGTGGCAATTTGCCTATAATTAATGCAACTTAAAAAATTTTACAAAGCCAAGGAGAAAGTATAGAGGAAAAATATTTCAAAAATTCTGCAGAATAACCATCTGGACCAGAAGCTTTACCGGAATTCATTGAAAAAATAGCCTTTTTTATTTCATTTTCCGTGATGGGTGTATCTAAAAATACATTATCCTCTACTGTTAATTTTGGAATATTCAATTTCCTTAAAAATTAATTTATTATAGAAGAATCTTCAGCAAATTCTGATTGATATAGGGAATTATAAAAATCTTGAAAGGCTTTATTTATCTCCTTATGGTCAATCGTTAGAGTACCATCTTGTTTACGAATCCTAGTAATCTGTCGTTTAGCCGAAGCAGTTTTCAATTGATTAGCCAATAATTTACCAGACTTATCTCCATAGACATAAAATTGTTCTAGATTTAAATAATTGATTTTCAATCGAAGAGGATAATACCAAATTATGTTCCATTTGGAGTTCCACTCTTTCTTTATAGAGTTCGCTACTAGGAATCACTGATTAAATCCTATCAATTGCTTTGATTTTATCATCCAATGTTAATATTTTAGAATTAGTTCGTTTCCTAACTCCAGCAGAGTATGAAATAATCTGCCCACGAATAAAGGCTTTAAAAGTGTCCCATAAAATTCCACTAGTGATCTCTGCTGTAGAATTTGTTGAAAAAAACAAATCAATTTGTTGTTTGATAAAATTGACAAAGTCTGAGTCCTGCAATGAAATAGAGTTAAACCTCCCAGATTTAACATTAGTAAATGAGTCCATTATCTTAATAGATAACTTCAAAGTTGCATGATCAGAACTAGTAATAGAGTCATATTTACAATCGATAACATCTGTAAGTAAACAGTGATCAATGAAAAAGTAATCAATTCTTGAGTAATTGTGATAAACATGAGAAAAGTATGAAAACTCTTTGTCATTGGGGTGTAGAAAACGCCAAACTTCAAAAATTGCTGAATCAGTCATAAAGGAGTTGATAAGAGAAGCCGATTTATTCGGAAGAACTTGGATGGGCTTGGATCTATCCATCGAAGGGTTTAAACAACAGTTAAAATCCCCACCCATTATCAGTCTGTACTGATTCAAATTGGGAAAGGATGTAAATAGACACTTAAAAAATTCTGGACAATCAGTATTTGGAGCATAAACATTGACTAGAACAACTTTTTGATTAAAATGTAGACCAGTAATAAGCAAAAATCTACCTTGTGGGTCTGAAATTGTTTCATGATGTATAAAAGAGGTTGAAGAGTCTATAAAAATGGAAACGCCTCTTACTTTGGCTTGAGAATTCGCTTGATATTATTGACCTTTCCAAAACCTAAAAAAGCGTTGACTATCCACCTTCCTTACATGAGTCTCTTGTACAAAATTAATATTAGCGTTCATTCTATGAAATACTTTGAATATTTTTTCCGTTTAATCGGATGATTTAAACCATTAGTATTCCAAGAAACAAAATTAATAACCCTATCCATATTGACAATATTTATTACAATTAACACATAAGGTTGAAAAAAAGATAAACTCATGAATCCGGAAGAAGGAAGTAAGTTCAAGGAGAAACCGGAAGTCACGGCACTGCAACCATTTTTGTAGTTTCATATAAGCCCATGAAGTGAAACTAAGCAAAAAGCAAGCAAAAGAAAAAGAAAAAAAATCCCCCTCCCTCCACGCTCAAAACCCCAGGAAAAAAGCCAATAAAAGGCAAGCAAGCAATCTAACACTAAAATTACCCCCATGTCTCAAGACGGCAACTCACAAAAAAATTGAATAGAAGAGAATTGAATTGAGGAGATTGAGAGGGGATCTGATTGAAACGTTTAAGATAATTAAAGGATTTGATAGGATTGAGGCAGGAAATATGTTCCAGATGTTGGGAGAGTCCAGTACCAGAGGGCATGGATTGAGAATAAGAGGTCAGTTATTTAAAACAGAGTTGAGGAAGAGCTTCTTCTCCCAGAGAGTTGTGGAGGTGTGGAATGCTCTGCCTTGGAAGACGGTGGAGGCCAATTCTCTGGATGCTTTCAAGAAGGAGCTAGATAGATATCTGATGGATAGGGGAATCAAGGGATATGGGGACAAGGCAGGGACTGGGTATTGATAGTGAATGATCAGCCATGATCTCAGAATGGCGGTGCAGACTCGAGGGGCCAAATGGTCTACTTCTGCACCTATTGTCTATTGTCTATTGTCTATAAGATACAAACCACCCATATTATAAGAAAGGGTTGATATAACAAAAACTAAAATATAAAATTAGTATTATATATATAAAACAAAAGTATTTAAAATATAATAAAACCCATAAATGAATAATACTGAATTAGTGTTTTAAAACAAAGTTTGAAACTTCTTCAAACACATCAAAACGGATATGACGTTTCAGGCACTAAAGCCCTTCGGGAAGAAGAAACGACATTTTGGTTTTTTTTCATCTTAATATTTAAACGTTAAGAATATAAAAAAGTGTATACAAACTTGAAAAAAAAATCTTAGATTATTTTCAAAGCTAACAGATTGATAATATGAAAAAATAACAAACTCAGAATAAACCAAAAACGAACTTCTACCATGTATAGAAAATACATGTAAGCCATACGCTAAAAAAACATCATTTTTTTTAAATGATCCAAATCTTGTATACTAATTATTACATTAGTCAAACCGATAAAATGTTATTCTTCCAGAAAACTTTGAGCATCCGCTGGAGATTTAAACAGCCAATAAGTTCCGTCTTCGAGAGAAACTCTCAGATGTGCTGGAAACAGCAACGCTTGCTTGTAGCCTTTCTGATGAATTTCCGACATTACCGATTTAAAAGCCATTCTTGCTCTTAAAACTTAAGGACTGTAGTCATCCAGAATACGAAATTTAAAATCTTGAAAGCTTATCATACCCTTTTTCCGTGCAGCCCGAATCAAACGCTCTTTGGTATGAGGATAGTGGATCCGGAGAATTATTTGTCGCGGTTTCAAGCCTCGAATCTGAATGAAAACGAGAGACGCAATGTGCACAGTCGATTATTAGAGGGGAATCCAGTACTTTTGAGCCAAAGACATCCATTAAAAATTTGGAGAAAAAAAACAGTGAGATCGCCATTCTCAAATTTTTCCGGAATCCCGATTAACCGAAGATTTTGTCTTCGAGAGCGATTTTCAAGATCAATAATCTTAGACTTATAACGATCCAATTGTTGAGAAGTCGAAGTTTGCTGTTGTTGCAAAGTTTCAATTATGATCTCTCTTACAAGCGGCTTCTTCAAGACCTAAAATACTTGCTTGTTGTTTTTGTGACTCCAATGTAAGTACTTGAAATTTTACATCAAGTGCCTTAAATATTTCATCAAACTTATCCATCCTTGCGGTTAATTTATTCTCCAGTTTTGCAAGTCTGTCGTCTATAAGTTTCGCAATCGCTTCTAAAGTTATCGGTTCCTTCGTCTATTTCGATTCCTTTGCTTTAGACATTTCAGCGAGTTGAAAATGATTCAAACAGTTGAAAAAAGTTTCATATGTTTAAACCCCTTTAGAATAGGTATAAAAAGATCAATTAGGGGGTGTTTGTAGGTTAAAAAAGATAAAAGGTTTGGAGCAAAGCCTAAAGCTGCTTCACTCCATAAGCGCCATCTTGAGACTCCCTCGTAAACTCTTTTACACTCTCTTCAACACTTTGACTTTCTTCTTAGAACGGGACGACTGGAACTGTATGAAATACTCCTGATGTCGTCTAACCAGAGTTTTTAAAGTTGCAACACAACTTCCTGATTTTTGAACACAATGCCTCGACTAATAAAGGTAAGCATACCATTTGCCTTCTTAACCACCCCATCAATCTGTGTAGCCTCTTTCAGGGAGTGATGAACTTGGACTCCAAGATCCCGCTGCTTATTGACACTGTTGCATTTAACAGTGTACCTTCTGTTTACATTTGACCTCCCGAGGTGAACAACTTCACATTTGGCCAGGTTAAGCTCCATCTGCCATTTCTCTGCCCATATCTGCAGCTAATTTACAGGATATCCCGCTGTACACCCATTGACATTTTCATCTGGATTGTCACATACATATATCACAGATGGCAAAGGTTGCAGTACAGATCCTCACAGAACACCATTAACCCAGACCTCAAGTTAGAATAGCTCCCTTCAACCACCACCCTCTGTCTTCAATGGGTAACCCAGTTCTGAATCCAATTCACCATGGATCCCGTACATTTTAATCTTTTGGATGAGCTTCCTTGGTGGGACGTTATCAAAGGCCTCACAAAAATGTGTGAAAACAACTTCCTGAGCTCGACCTTCATCAATCATCCTCATCACTACATGAATAAAATCAATCAAGTTAGTAAGATACAATTTGCTCCAAACAAACCCATGTTGTCTCCCCCTAATAAATCTACGGTTTTACAGATACTCATAAATCCTGTCCCTACTACTGACGATCTGTAACTTCCAGGATTATCCCTGGTTCCCTTCTTGGAATAATAGATCAACATTGGCTGCTCACCAGTCCTCCAGGACCTCGCCAGTGGTTAGGGAGGGCTCAAAGATATTGGCCAAGGCCCCAGCAATCTCTTCACTTCAATCTCTGTCAATAATCTGTGGTGTATCCCATCAGGCTGTGGGGTTTATCCAGCTTAATGCTATTTAAAAGCCCAAATCTACCTCCTCAAAAATACTCAAGCATATTAATACTCTTTGCCTTGATCTCCACATGCTCCACGTCCTTGTCTTTGGTAACTATTGATGTAAAGCTCTTGTTATAAACCTCAGCCACATCCTTTGTATGCAACCAAATGCTCCCCTCCCCCTTTGTCCTTGAGTGGTCCCACCGTCTCCCGTGTTATCCTCTTGCTCATGATCTATGTATGGAATGCTTTGAGAATCTTAATCATACCTGCCAAGGAGTTTAATGGGTCGTCATGGCTTTCCTAATTCTCTTCTTTAAAGAGCAAACATGAGGAAATCTGCAGATGCTGGAAATTCAAACAACACACTCAAAATGCTGGTGAAACACAGCAGGGCAGGCAGCATCTATAAGGAGAAGTACTGTCAGACATTTCGGGCCAAGACCCTTCATCAGGACTAAACTGAAAGGAAAGATAGTAATAGATTTGAAAGTTGTGGGGGGAGGGGGAATGCGAAATGATAGGAGAAGATCGGAGGGAGTGGAATGAAGCCAAGAGCTGGAAAGGTGATTGCCGAAAGTGATACAGAGCTGGAGAAGTGAAAGGATCATGGGACGGGAGGCCTTGGGAGAAAGAAATGGGGGGGGGGGGGAAAGCACTAGAGGGAGATGGAGAACAGGCAAACAACTAAATATGTCAGGGATGGGGTAAGAAGGGGAGGAGGGGCATTAACGCAAGTTAGAGAAGTCAATGTTCATGCCATCAGGTTGGAGGCTACCCAGCCAGTATATAAATTGTTGTTCCTCCAACTTGAGTTTGGATTCATTTTGACAATAGAGGAGGCCATGGACAGACATATCAGAATTGGAATGGGACGTGGAATTAAAATGTGTGGCCACTGGGAGATCCTGCTTTCTCTGGTGGACCGAGCGTAGGTGTTCAGCGAAACGGTCTCCCAGTCTGCGTCGGATCTCACCAATACATAAAAGGCCACACCGGGAGCACCGGACGCAGTATACCACACCAGCCGACTCACAGATGAAATGTCGCCTCACCTGGAAAGACTGTCTTGGGCTCTGAATGGTGGTGAGGGAGGAAGTGTAAGGGCAGGTGTAGCACTTGTTCCGCTTACAGGGATAAGTGCATGGAGGGAGATCGGTGGGAAGGGATGGGGGGGACGAGTGGACAAGGGAGTCACGTAGGGAGCGATCCCTGCGGAAAGCAGAAGGAGTGGGGGGAGGGAAAGATGTGCTTGTTAGTGGGGTCCTGTTGGAGGTGGCGGAAGTTATGGAGAATTATACGTTGGACCTGGAGGCTGGTGGGGTGGTAGGTGAGGACCCCACCAGGACAGTCTTGAAGCTCTTCGCTTCTTTTTGGATTCCAGACCAAACCAATTCCCCTGTACCACCACTCTCCTTCTGACTGGAACATACCTGTCCTGTACTCTGTGTAGTTGGACTTCAAACACCCTCAACCTGTTGGAGGTGGACTTGTCTAAAAACAGCTGTTCCCTGTTAACTTTCCCTCCTTCCTGCCTAATCTCTCACAATTTGCCCTGCTCCAGTTTAATACTCACCAGCAAGGTCTGTGCTTATTCCCCTCTGTACGTTTCATTCTCCCCATACTTTTCTCCATTCACCATAAAATTATTTCCAGTCATAATCACAATTTCTGCCCTGGGGAAGCTGTTCACCCAATCTACTGTATGCCTCTGATCTTATTGTGACAAGATCTGAAGGATTATTAAATATGGACTGTTCCTTTTAAAAGAGAGAGAGCTGGCTTTGTAATCAGACACACACCAGAGACATGGAAGACACTGATGAAACTGACACTGGTTGAGCTTTGTGTGCCCATGACAAAGGTGGGGCTTTTGCTCATGGGGGGATGATGCACCATCAATAACTCTCGGAGATGGGAGGCGAATGATAGGCTTTGATTAGCAGCAAAAGTGACCACAACATCTTATAGACTGAGGGAGGAGCAGTGCCTCCAATCGCCTTTATACAGGGGTCTGTGGGAGGAGCCACAGGAGCAATCAGCAGAGGGGCGTGTCCAGACAGGTATACACATAGTTTACCACATTCATCCCCCCTTTGTTTTAAAAGAGTGTCCCCATGGGGCGAAGTTTCTTACAAGTATATTTACAGGTTGAGTCTATCAGGCGGTCGAGTCTGTCGCTGCGATCTACGTAGCACCGGTGACGGTGGTTGTGCTGGCTCCGGCCTGACTTGAGGTGCCAGCCTGTTAGGTATCAGTAACTCCTCATGCGTGTGAGTGGCGCCCGGTATGGGAGTGTCGTGAGGAGTCTGTGCAGGGCTTGGTGTGCGTGGTGTCTCGCGGGTGTATACATTGGTGGGTACGGGGTTCATAGTTACCGTGGAGTGTTCGGGGCAGGGATCTGGTGCTCCTGTGGGCGCCAGGTCGCGGATGGAGACCGTGTCCTCCTGCCCACGTAGACCATATAGGCATACTGGGGGTTCGCATGAAGTAGGTGAACCCTCTCGACCATCGAGGAGCATTTATTGCTCCTCACATGTTTCCGGGGCAGCACTGGCCCTGGGGACGTCAGCCAAGCTGGTAGGGTGGTCTCAGTGGCAGACTTACTGGGAAAGAAAAGAGTCACTCATTAGGGGTGGCATTGGTGGACGTGCATAACAGGGAGCAGACCGGCAATCCCTTTGACCTAAGGGCTAAGAGTGTGGCCTTCCACACAGTGGCATTTTCCCTCACTACCTGTCCATTCCCCTGGGGGTTATAGCTCGTGGTCCTACTAGAAGCAATACCCCTAGCCAGCAGGTACTGGTGCAGCTCGTCAATCATAAACAACCCTCTATCACTGTGGATATAGCAGGGATATCCAAACAGAGTGAAGAGCTGACGCAGGGCTTTTATGATGAACGTGGCAGTGGTATCGGGGCAGGGGATGGCAAAGGGGAACCGTGAGTACTCGTCGATTATGTTGAGAAAGTAAACATTGCAGTCGGTGGAGGGAAGGGAGCCCTTAAAGTTGGCACTCAGTCGCTCAAAGGGGCAGGTGGCCTTGATAAGTTGTGCTTGTTCAGGTCGGCAGAAGTGCGGTTTGCACACAGCGCAGACTTGACAGTCCCTGGTCATCGTCCTGATTTCCTCAAGGCAGGTTCCGGGCTTTCACGAAATGGTAAAGACAGGTGACCCCCGGGTGGCAAAGATGTGCATGGAGGATGTATAGCTGGTCGAGCTGCACGCTGGCACACACTGCCCGTGATAGGGCATCAGGGGGCTCATTGAGCCTTCCAGGCCGGTACAGGATGTCATAGTTGTAGGTGGAGAGTTCTATTCTACAACTCAAAATTTTATCATTTTTGATTTTGCCCCGCTGTTGGTTGCTGAACATGAACGCAACTGAGCGCTGGTCGGACAGCAAGGTAAAACTTTTGCCGGCGAGATAGTGCCTCCAGTGCCTAATAGCTTCCACTATGGCCTGGGCTTCTTTCTGCACCGTGGAGTGCCAAATTTCAGGGCCCTGAAGGGTACGAGAGAAGAATGCTACCGGCCTTTCTGCCTGATTGAGGGTAGCAGCCAGCGCAAAGTTGGAGGCATCACTCTCTACTTGGAAGGGAATGGTGTCGTCCACCGCATGCATCGTTGCTTTGGCAATGTCCCCTTTAATGCAGCTGAAGGCCGCGCAGGCCTCGGCTGAGAGGGGAAAGGCAGTGGACTTGACCAGGGGGCGAGCCTTGTCTGCGTATTGAGGGACCCATTGGGCGTAATAGGAAAAGAAGCCCAGGCACCGTTTGAGGGCTCTGAGGGTGGTGGGAAGAGGAAGTTCCAACAGGGGGCGCCAGGTCACGGACGGAGACCGTGTCCTCCTGCCCATCAGGTAAGACCACGTAGGCATACTGGGGGTTTGCATGAAGTAGGTGAACCCTCTCAACCATCAAAGAAGCCCAGGCACTGTTTGAGGGCTCTGAGGGTGGTGGGAAGAGGGAGTTCCAACGGTCAGGGTCAGGGCCAATGACCCCGTTCTCCACGACATTCCGAAGGATAGCAAGTCGGGTGGTTCCGAACACACACTTGTCCCTGTTATAGGTGAGGCTAAGAGCTTTGGCCGCTTGGAAAAATCGTTGGAGGTTGGTGTCGTGATCCTGCCAGTCGTGACCGCAGATGGTGATGTTATCCAGATATGGGAACGTGGCCTTCAATTGGCAATAGTCCACCATCTGGTCCATTTCTCTCTGGAAGACAGAGACACCATTCGTGACATCAAAGGGGATGTGCAGGAAGTGATAGAGCCTGCTGCCCGCCTCGAAGGCGGTGCAGGGGTGGTCCTCCGGGCGGATGGGGAGCTGATGGTAAGCGGATTTCAGGTCTATGGTCGAGTACACCTTGTACTGAGCAATCTGATTGATCATATCCGCGATGCGGGGTAGGGGGTACGCATCAAACTGCATGAACCTATTGATGGTCTGGCTATAGTCCACGACCATCCTATTTTTCTGCCCGGTCCGAACAATGACCACCTGGGCCCTCCAAGGACTTGTGCTTGGCTCAACGATCCCCTCCCTGAGCAGCCGCTGTACCTCCGACTTAAAGAAGGCCCTGTCCCCCGCGCTGTACCTCCTGCTTTTAGTTGTCACAGGTTTACAGTCCGGGGTCAGGTTGGCGAACAGCGGTGGGGTAGGGATCTTGAGGGTGGAGAGGCTGCATGTGGTGTCTGTAGCGCGGCCGTTGACACGGTGTTGGGTGGGATGTGCGGGTTGGTGTGTGTGTGTGTGTGTGTGTGTGTGTGTGTGTGCGTGTGGGTGTGTGTGTGTGTGTGGTCAGTAGTGGGGTATATGACGAAGTCCCACAAAACTGAGGATTTCTGACAGTGATTGGTAGGAGGGGCCCGTCATACTCCATTATCACACTTTTCAGGTGGCTCTGGAAGTCGAGCCCCAATAGCACAGGTGCGCACAGTTTGAGGCATGACCAGTAACACAAAGTTCCGATACTCTGTTCCCTGCACCACCAATGTCGCTACACAACCCCCTCCCGGATGTCTGTGGAATCCGATCGAGAAGCCATAGCGACCTTCTGGCTTACCGGCTGTGTCACGAGTCCACAAAGTTGCACTGTGTCCGGGTGAATAAAACTCTTAGTGCTGCCCGTGTCAAACAGGCAGCTAGTCCTGTGCCCCTCCAACAGGATGTCAATCATTGACCTTGCGAGCTGGTGTGGAGCGCTTTGGTCGAGGGTCACGGAGGCCAGAGTTGCATCGCCGTCTAGGTGACCGGTAAGCACCCGTGGGTCGGGGGCGGGACGAGGTGGCGCCGACAAAGATGGCTGCCCCCTTGCCTCGCACGAGGCAGGCAGGCAAGATGATGGCGGCCTAGGTGGCGACCCCATGCCTCGCACGCGGCGCTGCTCGACCCCACTCATAGTTTGGACTTACAGGCCTTGGCGAAGTGGCGCTTCTTTCCGCAGCTGGAGCAGGTAGCTTCTCGGGTCAGGAAGCGTTTTCAGGGGTGCTTACGAGTCCGCAGAAGTAACACTGCGCGGACTTGTGACTGGCAGCAGCCGTGGTCAATACGCCGGGTTGCGGGGACTTCGCGGACTCCCGACTGACAGCAGCCGAGGTCGATTCGCCGGCGGGTTGCGGGGTCTGCAGCGCCCACGGGGCCGGCTGGAGATCGCGCACCTGGAGAGCATCAGCGTGTCGGCCAGCTCGATCGCCTAATGTAAGGCAAGATCGGTATGTTCCAGCAGCCGCTGGCGCACGTACACTGACCTGATCCCTGTAACAAAGGCGTCTCTTACTTCTTGCTCCGCTGTCAGTCCCCTGCAGTCACAGGCCCGCACGAGTGTCTGGAGGGCCCGGACAAACTCAGCGTTTGACTTCCCAGCCCACTGCCGCCGTGTTGCTAAGCGATGTCTTGCATAGACGGTGTTCACTGGCCACAGGTATTGTCTTTTGAGGGCGTCCAGTGCCCCTTGGTAGGTTGACAGGTCCCTGATCAGGGAGTAGACCCACGGACTGACCCTGGAGAGGAGAATTTTGTCCATAGTTGCAGGCTCGGTCAAACGAATATCTTCCAGGTACGATTGGAAGCATGCAAACCAGAGTTCAAAAGCGATGCTGGCTTCTGGAGATTGAGGGTCAATATCCAATCTGTCGGGTCATAAAATACTCTCCATGTTTTAAAATTGCTGCTAATAAAATTGATGCGCCATCAATAACTCTCGGAGACGGGAGGCGAACGTTAGGCTTTTATTAGCAGCAAAAGTGACCACAACATCTTGGAGACTGAGGGAGGAGCAGTGCCTCGAATCGCCTTTATACAGGGGTCTGTGGGAGGAGCCACAGGAGCAGTCAGCAGAGGGGCGTGTCCAGACAGGTATACACATAGTTTACGACAGGGGACAAAGGGGTGATCGTTGGGAAGGTATCGTTGTGTTTAACCCTTGCCTGGGTTGATAGCTCTACCGCGTGAAAACAGCACTCTCTTTTGTGTGGTCACTGTCGATGATTTTAATAAGTTTCGGGAGCAGGAGGATGACGTGGAAGATTCGACGGCATCGGTACTGGGAAGACAAAACATCTCACTCTCTTCAATCTACTCAATTCAATATCCAGAACTGAACTGACTTCATACCTATACCACAGTAAGGCTGTATCATTTATCACCTGAGCTGGGAGAAGTTTGGGAACATTATTTACTCACTTATATATGCATATACTCTGCTAACCTGTTTGCCTTATCTGGTTTTATATTACTTGATTATGAAGTTACTAATAAAAATAGTGATTATAACGGAAGACTCAGACTCCAGGTGTGTCCATTTCTGCTGGTCCTTTTTAACCCGTTACAGGTATGTAACACTATCAAGTCAGCTCGCATCTGCCTTTGTTCCAAAAAGAAAAACCCTTGCTCGGTCAAAGTATCATCTGAGCATATGCACTCTAATCCTGGAAACATCCTGGTAAACCTCCTCTGCACCTTCTCTATCGTTTCCACATCCTTCCTATAATGAGGCGCTCAGAACTGAACACAATATTCCAAATGCCGTTTTTAGAATTACAACATGACCTCGTGGGTCCTGAACTCAATCCCCTAACTAATGTGGCTGACACCCAATTCGTCTTCTTAAGCTGCCTATCAATGTGTGAAGAAACATCGTGGGATCTGTGTATGTGGACCCTACCGTCCCTCTGTTCCACAACACTACTATCAATCTTGCTGTTAACCCTGTACTATGCCTTCAAATTCGTCCTTCCAAAGTGAATCACTTCGCTACTTTCTGTGTTGAACTTCATCTGGCACTTCTAATCCCTGTTCTGCATCCTGTCAACGTCCTGTTGTAACCTACGATAATCTTCTACACCAACCACAAATCTAGCAATCTACATATCATCAGCAAACTTACAAATTCCACCCTTCCACTTCCTCAAACAAATTATTTATATCAAAAAATCACTAAAAACGGGATCACAGAACAGACCCCCGCACATCATCCCTGGTTACCATCCTCCAGGGAGAAAATACACACTGCATATGTTGGCACATGGCCAAGTGGTTAAGGCGTTCGTCTAGTTATCTGAAGGTCGGTAGTTCGAGTCTTGACTGAGGCTTGGTGTGTGTCCTTGAGCAAGGCACTTAACCACACATTTCTCTGCGACACCAGTGCCAAGCTGTATGGGTCCTAATGTCCTTCCTTTGGAGAACATTGGTGGCATGAGAGGGGAGACTAGCAGCTTGGTCAACTGCCGGTTTGCCATAAAAAAAACCTTGCCCAGGCTTGTGCCAAGGTGCAAATCCATGGTTTATCGAGACTAATGGAGGCCTACACACACACTCACTGCATAATTATCTTCTGCTTTCTCTAGATAAAAACGAGTTTTGAATACACCAGACAACTTTCCCCGGATTCTGAAATAGCCTATCATGGTGAAACCTATCAAATACCTTATTAAAATCCATTCTTACCAGATCAACGTCTCTACCTTTGTCAATATCCTCACAAAATACAACATGGCTTCTGGGACATGACCTGCCCCTCTGAAAGCCATAAAGACTATTTCAAATCAGGTCTCCAAATTCTCATAAAGAATGTCTCTAAGAATCTTTTCCAATATTTTGCACTTAGAGGTAAGACTCACTAAACTATAATTTTCAGAGTTATCTCTACTTTTTTTTTAAACAAAGGAGTAATATTTTCCACATCCCAAAGCTCTGACACTATTTCTCTGGCTATTGATACAGCCCTGTCTGAGCCTTGCTTCCAAAATCTTAAACCAGCCTCTTGACAAGATGATCCACATCTCTTGGCAACCATGGTTCCTTCACCCTACCATCCTTTCCCTGCCTCAATTGGACAAACCTATCCAGAGCCCCATGAAAAATGCTGCCAACAATGCTTCCACATTTCTCAGAGCGCACCTGTTCCCGATTTATGCTTTGAGGTTCCAGTCTGGGAGCATTTTAATTCCACTTCGCACAATTAATTACTTTGGGTCTGACACAGAGCTGCGGGGAGAGATTGGGACAGTGGGATTCTTTTGGGGTTGACATGGGCTGTTAGACCATTCAATCATAGGCTGATCCACTTCATCCAGTCATCCCTATTCCCCTGCTTTCACCCCATACCTTTTCATGCCCTGACTAATCAAGAACCTGTCCATCTCTGCCTTAAATAAACCCAATGACTTGGCCTCCACAGCCACTCAGGGCAACAAACTCCACACATTAACCACCCTCTGACGAAAGTAATTTCTCTGCATCTCAGTTCTAAAAGGATGTCCTTCAATCCTGACGTCGTGCACTCTTGTCCTAGAATCCCCTACCATGGGAAATAACTTTGCCATATCTAATCTGTCAGGCCTTTTAACATTTGGAATGTTTCTATGAGATACCCCTCATTCTCCTGAAATCCAGGGAATACCGCCCAAGAGCTCCCAGACGTTCCTCAAACAGTAACCCTCTCATTCCTGGAATAATTCTCGTGAATCTTCTCCTATGTCAGTATATCCTTTCTAAAATAAGCCCAAAACTGCACATAATACTCCGTGTGGTCTCATGAGTGCCTTATAGAGCCTCAACATCACATCCCTGCTCTTATATTCTATACTTCTAGTAACGAATGCCAACATTGTATTTGCCTTCTTCACAACTGGATCAACCTGGAGGTTAACCTTTTGGGGTATCTTACACAAGGACTCCCAAGTCCCTTTGCGTCTCTGCATTTTGAATTCTCTCCCCATCAAAATAATAGTCTTCCTGTTTATTTCTACCACCAAAGTGCTTGACTATACATTTCCAACATTTTATTTCACTTGCCACTTCTAAACTAAGACTTCTCTGCTGATTCTCTCTGTGCTCAACACTACCCAAACTCCACCTATCTTTGTATAATCGGCAAATTTAGCCACAAATCCATTAATATCGTAGTCCAAATCATACACATATATTGTAAAAAGCAGTGGTCCCAACACCGACCACCGTGGAACTCCACTGGTAACCGACAGCCAGCCAGAATATGATCCCTTTATTCCCACTCTCTGTTTCCTGCCGACTAGCACTGCTCTACCCATGCAAATAACTTCCTTGTAATTCCATGGGCTTTTATCCTGCTAAGCAGCCTCATGTGCGGCATCTTGTCAAAGGCCTTCTGAAAATCCAAGTACTCCACGTTCACTGCACCTCCTTTGTCTACCCTACTTGTAATTTCCTCAAAGAATTGCAGTTGGCTTGTCAGGAAGAATTTTTCTTTCAAGAAACTGTCACATACCCTCTGACCAGGTTACCAAACCAGCAGAAATGGAATAATATGTTGGAGTCTGCTGGAAGTGTAACTAAAAGTGTTTATTAGTAAACTAAGTAATACAGTACAATAAAATGCAAATATACATATAAAACAGGTTAGTAATGATATATACAGAAGTGTGGAAATATAAATCAAAATCAAGCTCTTTCAAAGTCTCGGGGTAAATGAATAGTCTTAAGATGATGCAGAGTTCAGTTCAGCTTAGTTTAAGTCGAGGTAGTGAGGTAGTGAGAGAGAGAGATGAGCAGTTGCAGCAGGGAAACCTTCTGTCATCTTCGTGTCCTGTTGTGCTGTTGCGGTCAATGACTGTGAACCCTCCGTTCCCAGCCAGACCGTTCTTCAGTGGTGAGCCTGTCACCCAGGCGAGGGTGGGCACACACACAAGCCCCCACTGTGAGCCTCCGATCGATTCCCCCGAATCGATTCTCCAAACCCCCACCTTCCTGAGGGTGCACAACGCACTTTCAGTGTTCCGTGGCATGTCTGCCTGTGTCTCAGCAGACTCACTTTTATCTCCCCGGATGGGGTACCAGCCATCCATCAACTGTCCATGTCCATCAGCTGGCAACTGGCACTGCCTTGCTGTGTCATCAGAGATTCACACAAGCAGGTAAAAGTGTCCTTGGAGCAAAAATAAACAATTATCAAAGAATCCATAATACTAAATAATTCTCTCTCTCTCTCTCTATCAGCATCTGCAGCAGGAGGCCTCCCCTCTCTTCTTCTTCTCTCTCTCGTTAGCAGTATAGTTGACAGGGGGGTCAACTCTGGCCCCCACCTCTGCCTGGTTTTCTAATCACACACACCCACCCTTAAAAGAATTTTTACTGGGTGGGGCTAAAAATTCAATAGTAATGCACATTACAGAGTTTAATATAATACATAAGTAATCATTAACCAACAGAGTAACACAGATATAATTTCAAATCTAACACCTAGATAAACAGTCAGCAATTACATTGTCAGTCCCCTTTACTTGTATCTTTATATCAAATTCTTGTGACATCAGACTCCAACTTAGTGGTCGCCTATTCTTATCCTTCATGTTAGCCAAAAATACCAATGGGTTGTGATCAGTATAAACTATCAATGGCTTCTGTACTGGACAAATGTAAACCTCAAAATGCTGTAACATCAGAATAAGTGACAGTAATTCTTTATCTACAGTGGAATAGGGGGAGCAATATCCTTGCTGGTAGGTTTGCTAGCTTGGTTCAGGAGGGTTTAAAATAATTTGCAAGGGGGATGGGACTCGGAGCAATAGAGCAGTGAAAGAAGTGCATGGAGTAAAGCCAGATCCAATAAATAGAGAGGCTTTGAGGAAAGAGAAGCAGAATGAAGTGTGTAAAGGTAGTAAGGTAGAAGGGCTAAAGTGCATGTACTTCAATGGAAGAAGCATCAGGAACAAAGGTGATGAACTGAGAGCTTGGATATCCGCACTGTTACTAAGCACAGATGCTATTCTATGTTCTATGTTAACTTAGGTGTATATTACAGAGTTTAAACTAATACATGTGTGATTATCATGAAACACGTTACAGAAGTGTATACAAATACTAATCTCTATTTCACTTTTAAACTTAACATTCAATCTACCATGATTTTGGCTTTGTCTTTCACATGCTGTGTCACAAAAAAAAGTCAAATTCCTGCAAAACTAGATCCTGTTATTCAAAGCAGCGTTTGGTCAACCATTGCCCCTTTTCCACTTTGAAGCAGAGCACTTAACCCTCACGTGATCAGCTTGCTTATCACCTTGTATAATGCCTTCACAGGTGCTAGCTTATCACTAATGTTTTCCAAACTAAGCCCATTCACTGAACTTCCAAACAACTCATTAATTTTATCTTCAAGATCTTTAAGTATGTTAGTTTCCAAGTTAACACCTGCAGGTGATCCCTCTTGATCAAAACAACACTTCAAGTTTTGCCTCTCCAAATCACATACTTGAACAACATCACCAAGTTGTTTATCTTTAAATTCCAAAACAAACTGTAACAGACCAGCAGGCACCTTGTTACCTGATCACTGACCTGTCAACATGGCCAACCACTCCAGACTTTAAATTTACCTTATCCAAAAGTCCGGTACCACTTTTCTCAATATCTTCAATAATATTCACATCACTAGCTTTCATCTCATCACTAACTTTTAGAAAACCTTCTAACACAAGTGACTGAGAATCCTCACTTTCCACTGGTGCCAGGGTTAACCCCTTACTCATTGAACCAAGTCCATCTGACCCAAAAGGACTACATTCCTTTTTAACCAAGTCAGACACCTCAGACCTTTCCTGAGTCTCAACACAAGGTTCAGTACCCTTTGAATCCACAAGAACTTCAACAACCTGAACACAGGCAAACCGGACATCTGCCTCTTCTAGGCTTTCAATACCAGTCCCCTTTTCAAATTCTAGGTTCCCCTGATCCTCCCACCTACCCTCTGGGCAACTCCCATCCGGAGTAAACTCAACCTTGCGGGTTAAAACAACCTCGTCTGCCAACCCAGTGGACTCCCCCAAGGTAGCGGCATCCTTTTCATCTCGGAATGCCCTTACATTATCGGGAACACACTTCTTAAATTCTTCAACTGCAAACAGCTCTTTCAAGCTATGTAAATCAACAGTGTACTGTGCCTTCACAAAGTCTTTCCTTGACAACGATAAATCCGCCTCATCCCACTTTATCTCCTCAGCTTCACTGTCCTCTAACCCCTTCTGATACAGGGACGGTAAAAACGTTTCAGCTAAATCAAGGTTTGTTTCAGCAGCCCTTTTCGCCATGTTCCGGGTGACTGCGCAAGCGGGATAAACTTCTGAATCTGTGGGCGGGTTCTCAGCATTTACAGCCTTACTCGTGAGCTGAACTGTTGGGAACACATACCCCCCTGCCAGGTCATTCCCGAGTAAGACATACACATCACGTATCGGGAGTGTGCACCACACCCCGATCGTGATTGGTCCGGACACTAAGTCAAGCTTCAAAAAGATTTTATGCAACGGTACTGCCTCGGTCCCTTTTTCAACCCCTTGTATCACCACATCACCAGTCTCGGTCTCAGCACTAAAGTCCAACACACTGCACCAGTGTCTCTCCAGATTTTCACTAGCACTGGGGTTGACCCTTCCTTCACAGATACCAACCCGGTCAAAAGAAATTTCTCCCATCCCTCCTGAACTTGGCTTGGCTCCTCCTCCTTTAGCGGCACTGCAGCCGGCTCAATGCAGGCAGTCGGGGTCTGCGCCTTTCCCCTCCCTGTCTCTTTCTTTGGAGCCAGACACTTAGATGCTATGTGGCCAGCTTTCCCACAATTATAACACGTAAAACTAGGAAACTTCCTTCCAGTCTGCTTTTCATCCTCCTTACCCTTTCCACTAGTCCCTGGCTTATTCTCTGACTTAGCCGATGGGCTTTCTCTACCATCCCTACTACCCCTCTGGTAGCTCTTACTTGGAGGAAATTTTACCTTGTGGGTTAAGGCATACTCATATGCTAACTTGGCAGTCGCAGACAGAGTTTCTGCCTCCTTCTCGTCCAACTACGCCCTCATACCCTCAGGGACGCAGCTTTTAAACTGCTCAATCAGCATCAACTGTTTTAATTTGTCCAAATCCTCACTGGCTCCTTTTGAGGCGCACCAACGCTCAAAATACATGTGCATTTCACGGGCAAACTCTAAATACGTGTGGTCCCACGGCTTTCTCAAATTCCCGAACCTTTGCCAGTATGCCTCCGGGACCAACTCGTAAATCCTCAGTATAGCCCCTTTTACTTCATCATAATCTTTTGCCTCATCTGCGGACAACGCTGAATAGGCTTCCCCTTAAGAACACTCTGTAACAGAACAGCCCACTTCTCCTTTGGCCAGTCCTGATTCATAGCAACTTTCTCAAAATGGAGAAAGTACCTATCGACATCCATCCCCTCAAATGGGGGTACCAACTTAACCTCCTGACTAACCTTGAACCCTCTGACTGGGTCTACTACCTGTCCCCCTGCCTGCAACGATCTTATCCTATCCATCTCAAACCGCCTTTCTTTCTCCCTTTCTTCTCGCTCTCTTTCCTTTTCCCCTTTCTCCCTCTCTCTCCTCCTTTCGGCTTCTTCAGCTTCCAGCTTCTTTACTCGGAACTCATCCTCCCTTTATCATCTGGCCTTTATTCTTAATCTTTCCATCTGAAGCTAAAGCTCAACCCCACCAGGCTTACTTTCAGGAAACAGCTCCAACTCCTCAACCAGGAACACCTCCTGGGATAGACAATACTTGGCTATTGTTCTCTGTATCTCCGATTTCCACATTGTCAGTTTCACCGTCGAAAGTTTCAACTGTCTCGCAATTGTCATAAATTCCAACTTCCTGGCATCCTCTAATGCCTCAGAGGTTGGACCCTTCAGAAACTTATCAATGTCCATTTCTGCTGTCTTTCCACACCAGATTAAATAAGGGAATTTACCCCCAATCAATTCAACAGCCCCCCAATTTGGTATTCAAATCCCGGACATGGCCCCAATTTGTCACGTACCCTGTGACCGGGTTACCAAACCAGCAGAAATGGAATAATATGTTGGAGTCTAGTGATACTGTAACTAAAAGTGTTTATTAGTAAACTAAGTAATACAGTACAATAAAATGCAAATATACATATAAAACAGGTTAGCAATGATATATACAGAAGTGTGGAAATATAAATCAAAACCAAGCTCTTTCAAAGTCTAGGGGTAAATGAATAGTCTTAAGATGATGCAGAGTTCAGTTCAGTTTAGTTTAAGTCGAGGTAGTTGCTGTTGTATCGTTGGAAAGAGAGAGAGAACGAGCGAGAGGTAAGCAGTTGCAGCAGGCAAACCTTCCGTTATCTTCTTGTCTTGTTGTGCTGTTACAGTTTCCTTTCTGCTGCCGCTGACCCTTCTTAAATAGTAGGGTAACATTTCCAATTTTCCAATCATCCAGTATAATTCCAGAATTTATCGATTCTTGAAAGATCATCAGTAATGCCTCCACAATCTCTCCAGCTACACCCTTCAGAACCCCAGGGTGCATTCCATCAGATCCAGGAGATTAATCCACCCTCAGACTATTAAACTTCCTGAGCACCTTCTCAGTCATAATTTTCACTATACAAACTTCACTTCCTTGACACTCTTGAATGTCTGGAATATTGCAGATGTCTTCCATAATGAAGACTGATGCAAAATACATATTCAGTTCCACTGCCATCTCTACATCTCTCATAATATCTCCAACATCATTTTGTATTGTCCTATATCTACCCTCGACTCTCTTTTACCCTGTATATACTGAAAAAAACTTCTAGTATCTTCTTTGATATTAGTTGCCAGCTTCCTCTCATAATTAATCTTTTCCTTCCGAATGACCTTCTTCCTTTCCTTCTGCAATTTTTAAAAGCTCCCCAATCCTCTATCTTCCCATTAGCCCTGGCTTCCTTGTATGTCCTCTATTTTGCTTTTACTTTGGCTCTGACTTCACTTGTCAGCCACGGTAGTGTCCTTCTTCCCTTTGAAAATTTATTCTTATTTGGAATATACCTGTCTTGCACTTCCCTTATTTTTCACAGAAACCCCAGCCATTGCTGCTGAAGGAAAAAGTGGGAGTAAACAGGACCTTTTCAGAATGGCAGGCAGTGACTAGTGGGGTACTGCAAGGCTCAGTGCTGGGACCCCAGTTGTTTACAAAATATATTAATGATTTAGAGGAAGGAATTAAATGCAGCATCTCCAAGTTTGCAGATGACACGAAACTGGGCGGCAGTGTTAGCTGTGAGGAGGATGCTAACAGGATGTAGGGTGACTTGGATAGGTTAGGTGAGTGGGCAATTTCATGGCAGATGCAATTTAATGTGGATAAATGTGAGGTTATCCATTTTGGTTGCAAGAACAGGAAAACAGATTATTATCTGAACGGTGGCCGATTAGGAAAAGGGGAGATGCAATGAGACCTGGGTGTCATTGTACACTCTGTCATTGAAGGTGGGCATGCAGGTACAGCAGGTGGTGAAAAAGGCAAATGGTATGTTGGCATTCATAGCAAAAGGATTTGAGTACAGGAGCAGGGAGGTTCTACTGCAGTTGTACAAGGCCTTGGTGAGACCGCACCTAGAATATTGTGTGCAGTTTTAGTCCCCTAATCTGAGGAAAGACATTCTTGCCATAGAGGGAGTACAGAGAAGGTTCACCAGATTGATTCTTGGGATGGCAGGACTTTCATATGAAGAAAGACTGGATCGACTAGGCTTATACTCACTGGAATTTAGAAGATTGATGGGGGGATCTTATTGAAACGTATAAAATTCTTAAGGGAGTGGACAGGCTAGATGCAGGAAGATTGTTTCCAATGTTGGGGAAGTCCAGAATGAGGGGTCACAGTTTAAGGATAAAGGGGAAGCCTTTTAGGACCAAGATGAGGAAAAACTTCTTCCACAGAGAGTGGTGAATCTGTGGAATTATCTGCCACAGGAAACAGTTGAGGCCAGTTCATTGGCTATATTTAAGAGGAAGTTAGATATGGCCCTTGTGGCTAAAGGGATCAGGGAGTATGGAGAGAAAGCAGGTACAGGGTTCTGAGTTGGATGATCAGCCATGATCATACTGAATGGCTGTGCAGGCTCGAAGGGCCGAATGGCCTACTCCTGCACCTATTTTCTATGTTTCTATGCTGCTCTGCCAACCTTCCAGCAAATGTCCCTTTGTTCATCTTCGGCCAGTTCCCCTCTCATGCCATTGTAATCTCCTTCATTCCACTAAAATAAAGACATGTTGCAATTTAGTTTCTCCTTCTAAAATTTCAAAGTGAACTCATTCATATTGTGATCACTGTTCCCTAAGGTTTCCTTAACCTGAAACTCTCTTATCACCTCCAGATCATTGCACAACACCCAATCCAGCACAGCCAATCCACTCATCCAGTTATCACACCTGCAGCCTTGGGGTAACTAACTCCTTGTAGCTCCTATCTATCTCCTGCTCTTGTTCGATTATAAGCTATAGGTCATCAAGCCGCAGCTCCAGATCCCTAACACGTTCTCTCAGAAGCTGCACCTCAGTGCACCTGGTGCAGATATAGCCATCTAGGAGACTGGAAGATTCCTGGGATTCCCACATCTTACACACAGAGTAAAGTACTAACCCTACAGACATGCTAAGGTACATGTTTATATGCTCAGTCAACATGTTCACTGCCTAATCACCTGGAGGAAGGAATGAGTTGTAGGATGTTCAAATCTGCTGATAGCACAGAAACAGAGGAAGGAAATCTAATGACGATGTCGTGATTCTGCATCAAGTAGGTCAAATGGCAGATTGTATTTTGGCCGTCACCGCACAGGGAGTGGAGATTATGTAATGGGCTGGTGTAGCTACCATTGTACAGGGTTTTAGTGAGGCCACACCTGGAATTCTATGCACAGTTTTAATCCCCAAGCAGAAAGAAATCTTAAGTGTAGCTATGGAGCCTGCCAGAGCAGTTATGCCAGAGTGTAATATATGGGGTGATCTCCCAGCAGAGTGAGATGATTTAGACCTGAATTTAGAACATATTCACAAACGATAGGGTATTTGTGGAGCATCCAGATAGAGTATCTCTCCTTGTCAGTTAGAGAGGCATAGAGAGGGGTTGATAAGGGATGCTCATTTCAAATGGAGATGTGTGAATATCCCTGGAATTCTATATCTTCTATTTAATTTTGCTTTGTGATCAATGAGGTATATATCTATTTGAATGTACAGTCTTTGAGATTCACTGCCCCGAGGGTGTGAAAGACAGTTGGCTGTGTATTTTTGAGGTGGAGATAGATAATTAATTTAGAGGAACGAGGGGAATGGACACAGGAGCTTAGATCATACACGGTCAGGTTGAATAATCATAAGATCATAAAGACACAGTGAGAGAATATTTTCCCTTTCTCTGTTCTAAATGGAGGTCCCACTATTCTGTGGGTATGTTCCCCTGGTCCCAACTGCAGGCAAAGTCCTCTCCATGTGTACTCTTACTCGGCT
Source organism: Hypanus sabinus (assembly GCF_030144855.1). Classification (NCBI taxonomy): domain Eukaryota; kingdom Metazoa; phylum Chordata; class Chondrichthyes; order Myliobatiformes; family Dasyatidae; genus Hypanus; species Hypanus sabinus. Next base: position 78,428,765 of record NC_082710.1, on the reverse strand, counting down.
TTTCAGTATTCGAGAGCCTCACTCATTTTTTTCTAAATGGTATTGGATACAGGCCCAGAGACAGCAAATGCTTCTCATGCATTAATCCTGTCAACCTTGGAATCATTTTTAGCAACCTCCTCTGGACTCTGTCCAATTCCAGCACTGGTCAGGTGTCATGTCTGTCAGTGGGAGAGCATTTTGGAGACAGTGATCATAATCCTGTCTCCTTTACCGTAGCATTGGAGAGAGATAGGAACAGACAAGTTAGAAAAGCATTTAATTGGAGTAAGGGGAATTATAAGGCCATCAGGCAGGAAATTGGAAGCTTAAATTGGAAACTGATGTTCTCAACGAAAAGTACGAATGAAATGTGGCAAATTTTCAGGGAATATTTATGTGAAGTTCTGCATAGTTACGTTCCAATGAGACAGGGAGGGTATAGGAACTGTGGTGTACACAGGCTGTAATAAATCTGGTCAAAAAGAAAAGAAAAGTTTACAAAAAGTTCAGAGAGCTAGGTAATGTTGCAGATCTATAAGATTATAATACTAACAGGAAGGAGTTTAAGAAGGAAATTTGGAGAGCCAGAATGGGCCATGAGAAGGCCTTGGTGGGCAGGATTAAGGAAAACCCCAAGGCATTTTACAAGTATATGAAGAGCAGGAGGATAAGACATGAAAGAATAGGACCCATCAAATGTGACAGTGGGAAAGTGTGTATGGAACCAGAGGAAATAGCAGAGGTACTTAATGAATACTTTACTACAATATTCTTGATGGAAAAGGCTCTTGGTGGTAATAGTGATGACTTGCAGCAGATTGAAAAGCTTGAGCATGTAGATATTAAGAAAGAGGATGTGCTGGAACTTTTGGAAAGCTCTTGGAATCCTGCCATTTACTTTGTAGTCTGTCTTGGAGTTTGTCCTTCCAAAGTGTACCACCTCACACTTCTCCAGGTTGAACTCCATCTGCCACTTTTCAGCCCAATTCTGCATCCTATCAATGTCTCTCTGCAATCTTCAAAAATCCTCAACACTATCCACAACACCACCAACATTTGTGTTGTCTGCAAACATGCCAACCCACCCTTCTAACTTGCCAACCCAACATCCAGGTCGTTAATAAATATCATGAAAAGTAGAGGTCCCAGAACCGATCCTTGTGGGACACCACTAGCCACAACCCACCAGTCCGAATGTACTCCCTCCACCATGACCCTCTGCTTTCTGCAGGCAAGCCCATTCTAAATCCACCTGGTCAAACCTCTCTGGATCCCATGCTTTCTGACTTTCTGAATAAGTCTACGATGTGGTACCTTGTCAGATGCCTTACTAAAATTCATGTAGATCACATCTACTGCACTACCCTCATCTATATGCCTGGTCACTTCCTCAAAGAACTCTATCAGGCTTGTTAGACACGATCTGCTGTACACAAAGCCATGCTGACTGTCCCTGATCAGATCATGACTCTCTAAATGCCCATAGATTCTATCTCTAAGAATTTTTTCCAACAGCTTTCCTACCACAGACATAAGGCTCCCTGGTCTATAATTACCTGGACTATCCTTACTACCTTTTTTGAACAAGGAGACAACATTCGCCTCCCTCCAATCCTCTGGTACCATTCCCATGGACAATGAGGACATAAAGATCCTAGCCAGAGGCTCAGCAATCTCTTCTCTCGCCTCGTGGAGCAGCCTGGGGAATACTCCGTCAGGCACCGAGGACTTATCCATCCTACTCTGATTACTTACAAAGGTACAATCAAGTGGCAAATATCATTCACCAAAATTTTGCTTTAAAATGCAAACTCATGAATGCCCTCCATCACTTCATAAAGGCACCATATATTCAAGCCTGATCCAGTTTTAGAGTCAAAATCTTACAAATTATATGATAACCAATACATTATTTCAGATAGGACAATTCATAATAACCATCTGGATATAATATTACAGGATAAACAAGCAGGAAAACTCTCTCAATAGATAAAACCATTCCCAACACACACATGTTCCTCGACCAGTGGAGCACCTCACCACAGGTATTGTTTGTCATCAGTCAGACAACCGAAAGATTTTCTCTGTCAATCTGCTTCCAAATGTTGCTACTCTGTCATTCGTTGCCATACCCCACTGCTGATTCCCTTCTTCTCATGATACGTTCCTACCCCGACCATTCTCCAGAGCCCCAAACTCTGCCTTTGGTTTCTTACCCTGTTTCATTGAAAATCCAACTAATGGTTTCCCATTCTGCTTTCAATCTTTAGAGGACAGGAGTGTTTTCTAACAACCCTTTAGAAGCAGGGAAAATGACTCATAATGTGGAAATGAGTCGTGATTAAGGAGTTTCACTACCATGTCATTCTTCCTCAGCCCAGAGATTAGAGGGGTGAAGAACACCTCAGACAGAACTGTAGTCAGCTCGACTTCTTCAGTCTGCAGAAAATTGAAAGGAAACCTCTTCACTGTTTGGAACCCATCACCACAGGGAGAGCGAGAGATGAACAGCAGGGGAGAATTTAAAAGGACTGTCATGGAACTGAATCACTAGCAGGGTCCAGCTGGCCTGAGTTGACTCTCTACTGTACACTAGGTGTGTTATAAATTCACTAATTACCGGAGACAGAGTTTAAAAGAGAACTGATTTATTTGTATTAGATTTAGAATATTAAACTCCAGTCCCATTAAAGGTGAATGTGCAGCAGAAGAAACTCCTCCCATGACCAGTGTGTGGTGAGCAGCAGCAATAATTACACAGTTCAGGACTGACAGTCACTCTCAAAATTGCCTTCAGCAATGGAGATGGATAAATATTCAGCATGCAGCTCATTGAAACTTTCTCCCCAGTGTGAACCTGGTAGTGTGTCACAAGTGTAACATGCTGTAATGTTTCACTGTTCATGCAATGACCTCTCTGCAATGTTTCACTGCTGAGGTAATGGTTTCTCTGTAGCAGCAATGTTTAGGTTATGCCTAGAAATAACAGGGATTTGGAGTGTGGGGCTATCCAATGACAGTAATGTTCATTCTTGTGAGTCTGGAAGAGAGATTTTTGTGGTCTTTTGCTGGGGAGAGATGAGAAGACGTGAATGCAGAGAGTGGGCCCTTTTTCTTTTTTTTTTGTTTACTTCACTAACCATATTGTCAAAGTAAGAATTATAAAGCTCAATAGTTTAATCACATATTCTGTACTGTTTGTTATTTCGGGGTACTGATTTGTAACAGGGGACACATCACACATCATCCACCCAAAAGAGATTTCTTAAGTTTGGCCAGGCTGGAGGGCTATCACCCCCTTTATTAAGCTGCTAGCCGAAGTGAAAGTTACATAACGATATATGACTGAGTGAATTGCTTCCCACATTCACAGCAGGTGAATGGCCTCTACCCAGTGTGGACTCTCTGATGTACCTTCAGTTTAGATAATCGAGTGAATCCCTTTCCACAGTCTGAGCAGGTGAACGGCATTTCACCGGAGTGAACTGACTGGTGTACCTTCAGTTGGGATAAGCAACTGAATCCCTTCCCACAGTCTGAGCAGGTAAATGGCCACTCCCCGGTGTGAACTGACTGGTGTCTCAGTAGGTGAGATGACAAAGTGAATCCCTTCCCACAGTCTGAGCAGGTGAACGGCCTCTCCCCAGTGTGAACTCGCTGATGTACCTTTAGTTGGGATGAACAAGTGAATCCCTTCCCACAGTCTGAGCAGGTGAATGGTCTCTCCCCAGTGTGAACTCGCTGGTGAGCCATTAGGGTGGATGACTGCGTGAATCCCTTCCCACAGTCTGAGCAGGTGAATGGCCTCTCCCCAGTGTGAACTCTCTGATGTATCTTCAGTTTATCTGAGCAAGTGAATCCCTTCCCACAGTCCGAGCAGATGAATGGCCTCTCTTCAGTGTGGACTCTCTGATGTACCTTCAGTTTAGATGACCGAGTGAATCCCTTCCCACAGTCTGAGCAGATGAATGGCCGCTCCCCAGTGTGAACTCGCTGATGTACTTTCAGGTTACATGATTTAGTGAATCCCTGCCCACAGTCCGAGCAGGTGAACAGCTGCTCTCCAGTGTGAACTCGCTGGTGAGCCATTAGGTCAAATGACCAAGTGAATCCTTCCTCACAAATTCATCAGATGACTGCCCAGTGTGAACTGACTGCTGTATCCACACGTGGGATGACTGACTGAATCCCTTCTCACACACAGAACAGATGAATGGCCTTGTCCCAGTGTGAATTTGCTGATGTACTTTTAGTTGAGATGACTGAGTGAATCCATTCCCACTGTCTGAGCAGGTAAATGGCCTCTCCCCTGTGTAAAATGATGGGCATGTCAGTCGGTCAGATGTCTGCGTGAATCCCTCCCCACAGTCTCAGCAGGAAGGATGATCACGTGAATCTCTTGCTCCACTTCTTAAATATCTGAACAGAGATAGCAAATCTTCAAATCTCAGTGTTCGAGATTTCCATAGTCAAAATCCGTGTCATTTTTAACCTGTAAAAAGATTTACAAAATCTATTTGTGGGTGTAGGACAACATTTCAGATGAGATCACTTGATCTGTCAAGGTGTGATCTGACAGCACACTGTTACAGTGAAGTTCATCCCAAGTTGAAGAGAGAAATCATCTTCTAACTGGGCAGTGCTGGTATCTGGAATGACCATCAAACTCTCTGATGCTCATCCTGTTTCTATAAGAATGGGGCATTTCTGCCATCTCCAATCTGTGATCTGGCTCAGTGTGTCTCTCTCCATTGGTATTATCCCCTGTTCCCACTGAACTGCATGGGTTCCTGGCCCCACAGTGACTGAAACACTCTCACACAAGTAGCCGGCAGTGCCTTCCATGCACCCACCACTCTGTGTAAAAAGTTTACCCCTGACATCCCCTCAGTATCTATTTCCAAGCAGCTTAAAACTATGCTCCCTCATGTCAGCTATTTCAGCCCTGGGAAAAAACCTCTGGCTATTCACATGATCAATGTCCTTCATCAGCTTATACACCTAAACATAAACAAGGAATTTTCACATTGCTTTGGGGATTTGTTATAAGTATACAAAATTATGAGTGTATAGATAGGTAAATGCAAGCAGTTCTTCCCACTGAGATTGGGTGGGATGACGACCAGAGGTCATGGGTAAGCGGGGAAGGTGAAAATTTAATGGGAATATTTGGCAAAGCTCATTACTGAAAAGGCCATGAGAGTGTGGAATTAGATGCCAACACAAGTGGTGAATATGAGCTTGGTTTCACCATTTAATGTTTGGATGAGAGCCTGGAAGGTAGGGGTATGGAGGGCGATGGTCCCGGTGCAGGTAGTTGCATTAGTCAGCTTAAATGTTTTTTCAGCATTGACTAGATGGGTCCAACAGCCTGCTTCCATACTGAACTTTTCCATGTTTCTACGACAAAGAAGCTGGCCAAACTTGATTGGAAGGGACAAGGTAGGAATGACAACAGAGCAGCAATGACTGGAGTTTCTGGGAGCAATTCGGAAGCTGAGTGATCGATACATCCCAAAGAAATGGAAGCATGGAAAAGGCAGGAGGACACAACTGTGACTGAAATGAGAAGCCAAAACCAACATAAAAGTGAAAGAGAGGGCAAACAAAAGAGCAAAAACTATTGGGAAGCTTTTAGAAACCAACAGAAGACGACTAAAAAACAGTCAGATGAGCTCAGGGTGTGGAATTATGAAGTTGTAGTCATTAATGAGTCTTGGTCGTACCCAACAGTCTGAGGCATTTAGAGGAACTAAATATCCAGGGCCTCAATATTTCTTGAAAACCGAGGTACCCTGCACCAGTTACCTTTGAACTTTTATTTTGGCAAGCAGCTACAAATTCTACACCCTCAAAATTTCACTTCTGATGGCCTCCCACTTACCAAGTACTCCTTTGCCTGTCCCAAACCACACTTGTCAGATCCTTTCTGATACCATCAAAATTAACCTTTCTCCAATTTAGAATCTCAACCCAGGGTCCAGACTTGTCTTTTTCCATACTTACTTTAAATCTTATGGCATTATGATCACTAATTTCGGTCACCAGTCCTGGATCATTTCCTAACAGCTTTTTGCACACTTACGTCAGGAATTCTACGTAGTGATTAAGGGCACATTTGACAAACTTTACCCCATCTCGTCCTTTTACAGTATGGGAGTCCCAGTCAATATGGATGATGGATGACAAAGACTGCATCTGGAATTACCAGTTATTTCCCTCCACGCTGCTCTGACATATTGGGAAATCATGTACATGGCAAGTTCCAGCAGTGGTTTGCAATTGCATTCTGTCAGATGAGTTTTATTTTAAAGGTATCACCAACTATGTAACCCAGTACTGATGGAGAGCATGCAAGTGCGCCGGCTGGATTCGAACTTGGGACCTCTCACCCCGAAGTGCAGTGTTGATGCCACTGCGCCACCATAAAGAATATATGAAAAGTAAAAATCACTTACTGAATCAACCTTTGTTTCTTGGCATGGTCTGTGATCTCTCTACTTTTGGCAAAGGCTGAGAAAAGTCCATCTCCCACCCCCGATCCTCACCACATTCTACAGAGGTTGTACTGAGAGCATCCTGAGCAACTGCATTACTGCCTGGTATGGAAATTGCACCACCTTGGATTGCAAGACCCTGCAGTGGATAGTGAGGTCAGCTAAGAAGATCATCGGGGTCTCTCTTCCCGCCATTACAGACATTGACACCACACACTGCACCCGTAAAGCAAACAGCATTATGAAGGACCCCACGCACCCCTCATACAAACTCTTCTCCCTCCTGCCATCTGGGAAAAAGGCACCCAGACTATGTAACAGTTTCTTCCCCATGCTATCAATCTCTGCAATACCCAGAGTCTGGACTGACACCAACTTACTGCCCTCTACTGTGCTTATTGTCTTGTTTATTATTTATTGTAATGCCTGCACTGTTTTGTGGACTTTATGCAGTCCTGGCTAGGTCTGTAGTCTAGTGTAGTTTTTGTGTTGTTTTAGGTAGTTCAGTGTAGTTTTTGTATTGTTTCATGTAGCACCATTGACCTGAAAAACGTAGTCTCATTTTTACTCTGTACTGTACCAGCAGTTATGGTCGAAATGACCTTAAAAAGTGACGACTTGACTTGAAATTTGTTTCTCTAAATCCCTCAGATTGTTGGTTGCAACCAAATCCCAATAATGGCTACAATACCATAATTCCCTGTCCTGAGCTCATCTAGCTGCCCTACAATGCTTCTTGCATTGTGATATACACAGCTAAGCACATTCATCGCATCATGCTCAACCATTTGATTGCTGACTCTACCTGAGGTTTGAACAACTGGTGTCAAGAAAACAAACTCTCCCTCACTGTCACAAAATCAAAGGAGCTGATTGTGGACAATAAGAGGAATGGAGACAGGCTAACCCGTATTGACATCAATGGATCTGGGGTTGAGAGGGTGGACAGCTTTAAGCTCCTTGGCATGAACGTCACTGAGAATTGCACACGGTCTGTACATACCGGCTGTGTTGTGAAAAGAGCACAGCAGCACCTCTTTCGCCTCAGATGGTTGAAGACATTTGGGATGGGGCCCCAAATCCTAATAACTTTCTACAGGGACACAATTAAGAGCATCCTGACTGGCTGCATCACTACCTGGTATGGGAACTGTACTTCCCTTAATCGCAGAACACTGTAGGTAGTGTGGACAGCCCAGCGCATCTGTAGATGTGAACTTCCCACTATTCAGGACACTTACAGAGACAGGTGTGTAAAAAGGGTCCAAAGGATCATTGGGAATCCAGGTCACCACAACCACAAACAGTTCCTGATGCTACCATCTGGGAAACAGGACCACGGCAAAGGATGAACAGGCTCTGGGACATCATTTTCTACCAGGCCTTCAGACTGATTAACTGACTAAGTTATTGACTGTCCTATGAACAAACTATTTATTATAAATTACTATAAGCTGGCTGGTGGCATAGTGGCATCAGCACCGGACTTCGGGATGAAAGGTCCCAGGTACGAATCCAGCCAGCTCTCCTGCACGCTCTCCATTCAGAAACTTACCTGGTAGAAGGCAATGGCAAACCACTGCTGTAACTTGCCTCGTATGTGGTTCCCCACTACGTCAGAAGCACATGGAGAGAAATTGTCCACTAACCAGAGAAACTCCGGATGTGACGTGCCTTTCCTTTACTATAAATTATACATTGCACATTTAGACGGAAACATAACGTAAAGATTTCTACTCTTCATGCAAATAAAGGATGCATGTAATAAAGTCACTTTAATTCAATTCACCCTCTCAACTATCTGTTCTGTCATTCTGTCTCCCATTCCCCCTACACCTTATTTTAACCACATCACCCACTCCCCCACACACTAGCTCTAGCAAGCCTTACCACTAGGATATTAGCCCCCTTCCTGTTCTGTTGCCCGAAGTAACAAATCCCCTATCATACCTTTGACTTTCCTCTGCCAGGTAATCCTCCCAAATGTTTCTAAAGTGGTCCACCCGCTTTTGTGCAGAATAGCAACAAGAGTACTCTGCAACACACACAAAATGCTGGTGGAACACAGCAGGCCAGGCAGCATCTATAAGGAGAAGCACTGTCGACATTTTGGGCCGAGACCCTTTGTCAGGACGAACTGAAAGGAAAGATAGTAAGAGATTTGAAAGTAGCGGGGGGAGGGGGAAATGCGAAATGATAGAAGACCAGAGGGGGTGGGATGAAGCTAAGAGCTGGAAAGGTGATTGGCGAAAGTGATACAGTGCTGGAGAAGGGAAAGGATCATGGGATGGGAAGCCTTGGGAGAAAGAAAGGGGGGGAGGGGAAGCACCAGAGGGAGATGGAGAACAGGCAGAGTGATGGGGGGGGGAGGAGAGGGAGAGAGGGAGAGAGGGAGAGAGGGAGAGAAGGAGAGAGGGAGAGAGGGAGAGGGAGAGGGAGAGGGAGAGGGAGAGGGAGAGAGAGAGGGGGGAGAGAGAGAGAGAGAGAGAGAGAGAGAGAGAGAGAGAGAGAGAGAGAGAGAGAGAGAGAGAGAGAAGTACTCTGCGATGGCTATTTCAACTCATTTCCCTTCCTGACTCTCACCTACTTTCCTGTGTCCTGCACCTTGGGTGTAACTCACCTCTCTTCATGTCATATCTATCACCCCCTCCAACTCCTGGATGATCCGGAATTCATCCATTTCAAGTTCCAACTCTGTAAAGTGTATGGGATGGAAGGCCTTGGGAGAAAGAAAGGGGGGGGGAGGGGAAGCACCAGAGGGAGATGGAGAACAGGCAGAGTGATGGGCAGAGAGAGAGAGAGAGAAGAGTACTCTGCGATGGCTATTTAAACTCATTCCCCTTCCTGACTCTCACCTAGTTTCCTGTGTCCTGCACCTTGGGTACAACTCACCTCTCTTCATGTCATATCTATCACCCCCTCCAACTCCTGGATGATCCAGAATTCATCCATTTCAAGTTCCAACTCCGTAAAGTGTAGGGTTACAAGCTGTAGCTGGATGCACATCTTGTAGGTGAGGGCATCAGGGACACTGGAGGCCTCCCCACCTTCCCACCAATGTCCTCTCTAATTTGTAATGACTAGTGTGCACAAAAATCTTGTGCTGTGCATTTGTTTACCCAGCAACACCATGTGCACAGTGAATTTTATATGGAGTGGTATTCATTTTAACAGTTGGTAAATCACTGTCGATAAGAACTTTGATCTCCTTTGGGTTTGATTGAGTTCATCTGCAATCTCACACAGCCTATGTAGCAGGCCTGTAGGGAGTAATGGAGGATTTTCTCACCAGAACTTTTAAACACTGTCCATACGTGATTTGCTTGCTAAGTCATGCTTTAAAAAGTCAGATTTCCAAATATCACTCCACTTCTTCCCACTTGCAAATTCTCCAGCAATTTTGGCATCGCCACAATACACAAAGGTAACACCAATTTCTGTATTGTACATAAATATTTCCCCTGGACCCTCCCCCGGGTGACCGACAGTGGTGAACTCATTGATGGCAATGCCAATGAATATGAAGGGAAGGGCAGTAGTCTGTCTCATTGGAGTCTGGTACATTTGTGATGTGAAAGCTTCTTGTTGCCCAGGACAAAGGTGTTTGATATCATTATGTACCCAGACAGAATGGGTCAAAACATGTGCTCACGAATAGAAAAGTCCAGAACAAGAGGAGGTAGAACAAGCAACACACACAGAATGCTGGAGGAACTCAGCAGGCCAGGCATCTATGGAAAAGAGAACTAATGCTGAGTTCCTCCAGCATTTTGTTCCTTGGATTTCCTGCATCTGCAGATTTTCTCTTGTTTCTGATTTTCTCAACTGGTAATGTAAAAGATTTTGTTCCCTTTCTCCGAGTTCCTAATCCTTGCATTTAGGTAGCTGGAGCTCAGCTTTGTCTGAGAGAACCATCGGTTACCATTCCCTCATCAGCCCGAAGCTCCCCGGGGCCCGTGTACGGATCATCGGGGCTGAGTGAAAGAGCGTAGAGAGCAGGACTTGTCCCGGGATTGCGGGCTGCTGTGTCTGGATGCCACAGGAATTGTCACGTCGCCGGTATGGAACCAGAACCCGAAGATGTTCTCTTACCTGGTCCGATCCTCCGTGGCCGGTTGTGTACTGTGCGCATGCGCGATATTAGGCGACTGCTGCAACCCCGACGCCTGCGCATTTGATCGGAGCTTCAGAGACGGTGAAATTTTTAACACTGGGTTTGAGAGTGCCTTTAAAAGTTTCTGCAAGCACCGGTTCCTTGTACATACATAAGTTTTTTTTGTGTGTATAGAAAACTCAGCGGCTGTTTTAACGCAGAAAGCGGCTCCCATAAACAATATACTCAATATCAACAGGCATTCTGTGTGTCTAATGACAAAGTACAGTCCAATCCTCTTACAAATGCAGATATGAAACACAAAAGATTCTGCAGTTGCTGGAAGTACAGAGACGCACTCACACGAAATGCTGGCAACAACTAAACAGAGGAGTACATAGTCTAGGCATTCTGAAGGAGCTTGGCCTAAACGTTGTCTATTTACTCCTCTCCACTTTTGCTGACAGATCTGCTAATTTCATCCAGTATTTTGCAGAAACTAACCACTTTTTTTCAATCAATCAGTTTCCAAATGTTTCTGATCTTTCATTTGTAGCCACATCCTGCTGGTCTGATTCTTCCTCCTCCTCGTAAACTCTAGGCCTCATCTCTTTCTGGAGCCCTGACTCATGCTGGCAACTCTTTGGTTTCTGACTCTGCTCCATTGAAGATTCACTCACTTAGTCTGCTGTCAGACTTCAGTGGCGCATTGCAACAATCTAGCTGTCTGAGGCACAGTCCTTTGAAATCAGTGAAAATGAAACAAAATGTTGAAAAGAGCAGGGAAGGAGCCACGGCAAAACCACATCCTGTTATTTAGCCTGGAGAAAATCATGCAGGAAATTTATGCAGGTGTATAAAGAAGGATGGGATGGAGAAGAGGAGAGTTATCGTCATTGGAGACTCAATAGTCAGGGGAGCAGACAGGAGATTTTGCAGACGTGAGAAGGACACCCGCATGGTTTGTTGCCTCCTGGGTGCCAGGGTCCAGGATGTGCATGACATCCTGGTCCGAGAGAGAAAGCAACGAGAAGTCGTGATACATGTTGGTACCAACGACATAGTTAGGATGAGGTCCTGAAGTGTGAGTTTCAGGAAATAGGCAGAAGGCTGAAGAACAGGACCTCAAGGATTCTCAGGATTGCTGCCAGTTCTACGTGATAGTGATGGTAAGAATTGGAGGCGATGGCAGTTGAGCTGAGGAGTTGGTGCAGGTGGCAGGGTTTTAGATTTTTGGACCATTGGGATCTCTTCTGGGGAAGGTGGGACCCGTACAGATTGGATGGGTTGCACCTGAAGTCGAGGGGGAGCAATATCCTTGCAGGTAGGTTTGCTAGCATGGTTCGGGAGGGTTTAAACTAATTTGCAAGGGGAATGGGACCCGGAGCAATAGAGCAGTGAAAGAACTGCATGGAGTGAAGCCAGATCTAACATATAGAGAGGCTTTGAGGAAAGAGAAGCAGAGTATAGGGTGTAAAGGTAGTAGGTTAGAAGGGCTAAAGTGTGTGTAGTTCAATGCAAGAAGCATCAGGAACATAGGTGATAAACTGAGAGCTTGGATACATACATGGATTTATGATGTAGTGGCCATTACAGAGAATTGGCTGGCAGCAGGGCAAGAATGGATTCTCAATATTCCTGGATTTCAGAGCTTTAAAAGGGATAGAGAGGGGGGGAAGGGGAGGAGGGGTAGCATTACTGGTCAGGGATACTATTATGGCTGCAGAAAGGGGGTGTAATGTAGCAGGATCCTCTTTTGAGTCAGTATGGGTGGAAGTCAGGACAGGAAGGGAGCAGGCCCCCTGGTAGCAGCAGAGACAATGAGTAGCAGATTGGGAGGCAGAATTTGGAAAGGTGCAAAAATAACAGTGTTGTTAACATGGGTGACTTTAACTTCCCTAATATTGATTGGCACTTGATTAATTCCAAGGGTTCAGATGGGGCAGAGTTTGTTAAGTGTGTCCAGGATGGATTCCTGTCACAGTATGTTGACAAGCCGACTAGGGGGAATGCCATACTAGATCTAGTATTAGGTAACGAACCGGGTCAGGTCACAGATCTGTCAGTGGGTGAGCATCAGGGGGGACAGCGATCACTGCTTTCTGACCTTTAGCATTATCATGGAAAAGGACAGAATTAGAGAGGACAGGAAATTTTTTAATTGGGAAAGGGCAAATTATGAGGCTATAAGGCTAGAACTTGCGGGTGTGAATTGGGATGGTGTTTTTGCAGGGAAATGTACTATGGACATGAGGTCGATGTTTAAGGATCTCTTGCAGGATGTTAGGGATAAATTTGTCCCGGTGAGGAAGATAAAAAATGGTAGGGTGAAGGAACCATGGGTGACAAGTGGGGTGGAAAATCTTGTCAGCTGGAAGAAGGCAGCATACATTAGGTTTAGGAAGCAAGGATCAGATGGGTCTATTGAGGAATATAGGGTAGCAAGAAAGGAACTTAAGAAGGGGCTGAGAAGAGCAAGAAAGGGGCATGAGAAGACCTTGGTGAATTGGGTAAAGGAAAACCCCAAGGTATTCTTCAATTATGTGAAGAACAAAAGGATGACAGGAGTTGAAGGTAGGACCGATTAGAGGTAAAAGTGGGAATATGTGCCTGGGGGCTGTGGAAGTGAGCAAGGTCCTCAATGAATACTTCTCTTCGGTATTCACCAATGAGAGGGAACTTGATGACGGTGAGGACAATATGAGTGAAGTTGATGTTCTGGAACATGTTGATATTAAGGGAGAGGAGGTGTTGGTGTTGTTAAAATACATTAGGACGGATATGTCCCTGGGGCCTGACGGAATATTCCCCAGGCTGCTCTACGAGGTGAGGGAAGAGATTGCTGAGCCTCTGGTTAGGCTCTTTATGTCCTTGTTGTCCACGGGAATGGTACCAGAGGGTTGGAGGGAGGCGAACGTTGTCCCCTTGTTCAAAAAAAGGTAGTAGGGATAGTCCAGGTAATTATAGAGCAGTGAGCCTTATGTCTGTGGTGGGAAAGCTGTCGGAAAAGATTCTTATACATAGGATCTATGGGCATTTAGAGAATCATGGTCTGATCAGGGACAGTCAGCAATGCTTTGTGAAGGGCAGAACGTGTCTAACAAGCCTGATAGAGTTCTTTGAGGAGGTGACCAGGCATATAGATGAGGGTAGTGCAGTGCATGTGATCTACATGAATTTTAGTAAGGCATCTGACACGGTAGGCTAATTCAGAAAGTCCAAAGGCTTGGGATCCAGGGAAGTTTGGACAGGTGGATTCAAAATTGGCTTGCCTGCAGAAGGCAGAGGTTCATGGTGGAGGGAGTACATTCAGATTGGAAGGTTGTGACTAGTGGTGTCTCACAAGGATCTGTTCTGGGACCTCTACTTTTCGTGATTTTTATTAAAGACCTGGATGTGGGGGCAGAAGAGTGGGTTGGCAAGTTTGCAGATGACACAAAGGTGGTGTTGTAGATTGTATAGAGGATTGTCGAAGATTGCAGAGAGACATTGATAGGATGCAGAAGTGGGCTGGGAAATGGCAGATGAAGTTCAACCTGGAGAAGTGTGAGGTGTTACACTTTGGAAGGATAAACTCCAAGGCAGAGTACAAAGTAAATGGCAGGATACTTGGTAGTGTGGAGGAGCAGAGGGATCTGGGGGTACATGTCCAAAGATCCCTGAAAGTTGCCTTACAGGTAGACAGGGTAGTTAAGAAAGCCTATGTGGTGTTCGCTTTCATATGTCGAGGGATAGAGTTTAAGAGACGTGATGTAATGATGCAGCTCTGTAAAACTCTGTTTAGGCTACACTTAGAGTACTGTGTCCATTTCTGGTCGCCTCACTATAGGAAGGATGTGAAAGCATTGGAAAGGGTACAGAGGAGATTTACCAGGATGCTGCCTGGTTTAGAGAGTATGGATTATGATCAGAGATTAAGGGAGCTAGGGCTTTACTCTTTGGAGAGAAGGAGGATGAGAGGAGACATGATAGAGGTGTACAAGATATTAAGAGGAATAGACAGAGTGGACAGCCAGCCCCTCTTCCCCAGGGCACCACTGCTCAGTACAAGAGGACATGTCTTTAAGGTAAGGGGAGGGAAGTTCAAGGGGGATATTAGAGGAAGGTTTTTTACTCAGAGATTGGTTGATACATGATGCCTGAGTCAGTGGTGGAGGCAGATACACTAGTGAAGTTTAAGAGACTAATAGACAGGTATATGGAGGAATTTAAGGTGGGGGGTTATATGGGAGGCAGGCTTTGATGGTTGGCAGGATGATGAGGTACATTGATCATCTGGAATGAGCTTCCTGTAGATGTGGAATGAGCTTCCTGTAGAAGTAGTAGAGGCCAGTTCAGATGTGTCATTTAAGGTAAAATTGGATAGGTATATGGACAGGAAAGGAGTGGAGGGTTATGGGCTGAGTGCAGGTAGGTGGGACTAGGTGAGATTAAGAGTTCAGCACAGACTAGGAGGGCCGAGATGGCCTGTTTCAGTGCTGTGATTGTTATATGGTTATATGGATATCCCGAGGCTTTTTCCAAGGGCTGAGATGGCTAACACGAGGGAGCATAGCTTTATGGTGCTTCAAGGGAGATGTCAGAGGTATTTTTTTTACACAGAGAGTGTGGATATGTGGAATGCACTGCCAGTGATGGTGGTAGAGGCAGATAAAGTAGGGTCTTTTAAGAGACTCTTAGATTGGTACATGGACCTTAGAAAAGTAGAGGACTATGTGATAGGTTAATTCAATGCAGTTTCTAGAGTAGGTTATATGATCGGCACATCATTGTGGGCCAAAGGGCCTGTAATATGCTCTAGCTTTCTACGATTCTATGGAATTCAAGGGAAATCTCTTCTCCCATGGAGTGGTGACTAGTTGCAACCTATCATCACAGGGAGTCTGAGAGGTGAATGGCAGGGATAGATTTTAAAATACTGATATGGAACAGAAACCAGTTGGGCCTAATGTATATTGTAAGTTTAGCAGAGGCAGCAAATACCTGCGACACAGGATTTGATACAGAACTGATTTATCTTTCACAGATACACTATATTAAACACCAGTCTAGTTTAAGGCTAACATCAGGAGAACGGACTCCTCCAATGCTCAGTGACCAGGGTTATAGCCTGGGTGCGATGAGCAGCTGGGATGATTGAATAAAACTCTTTGCTCACTCTGGACAGAAATGTGCCGTCTATTTCTGTGATATGTCCCAGTCTACTGGTGTCACAGAAAGAGTGTTTGGCGAAGGGATGTTATTCACATGCGATTTCGTAGCTTTGCAATCAGTACATAGTACATTGTGGGGCTGCAGTGGTGGGTTCCATTGCTGGGAGCAATGCAGTCACTGTGGGCTATGAGGATTTTGTGAATAAAGTGTCATTCTCCAATTTAGAAACTGAAGCCACGGAGCAAGCCTATCGCTTGTATATTTAAGTTGTATTCATGGCATTCTGATAACCCGATACTATAGACCTCCAAGACCTCTCTATCCAAGCCCTTCAATATTCAACTTCAATGGTAAATTTGGCCACAGGGCCATCAATACTGTCATTCGATGCATTGACATAGAACATAAAAAGAAACGTTGCCAACATAGACCCCTGTGGAACTCTGGGGTAGTAATCTCAGGATTGCTGCCTGTGCCATGTGCTAGCGATGAAAGAATAGCATGATCAGGCATATTAATGTGTGGCTCAGAGTCTTGTGTAGGGAGCAAGGCTTCAGATTCCTGGGGCCTTTGCAGGGGGAGGTATGACCGATACAAGAAGGATGGGTTACTCCTGAACCCAAAGGGGTCCAATATCCTAGCAGGTACATTTAATAAAGCTGTTAGTGAGGGTTTAAACGAATTTGGCAGGGGGTTGGGAACTGGAGTGATTGAGCTGAGGAAGGGGGAAACAGAAATAAATCAAAGGTAGCATGCAGCAGAGATTAGAGAAAGAACAGGCAGGAGATAAAGCTTAATCAAAGCCAGTGGCATGAGTTGCAGGGCAACAGAGTCGTGGTGCAATTAAAACAGAAAGCAACAAATACTGGATGGAGAGTGTTGTATTTGAATGCACACAGCATAAGGAATAAAATGGACAATCTTGAAATTCAGCTATAGATTGGCAAATATGACGTTGTGGCAATTTGTGAAACTTGGGTAAAAAATGGCTTCCATTGGGAGCTCAACATCCAAGGATATATGGTGTATCAGAAGGATAAGTTAGCAGGCAAATGTGTGGCCCTGTATACAAGAAATAATATTAAATCATTGGAAAGAGATGACATGGGAATGGAAGGTGTAGATTCTCTATGGGTTGAATTAAGAAATGGCAAGGGTAAAAGGACCCGAAAGACAGTTGTATACAGGCATCCAAACAGCAGCCAGGATGTGGATTGCAAATTTAGCAAGAGATAGAAAAGGCGTGTCAGAAAAGTAATGTCATGAATGTTGTTGGAGATTTTAACAAGAAAGTGGATTGGGAAAACCAGGTCAGCAGTGGACCTCAAGAGAGAGAATTTGTAGAATGTCTAAAGGATGGCTTTTTAGAACAGCTCATTGTTGATCCCACTAGGGGATCAGCTGTGCTGGACTGGCTGTTGTGCAATGATCTGGAGGTGATAAAAGAGTTTCAGGTTAAGGAACCCTTAGGGAACAGTGATCACAATATAATTGAGTTCCCATTGAAATTTTAGAAGAAGAAGCTAAATTCCAAAATGTCGTTATTTCAGTGGAATAAAGGAAATTACAATGGCATGAGAGGGGAACTGGCCAAAGTTGACAGGAAAGGGACATTTGCAGGAAGGTTGGCATAGCAGCAATGGCTGGAGTTTCTGTGAAAAATGAAGGAAGTGCAAAACAGATTTTTTTTCAAATAAGAAGAAATTTTCAAAAGGAAGACTGTGGCTACTGTGGCTGACAACTACTGTGGCTGACAAGTGAAGTCAGAGCCAAAGTAAAAGCAAAAGAAAAGGCGTACAAGGAAGCCAGAGCTAGTGAGAAGATAGAGGATTGAAGAGCTATTAAAAACTTGCAGACAAAATCTAGGAAGGTCATTTGGAAAGGAAAGATAAATTATGAAAGGAAGCTGGCGACTAATATCAAAAAAGATGCTAAAAGCTTTTTGAAGTATATAAAGGGTAAAAGAGAGCAAGGGAAGATGACGATAGACCAAGAGAAAATGACAATGGAGATGCAGAGATGGCAGTGGAACTGAATGAGTAGTTTGCATCAGTCTTCACAGTGGAAGACATCTGCAGTATATTGGACATTCAAGAGTGTCAGGGAAGTGAAGTTTGTGCAATGAAATTACGACTGTTACAGCAGGTATGGTTTGAACAAACACCAGTGCCACTTTGGGATCAAAGAAAATACGAGGAGGACAATTAGGAGGAAAAATTTTCATTCTTGTTGGGTGACGCAGGGAAGGAAACAATTTATATTTTATCCTAGCAGAAAAAGGGGGAACCTGTGCAATTATTGACACAGAATGCTGCATCTATATCCCTGATGAGTCTACTGACATTACATTCCTCTCTAAGCACACTGCCAGGGAGATTAACAGCATCAAGAAAGTATGGCAAGATTTAAATGGGTTCACCGAAGGGTTGAAATGGTGGTCGTCGAAGCCCTGCTCCTTAATATGTGGGCATAATATTGGATTATGCCTAATAGTTGTACATATCATTGTTATAATCACTATTGTATGCTGTTTTTGCCCACTGATAAGTCAATGCTGTACTTGGTTGCATTCTCTGTAAAAAATTACTGCTTTGTTGATCATGTAATGATCAAAAGAAGGGAATGATAAAGTATGTAAAAGGATTAACATTTCGTTAAACAGTAGCAGCCTGTTTTTCTGAAAGAAACTGCTGATGATCAACAGATGTGTTAAGCCATGCTGAGCCATATTCTTCTTGAGGGTAGCTAGCTAGGGTTTCAGGATGCTTATCTCCTTGTGCACTCATGCGTAGAGATAGGACAGCTTCAGTCTTTTCTCTGTGTGTAAGCCATTATGACTATTTTGTAATTTGTGTTTAGGGGCTGTCATGTAGTAAATAACTTTGGCTCCAGCCTGTCTTGAATGTGTGTGTGTGTGTGTGTGTGTGTGTGTGTGTGTGTGTGTGTGTGTGTGTGTGTGTGTGTGTGTGTGTGTGTGTGGGTGGGGTGGGGGGGATATCTGGACGGATATATCGGTGGTGTAAGGGGAATTGTTAGTCAGTTAGTGGATTGGGCAGGAACAGTCATAGACTGCTCCTGTTTGTGCGACTAACTGAGTAAGCCTGGGGTGCTTGGAATAAAGAGTTTGTACTTATACGGTCTCTGAGTGACTTCATCCGGATTCAACTTCCACAGAATGGGAGTGGTTTTAAAGGTCTGGGCTGCTGGAAGCACATTATCAGACCTGGAATGATTGCAACTGGGTCTGACAGAGGCATAACTTCTGGGCACATTCAGTCTCACTCCAACTATTTCCTATATTCCTTTGTACAGGTGTGTAATGTCTGAAGGATCAGTGTTTGAGTAAATAAGACTCACCAAACTTTCTCCTGACTTGAATCACTGGATCTCCGAGTCAAATTGGTTCTCTCCAGTTGATGCTCTCAATCCTTGGGCTGGTTCACTTGTTGCTATTCCCTTGTCTTCAGAAGTGCTTTGCTTCCAGTTGGGGTTTTTCTTTCAATAAATCTCTCACCACAGATCTCACTTTAACATGAAAGATAATGAAGCACAGTAACAATAAAAAGGAGAACCAGACATTTCTGCTTAATTTTACTAAGAACAAAACTCACTGAAATTTAAATATTGAAAGTAAATAATGATTGCACTGAATTGTATTCTATTGTCCCTCACATGTCACAAAATGATATTTGGGTAAGAAGGAGCCATCATTCAGTCATGGAAAGACATAAGATACAGGAACAGAATTAGGTGATTTGATCCATCTGGTCTACCCCACCACTCAACCATGGCTGATTTTTATTCCAACACCATATTCCTGCCTTCCTCCTTTAACCCTGAAGCTACTTAGCAATCATGAATATATTGATCTGTCATTAATATACGCAAATGGCAGCTTCAACCAACATCTGTGGCAACAAATTCCAGAGATCAGGCATGTATTCGCCAAAAAATGTTTCTCAGTTTCAAGGAGAAGCATCTTTATTCTGAGACTGTGCTGTCAGATCTACTACTCTCCATCTATTGGAAACACCCTCTCCATGTCCGCTGTATCCAGGCTTTTCAGCATTCGGTAGGTTTATTTAACCATACATCCCCCACCACCCCTCTGAACTCCATTGAGCACAGGTCCAGAACCATCAAGTGCTCCTCATACATAAAGCCGATCATTCCTGAGATTATTCATGTAAACTTCATTAGCAACAACTGTACTGAACACATTTCCAGGAATAACAGACAAATTGGAACCAGGATAATTTACAGGCAAAATTTGTGCTTTCTTTACTGTTCTACTATCACAGAATGAGCCACTGCATTTCCAGGCTAAAACAAGTCTATTTCAGGAAATTTCATTCATTCCTGGGTGAATGTAATAAAAAGAAACTGGAATTAGATTAGATTCAACTTTATTGTCATTGTGCCAAGTACAGATACCAAGCCAAATGAAATGCAGTTAGCATCTAACCAGAAATGCAAAAAATACTGTTATTTACAAAATAAATGTGAATAAAAAGTAAGTGCTACAGCACACAAATATAAAAGTACTGAGACAGGACAATGTGGGTGCAATACTGCTTAACGCTGTGATGTGAGGTTCAGCCGGGTCATAGTCTCAGGGAAGAAGCTCTTCCTGTGCCTGCTGGTGCAGGAGCGGAGGCTTCTGTAGCACCTACCTGATGGGAGAAGAGTAAGAAGCCCATGGTTCGGGTGAGATGCATCCTTGATAATGTTTTTCATCCTGCCCAGTCAGCGTTTAAAGTAGATGTTCTCAATGGTGGGCAATTGGGCGCTGATGATCTGCTGGCACTTTTCACCGCACGCTGCAGTACTTTGTGGTCTGATACTGGACAATTGCCATAGCACACTGAGATGCAGTTGGCGAGTATGCTCTCAATGGTACAGCGGTAAAAGTCCGTCAGTATCCTGGGACAGAGGTAAGCTTTCTTGATGATCTGCAGAAAATAAAGGGACTGTTGTGCCTTTTTGATTAGAATTTTGATTGGAGTTCAGGGACGAGGTGAGATCCTCGAAAATGTGGACACCAAGGAATTTGAAGCTTGATACACTGCAGCTCCATTGATGGAGATGGGAGCGTGAGTGTGGCTCCTTGCATGCCTGAAGTCCACAAATGATCTCCTTGGTCTTCTAGGTGTTAAGGGCCAGGTTGTTGCCAGCACACCAGGTGGCCAGGTGCTAGACCTTGTCCCTGTAGGCTGTCTCGTATCCCCTCGGATCAGGCCAACCACCATGTACAGGAACGCAGTCATAGGGAGTACAGAAGAGGGCTCAGCTCACATCCTTGAGGCACGTCGATGTTCAGGGTGAGAGTGGAGAAGCAGAGGTTGTCTAACTTAACTGATTGGGGTCTGTTAGTCAGAAAGTCCAAGGTCCAATTGCAGAGGGATGAACTGATACCAAGCTGGCGAAGTTTGGCGATCAGCTTCGAGGGACCACAGTATTGAATGCCAAACTAAAGTCAATGAATGGCATTCTGATGGGGGTTCAGGGTAGTGGGCAGACAGGATTTCAGATGTGATAGAACCAGAAACACTCAGCAGGTAAGTAACAGCTGTGGGGAGAGGAACAAACTTTACAATTCAGGTTAATAATGTTCCGTCAGCATGACTTCAAACATTTTCAGTTTTTAGTACAGATTTTCACAAAGTGACAGACAGGTGACAGTGAGGAGGAGATTTCCAAATACAGTTTGAACACCAAACTCGCGGGTCTATTTCTACTGTTGTAAACACAGGACAGCCCATTTACTCACAGCCTCTCCTTGTGAGGGATGGAATACAAACTCATTCTCTCCTCAGATTGACAACCATTGCTTCCAAAGGAACTCCAGAAACAAACACCTGATCCCAGACCAGAGATACTCACTCAACACCTCATAAGCCCTAGCAGCTCGATCCCCAGGTCCATTTTACCTGGATCATTTTATTGGGATATCTCAGGACCCAACCTCACAGAGTCACTCTGCTGAATCTGCCACTCACCGACCCTAAGAGTCTCGCATATCATCCCCGCATCTCACACTGGGTAGTGCAATCTGGGATCTTTCCCATAAGCAATGTCCAATGTTCGAAATTTCTGCTTTATTTTAGGAGGAGGAACATCCAGCCCCATCTGTAGAAGCACTAACCAAAGTCAAAGCCAAAACACCAACAGTTCCATATACCTGGAATGCCGATCATAGGATTATAGCTTAATCATGAACTCTCCCAGTACTCTTTGCTGTCAGCCAGTCACAGTTCAAAAACCAGCACCTCTACACCAATGCACAACGGAACTGGTACCTGATGACCCTTTGGCATTCCAGTGAACAAAAACTGATCCTGGGAATAACTCAGCAAGGCCGACGGTGCAAAAGAACACTTCACAATGAAGACAAAGTTTAGAAGAAAGATTGCTGATATATAACATTGAGGTGGTGGGATACAGGGTGGACCAAGGTTGACCCAGATGGTTGATGCATATCACTGAAGCTGGGGGGAGAGAGACTGTGCAGGTTGAACAAGATGGGCAAAGATGAGCAGCTCGAACCAGGTGGGAAAAGGGTTCCTGATGATCCTCCAGCAATACACAGATACTGAATTAATAGTACATACTATTGTATAAAAGATTCTAAAATGACAAACTTAGAACAATAAGAACTTTGTCATATATGCTTTGACTCTCACCAAATTTTTATCAACACACCATAGAAGGTTTCCCATCTAGACACTTCACACTTTGCATGGTAACTGCTCTGCCCATGACTGCGAGGAACGGCAGAGACCTTTGGATACAGATCGGCACATCACATTCTCCCCCCCTAGTCTTCCCAGTCCCTCGGTAAAGCAGGCAGTGAAATCAAAGATCCCCACAACCTAGGACGTTCTCCTTTCTCACCCACCCCAATCCAGGAGAAGACAACAGACAGAAAGCTCCAGGACAAATGGCAGGAACCTCAAGAAACGTGGCAAGTTCGGGGAAGTTAACGGGACTCAGTGGCCAACATCAGATTTCCCCAACACAACATGGAGGAAGCATCAGCACCCACCTGGGGACTGTCAGCACACGCCACCTGATCTTGCGTCACAAAGCGGAGGGTGGGGCAGATCTGTGGTAAACAGCCTCACCTGAACTGTTGGTGGGACTTACATTTCAATTACATATAACCATATAATAATTACAGCATGGAAACCGGCCATCTTGGCCCTTCTAGTCCGTGCCGAATGCTTACTCTCACCTAGTTCCACTGGCCCACACACAGCCCATAACCCTTCATTCCTTTCCTGTCCATATACCTTTCCAATTTTACTTTAAATGACAATACCGAACCTGCCTCTACCACTTCTACTGGAAGCTCGTTCCACACAGCTACCAATCTCTGAGTAAAGAAATTCCCCCTCGTGTTACCATATAACCATATAACAATCACAGCATGGAAACAGGCCATCTTGGCCCTCCTAGTCCGTGCCGAACTCTTAATCTCACCTAGTCCCACCTACCCGCACTCAGCCCATAACCCTCCACTCCTTTCCTGTCCATATACCTATCCAATTTTACCTTAAATGACACAACTGAACTCTACTACTTCTACAAGAAGCTCATTCCACACCGCTATCACACTCTGAGTAAAGAAATACCCCCTCGTGTTTCCCTTAAACTTTTGCCCCCTAACTCTCAAATCATGTCCTCTCGTTTGAATCTCCCCTACTCTCAAAGGAAACAGCCTATTCACGACAACTCTATCTATCCCTCTCAAAATTTTAAATACCTCAATCAAATCCCCCCTCAACCTTCTAAATGAATAGAGACCTAACTTGTTCAACCTTTCTCTGTAATTTAAGTGCTGAAACCCAGGTAACATCCTAGTAAATCGTCTCTGCACTCTCTCTAATTTATTGATATCTTTCCTATAATTCAGTGACCAGAACTGTACACAATATTCCAAATTTGGCCTTACCAATGCCTTGTTCAATTTTAAATACCTCTATCAAGTCCCAATTCTGCGGAAATTGACAGGCTGGGCACCTGGTTTGGATCGTTCAATGCAGATTAAGTAAAGTTGACACAGTTTAGATGAGCCCAGATAAATGGAAAATAAATGAGTAATTGGCCCTCAGTTCGGGGCTCACGGCCAATATCAGATCTTCCCGCTCGGGATCGGTCTCAATACTCACTGATGGGAAAGTGATATCTTCGGCTCACAGACAGTGATCCCAACCCCCAGCTCACCGACCCAGGAAGCGAAGATCCTCAACTGACCCGCAGATGACCCGCTTCAGCACTGAGCGGAAAGGAAAACACTGCCCATCCAGAGACAGTGAGCATGCACAATATGATTTGTACGTCATCCTGTGGGCGGGGCCTCGGAAACACGTGCAGATGCTGTCCATCTGCGGTTAAATAGGAGGGGCCAACGGGATCACGTGACCGATGGTGTCCTCTACCACAGACAGATAACTCTAGCTACTCACCGCAAACTTGCCCCTCACATCTCCACTCACCTTAAATGTATTAGACATTTCAACCTCCAGGAAAAATATATCGTCTGTCCACTCTATTCCTCTCGTAATCTTACAAACGTCTATCCAGTCTCACTCCAGCCAGCGCCGCTTTGGTGAAAACAACACAAACTGTCATTACAGCTCATGCCTGCTATTCCAGGCAATACCCTGGTAAAACTCTTCTGCACTCTCTCCAAAGCCCCGACATCCTTCCGAGGATAGGAGTGACCAGAACTGTATGAAACACTCCACATGTGGACTTATTTATAAAGCTGTGTTCTGAAATGTAACATTTTAGAAAAGAACCAACAGCAATAGAGTTCACACTGGAGACTGGTCTTGATGTTAAAACCATTATCTTCATTAATATCTACTTATAATATAGTAACTTAGCGAAATAAAGGAAAATTTACAGTGTTGTGTTTATATGTGTAAATATAACTCCCAAACTATATAGCATGAGGAAACAAAGATTAGAGTCTTGAGATGGTAAAGTAGGAACGTTCAGTAATCCATGGAATAAATGATGGGAGAGAGAGGGTGAAATGTAGAGAAAGGCTGTTACATCAAAATAACTGTTGTCGAAGTTCTTATTTGTTGAATCCATCCACATACGAGTTATCAGTGAAGGTGACCTCTCAAAGTAATACCATCTTCCGGGGGTTACCACACAACATACCCAGGCAAGGATTAACATAAGATATTCCAAAACCCACTCCCATTCATTATACGAAATCACAGCCACACACATTCGTTGTGGTTCCGTGTACCGATGATCAACCCATTCCTGTTGACATAGGAGAGTCCCAAGCCTCAGCTGTGACAAAACTGAAGCTATCAGCTTTTCCTCTTCCTCTTCCTCTTCCTTTTCCTCTCCCTCTCCTTCTCCCTCCCCCTCCCCCACCCCCAAGGCCAAGGTCTCCATGCTTCTGGTCGATACTTCAAGCCTTCGTATGGCTACTGTTCTGCCCATGACTGCAAGGAACTGCAGAGAACTTTGGAGAACAGA
Source organism: Hypanus sabinus (assembly GCF_030144855.1). Taxonomy (NCBI): domain Eukaryota; kingdom Metazoa; phylum Chordata; class Chondrichthyes; order Myliobatiformes; family Dasyatidae; genus Hypanus; species Hypanus sabinus. Next base: position 78,403,532 of record NC_082710.1, on the reverse strand, counting down.
GAAACAAGCCTCGCCTCCGTGGACTCTTCCTACACTTCCCCTTGGTCTGAAAAGCAGACCATGTACTCAAAGATCCTCACAACCTGGACATTCTGGCTGCAAACCTGCTCCCCCTTTGGGGAAGAGATAAAAAAGCCTTAAAGCACGTACCACCAGGATCAAGGACAGTTTCCTGTTTGTGGTTATAAACCAAATGAATGATAAAATGTACTCAGCTTCACAATGTAACTGGACGTGATCCTGCACTTAAGTCTATCTGCACTGCACTTTCTCTGCAGCCATAATGCTTTGTTACAGTTATTGTTTGGTCGTATATCCGCTCAATGTACTGTTGTAATGTATTGAACTATGTGGATGGTACATGTGGCAAGATTTTCACTGTAGCTCGGTAAATGATAAGAATAACAAATTCCCAATTTTAATTGTGTGGAAATATTAGACAAACTGAGCTTCTGCTTTGGAACATTAGAAGGAAACTTAACTGAACTACTGTCATTTTTGAGGAATGCAAATAATAGAAAAGGCTTCAATCTCGCATTATGATCTGCAGTAACTGGGATCTGGTGACCAGTGGTGGGTCTCCCATATCAATATCACAATCAGATTTAATAGAAATTTCATGAAATTTCTTTGTTCCGGTTCACAGTCCGGTCCGTGGACTCTGGACTCCAGGTCTTCTGGCTGTCCGTTGTTTCAGTGGGACTTAATCACAGGCACCTGATTCTCATAGTGGGGCTGGGAATATCAGTGGCCCTAGATTCATGTATGGTTGCTGGTTTGTCTTGTTGGTATCCTGTCCTTGTCTCTGTTGGGTAAGTCAGGCTGTCTTTGCTGTTACCCTGAGGCTGGACTGTTAACATCTTTCCCTCTGAAGCCCTGCTGGCTGCCCATGCCTGTAACCTTGCCAGCAACCTCGTCTATGTCCTCACCTGTATTACCATCGTTCAGCTGCTGGAGTGAGACCAGAGCCTTGCTACGCCAACAGAAGGAACTATCTATTGTTGAGCTTGGAACTGTCTCTTTGTGTCCCTGTGCTTAGTGTCCGTGTATGATTCCTGGTCCTATGTCCAGCCCCCAAGGAGGGGTCCTGACTCTGTGTAAAGCCCTGGACCTATGTCCTGTTCCCAAGGAGAGGTACTGGGTCTGTGTTCTGTGTTCCTGTGCTCCAGCCCAAGGCTTGGTAGTGGTTCCATTCCATGTCCAAGGCTTGGTGGTGGTTCCATGCTCTCCGTCGACCTAGGCTCTGCATTCCTGTTCACCCTCGATCAAGACCAAGTCTGAGCTTCATGTCCTCATCTAGCCATGGAGTCCCATGTCCTGCCCTCACATCCAGTCCTATTGCCTTGCCACATCCAGTCCTCGCCTGGATCTGGAGTCCGAGCCTGAGTCAAGACCCAGGTTCCGGGACCCTGTCCAGTCTCTGGCTTGGCGTCCTTGTCCAGGTTCCTAGTTCCTAGTTCCCAGTTCCTGGTTCCTCGTCCAGGTCCCATTTTCCTACTCTAGTCCCAGCCCATGCCCTGTCTCCTAGTTTGTCCAGGGCCTGTGTCTTGTCCAGTGTAGTTTCTTCCCCACTTTCCTTGCTTTCTTGATACACCTTGTCCTCTCCCTGGTACTTCAGCGTCTGTGTCTTGCATTCGGTTCCATTCCCAATGCCCATCTTATGACACCACATCTCTGTTCTAAATGGACGTCCGAAATGAAGTCATACCCTCTTGTCCAAAGGACTATACCTCAGGGTTGTTGCAATGTGCTTCTAAAGTCTGACAGCAGACTAGCGAGTGAATCTTCGATGGAGCAGAGTCAGAAACCAAAGAGTTGCCAGCCTGAGTCAGGGCTTTGGGGCTCCAGAGAGAGATGGGGTCCAGAATTTACAAGGAGGAGGAAGAGGAATCAGACCAGCAGGATGTGGTTACAAATGAAAGATTAGAAACATTTGGAAACTGGTTGATCCAAAAAAAGGATGTTAATTTCTGTAAAATACTGGTGGAAATGAACAGATCAGGTGGCAAATGTGAAGAGGAATAAATAAACAACATTTAGGCCGAGCTCCTTCAGAATGCCTAGACTGTGTACTCCTCTGCTTAGTTGCTGCCTGAACTGCAGAGTTACTCCAGCATTTTGTGTGTGTGTGTCTCTGCATTTCCAGCAACTTCAGAATCTCTTGTGTTTTATATCTGCATTTGTAAGAGGATTGTACTTTGGCATTAGACACACGGAATACTGATATTGAGTATATTGTTTATGGGAGCCGCTTTCTACGTTAAAACAGCTGAGTTTTCTGTACACACAAACAAAGATCAAATGTAGACATGGAAGCGGGACTGGCAGAAACCTTTAATGGCACTGTGATTACCCATAAAGCGCTGCGTTAAAATTTTGCCGGCGTTGAAGCACCGATCAAATGTGCCGGCGTCAAGGTTGTTGCGGTCCCCAAGTATCACGCATGCGCACAGTACATGAATTGCCTCGGAAATTCGGCTTCAGATAAGAGTAATTTTTCGGGGTGGGTTTTTTAACACTGACTGAGAGACAATTGCTGTGATGGCGGACACCTCGACCCGCAATCACAGGACAGTCCTGATCTCTTCCCTCTCTCTCAGCCCCACGATCCGTAGACGGGCCCCGGGGAATTTCCGGCCTATGGATCTCTCAAGCTTTGCTGAGCTCCAGCTATCCAAATGCAAGGGTCAGGAACTCGAAGAAAAAGGACAAAATCTTTTACATCACCAGTTGAGAAAATCACCTTTGTTCTGCCACCAATCAGAAGCAAGAGAAAATCTGCAGGTGCTGGAAATCCAAGCAACACACATTAAATGCTGGAGGAACTCAGCATTCGTACTCTTTTCCATATATGCTGACTGGCCTGCTGATTTCTTCCAGCATTTTGTGTGTGTTGCTTGTTCTACTTTCTCTTGTTCTGGACTTTTCTACTCATGAGAACATGTTCTCTGAGAATATAATGATATCAAACACCTTTGCCCTGGGCAACAAGTAGCTTTCACATCACAAATGTACCAGACTCTAGTGAGACAGACTACTGCCCTTCCCTTCATATTCATTGGTATTGCCATCAATGAGTTCACCGCCATCAATCACATGGGGGAGGTTTCAGGGGAAATATTTATGTACAATACAGAAAGTGGTGTTACCTGTGTGTAATTGTGGTGATACAAAAGTTGCTGGAGAATTTGCAAGTGGGAAGAAGTGGACTGATATTTGGCAATCTGACTTTATAAAGCATTATTTAGCAAGCAAATCACATATGGTGTGGAAAAGCTCTGGCATATATTTAAAAAATCCATTACCCGCTGCAGGCCTGCTGTATAGGTTGTGTGAGAGTGCAGACGAACTCGATCAAATCCAAAGCAGATCAAAGTTCTTATTGACAATGATTTGATAACTGTTAAAATGAATACCTCCCTATATAAAATTCAGTGTGCACATGTTGTTGTCACTGGGTTAAAAACTGCACAACACAAGATTTTTGTGTACACTGGTCATTACAAATTAAAGCAGACGTTGGTGGGAAGGTGGGGAGACTAGCAGTGTCCCTGATGCCCTCACCAAGATGTGCATCCAGTTGCAACTTATAACCCTGCACTTTAAATGGATGAATTGCGGATCATCCAGGAATTGGAGGGGGTGCTAGATATGACATCCTGAGAGGTGAGTTACATCCAAGGTGCAGGACACAGGAAACTGGGTGAGAGTCAGGAAGGGGAATGAGGTTAAATAGCCATTGCAGAGTACTCTTGTGGCCATCCCACACAACAACAAGTGGACAACTTTGGAAACTGTTGGGGAGGGGGGTGGAATTACCTGACTGAGGAAGGTCAAAGTGGTGATAGGGGATTCAGTAGTTGGAGAATTAAAACTAGCATCTACAGACAGACAGACATACTTTATTGATCCCGAGGGAAATTGGGTGTCGCTACAGACACGCCAACCAAGAATAGTATAGAAATATAGCAATATAAAACCATAAATAATTAAATAATAATAAGTTAATCATGCTAAGTGGAAAGTCCAGGACCAGCCTATTGGCTCAGGGTGTCTGACACACCAAGGGAGGAGTTGTAAAGTTTGATGTCCACAGGCAGGAATGTCTTCCTATGACGCTCAGTGTTACATCTCGGTGGAATGAATGTACTCTTGTGCCTAACCAGTACATTATGGAGTAGATGGGAGTCATTGTCCAAGATGGCATGCAACTTGGACAGCATCCTTTTTTCAGACACCACTGTCAGAGAGTCCAGTTCCACCCCCACAACAACACTGGCCTTACAAATGAGTTTGTTGATTCTGTTGGTGTCTGCTACCCTCAGCCTGCTGCCCTCGCACACAACAGCAAACATGATAGCACTGGCCACCACAGCCTCGTAGAACATCCTCAGCATCATCCGGCAGATGTTAAAGGACCTCTGTCTCCTCAGGAAATAGAGATGGCTCTGACCCTTCTTGTAGACAGCCTCAGTGTTCTTTGACCAGTCCAGTTTATTGTTAATTCGTATCCCCAGGTATTTGTAATCCTCCAACACGTCCACACTGACCCCTTGGATGGAAACAGGGGTGTCCGGTGCCTTAGCTCTCCTCAGGTCCACCACTAGCTCCTTAGTCTTTAGTAACCGAACTCTAATATCTTAGTGCTAACACTTGCTATTGCCAGTGTGTGGCGGCGGAGGTTGTGTGGTTAAACTAAAGTTGTAGTGGGTATTGGAGTCAGAATGTCAGAATAGATAGTGGAGAGGTTGAATTGAATTGACTTTATTACTTATATCCTTCATATACATGAGGAGTAGAAATCTTTGTATTACATATCCGTCTAAATGTAGAAAGTGCAATTTATAGTAATTTATAATAAATTGTATGTACAACAGGACAGTAAATACCACATACAAATTTAACTGTGTCGGCTTGAATTAATCAGTCTGATGGCCTGCTGAAAGAAGCTGTCCTGGAGACTGTTGATCCTGGCTTTAATACTGAGTTACCATTTCCTGGATTGCAGCAGTGGGAGAAGATTGTGGTTGGGGTGACTTTGGGCCCTTTTTACAGACATATCTCTGTAAATGTCCTGAATACTGGGAAGTTCACATCTACAGATGTGCTGGGCTGTCCGCACCTCTCTCTGCAGAGTTCTGTGATTGAGGGAAGTACAGTTCCCATACCAGGCAATGATGCAGCCAGTCAGGATGCTTACAATTGTGCCCCTGTAGAAAGTTCTTAGGATTTGGGGCCTCATGCCAAACTTCCTCAAACATCTAAGATGAAAGAGGTGCTGCTGTGCTCTTTTCACCACACAGCTGGTATGTACAGACCACATGAGATCCTTGGTGATGTTTATGCTGAGGAACTTAAAGCTGTTAACCCTCTCAACCCCAGATCCATTGATATCACTTGAGGTTAGCCTGTCTTCATTCCCCCTGTAGTCCACAATCAGCTCCTTTGTTTTAGTGATATTGAGGGTGATGTTGTTTCCTTGAAACCAGACAGATGTTGTTCAGACCTTAGACAAAGTCAGTAATCAAAAGGTTGAACATGGTATGACAAATGTGCTGAGCTGTGTATATCACAATGCAAGAAGCATCGTAGGAAAGCCAGATGAGCTCAGGACAGGGAATTATGGTATTGTAGCCATTACTGAGACTTGGTTGCACCCAACAGAGGAACAAATTTGTAGAGAGTTCACAGACCATGCCAGAAACAAAGGTTGATTTAGTGAGTTATTTTAACTTTCCATATATTGACTGGGACTCCCATACTGTAAAAGGACTATATGGCCAATATAAGTCAAATGAGCCCTAAATCAGTACATAGAATTCCCGATGTAGAAGCGTACAATAATCTGTTAGAAAATGATCCAAGGTTGGTGACAAAAATTAGTGATCATAATGCCATGAGATTCCAAATATGGAAAAGGAGAAGTATGGATCACAGTTTGAGGTTCTAAATTGGAGAAAGGTCAATTTTGATGGTATTGGAAAGGATCTGACAAGTGTGGTTTGGGACAGGCTGTTTTCTGGCAAAGGCGTACTTCGTAAGCGGGAGGCCTTCAGAAGGGAAATTTTGAGGGAGTCTAGTTTGTATCTGCCTGCCAAAATAAAAGTTGAAAGGTAACTGGTTCAGGGTACCTTGATTTTCAAGAGATATTGAGGCACCTGATATTTAGTTCCTCTAAATGCCTCAGACTGTTGGGTGCTACTGAGACTCGTTAATGACTACAATATCACAGTGCCATGCTCTGAGTTCACCTGACTTGTTTTTTGGTTGTCATCTGTTGGTTATTAAAAGCTTCCCAATAATTTTTGCTCTTTTGTTTGCCTTCTCTTTTGCTTTTATGTTGGCTTTGGCTTCTCATTTCAGCCACTGTTGTGTCCTCCTGCCTTTCCAATGCTTCCATTTCTTTGGGATGTATCGATCATTCAGCTTCCGAATTGCTCCTAGAAACTCCAGCCATTGCTGCTCCATTGTCACTCCTACCTTCTCCCTTCCAAACAAGTTTGCCCAGCTTCTTTGTCATAGAAAAATGGAGAAGGTCAGTACAGAAAAATGCCATTTGGCCCATCTAGTCAATGTCAAAACATTTAAGCTTTCTTAACATTTAAGCAGGCAACGGCCTGCACTGGGACCACAGCTCACCATGCCCCTACCATCCAGGTACCTATCCAGACTTTTAAATGGTGAAATCAAGCTTGCATGCACCACTTGTGCTGGCATCTCATTCCACACTCTCACAACCAATTCAGTGAAGAGGTTTTCCACATGTTCCCCATAAATTTTCAACTTCCCCACTTACCCATGATCTCTGGTTGTCATCCCACTTAACATCAGTTGAAAAAACCTGCTTGCGTGTACCCTTTGTCCAGCTCCTGAGTAAATAGAGATTTAAAAATATTTAAAATCTCCCCCATCTGCTTTGGTTCCATATATGGATTGCCATTCCAGTCTTCCAGAGGACCAACTTTGTGCCTTGCAATCCTTTTGCTCTTAATCTGTCTCTAGAATGCCTGAGGATTATCTGTCATCTTTTCTGCGATGGCCATCCTGATTTAATTCTTATGTGTTCTCTTGCATTTCTTATACTCCATAAGAACCTGCCTCTCTATCCCTGTTATGCAACTCTGTTTTGTGCTTCACCATGGTCTCAATATCTCTTGCAAAGCAAGGTTCCCTACAATTTCTATCTTTACCTTTTATTCTGACAAGCACGTAATTTTGTATTCTCAAAATTTCACTTTGAAGGCCTCCCATTTACCAAGCACATCTTTGCCATAAAGCAGCCTGTCCCAGTCCACAGTTGCCAGACCCTAGTGTCATAATTGCAGGTGTTGATCCATGCCCTGCACACATCAACCTTTCCTACGCTGCTCCTTGTATTGAAATGTACGGGGCTCAGGATATTCACTGCATCATGCTCAACTTTTTCATTTCTGACATTGTCTGAGGTCCGAACAACATCTGTCTCCACAGCCCCTCCACTAACTGTTCTGTTATTCAGGCTCCCATTCCTCCTGCAACTTTAGTTTAATCCCCCACCTCCCACCATGCAGCTCTATCACCCCTTTGGCTTTCATCTTCCAGATCAAAGAACGAGGAGGTGCACAGCAGGTACAGGCAAATGGGAAAAAATGGGGTACTTATGAAGTACAGGAAATTCCCATACTCTTCCAATCTTAAAGATAATTTACGCAATGAATGCAATAGGTTTGTTAGATGAATCAGAACATCATCAGCAAATAGATTAATCTTATATTCCTCCCAGTTAACTCTGAAACCCATAATATCTAATTAATTCAACTAATGGTTCTATCGCCAATACAAATAAAGCAGGTGATAATGGACAACCTTGTCTAGTTGACCTTGTTAACTGAAATGGTGCTGAAATTTGGCCGTTTGTCACTACTTTAGCTTTGGGACTAGTATTTAAGGTTTTAATCCAGTTTATAAAAGATTCTCCTAACCCGTATTTTTCTAATACCTTAAATAAAAAATCCCATTCCAATCTATCAAATGCTTTTTCTGCATCCAAAGCAACTGCCACACTCAATTCCTCCCTCTTTTGTGCCAAATGAATTATGCTAAGTAACCGAGTTACATTATCTGTCGCTTGTCTATTTTTAATAATTCCTGTTTGATCCATATGTATTAATTTTGGTAAATATTTAGATAATCTATTAGTTAAAATTTTTGCTATTATTTTATAGTCGGTGTTCAACAAAGAAATAGGCCTAAATGATGTTGGTTTTAAAGGATCTCTGTCTTTTTTTGGCAGTACTGTTAAAATCGCTGTCGAAAAAGATTCTGGAAGTTTATGTGTTCTTTCCGCTTGATATATTAACTCCATAAAAGGAAGGATTAATAATAAATCTTTAAACTTTTTGTAAAATGCAGATGGAAAACCATCCTCTCCCAGAGACTTATTACTCTGGCGTGATCCTAGAGCTTCATCGACCTCTTTTAATGTAAAAGGCATATCTAATCCCTTTTGTGCTTCCGAATTCAATTTTGGAAGAGTTATTTGTGATAAAAATCTTTCTATCTCAACAACATCATTTTGTGATTCCGATTGATATAATTCAGAATAAAAATTTTTAAAGGTTTCATTAATTTCTAAAGGTTTATAAGTAATTTTATTTGCACTTGTTCTAATTACATTTATTGTTTTGGAAACCTGCTCTGTTTTCAACTGAATCTTGTGTGATCTTTCACCTAATTTGTAGTATCTCTGTTTAGTTCTCATAATTGCTTTTTCTGTTCAGTGTGTCTGGTGCGTATTATATTGTAGCTTCTTATTGACAAGATGTCTTCGTTTTACTTCGGTCATATATCTTTGAGATTTTTTTTCTAATTTTGTAATCTCTTTTTCCAATTGATCTATTTCTACCATGCATTTCTTCTTAATTTTAGAAGTATAACTTATTACCTGGCCCTTCAAATATGCTTTCATCGCTTCCCATAATACAAATTTATCATCAACTGAATATGAGTTTGTATCCAAAAAAAATTGAATCTGTTTTTCCATAAAATCACAAAAATCTTGAAAGTAATATTGAGTTAAATCTCCATCTGTAAATCAGTTCCTTCTTATCCATCATTATCATTGTCATTATCAAAGGCGTATGATCTGACAGTATTCTTGCTTTATATTCCATACTTTTCACTCTATCCTGAATATTCGTTGATAATAAAAAAATCTATCCTTGGATAAGTTTTATGTCTATTTGAATAAAATGAATAATCTCTTTCTCTTGGGTTAATTCTTCTCCATATATCAATCAAATTTAAATCCTTCATCAATGATAAAGTTAGTTTTACTACTTTTGATTTTGTAACAACCTTAGTTGACCTATCTAGAATTGGGTCTAGACAAAAGTTAAAGTTTCCACCTATTAATATTTTATTGTATACATCTGCCAAATTCAAAAAAGCTTCTTGTATAAATTTTGCATCATTTTCATTTGGTGCATAAATATTCATAAGAGTCCATAATTCCGAAAAGATTTGACAATGTATAATCACATATCTCCCTGCAGTATCAGTGACTACATTTTGTATGTTAATTGGTAAGGTTTTATAAGCCAAAATTGCAACTCCCCTCGTCTTTGAATTAAATGAAGCTGCAATAACATTTCTGACCCAATTTCTCTTTAATTTCTGATGTTCTCTCTCTGTCCTGCATTTTCTTAATGTATGTTAAAACTCTTTTTCTTTTCACCAGTCCATTAAGACCATTAACATTAAAACTTTAAAAATTCAGTAAATTAGTCGTTTTTAACAAGGTTACTCCAATCTGTGACAGTACATAATATCTCAGCTCTCATAGTACCTTGGGGAATCTCTTTAAAATTCTCCATGCTGCTATGTGTCTCCCCCCCACCAATCATCCAGGCAAAGAAAGAAAAATAGAAAAAAGATGGATAGTAAAGAAAAAGATAACAAAATACCCCCCAACTAATGTTGTGAATGTACTACTAATATATCCAGGTATAAAATAAATTGGGATAAAAGTGAAATTTTACACATTATTAAAGGAGATTATCGTCAATGTTGACTAGTGACTCAATTTAGATGGCTGATAAATGGTATAAAGTATTTAGGTATAAGAGTTGATAACGATATAAAGAATAAATATAAATTAAATTATTTGCCATTATTGAAAAAAAATCAAGAAGATCTTGATAAATGGATGATGTTACCAATAACATTAGTAGGTAGAGTTAATGCTGTAAAAAAGAATATATTTCCTAGTTTACAGTATTTATTCCAAACACTACTAATACAACTGCCGCAGAAGTTTTTTCAAGAGTTGAATAAATGTGTGAGGAAGTTTCTTTGGAAAGGTAAGATGTCAAGAATATCGTTGGAAAAATTGACATGTAAATTTGACCTAGTAGGGTTACAACTCCCAAACTTTAAGAATTATTATAAAGCAAATCAACTTAGATTTATTGCATCTTTTTTAGATTAAGATAAACCGGCATGGATTAGAATAGAGTTAGATAAGATAGGAGAAAATATACCAAAAGATTTTATATACAAACGGGAATCTAAATGGACACGGGAAAAGAAAGAATCCCTTATATTAAAACATTTGATTGATTTATGGAACAAGACAAACGTTGATGATGAGATAAAGAAATCTTTATTAGCAAAGAGACCCCTAATTCAAAGTAGACTCGTTCCTTTTATAATGGATAATCAATTTTTATATAACTGGTTTCAAAAAGGGATTAGATATATAGGAGACTGTTTTGAAAGAGGTATATTGATGTTGTTTGATCAATTAAAGAATAAATATAAAATATCAAATAACATTATCTGTTATTTCCAATTAAGGGCTTATTTAAGAGATAAACTGGGTCAAACAATGTTAATGCTGAAACCTAATGAAATAGAAACTTTAATTCAAAAAGGAAAAATTAAAAAAAATACTTCTTGTATGTATAATTTGATTCAAAAACAGACAATTAAACAAGGAATTTATAAGTCAAGACAAAAATGGGAAATTGATTTGAATATGAAAATTGATGAAACAAGTTGGTCAAGACTATGTCTTGACAGTATGACAAATACAATAAATGTCCAACTTAGATTGGTACAATTTTTACATCAATTATACATCATACCACAAAAAATAAACAGATTAAACTCAAATTTATCTGATCAATGTTTTTGATGTAATCAAGAAATTGGTACTTTTTTACACTCTACTTGGTCCTGTTTTAAAATTCAACCTTTTTGGATAAATTTAAGAGTTTTATTGGAACAAATTATTGAAATACAACTTCCACATAACCCAATATCATTTTTACTAGGTGATATTGAAGGGATAAAACCAAAACTTAAATTGAACAAATATCAGAAAGAATTCATAAAATTTGCTTTGGCAGTATCCAAAAAGGCTATTGCAGTTACTTGGAAATCGGATTCATACTTAAGTATGGATCGTCGGAATAATGAAATTTTCAGCTGCATTCCACTTGAAAAAATTACTTATAATTTAAGAAATAAATATGACATGTTTCTGAAAATTTGGCGCCCTTACTTACAAAAGATAGGATTAAATGTATAGGTGCTCTGAAGATAAAGTTGTTAGTCATTTGAAGAAAGAAACAAATATTAAAGCTATTTTGAATTCCGTGGAGCATGTGGAGATCTTCCGATATCCAGGAAATACTTCTTTCTTCTTTCTTTCTTTTTTTCTTTTTTTTCCTCTTTTCTTTTAGATAGGGATGTTAAGGGGGGGAAGGGTTAAGGGGAGGGAGGAGTGCTGATATTATATCATGTTATTCTATTATTCTATTCATTCTATGTAATTATCTTAAAAATTGAATTAAAATATTTAAAAAAGTACAAGAAATTCAAGTGAACACTCATGAAAGAAATAAAAGAAGGCATGAGGTTGCCCCAGCAGACAAGGTGAAGGAGAATCCTCAGGGATTCTGCAGATATGTTAAGACCAAAAAGATTGCAAGGGAAAAAAAATAATCCTCTGGAAGATCAGAATGGTAATTCATATGAGGAGACAAAATAGATGGGGGAAAGTTTTCTTGCGTCCGTGTTTACTCAGGAGATGGACATAGTCTATAGAAGTGAGGCAAAGCAGCATCAACTTCATGGACCCAGTGCAGATTACAGAGGTGGAAGTGTTTGCTGTCCTAAGGCAAATTACCATGGATAAATCCCCTAGGACCTGCGGAAGACAAGTGCAGAAATTGTCGGGGCCCAAGCACAGATATTTAATTCATCCTCAGTGACAGGTGAGGTACTGGAGGATTGGAGGACAGCCAATGTTGCTCCACTGTTCAATAAAGGTCTTAAAATAAACTAAGAAATTATACGTTGGTGAGCTTGACATCAGTAGTGGGAAAGTTATTGGAATAGATGTGCAGGAACTGGACATATAAGTATTTGGATAGATGTGGACTGATTAAGGATAGGCAGCATGGCTTTGTGCATGGTAAGTCATGTCTACCTAATCTTATAGAGTCTGTTGAGGATGTTATCAGGAAAGTGGATGAAGACAATGCAGTGGATATTGTCTGCATGGACTTTAGCAAAGCACCAGATAAAGTCTTATATGAGAGGTTGGTCAAGAAGGTTCAGCCACTCAGCATTGAAGATTAGACAGTAAATTAGATGAGGTACTGTCTTTGGGAGAAGCCAGAGTGTGGTAGGAGATGGTTGTCTCTCTGACTGGAGGCCTGTGACTAGTGGTGTGCCAAAGGGATCAGTGCTGGATCTGTTGTTGCTTGTCATCTATATCAGTAATCTGTATGATAACATGGTTAGCTAGATCAGCAAATTTCTGAATGAAACCAAGACTGGGGATGTAGTAGACAGTGAGGAAGACTATCATGGCTTGCAGTGCAATCTAGACCAGCTGGAAAAATGGGTTGAGAAATGGAAAATGGAATTTAATGGAGACAAGTGTGAGATGTTGCATTTGGTAGGAACTACCAGGGTAGGTCTTACACAGTGCCTGGTCCGGCATGGAGGAGTGTTGTTGAAGAAAGGGATCTGGGAATACAGGTCTATATTTCACTGAAAGTGGTATCACAGTTCGATAGGGATGGATAGAAAGACAAGGCACATTGGCCTTCATAAACCAAAGTACTGAGTACAAGAGATGGATGTTATGTTGATGTTGTACAAAACATTGGTGAGGCCTAATTTGGAATATTGTGTGCAGTTTTGGCGACCATCCGGCAGGAAAGATGTAAAATAGGTTGAGAGTTCAGAGGAAATTTGCAAGGATGTTGCCAGGTCTGGAGGATTTGGGTTATATGGAAAGATTGAACAGCTCAGACTATTTTATTCCTTGGAATGTAGAAGATTGAGGGAAGATTTGATTGTGATCAAGGGGCATAGATAGGGTAAATGCAAGCTGGCTTTTTCCACTGAGATGGGGTGGGACTACAACCAGAGGCCATAGGTTAAGGGTGAAAGGTGAAACGTGAAGGGGAACATGAGGGCAAACTTCTTCACACAGACGGTCATCTGGGTGTGGAATGAGCAGCCAGCACAAGTGGTGCATGCAAGCTCAATTTCAACATTTAAGAGGTTTGTATGGGAACCTGGATGGTCAAGGTATGGGAGTAGACAGTTTAAATACCTCTGCACCAAATACATGGGTCAAAGGGTCTGTTTCTGTGTTATACATTTCTATGACTGTGACAAGAACCTTAAATAATATTAACATTCACTCAAATTCCTTTTAACAGCTGTGCAGACCAACCGTACATCTGAGTAGGAGGTATTTACATTGCGTTAAAACTGTGGCACTTTAAATTAACAGTGTATAAAAGAAAATCCCAGCTGCACATCAACAAAGGCTATTTGTGTGAGTGTTTCAGTTATTGTGGGGCCAGGCACCCATGCAGCTCAGTGGGAACAGGGAATAATACCAATGGAGAGAGACAAACTGAGCCAGGTCACAGATTGGAGACAGCAGAAATGCCCCATCCTTATAGAGACAGGAAGGGCATCAGAGAATGTGATGGTCATTCCAGATACCAGCACTGTGCCTGTTTAGAAGAAGATTTCTCTCTCCAACTTGGATTGAACTTCACTGTAACAGTGTGATGCCAGATCACACCTTGGCAATTCATGTGATCTCATCTGAAATATGGTCCTTCACTCATTGATGGATTTTGTAAAAACACAAAATGCTGGCAGAACTCAGCAGAACGGCCGGGAAACGTTGTCACTACCTCCTCCCATAGATGCTGTCGGGCCTGCTGAGTTCTGCCAGCATTTTGTGTTTTTATTTATTTCCAGCATCTGCAGATTCACTCGTGTGCCGATGGATTTTGTAAATCTTTTTACAGGTTAAAAATGAGAAAGAATTTGTCTACAGGGAATCTTGAACACAACACGCCAGTTTTGCTGTCTCTGTCTAGACCGGTGGTCGGCAACCTGCGGCTCCCGAGCCATTTGTGGCTCTTTCACCTCTGTGCTGCGGCTCCCTGTGGCTTTGGGAAATAATTGGTCAGTATTTAATTAAAATGTATTTTATGTTAGTTTGTTAGCTTTTGAAATGTAATTCTAAATTTGAAGATTATGGTGATCTTGTACAATCTAAGTGTGGCGACACATTTCCTGGCACATCCAAAACGGCTCACAATTAGCCAGCATTCAGGCTAAGGGAGATAGCCTACGGGGGTTTGTGAGTACGCGTCTTTTGCAGCATCTGCGTCCATGGGGGCTGGGTTGAGGGAGGCTTAAAAGCAAGGCTGTTTAGTTCGAATAAAGTTATTCGACTGCAGTTTACTGACTGCGTGAGCACACCGCTACAACGTGTTTTTATCGCTATTAATATACGTCACCACTGCCAATACCTGACACCCGCCAGTGCGCGATTTCTTTAATTTTTCGATCCAAGGTAAGCCAACTATGGAGAATTCTAAAAAAAGAAAAGTGACTGAAGAAAACAGAACGTTTAATGATACGTGGACAGATTCATTTGCTTTCACTGTTGACGAGACTGGTTTACCGGTATGCTTAATATGCAATGAGAAACTAGCAAACAACAAAAAGTCAAATGTCGCAAGGCATTTCCAGAATAAACACGCAGCCTTTGCTCAAAAATATCCGGATGGAGATGAGAGAAAAAAAGCCGTTTCGGAACTGATGCGGAAGGTTGATCTGAGCAAAAATCATTTCCAGAAATGGATGAAGTCTGGAAAATCAACGACATACGCCAGTTATATTGCCGCTCAGGAAATAGTCAGGCACGGGAAGCAGTTTACAGATGGTGAATATATAAAAGAATCTTTCATTAAGATTTCAGAACATCTATTCACGGACTTTAAAAACAAGAGTGAAATTGTGCAGAAAATCAGGGATATGCCCCTCTCTGCAAAGACTGTCAAAGACAGAACCATAAAAATGGCAGAAGACATCACAAGACAGCAAATTAAAGACATCAATTCAGCTGTGGCCTACTCGATTGCCTGTGACGAGTCTAAAGACAAAGGTGATATTGAACAAATAGCGTTGTTCTGCCGGTATGTAAACTCTGCCGGGCCACAGGAAGAACTGATTGAGTTGATACCTCTAAAAGACCAAACACGGGGGGAGGACATCTGTGAGGCTGTCTTGAATTGTTTAAGAGCCAAAGGAATAAAGACCACCCATCTGGTGTCAGTAGCTACTGATGGGGCGCCGAATATGACGGGAACGCACAAGGGATTTGTGGCTTTACTGCAGAAGTCGCTGGACAGAAAGCTGCTGACTTTTCACTGCATCTTGCACCAAGAGGCACTGTGCGCTCAAACATTTCCTCCGGAATGCACAGAAGTAATGGATGTTGTCATTCAGATTGTCAATAAAATAATGGCAAAAAGTTTAAATCACCGTCAATTCCGTTTGTTACTGGACGAGCTGGAAAGCGCATATTCTGATCTCCTGCTGCACAACAAAGTCCGGTGGCTGTCCAAAGGGGAGGTGCTGAAACGCTTTGTCGCGTGTCTGGAAGAAGTGAAAACTTTCCTGGGCAGCAAAGGGCTCAACTTTCCTGAGCTGGAACAGCCAGAGTGGCTGGAAAAGCTACACTTCATGGTAGACATGACAGCGCACCTGAACACGCTGAACACAGCTCTTCAACGGGGTAAGGACGTACAGCCCTGCACATGTTGGAGGATGTTTTGGCATTCGAGCGCAAGTTGACGTTGCTTGCCAGAGATTTACAGAAAGGCACATTGTCTCACTTCCCCAATTTGAGAGAGTTCAAACAAGGTCACGACATGATAAATTCGGAGTATTTACATTCTGCAATCATCGCAATGCAAACATCGTTTGGGAAACGCTTCTGTGAGTTCAGAGAGGAAAAAAACACATTATCCTTCCCGGTCACTCCCCTAAGCATCGATCCATCCCTACTAAATACGACTGCATTGTCAGGTGTGAGTCAACCTGAACAAGTATGATAAATATTTTAATTGCCTATTATTTTACGTATATTCATATGTTTTCATTGTTCAGTGAAATAGTCCTTTTATTTTTCAGGTTGACAGCTGGCTGACGTTATTTTTGGTTTGCTGCTGGCGGCAAATTTAAGTTTGGTGTTTTTCATAAATACAAGGACTCAAATAGACGTTGAGTATTTTACTTAAAAGTAACCTTCAACCCAACGTCTTTTTTTCGGAGTTCAAAATGTTTTTGTTGCATGCAGAAATGTAATTTCATTTTCTCTGCAGGAGTTCATCAATTTCATAAATGCAACACATTATAGTTTGTTTATACATAGCATAAAGGCAAAACAAAACGTTGTATGCAGTGTTATTTCATTTTAAATGTCAAGCGGGTTTTGCGGCTCCCAGTGTTTTCTTTTCTGTGGGAAACGGGTCCAAGTGGCTCTTTCAGTGGTAAAGGTTGCTGACCCCTGGTCTAGACAGTGAAGAAGCGGAGCAAAGGATTCAATCAACCATCCTTCCTGCTCAGAATGTGGGGAGGGATTCACTTGATCATCTGACCGACTGGTATGCCCATCAGTTCACACAGGGGAGAGGCCATTCACCTGCTCAGACTGTGGGAATGGATTCACTTGGTCATCTCAATTGAAGGTACTTCAGAAAGTTCACACTGGGACAAGGCTGTTCTGTGTGTGAGAAGGGATTCAGCTGGTCATCTCACCTGTGGACACACCAGTCAGTTCACACTGGCCAAATGCTAGTTATCTGCTGAATTTGTGGGGAAGGATTCACTCAGTCATCTGACTTAATGGCTGACCAGTGAGTTCACAATCGGGAGCAGCCGTTCACCTGCTCGGACTGTGGGAAGGGATTCACTTTTTCATCTAAACTGAAGGTACATCAGCGAGTTCACACTGGAGAGAGGCCATTCTTCTGCTCAGACTGTGGGAAGGGATTCACTCAGGCATCTCACCTACTGATACATCAGTCAGTTCACACTGCAGAGAGGGATTTCACCTGCTCAGCCTGTGAGAAGAGATTCTTTCACTCTTCCACCCTAGAGAGTCACCAGCAAGTTCACACTGGGGAGAGGCCATTCACCTGCTCAGAATGTGGGAAGAAATTCACTCAGTCATCCAACCTACAGATACATGAGCGAGTTCACACTGGTGAGAGACCGTTTACCTGCTCAGACTGTGGGAAGGGATTTCATCAATCATCCACTCTACAGAGACATCAGCAAGTTCACACTGGGGAGAAGCCGTTCACCTGCTCAGAATGTGGAAGGGATTCACTCAGTCATCCTCCCTATTGGAACACCAGTCAGTTCACTCTGGGGAGTGGTGGTTCACCTGCTGTGAAAGTGGGAAGGGATTCACTCGGTCATCCAAACTACTGGCACACCAGCGAGTTCAGACTGGAGAGAGTCCATTCACCTGCTGTGAATGTGGGAGTGAATTTGCTTGGTCATCTGATCTACAGACACACCAGCGAGCTCACAGTGGGGAGAGGCCATTCACCTGCTGTGAATGTGGGAAAGCATTCATATGATCATCTCATCTACTGAGACACCAGTGAGTTCACACTGGGTAGAGACCATTCACCTGCTCAGTCTGTTGGAAGGGATTCCATTGATCATCCAATCTTCATAGATATCAGCAATTTCACAATGGGGAGAGGCCATTCACCAGCCCAGACTGTTGGAAAGGATTCACTTCATTATCTCACCTACGGAAACAACAGCGAGTTCACACTGGGGAGAGGCCATTCCCCTGGTCAGATTGTGGGAAGTGATTCACTCGGTCATCCCACCTACAGAGAGACTGGTCAGTTCACACAGGGTAGAGGCTGATCACCTGCTCAGACATTGGGAAGAGTTTCTCTCAGCCAAATCAACCAGATGTGCACTGAGTTCACACTGGGGAGAGGCCATTCACCTGCTGTGAATCTAGGAAGGGATTCACTTAATAATCTAACCTTGTGACACACTACCGGGTTCACACTAGGGAGAAAGTTTCAGTAAGCTGTATGATGGATATTTGTCCATCACTGTTGCTGAATGCAATCTTGAGAGTGACTGTTGGTGCTGAACTCTGCAATTATTGCTGCTGCTCACCACACCCAGTTCTGCACCCTGGTCACTGAGCATGGGAGGAGTTTCTTCTGCTGCACATTCAACTTTAATGGGACTGGAGTTTAATATACTGGATCTGAGACAAATAAATCAGTTCTATTTTGAACTTTGTCTCCAGTACTTAGTGAATTTATAACACAACCAGTATACAGTAGAGAGTCAACTCAGGCCATCTGGACCCTGCCAGTGATTCAGTTCCGTGATGGTCCTTTTAAATCCTCCCCTGTTGTTCCCCTCTCACTCTCCCTGTGGCGATGGGTTCCAAACAGTCACTACTCTGTGGGTGAAGAGGTTTCCCTTGAATTCTCTGCAGACTGAAGAAGTTGAGTTGACTGCAGTTCTGTCTTTTTTTTTAATAATTTTTTTTATTGAATTTTCAAATAGGTTACAGAAAGAAAAAAATTATCAACCTTTCCCCCCGCCCCTTAACCCATCCCCAACCCCTCCCCCCTAACATATTCCTATAGAAAAAAGAAGAGTAAAAAGAAAGAAAGAAAGAATGCCTGGATATCAGAATATCCCCACATGCTCCATGGAGTTCAAAATAGCTTTAATATGTATATTTCTTTCTTTCTCCAGATAACCAATAATTTTATCTTTGGAGCACCTATATATTTAATTCTATCTTTTGTAAATAAGGGCACCAAATTTTCAGAAATATTTCAAATTTATCTCTTAAATTATAAGTAATTTCTTCAAGTGGAATGCAGCTAAAAATTTCATTAATCCAACGATCTATACTTAAGTATGAATCCGATTTCCAAGTAACTGCAATAACCTTTTTGGCTACTGCCAATGCAATTTTTATGAATTCTTTCTGATATTTATTCAATTTGGATTTCGATTTTATCCCTTCAATGTTGCCTAGTAAAAATAATGTTGGATTATGTGGAAGTAGTATTCCAATAATTTGTTCCAGTAAAACTCTTAAATTTGTCCAAAAAGTTTGAATTTAAAAAAAGACCAAGTAGAGTGTAAAAAAAGTACCAATTTCTTGATTACATCGGAAGCATTGATCAGATAAATTTGGGTTTATTTATTTTTTGTGGTGTAATATATAATTGATGTAAAAAATTATATTGCACTAGTCTTAGCCGGAATTTTGGTGTATTTGTCATACTGTCAAGACATAGTCTTGACCAATTTGTTTCTTCAATTTTAATATTCAAATCAGTTTCCCATTTTTGTCTTGACTTATAAATTCCTTGTTTAATTGCCTGCTTTTGAATCAAACTATACATACAAGAAATAAATCTTTTAATTTTTACTTTTTGAATTAAAATTTCTATTTCATTAGGTTTCGGCAATAACATTGTTTGACCCAATTTATCTCTTAAATAAGCCCTTAATTGGAAATAACAAAAAAGAGTGTTGTTTGATATTTTATATTTATTCTTTAATTGATCAAATGACATTAATATAGCTCCTTCAAAACAATCTCCTATATATCTAATCCCTTTTTGAAACCAGTTGTATTAAAGTTGGTTATCCATTGT
The DNA here is from genome assembly GCF_030144855.1 of Hypanus sabinus. Lineage (NCBI taxonomy): Eukaryota > Metazoa > Chordata > Chondrichthyes > Myliobatiformes > Dasyatidae > Hypanus > Hypanus sabinus. The sequence goes on along the minus strand of NC_082710.1, from coordinate 78,383,487 downwards.
AAAAGGAATAAGTTTATTTTGAATTAAAGGTCTCTTTGCTAATAAAGATTTCTTTATCTCATCATCAACATTTATCTTATTCCATAAATCAATCAAATGTTTTAATATAGGAGATTCTTTCTTTTCCCATATTCATTTAGATTTCCACATATATATATAAAATATTCTGGTATATTTTCTCCTATTTTATCTAGTTCTATTCTAATCCATGCTTGTTTATCTTCATCAAAGGAAGATGCAATAAATCTAAATTGATTTGCTTTATAATAATTTTTAAAGTTTGGAGGTTGTAACCCTCCTAGGTCAAATTTCCATGTCAATTTTTCCAACAATATTCTTGACATCTTACCTTTCCAAAGGAACTTCCTCACACATTTATTTAACTCTTGAAAAAACTTCTGCAGTAATTGTATTGGTAGTGTTTGGAATAAATATTGTAATCTAGGGAATACATTCATTTTTATAGCATTTACTCTGCCTACTAATGTTATTGGTAACATCATCCATTTATCAAGATCTTCTTGAATTTTTTTCAATAATTGTAAATAATTTAATTTATATAAGTTCTTTATATCATTATCAACTCTTGTATCTAAATATTTTACATCATTTATCTGCCATCTAAATTGAGTTATTAGTCGACTTTGACTATAATCTCCTTTAGTAAGGGGTAGAATTTCAGTTTTATCCCAATTTATTTTGTAGCCTGTTATTTTCCCAGATTCTTCTAATCTAGAATACAATGGGTTTGTTAAATAAAGCAAAACATCGTCGGCAAATAAATTAATCTTATATTCCTCCTGGTTAACTCTGAAACCCACAATATCTGGGTCTGTTCTAATTAATTCAGCTGGTTCTAGCGCTAACACAAATATAGCAGGTGATAATGGACAACCTTGTCTAGTTGACCTTGTTAACTGAAATGATGTTGAAATTTGACCATTTATCATTACTTTAGCTTTGGGATTAGTATTTAAGGTTTTAATCCATTTTATAAAAGATTTTCCTAACCCATACTTTTCCAATACCTTAAATAAAAAATCCCATTCCAATCTATCAAATGTTTTTTCTGCATCTAAAGCAACTGCCACACTCATTTCCTCCCTCTTTTGTGCCAGATGAATTATACTAAGTAACTGAGTTACATTATCTGCCGCTTGTCTATTTTTAGTAAATCCTGTTTGATCCATATGTATTAATTTTGGTAAGTATTTAGATATACTATTAGATAAAATATTTGCTATTATTTTATAGTCGGTGTTCAACAAAGAATTAGGTCTATATGATGTTTGCTTTAAAAGATCTCTATCTTTTTTTTGGCAATACTATTAGAATAGCTGTCGAAAAAGATTCTGGAAGTTTATGCGTTCTTTCTGCTTGGTGTATTAATTCCATAAAAGGAGGAATTAGTAAATATTTAAACTTTTTGTAAAATTCAGGCAGAAAACCATCTTCTCCTGGGGATTTATTACTCTGAAGTGATCCTAGAGCTTCTTTGACCTCTTTTAATGTAAAGGGCATATCTAATCCCTTCTGTTCTTCCAAATTCAATTTTGGAAGAGTTATTTGTGATAAAAACCTTTCTTTCGCAACATTATCATTTTGTGATTCTGATTGATACAGTTCAGGATAAAAATTCTTAAAAATTTCATTAATTTCTAAATGTTTATAAGTAATTTTATTTACACTTGTTCTCATTGCATTTATCGTTTTGGAAGTCTGGTCTGCTTTTAACTGCCAAGCAAGAATCTTGTGTGATCTTTCACCTAGTTCGTAATATCTCTGTTTAGTTCTTATAATTGCTTTTTCTGTTTGGAATGTCTGAAGTGTATTATATTGTAACTTCTTATTAACAAGTTGTCTTCTTTTTTCTTCTGTCATATATCTTTGAGATTCTTTTTCTAATGTTGTAATCTCTTTCTCCAATTGATCTGTTTCTACCATATATTCCTTCTTAATTTTAGAAGTATAACTTACTACCTGACCTCTCAAATATGCCTTCATTGCTTCCCATACTATAAATTTATCATCTACTGAATGTAAATTTGTATCTAAAAAACACTGAATCTGCTTTTTCAGGAAATCACAAAAATCTTGATGTTTTAATAATATTGAATTAAATCTCCATCTGTAAATCGATTTCTCTTTATCCATCATTATCATTGTCATTATCAAGGGGGAATGATCCGACAATATTCTTGCTTTAGACAATAGGTGCAGAAGTAGACCATTTGTCCCTTCGAGTCTGCAACGCCATCCTGAGATCATTGCTGATCATCTACTATCAATACGTGGTTCCTGCCTTGTCCCCATATCCCTTGATTCCCCTATCCATAAGATACCTATCTAGCTCCTTCTTGAAAGCATCCAGAGAATTGGCCTCCACTGCCTTCCGAGGCAGTGCATTACAGACCACCACAACTCTCTGGGAGAAGAAGTTTTTCCTTAACTCGGTCCTAAATGATCTACCCCTTATTCTCAAACCATGCCCTCTGGTACTGGACTCTCCCAGCATCTGGAACAGATTTCCTGCCTCTATCTTGTCCAATCTCTTAATAATCTTATAAGTTGCAATCAGGTTCCCCTCTCAATCTCCTTAATTCCAGCGTGTACAAGCCCAGTCTCTCTAACCTCTCTGCATAAGACAGTCCGGACATCCCAGGAATTAACCTCGTGAATCTACGCTGCACTTCCTCTACAGCCAGGATGTACTTCCTTAATGCTGGAGACCAAAACTGTACACAATACTCCAGGTGTGGTCTCACCAGGGCCCTGTACAAATGCAAGAGGATTTCCTTGCTCTTGTACTCAATTCCCTTTGTAATAAAGGCCAACATTTCATTAGCCTTCTTCACTGCCTGCTGCACTTGCTCATTCACCTTCAGTGACTGATGAACAAGAACTCCTAGATCTCTTTGTATTTCTCCCTTACCTAACTCTACACCGTTCAGATAATAATCTGCCTTCCTGTTCTTACTCCCAAACCTCACACTTATTCACATTAAACGTCATCTGCCAAGTATCTGCCCACTCACCCAGCCTATCCAAGTCACCCTGAATTTTCCTAACATCCTCATCACATGTCACACTGCCACCCAGCTTAGTATCATCAGCAAACTTGCTGATGTTATTCTCAATGCCTTCATCTAAGTTATTGATGTAAATTGTAAACAGCTGTTGTCCCAATACCGAGCCCTGTGGCACCCCACTAGTCACCACCTGCCATTCCGAGAAACACCCATTCATCATTACACTTTGCTTTCTATCTGCCAACCAATTTTCTATCCATGTCGATATCTTCCCCCCAATAGCATGAGCTCCGATTTTACCCACCAATCTCCGATGTGGGACCTTATCCAAATACCTTCTGAAAATATGCTTTATATTCCATATTTTTCACTCTGTCTTGAATATTCGTTGATAATAGAAAAAATCTATCCTTGAATAAGTTTTATGTCTATTTGAATAAAATGAATAATCTCTTTCTTTTGGATTAATTCTTCTCCATATATCAATCAAATTTAAATCTTTCATCAATGATAAAGTTAATTTTGCTACTTTTGATTTTGTAACTACCTTTGTTGATCTATCTAAAACTGGGTCTAAACAAAAATTAATATCTCCACCTATTAATATTTTGTCATATGCATCAGCCAAATTCAAAAAGGCCTATTGTATAAATTTTACACCATTTTCATTTGGTGCATAAATATTCATAAGAGTCCATTGTTCTGAAAAAAATTTGACAATGAATAATTACATATCTCCCCGCAGAATCAATTAATACATTTTGTATTTTAATTGGTAAAGTTTTATTAACCAAAATTGCAACTCCCCTCTCCTTTGAGTTAAATGAAGCTGCGGTAACACTTCCTACCAAATCTCTCTTTAATTTCTGATGTTCTATCTCTGTTAAGTGTGTTTCTTGTAAAAAAGCTATATCTATTTTTATTGTCTTAATATATGTTAAAATTCTTTTTCTTTTCTCCGGTCCATTAAGCCAATTAACATTAAAACTTTAAAAATTCAGTAAATTAGTCATTACTTTTAACAGGGTTACTCCAATGTATAATAATACCTAATCTTTCAACTTTCGTAGTACCTTGGGGAATCTTTTTAAAATTCTTCATGTTGCTATGTGTCTCCCCCCCCCTCCCCACCGATTGTCCAGGCAAAGAAAGAAAGATAAAAGAAAAATAAATTATAAAGAAAAAAAAACAAAATACCCCCCTACTAATTTTGTGAATGAAAAAAAACACAACATTAACCCCCCTCCGTTGTACGGGTCATGGTAATGGCCATGATTACACATGTGAATCCCGTAGCAATTGATCCAAAGTTCCCCAGCTCCCCCATAACATAAAAAAGCATATATAAGAGAGTCCTTAAACATCCATCGGTTCCATTCACTGTTCTTATCTTCATCTTTAATCCATTTCACTTTAAAATCTTTGTCTGTAGCTAGCGAATATTTGGGAGTTCTTGTGCGAATTCTTCTGCATCCCTATAATCAGGAAAAAATCTTCTTTTTCCGTCATCCAAAAAAATTATCAGGGTTGCTGGGTGGTGCAATATAAATTTATAGCCTTTTTCCCATAAAACTCTTTTCGCTGGGTTAAATTCCTTCTTTCTCTTCAAAAGGTCATAACTTATATCAGGATAGAAAAGAACTATTTTCCCTTCTATCATCAATGGCCTGTTTCTCTTTCTAGCACATTGGGCAGCCACCTTCAGGATCTTTTCTTTATCTTGATATCTTAAGCATTTTATCAAGATTGATTGTGGGTTTTGATCAACTTGAGGTCTTGGTCTTAAGGCTCTGTGAGCCCTTTCAATTTCAATTAACTGGTTTCCTTCCATTTCCAAAATTTCCGGGATCCATTTTTGAAAAAAAAATGATTGCATCCTCTCCCTCTATACCTTCTTTAAGTCCAACAATCTTAATATTGTTTCATCTGCTAAAATTTTCAAGCACATCCACTTTTTCCAACAACTATTTTCTTTCTGATGTCCAGGCAGAAATATTATCTTCCATTTTATTCACTCTATAAATGGTGTCTTCCATTGTTTCTTCCAAGTTTTTAATTTTGTTGTCCATTTAGTCCTGTCTTTTCATCATTTTATCAAACATAATCTTCATATTTTAAAATCTTTTTTATTACTTTTAATGCTTTTAATTCATGCATTATTTGCACCAAAGTTTTTCTTATGTCTCCATCACCTCCAACCTCTCCCTGTTGCTCTTCTTTGTCTCTTCATCTTCATCTGATTTATATAGATAATCTGATTCCGTCTCATCTTCAGTTTCACTTTCAGTTCCGATCGTAGCTGGGATTTGTATTTTGGGTTGCTTGTGTTTGCCCATGCCTTTTCCTTCACGCATGCACAATTCCTGCTGCTCTTTTTTTTGGAAACAGTTGAAGTTGCTGCAGTTTCCTGTTCTGTATCGCCAGAGGTAAAATGCAGTTGAGCCCGAGGCTCTTTCATAGTGACCGGCCTTGATTCTCTTCCAACTTGTGTTGTCTTCAAAGTAGTAGTTTTCTTCTGCTTCTGTTTAGGAGGCATATCTTAAGACAATCCTGAATAGTTTATAAGTAGTTTTTTAAAAGTATTTACTAACTTTTCTTCACTTAAATGTTATTTTACTAGTTTTTTACGGGAGAGCTGGATTTCCACATCTCAACCCTACGTTATCACGTGACGTCTCCCCTGCAGTTCTGTCTGAGATGTTCTTCGCCCCTCTAATCTCTGGGCTGAGGAAGAATGACATTGGGAGTTAATCTCCTTAATCTCAACTCATTTCCACATTATGTGTCATTTTCCCTGCTTCTAAAAGGTTGTTAGAAAACACCCCTGTCCTTTGACGACTGAAAAAAAAGGGAAACCAGAGGCAGCCCTGCACAGGGCAGAGTTTGGAGCTCTGGACGATGTTCAGGGTAAGAACGTATGATGAGGAGAAGGGAATCAGCAGCAGGGCGTGGCAACGAGTGACCGAGCAGCAACATTTGGAAGCTGATTGACAGAGAAAATCTTTTGGTGGTCTGACTGCTGACACAAACTACACCCGTTCACTGGTCGGGGAATGTGTGTGTTTGGAATGGTTTTATCTATTGAGGGAATTGTTCCTGCTTGTTTATCCTGTAATATTATATCTGAATGGTTATTATGGATTGTCCTATCTGAAATAATATATTGATTATCACATAAATTGTAAGATTTTGATTCTAAAACTGGATCAGGCTTGAATTTATGGTGCCTTTATGAAGTGATGGAGGGTATTAATGAGTTTGTATTTTAAAACAAGATGTGGTGAATGTATTTGCTTGATTGTACCTTTGTAAGTAATCAGATTGAATTAAACTGCTGCAGGATCCTGGAATGTATTGGATTACGTTTGGTTTCTCTTGGCATTTTCTGCACTTATTGATGGCAGATGAACTGAAAAAGTATTCTTCATTACTCTTACCTGTCGCAGACACTGGCAGGAACATGGAAGTACCAGATGTCAGTGGTCAGAATGTGTAAATTAACGTCACTTGGGAGAAAGTTCTTGGGAAACAGAGATGGTCTGAAGGTAAGTTGGTCACCTGGTGTACACCCCAGAGATCTGAAAGAGATGGCTGAAGAGATGTGGAGGCATTTGCAATGATCTTTTGAGAATTTTTAAGGGAAGTATATCCTAAGAAGTTTTTTTCCTTCTCTGCTCTCTCCCAGTTTCACCTATCACCTGGCACTTCTTCCACCCCTTTCACCCCCATGCTTCTTTCTCTGAAGTTTCATCTTTTTTTTCCCAGTCCTGATGAAGGGTCTTGGCCTGAAAAGTCGACTTTTTACTATTTCCGATTTATGCTGCCTGGCCTCCTTGGTTCTATGTGTTGCTTGGATTTGCATCATCCACAGATTTTCTGTTTTTGATAAAAGCAAAAGCAGGGTAATATAATATAGCAAGAAAATTGTGGGAAGTTAGAGGATTGGAAAGCTTTTACATAACCATCAAGAGACAACGAAAAATCACATAGGAGAGACAAGATGAAAAATTAAGCTAAGTGAGCCAATATCAAGTGTCAACACATACAAACAAGCCGGAAACTTGTGGAAGTTCTGCTCTGTGGAAATGAGCAGTCAATGTTCTTGGCTGAGACACTTCATCAGGACTGAAGAAGGAGGGGGCAGGGGTCCTATAAAGAAGGTAGGGGGAGGGGAAGGTGCAGGTGAAAAACCAATCAGAGGAAAGATCAGGAGTGCGGGACGGGAAGCAGAGAGGTGATAGGCAGGAGAGGTGAAGAAGGAATGTAAGGGGAAAGCACTATGGGTAGTGGAAGAAGACGGAATCATGGGAGAGGTGATAGGCAGCTGGAAGGGGAGGCAGAGTGAAAGTACAATGGGGGAAGGGAGAGGGAGCAAATTACCGGAAGTTGGAGAATTCGATGTTCATACCAAGGAGCTGGAGACTACCCACAGGGTATATGAGGTGTTGCTCCTCCAAACTGAGTTTGGCCTCATCATGTGTGGAAATACTCGAATGGGAATGTGAAGGAGAGTTGAAGTGGGTGGCCACTAGGAGATCCTGTCTGTTTTGGCAGATGGAGTGGAGGTGCTCGACGAAGCGGTCCCCCAATCTGCGTCGGGTCTTGCCGATGTAAAGGAGACTACACTGGGAGCACCGGATGCAATAGATTACCTCAACAGACTCACAAGTGAAGTGTTGCCTCACCTGGAAGGACTGTTTGGGGCCATGATTAGTGGTAAGAGAGGAGGTGTAGGGACAGGTGTAGCACTTACGTTTGCAGGGATAAGTACGAGATGGGAGATCTGTGGGGAGGGACGTGTGGACCAGGCAGTTGTGGAGGGAATGAACCCTGCAAAAAGTAGAGAGGGAAAGATGTGCTTAGTGGTGGGGTCCTGCTGAAGATGGCGGAAGTTACGACTGCCTGGTCCCCAAGCCCACCCCTGATTAGTTTTTCACCTGCACCTCCCCCCTCCCCCTACCTTCTTTATAGGGCCCCTGCCCCCTCCTTCATCAGTCCTGACGAAGGGTCTCGGCCCAAAATGTTGACTGCTCATTTCCACAGATGCTGCCCGACCAGCTGAGTTCATCCAGCTTGTTTGTACGTGTTGATTTGACCACAGCATCTGCAGTATCCTTTGTGTTTAATATCAAGTATCAAAAGTTGTTCAGATATATAAAGGGTAAAAGAGAGGCAAGAGTTGATATTGTATGGCTGGAAGATGATACTGGAGAATTAATAATAGGGCAAAGAAATAGCAGCCGAACGTAGTACGTATTTTGTTTCAGTCTTTACTGTGTAAGACATGAGCTGTGTAAGACATGAGCAGTATAAGACCATAAGACAGTGGTCCCCAACCACTGTAAAGCATGTGCTACTGGGCCACGAGGAAACAATATGATTTGATGATATGAAATGATATGAGTCAGCAGCACCTTTCCTCATTCCCTGTCATGCCCATTGTTGAACTTGAATGCACACGAGGTCATTACGCACGTGAAGTCATTACCCAGACGAGGTCATCAGTTGTCTAAATACAGTGATACCCTCATGCCAGGGATCACTGGCTGGCCTCAGGTAACTGGCTGCCTCGCATGGCCAGCGAGAAGTGCTGTAGCTACTGGCCTGGAGCGCGGACAGATGGGCGCCACCTCTGACCCTACATGGCACAGTGAATGTTCGTGGGGAACCTGGTGCTAAAATATTCACAGACGACCTAATTCAGGCTCAGGGTTTCATAAGTAGCAGAGCAACTATCTTGCTGCGATCTATTGAAAGTCATCCCTCGAGCCAAACTTTTGTCGGCCGATAGATCCTACCTCCCTCCTCGCTTGGTCAGTCACTCTGTCCGGACTGTGACTGCCGTGGCCCCTGCATGGGGACCTCTGGCCTTTACCTTGTCCTCTCACTGGTGTGTTGCAAGAGTTTATGTGTTCATATGAGGAAACTATGCGCTGTGTGTTTAATATCAAAACGTTACTTAAAATGTTATGATACTATTGAATTATAATGAGTTACAATTGACTTATCACTACATTCATGTGAAGAAAATATGCACAGTGTGTTTAATATTAAATTCGTTAGAGAAACCCTTTTGGAAACAAAATTGAGTGTATTAGTCACTTATAATTGCTTTATTATCTATATTCTGGTCGTGATTAGCACACCCTCCCCCCCCACCCCCCCCCCCCCCCCCCCGTCGGGTTGGTGACCCCTGCCATAAGACATTGGAGCAGAATTAGGCCACTCAGCCCCATCAAGTCTGCTTCGCCATTCTATCATGGCTGATCCTGGTTCTCACTCAACCCCATGCACCTGCCTCCTCGGCATATCCTGTAATGCCCTGACTGATCAGCAAACTATTAGCTTCTGCCTTAAATGTACCCACAGACTTTGCCCCCACCACCATCTGTGTCACAGAATTCCACAGATCCACTGCTCTCTGATGAAATAAAATCTTCCTTAACTACTCTAAAAGGTCGCTCCTCAGTTTTGAGGCTGTGCCCTCTATTATGGCTACCTCCACCATATGAACAGTCCTCTCCTCATCCACCCAATCTAGACCTTCCCACATTCCATGGGTTTCAGTGAGATTTAACACCCACTCGCATTTATTAAACATAAGTCTGTGCAGGAGTACAGGCCCAAGGCTGGCAAACACTCATATCTTAACCCCTTCATTCCTGGAATCATCTTCTGGAACATCCTCTGGACTCTCTCCAACGACAACTCACCTTTTCTGAGACATGGGTCCCAAATATTCTAAGTGTGGCCTAAGTAGTGTCTTATAAAGTATGAGCATTATCTCCTTGCTTATATATTCTACTTCAATTTAAATAAATGCCAGCATTGCATTTGCCCTCTTTACCACAGACTCAAACTGTAAATTAACCTTCTGGGAGTCTTGCCCAAGGACTCATATTTCCTTCTGCATTTCTGTTGTTTGAATCTTCTCCCCATTCAGTTAATAGTTCACTATTGCTCCTTTTGCCAAGATGCATTATCGTACATTTCCCAATATTGTATTCCATCTGCCACTTTTTTGCCCATTCTTCAAATTTCTCTGTGTCCTTTGCAATTGCATTGTTTCCTCAGCACTACCTATGTTTGTATCATCCACAAACCTTGCACAAAGCCATCAATTCCATTATCCAAATCATTGACAAATAATGTGAAAAGTAGCAGACCGAATAATGATCCCTGAAGACCACTACTCACTGCTAGCCAACCAGAAAAGGCCCCTTTTATTCCCACTTGCTGCCTTTTGTCTGTCAGCCATTCCTCTAGCCAAGCCAGTATTTCTCCTGATTTTTATCCAGTTAAGCAGTCTCATGTGTGACACCTTATCAGATGCCTTCTGAAAATCCAATTAAATGATATCCACTGCCTCTTGATTGTCCATCCTGCTTATGACTTCCTTGAAGAACTCTTAACAGATCTGTCAGGCAAGATTGCCCTGTACAGAAGCTATGCTGGCTTTGACTTATTTTATCATTAGTCTCCTAGTACCCCAAAACTTCATCTGTTATAATAGACTTAAACGCTTTCCCAGCCACTGAGGTTAGGCTAACTGGACTATAATTTGCTTTCTTTTGCAATCTTCCTGTCCTCTGGGACCATGCCAGAATCAAGTGATTCTTGACAGGTCATGACCAATGCATCTGTTATCTCTTTAGCAACCTCTCTCAGGACTCTGGGATATAGTCCATCTGGTCTAGGTGACTTATCTACTTTAAGAACATGAGTGTGCCTAGCACGTTTTCCTTTGTGATAGCAATGGCACTCACTCCTGCTCCCTGACACTCATGGATCTCTGGCACACTGCTTGTGTCTTCCAGAGAGAAGATGGATGCAAAGTACCTATCAAGTTCATCTACCATCTCTTCCTCATTTCTACCCCATGTGCATCATTTTCCAGTGGTCCAATATAAACTCTTGCCTCCCTTTCGCAGTTTTATTACTGGTTTATATTATTGTCTAGTTTGCTCTCATATTTCACCTTTCCCCTTCATATAGTTTTTTTTTAGTTGCCTATTGTTGGATTTTAAAAGTTACTCAATTATCTAACTTCTTACTCAGTTTTGCTACCTTATAAGCACTTTTCTTCGCTTTTAAACAGTCCTTAACTTCCTTTGTCAGTCACGGTAGCCTGGCTCCGCCGTTTGAGAACTACTTCTGCGGGACATATCTATCCTGTACATTATGAACTATTCCCAGAAATGTCAACTACTTCTGCTCTGGTGACATCCCCACCAGTATCCTTCTCCCATCCACCTGGGGAATCACCTCTCTCATACCTCTGTAATTCCCTTTATTCCATTGCGATACTTGCATGGGACCTGTGATTCTCCTTCACAAATTGCAGTAGAAATTCAATCATATTATGATCACTGCCTTCTCATGGTTCCTTTACATTAACCTCCCTAATAAGATCTGGGTTATTACACAACACCCAATCTAAGATACCAGTTCACCGAGTAGGCTGAACCATCAGCTGCTCTGAAAAGCCATTTTGTAAGCATTCAATACATTTCTTCTCTTGCGATCTCACACAAATCTGACCTTCCCAATCCTCCTGCAGATTGAAGTCACCCACTACAATTGTGTCATTAAATTTATTACATAAATGCCAAACATTCAGGTGTATCTGGGGCAGAAGTGAGGATACATGTTTTTACCAAGCAGAGAAGGTGTTTAGGAAGCTGAAAGGCCTGAAGGTAGATAACACTCCTAGACCAGAAGGTGAACACCACAGGGTTCAGAAAGAGGTAGCTGAAGAGATTGTGAAGGCATTAGAGTCATAGAACACTACAACACAGGAAAATGCCATTTGGCCAATCTACTCTATGCCAAAGCATTAATTTGCTGAGTTCCAACAACTTCCACCTGGACATATCCTTCTTATCTGTGGACCAAAGCAAACTTCTCTTAAAGGTTGAAATCATCCCTGCCACTTGCCCTGGCAGCTTGTTGCACACTCTCCCTGCCTCTGAATGAAGAAGTTCCTCCTTACTTTTCTCTTAATGTAATGAGTAATGATCTATCAAGAATCACTAGATTTTGGAACACTTCTTGTGGACCTGAAAGTTGCAAATGTCACTCCACACTTTAAGAAGAGAAGGAGGCAGAAGAAAGGATATGATAGGGCAGTTAGTCTGACCTCAGTGGTCAGGAAGATGTTTCAGTGCATTAAGGATGAGTTTTCTGGGTAATGTAATTGGTGATGCATGATGAAGTAGGCCAAAATCAGCAGGATTCCTTTAGAGGAAATCGTGTCTGACAAATCTCTTGGAATACTTTGAGGAAATAACAGGGAGGATAGATAAAGCAGAGACAGTGGATGTTGTTTCTTGGATCTTCATATGATAAAGATGACAAAGTACCCCATGCAAGGCTTATTGAGAAAGTAAGGAGACGTGGGATCCAAGGGGATATTGCTTTTTTTCTTCACTTTAAATCTTTTCTATTGATTTAAAAATATATAAAGACAAATACAAATCAGAGGAGAAGTTATATCAAATACATATTTCAATAAAAGTATAAACAAAGGGAAAGGAGTGTACACTGTCCAAATCATATATAGTATAATATTGAGCTAATATATAAAAGGAACCACAACTTCTCTTAACAATTCAAGAAAAAAAGACTCAAAATTTCTATTCTTAAGACAAAAAAAACCCCCACTAAACTAACCTACAACAAAAAAGAAGAAGACTGGGCATTCCACTTGAGGATATAATTACAAACAAAAAGGGGAAAAATTCTTCCGGTCAAATCTGAAACATCATGGAGAAGAAGAAAAAAGATTACCTAAATAATTGAGAAAAAGTAAAAAGGAAGAAATTTTAAATCATATGAAAATATTGAATGTATGTTTGCCAGGTCTCGTCAAATTCAAAAGATGTCCGACTTCTAATTTTCTCCAAGCTTAGACATGACATAATGGAGGAGAGCCAAAAAAAAAAAAACAGTGGGTGGATTAGGATCTTTCCAATACAACAACATGGCTCTCCTAGCCAATAAAGTTGAAAAAGCTATAATACATAGAGTGGAAGCAGAAACATTTCCTGCTGCCTTCGGAGTGATCCCGAAGATTGCCGTAAGTGAATTAGGTTTTAGGTCCAAACCTATGACTTTTGATAACTTTCTAAAAACATCTCTCCAAAAATTATTTAACTTTATACAAGATCAAAACATATGAGTTAAGGTAACCACCTCAGCAGTACATCTATCACAGGTGGGATTTATATTAGAAAAAATATGCGCTAGTTTATCTTTTGACACATGCTACCTTGGTGCGCTACCTTGAACTGAATCAAGGAGTGATGGGCACAGATGGATGAATTGTTAACTAAATGATAAATTTTATTCCATTGATCATCTGAAAGTGACTCCTGAAGTTCCAATTCCCTAGCATGTTTAACCTTACCATCAAACATCATTCATAAATTCATGAACCGTTTATAAATAATGGCTATCAATCCTTTTTGAGATGGTTTAAGCTGAAAAATAACATCTATCATATTTGGTAAATAAGCAAATGGATAATTTGGTAATAAATCTCATAGAAAATTCTTAACTTGTAAATATCTAAAAAAATCGTGCATTAGATATATCATATTTATCCACTAGCTGTGAAGAAGACATTAAACAATTCCCTAAAAACAATCTAAAAAATATTTTATTCCCTTAGTTTTCCAAATTAAAAAGACCTTATCCAGAATTGATGGTTTTAAAAAACAGTTAAGATGGATATTACTAGAGAGAACAAAGTTATTCAAATTAAAAAATCTGCAAAACTGAAACCCAATTTTCAATGTATGTCTAACAATGGGACTAAAATCTTGTCTACCAATCCTAGAAAACAAAAAAGGAAGAGGAGCTCCCAGTAATGAGGTCAAAGAAAACCCCCTTCCTGAGTTCTCCTCCAAGTCCAACCATGAAGGACAATCCTAATTATCTATACTGTAAATTCAAAAAGTAATATAACAAATATTAATTGCCTAACAGTAAAATCTAAAGTTTGGTAATGTCAATCCTCCATTCTTTTTTTTGATTTTTGCAATAAAGATTTACTCAGTCTAGAACACTTATTATTCCAGATATATGACAGGATCATAGAATCTATTCTATCAAAGAACATTTTCAGGACAAAGGATGGAACAGCTTGAAACTTATATAGAAATTTCGGTAAAATTACCATTTTTATAGCATTTATTTGACCAATTAGCGACATTGTCATAGGTGACCATTTGTTTTGTATATTCAATTAGATGAAGAAAATTACACATGTAAATCTTTAAAACTTTTAATAATTTTAATGTCAAGTTAGGTAAAATAATTTTTAGCAATATTAAAAGGTATTTGATCATAATCATCATAATAATTATTAATAGGAAATATTTCACTTTTATGTAAATTTATTTTATATCCAGAGAAAATACTGAATTCAGTAAATATGATTATCATAGAGGGAATAGATTTCCTAGGGTCTGAAATATATACTAATAAATCATCTGCATATAACGAAACCTTTTGTAATTTATCCCCTCTCTTAATACCCTGAACAAAGTTAGAATCCCTAAGAGAAATAGCAAGTGGTTCTAAAACCAAATTAAATAATCAAGTGCGAAGAGGGCAACCCTGACGAGTTCCTCTATATAATCTAAAATATGGAGATTTTTGATTGTTAGTTATAACTACAACCATCGGTGCTTGATAAATCAATTTGATCCAGGAAATAAATCCCGGAACAAAGTTAAACCTCTCCAAAACCTGAAACAAATAAGGCAATGCAAATATACATATAACACAAGGTAGCAGTAATAAACCTAAAAGTGTAGGAATAATAATAATAAGCAATAATAAACAAGCTCTATCGATGTCTAGGGCTAAATTAATTGTCATAGTATAAAGTTCAGTTCAGTTCATGAGTGCTGATGTAGTTATGGTTGTTGTATTGTAATCATTGAAGAGAGAGAGCGAGCGAGATGTAACAGCTACAGCAGCCAAACCTTCCTTTGCTTACTTAATCCGTTGTATCTTTGTGGTCATTCAGTTATGACCCCTCTGGTCTTCAGTCAGACTGTCCTTCTGTGGTGGACTCATCACTCTGGCATGAGTGGACACACACACACAAGTCCCCACCGGCCCTGCTTTTACACTGATAGCCTTAATGACCGACCTCCTGGTTCGGTTTTCGAAGCCCCCACCTTTCTTGTAGGTTCCAACACTCAATCAGTGTCCACTGGCATGTCCGAAGGGTGTCTCTCCAGACCTGTATTTTATCCATACTCATGGGGTCTCAGCTATCAATCAATTTTGAATGACTGTGTCCATCAAATCAGGTCACTCCTTTAGTCCATTGAGGAATGTTATTGAGCAAACTATTGTCCTTGCAGCGAAACAGTAAATAATTCAAAAAAGGAGTCACAATACAGTTAATCAGCAATTTCCCCCTTTCCTTTATCTGTCGCAGATGTTCTTGCCTGTTTTTTGTCTCTCTTTCTCATGGTCAACATAACAACAGTAACAGTTCGTGGTTCTCAGGGGGGGGAATGGTTAACTCTTTACCCCATTATCCATCAGGTCTGTTCATCACTCATAGCACCACTCCCTGCACCATCTTATTCCGGCTTCTCCCCACTTCCAGTCCCGATGCAGGATCTTGGGAGGAAATCTCTGTTTTGCTTTATCCTCCTCTATAGAAACTAACTGACCTCTTGACTTCCTCCAACATTTTGAGTATGTTACTCTGCATCTCCAACATCTGCAGAAACTCATCAGGACAGAGTGCAGAATGCAGCAACTACACCGGGTCTCTAATGTAGAGGAGGCCATATCTGGAAAACTGGAAACACTAGATGACCCCAATAGGCACGATGTTGAAAAGTTGCCTCATATGGAAGGACAGTTTGGTATCCTCACTAGTAGTGAAGAGAGTGGTTTGAGCCAGGTCTAGCACTTCATCCACTTGCAGAGTTGGCTTCCAGCCGCCTACACCCCGCCTTACCATGGTAAACCTTTCGTGGACAACACTGACACTTCGTGGTGATTTGCCACAATAACAGGACCCCCGATTTGTGGACTCCATCGTCACCAAGTGGTGCTCTGCTGCAATAAAACTGAGAGACAGAAATGTGATGCTGCAGCCTGCTGAAATGTTTATTCAAGATTCAAGGTTGTTTAATTCCATTTCCAGCAGACAAGTGTAAATGAGATCGAAATAATTATTACTCCGGCTCCAATGCAGCACAAAAACACAATAGTAAAAACATATATCCACAGCTTATATACTGTGCACGGATTGATTGCATGTCCATAAAGTGATGCTCGGCATAGGATGCCTGCACAATAAGATGACAGACAAGAAATTATAAAGTAGAGGTGTTTGGTGGTGCGGAAGGGCGGGTTAGTGGATGGAGATATTTATTAGCCTTACTGCTTGGGAAAAGTAGCTGTCCCAGAGGCTGGTAATCCTGGTGAGGTTGCTGTGTAGTCTACCCCCCCGCCCCCCCCCCAGATGGGAGTGGGACAAACAGTCCATGAGCGGGATGGGTGGTGGTTGATTCTGAAAATCAGGTTGGTGCTTGATCTCAAGAGAGGGAATTTGGAAAATACAAATGAGATGCTTTTAGGACAGCTTGTAATTGTGCCCCCTACAGAAAGTTAATTCTGGATTGGATGTTGTGTAATGAAGCAAATTTCATTAGGGAGCTAATGGTAAAGGAAACATGGTAGAATTCACTCTGCACTTTGAGAGGGCAAAGGTACAACAAGAAGCATCATTATTAATGGAGTTAGGGGAACTACAGAGGCACGGGAGAAGAGCTCACCAAAGTTGATTGGAAGGGGATGATGGCAGAATAGCAATGGCCGGAGTTGCTCAACTTGACAGCCTCAGGGTTGAAGAGAAACACATCATATTCCACCTGCGTAGCTCCAACCTGAAGGCATGAAAATCGATTTTTCCTTCTCGTAAAAAAGTCACTGCCCATCGCCCTTCCCACTACTCTCCACTCTGGCCATTCACCTTTAAAGTTATTTAAATATGATGTTACCATTGATTACAAGAGGGCTATTTGTAAGGATACAATGTTGAGACATTATAAGGCATTGGTTAGACCACGCGGACTATTATGAGCAGCTTAGGGACTCATCTCAGGAAAAAATGTGCTGGAATTGGACCAAGTCCAGAGGGGGTTCATAAAAATTATTCAGAGGTGGACAGGGTATCCAATAGCAAAATGAGTGAGGCTCGCGAATACCGAAAAGCTGAGAAAGAGTGCATGTGGATTGGATTTTTCCATAGTTGGGGACCAAGGGAACACTCCCTCAGAACAGAGGGACCTCATTTTAGAACAGAGATGAGATTTAGAACAGACCTGCTATGTCTTATTATTATTCAACATGACCATGTATGATCTATGCTCCTGTGCCCACTCCCCTCACTCCTCTTAATTATTATCTATCTCCACCTCAAAAATACCCAGCCAACTGGCCTTCACACCCTTGAGGAGTCCTGAAGAGAGAACTCAGGAGTTAAGTAGGAAGCTGAAAAGCAAAACCTCCAGGGTAGTAATCTCAGGATTGCTGCCTGTGCCACATGCTAACGAACGCAAGTATAGCATGATCAGGGGTATTATTACGTGCCCGAGAGACTGGTGTAGGGGGCAGGATTTCAGGTTCGGGGATCATTGGGACATCTTTGGGGGAGATACGGCCTGTACAAAAAGGACGCCTGAACCCAAAGTGGTCCAAAATCCTATCAAGGAGCTTTAACAGAGCTGTTAGGGAGGGTTAAACTAATTTGACAGGGGGATGGGATCTGGAGTGATAGGACTGAGGAAGGGGAAAACAGAAATAAAACAGAGATAGACAGGAAAGGCAGGAGATGAGGCTTAATCACAGCCAGTGGGATGAGTTACAGGTTAAAAGAGGCGTGGTGCAGTTGAAACAGTAAATACTGGACTGAAAGTGTTGTAGTTGAATGCACGCAGCATAAGAAATAAAAAGGACGATCTTGAAATTCAGCTACAGATTGGCAAGTATGACGTTGTGGCCATCTCTGAAACTTGGCTAAAGGATGGCTGCCATTGAGAGATGTACACTCAAGGATATATGGTGTATCGGAAAGATAGGTTAGTAGGCAGAGGAGATGGTGTAGCACTGTGTACAAGAAATGATGTTAAATCATTAGAAAGGGATGACATAGGATCAGAAGGTGTACAGTCTCTATGGGTTGAGTTAAGAAATGGCAAGGGTAAAAGTACCCCAATGGCAGATGTATACAGGCCTCCAAACAGCAGCCGGGATGTGGATTACAAATTACAGCAAGAGATAGAAAAGGCATGTCAGAAGGGCAAAGTCATGATAATCGTCGAAGATTTTAACATGATAGTGGATTTGGAAAAACTACTGGACCTCAAAAGAGAGAATTTGTAGGATGTCTAAAGGATGGCTTTTTAGAACAGCTTGTTGCTGAGCCCACTAGGGGATTGGCTGTGCTGGATTGGGTATTGTGCATTGATCTGGAGGTGATAAGTGAATTTCAAGTTAAGGAAACCTTATAGAACAGTGATCACAATATGATTGAGTTCACTTTGAAATTTTAGAAGGAAAAACTAAATTCCAACATGTCATTATTTCAGTGGAATAAAGGAAATTACAATGGCATAAGAGGGTAACTGGCTGAAGTTGACTGCAAAGGGACATTTGCAGAAAGATCAGCAGAGCAGCAATTGCTGGAGTTTCTGTGAAAAATGAGGGAAGTGCAAGACAGATATATTCCAAATAAGAAGAAATTTTCAAAAGAAAGAAAGACATTACTGTGACTAACAAGTGAATTCAGAGCCTAAGTAAAAGCAAAATAGAGGACATACAAGGAAGCCAAAGCTAGTGGGAAGACAGAGGATTGGGGAGCTTTTAAAGACTTGTAGAGGAAATCTAGGAAGGTCATTTAGAAGGAAAAGATGAATTATGAGAGGAAGCAGGCGACTAATATCAAAGAAGATACTAAAAGCTTTTTTAAATATATAAAGGGCAAAAGAGAGTCAAGGGTTGATATAGGACCAATACAAAATGATGTTGGAGATATTATGAGAGATGCAGAGATGGCAGTGGAGCTGAATGAGCAGTTTGCATCAGTCTTCACAGTGGAAGACATCTGCAATATACCGGACATTCAAGAGTATCAAGGAAGTGAAGTTTGTGCAATGATGATTACAACTGAAAAGGTGCTCAGGAAGTTTAATGGTCTGAGGGCGGATAAATCTCCTGGACCTGTTGGAATGCACCCTCAGGTTCTGAAGGGTGTAGCTGGAGAGATTGCAGAGGTGATGATCTTTCAAGAATCGATTGATTCTGGGATTGTACCGGATGACTGGAAAATGGGAAATGTTACCCCGCTATTTAAGAAGGTTGGGCAGCAGCAGAAAGGAAACTATAAACCTGTTAGCCTGACATCAGTGGTTGGGAAGTTGTCGGACTCAATTGTTAAGGATGAGATTATGTAGTATCTGGAGGCACATGACAAGATAGGCCAAATGGTTTCCTGAAAGAAAAATTCTTTCTGACAAACCAACTGCAATTCTTTGTGGAAATTAGAAGTAGGGTGGACAAACTTTATGCAGTTAACATGGTGTATTGGATTTCTGGATAGGTTTGTCCCATTGAGGCAGGGAAAAGATGGTAGGGTGGAGGAACCATGGTTGCCAAGAGATGTGGAACATCTAGTCAAGAGGCTTTCGGAAGCAAGGCTCGCAAAGGGCTGTGGAAACTTAAGCCTGATTTATACTTCTGTGTTGAATCTACGCCGCAACCTGATGTGTAAATCCCAAAAAAAGTATCTATGCATCACGGCGACGCAGATCGCAACAACTGTGATTGACCCACTTGGAAGCATTGCATTTCCTCCTACACATTTCCGGTTGCTTCTTCTCCACCTTGTCTGTAGACGAAGACACATCAACGCATGCTCACATTAATTTATACTTAGCCCTGATTTATGCTTCTGCGTACAGTCTATGCCGTAGGCCTGATTTATACATCTGCAAAGGGTCTACGCTATGGCCTATGCCATAGCCTGCTTCGCTCTGCAATTCACTGCCAAAATGCTAGTTGGCTGTGGGTTTTCTATGCCACTGTGTTGAGTTTCTTTGTGAGAGACATGGACTAAGAAATGCATTTCAAATATTTTCAGATGTCAGCAGGTAGATTTGACGATTTGGTTCATCGTCTCCAACCATTTATTTTGCATCGGTGTGCGCACAGTATGCCTATAGACATGGCAGAGAAAAGCAATTGGAAATGCGTAGGAGGAAATGTGATGCTGCCAAGCGGACCAATCACAGTTGTTGCGTTCTGTGTCACTGTGACACGTGCGTTACTTTTTTGGGGAGTTGCATGTCAGGCTACAGCGTAGGGTATGTGGTACCTACAGTGTAGATTCGACGCAGAAGTATAAATCTGGCTTTACACGGTAGTCAAGGACGAACAGAAGAATGGAATTAGGAGGGCTAGAAAGGACTTAGCAACAAAGATTAAGGAAACACCCAAGACGTTGTTAATTTATGTGAAGAAGAAAAGGATGACTGGTTTGAAGATAGGAACTGGACTGGCATGGAAAACAAAACATGCGCTGCAGTCGGGGAAGGTAGGCCAGGTCCTGAATGAAGACTTTACTTCAGTATCTACCAGTGAGCCGGATTGTGACATTTGTGAGGACAGTGTTAAACAGGGTGATGTGAGACAATATGTCGAGTTTAAGAGCGAGGATGTGCTGGATCTTTTGAAAATTATTAGGATAGATAAGTGCTCTGGTGTAGTCGCAATATACCCCAGGTCACTGTGGGAAATGTGGGTTAGAGATTGCTGCACCCTTGGCTTTATCACTGGTCAGAGCTTTGGAATGTGGAAAATATTATTCCTTTGTTTAAAAAAAAGTAGAGATAACTCTGAAAATTATAGTGTAGTGAGTCTTACCTCTGTGTGCAAACTATTGGAAAAGATTCTTAGAGACATTATGTATGAGAATTTGGAGACCTGATTCAAAATAGTCATTATGGCTTTCAGAGGGGCAGGTCATGTCTCAGAAGCCGTGTTGTATTTTGTGAGGATATGACAAAGCACCTTGATAAAAGTAGAGACGTTAATCTGGTAAAAATGGATTTTAATAAGGCATTTGATAGGTTTCACCATGACAGGCTATTTCAGTATCCAGGGAAAGTTGTATGCTATATTCAAAATTGTTTTTTTTTATCCAGAGAAGGCAGAAGATAATTATGCAGAGAGTGTTTTCTCCCTGGAGGTTGCTAACAGTGGTGACATGCATGGTTCGGTTCTGTGATCCCCTATTTTATTGTTTGTTTTATAAATGATTTGTTTAAGGAAGTGGAAGTGTGGAATTCATAAGTTCACAGATGATATGGAGATTGCTATAATTATGGTTAGTGTAGAAGATTGTCGTAGGTTGCAACAGGACATTGACAGGATGCAGAACAGGGATGAGAAGTGCCGGATGAAGTTAAACACAGAAAAGTGCGAAGTGATTCACTTTGGAAGGATGAATTTGAAGGCAGAGTATAGGGTTAACAGCAGGATTGTTAACAGTGCTGTGAAATAGAGGGATGTTTGGGTCCACATCCACAGATTCTGCAATGTTTCTTCACACGTTGATAGGCAGTTTAAGAAGACGAATTGGCAATCAGCCACATTAGTTAAGGGATTGAGTTCAGGAGCCATGAGGTCATGTTGTAATTCTAAAAATCCTGCTGAGACTGCACTTGGAATATTGTGTTCAGTCCTGAGCGCCTCATTATAGGAAGGGTGTGGATAGAGAGGGTGCAGAGGAGGTTTACCAGGATGCTACTTGGATTAGAGAGCATGTGCTCTGATGATACTTTGAGCGAGTGAGGGTGTTTCTTTTTGTAGCAAACGTGGATGAGAGCTGACTTGATAGAGGTGTACAAGATGATCAGAGGTAAACAGTAGATTGAATGGACAGATAGAGACTTTTCTCCAGGGCAGAAATGGTGGTTCTGACTGGAAATAATTTTATGGTGAATGGAGGGAAGTATGGGGAGAATGAAAAGTACAGAGGGGAATAAGCACAGACCTTGCTGGTGAGGAGCAGCAACTGGAGCAGGGCAAATTGTGAGAGATTAGGCAGGAAGGAGGGAGAGTTAACAGGAACAGCTGTTTTTGAGGCAAGTCCACCTCCAACATGTGGAGGGTGTTTGAAGTCTAATTACACACAGTACAGAACAGGTATGTTCCAGTCAGAAAGAAGGACAAGGATGGCAAGGTAGAGAACCAGGGATGTTGAGGGATGTCATGAATGTAGTCCAGAATAAAACGGAAAGTAGGTAAAGCTTAGGAAGCTAGAATCAAACAGAGACTTGGAGGATTAATATGAAGCCAAAAAAGAACTCCAAGAAATAACAAAAAGGTTGAGGAGAATTAGGAAAGCCATGACGGCCCATAAAAACTCCTCGGCAAGTATGTTTAAAGAGAATCTCAAAGCATTCTATACATACATCAGGAGCAAGAGGATAACAAGGGAGAGGGTGGAACACCTAAGGACGAAGAGGGAGGGGAACATTTGGTTGGATACAAAGGATGTGGCTGAGGTTTGTAAGGAGTACTTTTGTGAGGCCTTTGACAATGTTCCACATGGGAGTCTCATCCAAAAGATTAAGATCTACAGGATCCATGGTGAACTAGATTCAGAATTGGGTTACCCATTGAAGACAGAAGGTGATGTCTGAAGGGAGCTGTTCTAACTGGAGGTCTGGGTTAGTGTGTTCTGTGAAGATCTGTACTGGGAACTCTGCCATCTGTGATGTATGTAAACAACCCAGATGAAAATGTACATGGGTGTGGATAGAATTGATGACAGTCAAAGAACACAGTGGTATGTCCTGTAAATTAGCTGCAGATATGGGCAGATGGAGCTCAACCCGGCCAAATGTGAAGTGTTGCACCTCGGCAGGTCAAATGTAAACAGATGGTACACTGTTAAATGCAACAGTGTCAATAAGCAGCGGGATCTTAGAGTCCAAGTTCATCACTCCCTGAAAGAGGCTACACAGATTGATGGGGTGGTTAAGAAGGCAAATGGTATGCTTACCTTTATTATTCGAGGCATTGTGTTCAAAAGTCAGGAAGTCATGTTGCAACTTAAAAAAACTCTAGTTAGACGACATCTGGAGTATTTCAAACAGTTCCAGTTGTCCCGTTCCAGGAAGAAAGTCAAACAGTTGAAGAGAGCACAAAAGAGGTTACGATTATGTTGCCTGGATTAGAGGGCTTGTGGTTGGACAAATGGGCTGTTTTCTCTGGAGCGGTGGAGACTGAGAGGAAATCTGATAGAGGTTTATAAGATTGGGAGAGATATAGATAGAGTAGACAGACAGTATCTCTTTTGAGGGGTTGAAATGTCCGGTACCAGAGGGCATGCATTCACTGTGAGAGGGGGTAATTTAAAAGGAGAAAGGCAACCTCTGTGTGAAAGGCAAGTTCTTTTACACAGGCAACACGAGTGAATCTGCAGATGCTGGAGATAAATAAAAACACAAAATGCTGGCAGAACTCAGCAGGCCAGACAGCATCTATGGGAGAAGGTAATGACGTTTCGGGCCGAAACGTCGTCACTACCTCCTCCCATAGATGCTGTCTGGCCTGCTGAGTTCTGCCAGCATTTTGTGTTTTTATTTTTCTTTTACACAGATTTGTTGGTGCCTGGAATGAGCATCTGGGGTTTGGCAGAGGCAGATACAGTATCGTAGGGGAAGTTACAAACCCTGCACATTCTCAACCAAATGACAATAGACGACAAGCAACAACATGCCTACATAGGCCATGATCCTGGGTCAGAGGTGTCAAATGTCAGAGAGCAGAGATTTAAGCAGAGGACAAAGAGGTTAAGAGGGATCTGAGGAAGAGATTTGTCACTCAGAGTGTAGTTGAAATTTGTAACACTGCCCGAAATACTGGTGGAGGCAGGTCCCTTCAAAACATTTACGAAGTGGACAAGCATTGAACCTGCTGAGATACAGTTGGCTATGAACCAAGTGCTAACAAATGGGACCAGTGCAGACAGTGAATGGATAGTCAGAACAGGTATGGCCGGCCAAAGGCCTGTTTCCTTGCTGTGTGATCCACCACTCTGGACATGCTAAATTAACAATGGTGGCACTGCAAGGCATTGATTTCAAAACTCCACACCCCTCTCCAACCTGAAATAAACCAGACTGCACCCCTTTGTTGCCAATGTGAATATCTGTTTCAACCAAGGTAACATACAGATTGGTCACTTCTGCTAAACAACTGGCAATTGATAAAGACCTGTGTCTTCTTCCATTAATCTTGCTTCCTTACAGCAAAACTAACCCTCTCACTGTGTCAGAATCCGGCCCCAAACACTATGCTTTCATCCCTGCTCAATGTAACTTGAACCATCTCACTGAGGATCTGATGGAAACACAGTCCCTGCCCTCTGCACTTGTGATCTCATCTCCCCTACTTCTGACATTTCAAATACCCTCAGAACGGTTTTCTGATTCAGTCTGAAGGTTATGGTACATCTGAATCATCGTCAGTCCTGACAAACCATGTCTTCCCACAGCTGGTTCCAACTGTTGGTGTGTCCTCTTTCCTCCATCTCCAGGGAAGCTGCATCTCCACACAAACTCCTCACTTGAGATGTCTGCCTATACCATGACACAGGAAATCACATCCCTGTCACTCTCCTGATACCATGTGTGACCTGCTCACCTCTGGGTATCTTCCCTCAACAACAGTCACCATCTGTGAGATTATAAAACAAAACAATTAAAATACTCTATAAGACAGCTCTCGTTTCCCTCCACCCTTGACCATGCTTCACTGCTTAAAACTCTCTCTCCTAAGCCCCTTACTTTTCTCCCTTTCCCCTTGCAAATTCCAGATATGCCAGCTGATCTGAATCCACTGTAAGGACATTTATATCCCACAGAAAGTTGGACAAACCCATGTTGTTCTCTGATACAGAAGTCACTGACATCACACCCCACTTCCCAATCTGCACTAACAATCCATGACAATGAGAGCTCCTCCCAGACTCTGAGGCTTTGTAACAAACAAGATTAATCAGTAATTCATATGAAGAGAGAATTGTTGCTTCCTGAAAGGACACATGAGCGTCCGATACAATGGAGCAGATCCTCCCCTGTTTACAACTTTATTTGACCCAGGTCACAGAACGTCCGATCGTCCCACTTTCTCACAACAGAACCCCCACTCTCCCTCCCCCCCCCCGACCACCGTCCCACACCCTTCCCTCCCTCCACTCACCCCACACCCTCAGTCCACCCATAATCTCTACCCACACACACACAGGCAGACCCCCTTCACCCCAAACCCCCTCCCAGCTTGGGAACCACAACTGTGTAGGTCTGTAGTCTAGAGTAGCTTTCTTTGTATTTTTTTTTACGTAGTTCGGTCTAGTTTTTGTACTGTCTCATGTAACACCATGGTCCTGAAAAACGTTGTCTCATTGTTACTATGTACTGTACCAGCAGTTATGGTCGAAATGACAATACAAGTGACTTGACTTGACTTGATCCCACCGCCCGGGAGACCTCAGTCTCGGCCTTTTCCCAATGCAACTGGCCCCCGATTTACACAATCCCGGTATCAGCCCCTTCCTCACCGCAGCCCGAATCCGAGAACCACCGGTGAGAGCTGTGGTCGGCACCGCGTCTGCGTTTAGCAGGAGGTTCGCGGCGGCACCACGCGTAGCTGGAGGTCGCCACATCGCCGTCGGTGGCCGGAGGTCCATACAGCGCCACCAGTGGCCGGAGGCTGGAGGGACAACGGAGAGGTAAATCACAAACACGAGGAAAGTCCTGACGAAGGGTCTCGGCCCGAAACTTCGACAGTGCTTCTCCCTATAGATGCTGCCTGGCCTGCTGCGCTCTACCAGCATTTTGTGTGTGTTGCTTGAATTTCCAGCATCTGCAGATTTCCTTAAGTTTGCCTTTTAAAGTCTGCAAATGCTGGAAATCCAAAGTAACACACACAAAATGCTGGCGGAACTTAGCAGGTCAGGCAGCATCAATTAAAAAGAGTCAACAGTCGACGTTTCTGGTTGAGGCCCTTCTTCAGGACCAAGAAGGATGGGAGAAATATCTGAATAAAAACGGGGCGGGTGAGGAAGGGGTACCTGTGGTGTTGAGTTTACCAGGAGACAAAGACTGCAAGGACGAGAGGTTTTCTGTTGACTAATCCACTGTGTGTGGACCTTGCTGGCAATTCTGGTGTTGTGACCCGAATACCATGCTGCCCACTCCACCAACAACACAGCACAGCCGGACACATAACAGGGGACGTTACATCCCACGATTCAGTGATGAAACCCGTGATTAATGTTGTTGACCCACTGAAATCATAAGAAACATCCAGTAAGGTGCTCTTGAATATGACTGCTCTCTCACAGGTGACGTCACACATGGGTTCCCCACACCGGGATCTGCCCTTATGTGCACGGTATCTCTTAAGTCACATGTGCTGCTGTGCTCAAGCTTTATCAATTTAACAGTTGAGCTACGAATCGCGTGACCACCCCCTCCCCCATCACTGGAAACCAACGCTTTGGGAGCTACGCTAATGTTATTGGTAGGCAGGAATGTCAATCACTGCTTACACTCAATAATGGAAGCGGACCAGCAGAGAGGGCATTACCTCCACTGAATCAATCTCCTGCTCCGGGAACGAACTTCCCCGGAGAGGGAGAGATCCCAGCAGAAGAAGGATGGAGAGGGGGGAATTTTATTGAAAGGATGAAGATGGTGTGACAGAGGGAGGACAGGATGTTTGTCCCAGTGGGGCAGGAGGGTCTCATCTGTGAAAATGTCTGAGTCCACGGTGGTAGCGAGCAGAGGGATTTACCACATTAGGGGGCAAACACCGGCAGACTGTTGACCAGCAAGCAGGGCCAATGGTCCGGGCAAAGTGACAATTAGTTTGGCTTTGTTGAGATGGTACCTGGAATATGGTGTAAAATCCCACTCCCTCATACTAACATGGGTTACACAGACCAAAGAACAAACTGCTGGAGGAACTCTGTGGAGGGAAATGGACCATCAACATTTCGGGCCAAGACCCTCTCTCTGGACTGAGAGTAGACGGGAAATAGTCAGAGAAAAGAGGTGAGGGGTGGGGATGGGGCAAGAGCTGGGGAGTGAGAGGTGGATCCAGGTGAGGGGGAGGTGGGAAGGTGGAATAGTGACAGGGGTGGAAGGTGAGTGGTTGAGGACAACACGGGGCTGCAGAAGATGAAAATTAATTCCATAGAGGGTTAACAAAGAGATAATGTTTGAAATGCGGCGGTGGGTCAGGCAGCGTGTGAGGGGCGAGGAGCGGAGTCACCGGGTCACATGGGAGATGCTTCACCCGTCACTTGATCGCGTTTTATCGCAGATCCGCAGCATCTGCACGTACACAAGCTGCCCCACCTGCTGAGTTCATCCAGCTTTTGTACATGTTGATTTGACCCAAGCATCAGCAGTGTACTTTGCGTTTACGCAGCATCTGCAGGTTTGTTTCCGAAGCTCCACCCACTGACCTGATGACGCGCTGACGAAATCGCGCATGCTCAGTCTTGGATGGGCGATGTTTTTCGTTCTTTGTCGAAGCGGGTCGTCGGTGGGATCTGGAGAGGGCGAGAGTCTTTGTCCCCTGGGGCGGGGATCCGGGGACGGATTAATCTCTGCCGGACGACACCAACGATTTTCCATCGGTGAGTGTTCAAGCCGGCCGAGCCGGGGGGGG
Source organism: Hypanus sabinus (assembly GCF_030144855.1). NCBI lineage: Eukaryota > Metazoa > Chordata > Chondrichthyes > Myliobatiformes > Dasyatidae > Hypanus > Hypanus sabinus. The sequence goes on along the minus strand of NC_082710.1, from coordinate 78,355,669 downwards.
GGGGGGTGGAGTGGGGAGAGGGGTATCAGATTTTGGGCAGAGAGTCCCTTAAACTTTCCCGAACTCAAGCAAGCGAAAATCTGTAGATGCTGGAAATGCGAGCAATGCACACGAAATGCTGGAGAAACTCAGCAGGCCGGCCAGCATCCTATGAAAAGAGTACAGTGACGTTGCTGGCCGAAACCCTTCGGCAGGACCGGAGATTAAAAGGTGCGTGTGGGGAAGGGAGAGAGAAACAAGGTAAAACCTGAAGGTGGAGGGGATGAACTTTCTCGAACTGGCGGCCTCGCCTCGCTTCCTTCACAGAATCTGTCGGGTCGAGACCTTCACACCCAACCGTCTGAGATGAGCTCAGCCCCTGTTGTACTGCTCCTATTAGCAGGATGGCGTAAAACATATTCTATATTGTTACTGACAGAATTGTATAATTTCTGTTCTGTGAGTCATCTGAATGTACTTGCCTGTAATGCTGCCACAAGTCTCAGTGTTTCTCTGAACCTGTATCTTCCCATACTTGTGCACTTGGCAATAAATTCAACAGGACCTGAGAGAACTCAGTGAGATTTGAGTAGCGATGATCATCTTGGCAGCTCGATAAGTCTAATGTAAAGAGACAGTACACTGATAAATGTATAACCCTGAACAATGTTGATTATCAGAAGGATCCACGTTCATCGCTCCCTGAAAGAGACTGCGCAGATTGATCGCGTGGTTAAGAGGGCAAATTGCATGGTTCTCTTTATAAGTTGATGCATTGAGTTCAAAAGTCGGGAACTTGTGCTTGCAGCTTTATAAAACTCGAGTTAAACCACATCTGGAGTGTTTCATACAGTTCATTCTCGGAAGGATGTCGGGGCTTTGGAGAGAGCGCAGAAGAGGTTTCCCAGGATATTGCCTGGATTCAAGGGCATGAGCTATAATGAGAGGTTGAACAAACTTCTGTTGTTTTCTCTGGAGCTGTGCAGGCTGGGGTGAGACTTGATGGACGTTTACAAGATTACTAGAGGATTAGAAGCAGTGTCTCAGAAAGGCAGCATCCATTATTAAGGACGTCCAGCACCCAGGGCATACCCTTTTCTGAATGTTACCATCAAATAGAAGGTACAAAAGCCTGAAGGCACACACTCAGTGATTCAGGAACTGTTTCTTCCTCTCTGCCATCCATTTGCTAAATGGAGATTGAACCCTTGAACACTACCTCACTTTTTAAATATATAGTATTTCTGTTTTTTTGCATGAGTTTTAACCTATTTATAGAAACATAGAAAACCTACAGCACAATACAGGCCGTTTGGCCCACAAAGGTGTGCCGAACATGTCCCTACCTTAGAAATTACTAATGTTACTCATAGCTCTCTATTTTTCTAAGCTCCATGTACCTATCTGAAAGTCTCTTAAAAGACCATATCGTATCCACCTCCACGCGGATTCCATGTACTCACCACTCTCTGCATAAAAAACATACCCCTGACATCTCCTCTATACCTACTCCCCAGCACCTTAAACCGGAGTCCTCTTGTGGCAACCATTTTAGCCCTGGGAAAAAGCTGCTGACTATCCACATGATCAATGACTCTCATCATCATCTATATCTCTTATCAGGTCACCTCTCATCCTCCGTCGCTCCAAGGAGAAAAGGACGAGTTCACTCAACCTATTTTCATAAAGCATGCTCCCTAATCCAGGCAACAGCCTTGTAAATCTCCTCTGCACCCTTTCTATGGCTTCCACATCCTTTCTGTAGTGAGGTGACCAAAACTGAGCACAGTGCTCCAAGTGGGGTATGACCAGGATCCTATATAGCTGCAACATTACCTCTTGGCTCCTAAATTCAATTCCACGATTAATGAAGGCCAATACACCGTATGCCTTCTTGACCACAGAGTCAACCTGCACAGCTGCTTTGAGCGTCCTATGGACTTGGACCCCAAACTCTCTCTGATCCACACTGTCAGGAGTCTTACCATTAATACTATATTCTGCCATCATATTTGACCTACCAAAATGAACCATTTATCTGGGTTGAACTCCATCTACTTCTTCTCAGCCCAGTTTTGCATCCTATCAATGTCTCGCTGTAACCTCTGACAGCCCTCCACACTATCCACAACATGCCCAACCTTTGTATCGTCAGCAAACTTACTCCATTTTCAATCTATTTTATATTGATTTTCCTGTAAAAAAAAATATAAATCAGAGTAGAAGTTTTAGCAAACACATAATACGGAAGACGTATAAACAGCAAAAAAAGTATATATTGTCAAAATCAGATAAGTACGATGTTACGCTGTTTTATATATATATATATATATATAAACTCCTGTTAACAAATCATATAAAAATGATTGGAAATTTTATTATATCAAGAGGGAAAGAACCCACTAAACTAAACTAGAACAAAAAAAAGAAAAGGAAAATTGGGCAGTCCATTTGAGGATAAAATTAGAAGAGAAAGGAGGAGAGAAAAGATCCTTCCAGTCACCTCTGAACCTTTGCGGATAAGGAAAAAATTTCCCTATAGAAAATAAAGAAAAATAAATAAATAAATAAAAATTAAATCATATGATATTGAATAAAGGGTCGCCAGATTTGCTCAAAATTAAAAGATGTGTCTTACTAATTTCATAAGGATCTAAGGTTTCCATTCTATCTGGTCTACGAATTTTTAAAATCTGTCTTCTAACCATACCGGCCTTTAACTGACCCACCAAAAGTTTACCAGATTTATCCCCAAGTATATAAAATAAACTTTTAGATTTAAGAATTTGCTGTTCAATGGGAAAGGCCAGAAGCAAATTACACTGTGATTGAAGTTCAACCCTTTTTTTATATAGGTCTTCAGTAGGTTTAACTGAATACAATTTCTCTCTCTCTAAATTTATTAATAAGCGCTGACAATTCCCCTTTAGTTTTCTTTCTCAAAGCTGCTGAATATGAAATTATCTGTCCCCTAAGAAAAGATTTCAATCCTCGAATATTTTTTGTAGACATGTGAAAAGAAGGAATATTCTCTATTATCAGGATGTAAAAGCCTCCATAATTCGATCAGCCCAAAATCGATCAAAAAGGAGTTGATAACTGAAGCGGTTTGGAAGTCTTTGATTAGTTGAACTCTTATCAATCATAGGTTTTAAACAACAGTTGAAATCCACACCCATTATTAACATATACTCATTTAAATTTGGCAATAAAGCAAATACTTTTTTAAAAAAAAGGATCATCTTAATTGGGACCATACAAATTAACTAAAACAACCTTTCTATTACAAATCACTCCTTTAACAATTAAAGATTTACCATTAGAGTCTGATTCAATATCCTCTTGAGTAAATATATTAGAATTAATAAAGATAAGCTCTTAGTTTTACTTTGTGAAGTAGCATGGAACTGCAGGCCATTCCACCATCTATAAAACCTATTTTGATCTCCCGCCTTGATATGTGTTTTCTGAGCAAAAACTTATATCAGGTTGGAATCGATTAATAATTTTAAAAGTCATTTTTCATTTGATAGGGTGATTCCAACCATATACATTCCAACTTATTACATTAATTCGTTTGACTGCCATAGTATAATTTTATACTAATTTACTTTATACGTGCGCAGAGCACATACCAATACGGGATTATCAATGATGGCAGTGATGAGGAATAAAACCATATAGAGAACAACCCAATGGAAAAAAATCTCCTAATTCTAAACCCGCCCACCCTCCCAAAGCCCAAAAAAAGGCAATCGAACTAGGATGGATGTGAAGCCGTGGGCCGCTCTGTCGGTCTTGCCCCTCCCTCCACCCCCAACGAGTGCCTGTACACAAAAAATAAGATGAGCTTGCAAGAAAGACAGTAACGTCTCAGCAAAGGCGAGTGTTCACATTCCGTCATGTATTAAACAAAAAAGAACCAAAATAATATAATCTCTTAAAGAGAAAAACCATCTTAAATTAAGCTGTAAATCTCTATGAAAACTATTAAATTCGGTTATATATCGCTATAATAAAACAGATTTTAAAAAGAAGGGTTAATAGTATATTTATCTGAACTAAATTTAAAGAAATATTAAGTGGTAATATCATAAGTAACTAAACCCTCCCGGATATATATATATATATATATATATATATAAAAATAAACCGTATTAATAGGAAAGAAAACTACCAGTTAGTAAACTAAGAAACAACAAAAAGAAACATCAAAACCAAATCTCAAAATCAAAACCAAATAAAAGGAACAAATCCCTTTAACCTTTTTTCTCAGTCAACTATCTAATTAGCAATTTAAACAGTCAATCTTGAGCCGTAAATCTTCTTTCCAAAAAAAATCCAATAGGATATAATAATGAGCAGGTTTTCTTATCTTCGTTTATTAATCTCTCAATAAAATATCCAATTAGCCTTCATATATCTTTTTAAACTATGAATAATATACAAATAATCAAACAGCTTTTCAGATAGTTTATTCGGTAGTAACATCAGTGATGGTGATAGGTATAGCTTGAACAAAATCCAGCACGGCTTTGAGGTCGAAGAAAGTACGTGGAGAAGAATGAGGAGGAGAAACTTTCATTCTTGTTGGATATCTCAGAGAGGGAAATAATTTCTTAACATATGCTTGTTTCATTACCGAAGCAAATCTTGATTTTTGTTCCATTACTTCTTTCTGGTAATCGTCATAAAAACGGAGCTCAGATTCGTTGAGTCTGAAAACTCTGTTTTCTTGCCTGCTGCATTATTTGATCTTTAATTTTAAAGTGATGAAAACAAACCAAAATAACTCTTGGTCTGCTTGAATTTTTAAATTTCGAAAGACTGTGTACTCTTTCAATAGCAGGCGGCTTTGATAAAATAGTCGGAAGTAAAGTATGAAAGAGCTTACCAAAGTAAACTGTTAAATCTCCATTTTCAGCTTCTTCTTGCAATCCAACGAATGGTATGTTGTTTCGGCGAGACCTGGTTTCTAAATCTATAATCTTATCATGATATTTTTGCAAAGGGGTTGTAGTTTCAGTCAATTTTTGCTTGGTTAACTTCAATTCCTCTTCGTGTTTAGTAACTTGAGTCTCCACATCTTTAAGATTTCCCAGAAATAACTTCATTTCATTATTATTCTTTTCCAGTTGATCTTTAATTACCATATTCTATTCTTGAATTAAATTCAATGTCCGAACGATGTCTTCAGCCCATGATGGGATTTCACCAGATCTTTCCTTCGGCATCTTTCCTTTTCCATTACCTTTTCCATTCCCTTTGTCAGTAGATTCATGCAAATTCTTCCCACTTCTGGTAGACATATTACTCCCCTTCAAGAATCAGCAATTAAAAATTATAAATTCAAAATTTAAACTGGGGGGGAAGAGAGAAAGCTAAGAGCAGCACGGAATTACTGCTACTAATTGATCCCTGCCTTTTGCCTAATGTTAAAAACTGGATATGATGCTGTTGCTATATCTGATCATGTGCCTTTGAGTTTGTCCTTTGAATTTGACGATGACATTTTTGTTCGTCCACCATGTCTCAGACTTTATTGCAAAACTGATTTTATCAGTTTTGTTGAAAGCCAGATAAAAGAATTTTTTCTTTTTAATGATATAGAGATATGTCCTATTACGTACCCCGTAACTGGGTGTCTAACCAGCAGAGAAAGAAGAATCCGTTGGAGTCTGGTGGTACCAAACTAAAGGTATTTATTAATAAAAATAAGCAAAAACCATATCAATAATACAAATATACATATAAAACAAGTTAGCAGTAATAAACCTATAAGTGTAGGAATAATAATAATAATCAATAATAAACAAGCTCTTATCGATGTCTAGGGGTAAATGAATTGTCATAGAAAAGTATAAAGTTCAGTTCAGTTCATGAGTGCTGTAGTTATGGTTGTTGTATTATAATCATTGGAGAGAGAGAGAGAGAGTGAGCGAGATGTAACAGCTACAGTCAGGCAAACCTTCCTTTGCTTTCTTAATCCGTCATGTCGGTGTGGTCATTCGGTTATGACCTCTCTGTTCTTCTGTGGTGGACTCGTCACTCTGGCATGAGTGGACACACACGCAAGTCCCCACCGGCCCTGCTTTTACACTGATAGCCTTAATGACCGACCACTTGATTCGGTCGTCGAAGCCCCCACCTTTCTTGTGGGTTCCAACACTCAGTCAGTGTCCACTGGCGTGTCTGGCGGGTGTCTCTCCAGACCTGTCTTTTTATCCATACTAACAGGGACTCAGCTATCCATCACTCCTGAATGACTGTGTCCATCAAATAAGGCCACTCCTTCAGTCCACTGAGGAATGTTTATGAGCAAACTATTGTCCTTGCAGCGAAACAGTAAGTAATTCAAAAAGTAGTCACAATATGGTTAATCAGCGATTTCCCCCTCTCTCTTATCTGTCGCAGATGTTCTTGCCTGTTTTTTGTCTCTTTCTCATGGTCAGTATAGCAACAGTAATAGTTCGTGTTTCTCGGGGGGGGGGGATGGTTAACTCTTCACCCCATTGTTCATCAGGTCTGTTCATTACTCATAACACCCCCATCCTTCTGGGAATTTTCACCAGGGGGAAAATTAACTAATAAAGCACTGAATTACAGAGTTTAACAAAATACAGAAGTTGTCTGAACTACAAGAATAATACAGATACACTTTCAAGTTAACATCTAGATAAGCAATCAGTAATTACTTTGTCACTCCCCTTTACATGTTGTATTTTAATATCAAATTCCTGTAACAACAGACTCCAATTTAATAACCACCTACTTTTTTATTGTTCGTAGCAAAAAAAAACTAAAGGTGTTGTGTTCTTAGCTTAGGTCAGGGGTCAGCAACCTTTACCACTGAAAGAGCCACTTGGACCCGTTTCCCACAGAAAAGAAAACACTGGGAGCCGCAAAACCCGTTTGACATTTAAAATGAAATAACACTGTATACAACGTTTTTTTTTGCCTTTATGCTATGTATAAACAAACTATAATGTGTTGCATTTATGAAATTGATGAACTCCTGCAGAGAAAACGAAATTACATTTCTGCATGCAACAAAAACATTTTGAACTCCGAAAAAAAGACGTTGGGTTGAAAGTTACTTTTAAGTAAAATATTCAATGTCTATTTGAGTCCTTCTTGTATTTATGAAAAACGCCGAACTTAAATTTTCCGCCAGCAGCAAACCAAAAATAACGTCAGCCAGCTGTCATCCTGAAAAATGAAAGGACTATTTCACTGAACTATGAAAAAATATGAATATAAGTAAAATAATAGGCAATTAAAATATTTATCATACTTGGTTAATGGGATTTCTGCTCCTGGACCTCAGCGCACAGCGTCTGCACATCAGGGCTGTATGATGTCACCTTCATCTTTACACAGGATCGCAAGCTGTCATCTGTGAGGTTTTCAATATCACTCCATTTGTGTTTCTGAGCAAGAACGGCCTTCTGACGGGCAACATCTTCAAGGTCTGCTGTCAAGCGTCTAAACTTGGACACCCATATGTCTTTGTCGGCTATGTCGGCCAGTTCCATCTCAAGATCAGGTTGACTCACACCTGCCAATGCAGTCGTATTCAGTAGGGAAGGATCGATGCTTAAGGGAGTGACCGGGAAGGATAATGTGTTTTTTTCCTCTCTGAACTCACAGAAGCGTTTCCCAAACGATGTTTGCATTGCGATGATTGCAGAATGTAAATACTCCGAAATTATCATGTCGTGACCTTGTTTGAACTCTCTCAAATTGGGGAAGTGAGACAAAGTGCCTTTCTGTAAATCTCTGGCAAGCACTGTCAACTTGCGCTCGAATGCCAAAACATCCTCCAACATGTGCAGGGCTGTACGTCCTTTCCCCTGAAGAGCTGTGTTCAGCGTGTTCAGGTGCGCTGTCATGTCTACCATGAAGTGTAGCTTTTCCAGCCACTCTGGCTGTTCCAGCTCAGGAAAGGTGAGCCCTTTGCTGCCCAGGAAAGTTTTCACTTCTTCCAGACACGCGACAAAGCGTTTCAGCACCTTCCGTCTGGACAGCCAGCGATAAAAACACGTTGTAGCGGTGTCAGTAAACTGCAGTCAAAGATAGCTTTATTCGAACTAAACAGCCTTGCTTTTAAGCCTCCCTCAACCCAGCCCCCATGGACGCAGATGCTGCAAAAGACGCGTACTCACAAACCCCCGTAGGCTATCTCCCTTAGCCGGAATGCCGGCTAATTGTGAGCCGTTTCGGATGTGGCAGGAAATGTACAAGATCACCATAATTACATTTCAAAAGCTAACAAACTAACATAAAATACATTTTAATTAAATACTGACCAATTATTTCCCAAAGCCACAGGGAGCCGCAGCACAGAGGTGAAAGAGCCACAAATGGCTCGGGAGCCGCAGGTTGCCGACCCCCGGCTTAGGTGTATAAAAGTGTGAACCAATACATGTGTGATCATACTGTGGTACATTATAAAAGTTTGTGCAAATACTAATCTCTATTTTACTTTTAAACTTAACATTTAAACAGTCCATGGTGTTTTTATCTTTCATATGGTTTGTCAAATTCCCTCAAAATCAGATCCTGTTATTCAAAGTGGCATTTGGTTAACCTTTGTCCCTTTTCCACTTAACTCTCAGGTGTATAGCTTGCTCACCAGTGTGGAATAGACCTTCACAGACAACTTTCACAGGAGTTATCACCATTGTTTTCCAAACTAAGCCCATTTGCTGAACTTCCACACAATTCGTTAATTTTAAGCAAGTCATTAATTTTATCTTCAGGATCTTTCATTCCATTTGTTTTCAGTTTAACAGTGGCAGATAATCCCTCTTGGTCAAAACAACATTTCAAGTTCTGCCTCTCCAAATCACATACTTGAACTACATCACCAAGTTGTTTATCTTTTAAGTTTCCAAACAAACTGTAATTGATTCACAGGCACCTTGTTAACAATCCATTGTTCAGTTAATGGTCCAATCCCTTTAGTCAATCCTTCTAAAACCAATTCAGACTTTGAATATATTTTTTGAAAATTTTTTTATTGCATTTTTAAGTAGTTACAAAGTAAAGTATGAAATAAATGTATATAACCCTTCCCCCCTCAACCCCTCCCCCCTAACTGCCCTGTAGGGAAAAAAAGAGAAAGAAAGAGAAAAAAAAGAAAGAGTGCCTGGTTGTTGGAAGATCTCCACATGCTCCATGGAGTTCGTATAACTTTAATATATATATTTATTTCTTTCCCCAAATAACCAATTTTTTCATCTTCAGAGTACCTATATATTTAGTCCTGTCTTTTGTAAATAAGGGCTCCAAATTTTCAGAAATGTTTCATATTTATCTCTTAAATTATAAGTAATTTTTTCTAATGGAATACAGCCATAGATTTCTTTCTTCCAAGAGTCTATACTTAAATATGTATCCGATTTCCAAGTAACTGCAATAGCTTTTTTGGCTACTGCCAGTGCAATTTTTATGAATTCTTTCTGATATTTATTTAGTTTGAGTTTCAGTTTTATCCCTTCAATATCACCTAGTAAGAGTAATATTAGATTATGAGGAAATTGTGTTCCTGTAGTTTGTTCCAGTAAAAGTCTTAAATTTGTCCAAAAAGGTTGAATTTTAGAGCAAGACCATGTAGAATGTAAAAAAAAGTACCAGTTTCCTGGTTACATCGGAAACACTGATCCGATAAATTTGGATTTAATTTATTTATTTTTTGTTGTGTAATATATAATTGATGTAGAAAATTATACTGCACTAATCTTAACCGAACATTTATTGTATTTGTCATACTATCAAGACATAGTCTTGACCAATTTGTTTCTTCAATTTTAATATTCAAATCACTTTCCCATTTTTGTTTTGACTTATGGACTCCTTGTTTAATTGCCTGCTTTTGAATCAAATTATACATACAAGATATAAATTTTTTAATATTTCCTTTTTGAATTAAAATTTCTATTTCATTAGATTTCGGCAATAACATTGTTTGAGCTAATTTTTCTCTTAAATAAGCCCTTAATTGAAAGTAACAAAATAAAGTGTTATTTGATATTTTATATTCTTTAATTGATCAAATGACATTAATATAACTCCTTAAAAACAATCTCCTATATATCTAATCCCTTTTTGAAACCAATTATATAAAAGTTGATTGTACATTGTGAAAGGAATAAGTCTATTTTGAATTAAAGATCTCTTTGCTAATAAAGATTTTTTTGTCTCATCATCAACATTTATCTTATTCCATAAGTCAATCAAATGTTTTAATATAGGAGATTCTTTCTTTTCCCGTATCCATTTAGATTCCCATTTGTATATAAAATCTTCTGGTACGTTTTCTCCTATTTTATCTAGTTCTATTCTAATCCATGCTGGTTTATCTTTCTCAAAAAAAGATGCAATAAATCTAAGTTGATTTGCTTTATAATAATTCTTAAAATTTGGAAGTTGTAATCCTCCTAGATCAAATTTCCATGTCAATTTTTCCAACGATATTCTTGACATCTTACCTTTCCAGAGAAATTTCCTCACATATTTTTTTAACTCTTGAAAAAACTTCTGGGGTAATTGTATTGGTAATGATTGAAATAAATATTATAGTCTAGGGAATATGTTCATTTTTATAGTATGTACTCTACCTACTAATGTTATTGGTAATTCCATCCATTTATCAAGATCTTCCTGAATTTTTTTCAAAAGTGGTGAATAATTTAATTTGTGTAAGTTTTTTATGTCATTATCAACTCTTATACCTAAATATTTTATACCATTTGCCGGCCATCTAAATTGAGTTATTAATCGACATTGATTATAATCTCCTTTAGTAAGAGGTAAAATTTCACTTTTATCCCAATTTATTTTATAACCCGATATTTTCCCATATTCTTCTAATCTGTAAGATAATTTGCGTAGTGAATGTAATGGATCTCTTAAATAAAGTAGAACATCATCAGCAAATAAGTTAATCTTGTATTCTTCCTGATTAACTCTGAAACTCTTAATATCTGGGTCCATTCTAATTAATTCATCTGATGTTCTATATCTGTTAAATGAGTTTCTTGTAAGAAAGCTATATCTATTTTCATTTTTTTAATATATGTTAAAATTCTTTTTCTTTTTATTGGTCCATTAAGCCCATTAACATTAAAACTTAAAAAATTCAATAAATTAGTCATTATTTTTAATTATGTTACTCCAATCTATAATAATACCTAATCTTTCAACTTTCATGGTATCCTGGGAAATCTTTTTAGAAGTCTCCATGTTGCTATGTGTGTCCCCACCAATCATCCAGGCAAAAGAATAGAAGAAAAATAGAAAATAAAGAAAAAAACAAAATACCCCCCTACTAATGTTGTGAAAGAAAAAAAAACAACATTACCCCCCTCTATTGTACGGGTCATGTCAATCGCCATGATTACACACGTGAATCCCGTAGTAACCGATTCAAAGCTCCCCAGCCCCCCCGCAACATAAAAAGTATATATATATAAAAAGAAAAATCATACTATTCTCAATTAATATTTCTAAAATTTTACTTTTCTCCCTTATATCATCTTTAAATGTCCATCAGTTCCATTCGCTATCTCTGTTTTCGTCTTTAACCATTACCTTTAGAAGTCTCTACGTTTAATTAGCGAATAGATGGAAGTTTTTGTGCGAACACCTCCGCATCTCGATAATCAGGAAAAAATCTTTTTCCCTCCTCCAAAAAAATTATCAGTGTTGCTGGGTGACGAATTAAAAACTTATAACCTTTTTCCCATAAGACTTTTTTAGCTGGATTAAATTCTTTCTTTCTCTTCAAAAGGTTATAACTGATATCAGGATAGAAAAGAACTGGTTTCTCTGCTATCATCAATGGACCCTTTCTTCTTTTGGCACCTTGGGCAGCCGCCCTCAAAATCTTTTCTTTATCCTGGTATCTTAAACATCTTATCAAAATTGATCGCGGATTTTGATCATCTTGAGATCTTGGCCTTAAGGCTCTGTGCACCCTTTCAATCTCAATTGAAGTTTCTTCTCCCATTTCCAATTTTTCAGGAATCCATTTTTGAAAAAAATTTATTGGGTCTTCTCCTTCGGTATCTTCTTTAAGTCCAACAATTTTAATATTGTTGCGTCTACTAAAATTTTCAAGCTTATCAATTTTTCTCAAGAGTTTTCTTTCTGATGTCCAGGCATCATTATCATCTTCCATATTCTTCATTCTTCCATCCATTTCTTCCATTTTGACTTCCAAATCTGTAATTTTCTTTTCCATTTTTTTCCTGTTTCTTTGTCATTTTATCAAACATAGCCTCCATATTTATTATTTTTCTTTAATTACTTTTGGTTACTTTTAATTACTTTTAATGCATTTAATATATGCATTATTTGCCTCAGTGTCTTTTTTGTATTTTCAGAGGATCTTTCATCTCCATCTTCGTCTGATTTTTCCAGAGAGTCCAACTCTCTCTCAGATTCACTTTCACTTTCGGTTTCAGTTGCTGCTGGATTTTGTAGTTCTGGTTGCTCTCGTTTGCACATGCTCATTCCTTTACGCTTGCGCAGTTCTCGTTGATCTTTTCCTTTAGAAATGGCTGATGCTGCTGCAGTCTCCTGTTCTGTTTCACCGGTGATGTGTTGTACCTGAGTCCGCGGTTCTTCAGTAGAAGTAGGCCTTGACTCTGTTCCAACTTGAGCTGTCTTCGCGGTAGTAGTTTTCTTCGTCCTCTGTTTATGAGGCATAGCTTAAAACAATCCGGAGTAGTTTATAAGTAACCTTAAAAAAGTATTGATTAACTTTTCTTCACTTAAACTTTAATTTATTAACTTTTTTACGGGAGGGCTGGGTTCCAGCGTCTCGATCCTACGTCATCACGTGACTTTGAATTTTTTTAATTCAATTTAGGAACAACACCTTCCCCTTCTCCTTCAATAATATTCACATCACCAGCTTTCGTCTCATCATTAACTTTTAACACACATAACACAAAAAACTGAGAATTGTCACTTTCCACTGGTACCAAGGTTAACCCTTTCTTCACTGAACCAAGTCCATCTGACCCAAAAGAACTGCATTCCTTTTCAACTAAATCAGATACCTCAGACTTTTCCTGAGTTTAAATACTAAGTTCAGTACCCTGTGCATCCACACCCTTCACATCCTGAACACACTCAAACGGGACAACTACCTCTTCTCCTTTACTGTCTTTCACCCCACTATCCTCTGTTTTACCACCCTCTTGGTACAGGGTCGGTAAAAACGTCTCCGCCAAATCAACACTGGACTCATTTAAACTGGCTCCTTTCTCAGCTGCCTTTCTAGACATGCTGCGAGTGATTGCGCATGCGGGATAAATCTTGGAATCTATGGCCAGGTCCTCAGCACTCACAGGCTTACTTGTCAGCTTCACTGCTGAATATACATCCCCAGTATCTCTCCACACTGGAACTGGGGTTTTTCCTTCCTTCACAAACACCGTCCCTTCCGAGATAAACTTCTCACGCCCCTCTTGTGCTCTATCTACCTTTGCCTTCCTCATCGATCTGCTGACCGACTCAATGCAACCTGTCGGGATTGCTGTTTTCCCTTTTCCTGTCTCCTTCTTCGGAGCAAAGCACTTAGATGCTATATGACCAGCTTTCCCACAATTATAACACGTAAAGCTAGGAACCTTCCTGCCAGCCTGCTTTTCCTCCTCACCTTTTCCACTAGCTCCCAGCTTATTCTCTGCCTTAGCTGGTGGGCTTTCTCTACTGTCCCTACTGCCTCTCTGGTAACTCTTATTTGAGGAAAACTTTGACTTGCTAACTTGCCAGTTGCAGACAGAGTCTCCGTCTCCTTCTCATCCAAGTACGTCTTCATACTCTCAGGGTACAACTTTTGAACTGCTCTATCAGTATTAACTGTAACAGGTTATCATAATCTTCATCAACCCCTTTTGAGGCGCACCAATGCTCACAATATATTTGCATCTCACGGGCAAACTCTAAATACGTGTGGTTCCACGGCTTTCTCAAGTTCCGGAACTTCTGCCGGTATGCCTCTGGCACCAACTCGTAACTCCTCAGAACAGCCCTTTTTATTTCCTCATAATTCCTAGACTCATCCATGGATAATGCCGAATACGCTTGCTGAGCCTTCCCCCTAAGTACGCTCTGTACCAGTACAGCCCATTTTTTCTCAGGCCAGTTCTGATTCACAGCCACTTTCTCAAAATGGAGGAAGAACATCGACATCCATCTCCTTGAATGGAGGTACCAACTGGATCTCCCGACCAATCTTGAACCCCTCATTTGGGTCTGCTGCCCGGTCACTTCCCTGCTGTACCTTTAACTTCTCTATTTCCAGCGTATGCTGCCTCTCTTTCTCCCTTTCAGCTTCCTCTTTCCTCCTTTCAGCTTTCCTTTGTTCCTCCTCTCTCCTCCTTTCTTCTTTCCTTCCTTTCTCCCTTTCTTCCTCCTCTCTGCTCCTTTCTTCTTTCTTGTCTTCCTCCCTTCGCCCTGCAGCTTCTCTCTCTGCTTCCAGCTGCCTTATCCGGTTAATGCTGCCTCATCTCCTTTTCCTCAGCCAACCTTAATTTTTCCATCTCTAACTGAACCTCCCCTTCGGCTGGTTTCCTCTCAGAGAACAGGTCCAATACATCTGGTGTGAACAAACCCTTGGATACATAATGCATAGCTATTTCTCTCTGTATATCCACCTTTCTCATCGACGATTTCACCTCTGGGAGATCTGATCGTTTCGCAACATTCACCAATTCAGCCTTCCTGGCAACCTTTAATGCCCCCGCAGTCGGATCTTTTAAAAATTTGACAATGTCCATCTCTGCTGTTTTCCCATCTGATTAATCTCACAACCAGATCAGATAAGGGACTTTTATCCCGATTCACTGGTCCCCTAATTTGGTAATCAAATCTCGAGATGAGGCCCCAATTTGTTACGTACCCTGTTACTGGGTGTTTAACCAGCAGAGAAAGAAGAATCCGTTGGAGTCTGGTGGTATCAAACTAAAGGTGTTTATTAATAAAAATAAGCAAAAACCATATCAATAATGCAAATATACATATGAAACAAGTTAGCAGTAATAAACTTAGACGTGTAGGAATAATAATAATCAATAATACACAAGCTCTATCGATGGCTAGGGATAAATGAATTGTCATAGAAAAGTATAAGGTTCAGTTCAGTTCATGAGTGCTGATGTAGTTATGGTTGTTGTATTATAATCGTTAGAGAGAGAGAGAGAGAGAGCGAGCGAGATGTAACAGCTACAGTCAGGCAAACCTTCCTTTGCTTTCTTAATCCGTCATATCGGTGTGATCATTCAGTTATGACCTCTCTGTTCTTCTGTGGTGGACTCGTCACTCTGGCATGAGTGGACACACACACAAGTCCCCACACACAAGTGCTTTTACACAGATAGCCTGGTTCGGTTGTCGAAGCCCCCACCTTTCTTGTGGGTTCCAACACTCAGTCAGTGTCCACTGGCATGTCTGGAGGGTGTCTCTCCAGACCTGTCTTTTTATCCATACTAACGGGGACTCAGCTATCCATCACTCCTGAATGACTGTGTCCATCAAATAAGGCCACTCCTTCAGTCCACTGAGGAATGTTTATGAGCAAACTATTGTCCTTGCAGCGAAACAGTAAGTAATTCAAAAAGTAGTCACAATATGGTTAATCAGCGATTTCCCCCTCTCTCTTATCTGTCGCAGATGTTCTTGCCTGTTTTTCATCTCTTTCTCATGGTCAGCATAGCAACAGTAATAGTTCGTGTTTCTTGGGGGGGGGATGGTTAACTCTTCACCCCGTTGTCCATCAGGTCTATTCATCATTCATAACAGTCCAAATTAATTATATGGGATACATTCAAAGCATTTTTATGTGGTGAGATTATCTCTTATTCAACTAAACTTAAAAAACAGACAGAAGCAGAATTAGATAAAATTTCAAAACAAATTAAAGATTTAGATAATGTGTATGTGGTTTCCCCTAATATTTCCTTATTTAAGAAATGGGTGGAACTTCAATCACAATATAATCTATTATCAATTCATCCAATTGAAGGTTATCTACTGAAGTTAAACAGCCAATTTTATATGTTTGGAGATAAAAATAATAAATTACTTGCATTTCAATTAAAATCGGCTGGAGCCAAAAGGCAAATTTTGAAAATTCGTAGAAAGGATGGTACCTTGGCTCAGGAATAAGAAGAGATCAATAAGATTTTCCAAGATTTCGATACTGAACTTTATAAATCTCAATCTTTAGTAGATTCTTCTGAAATGAATGCTTTTTTATGAAAGATTGTTTTCCCTAAAATTTCTGCTGAGGATCAAAAATCTTTTGATGTCCAAGTTACTGAATCCGAAATCCATAAAGCTGCTTTTTCAATGAAATCTGGTAAGGCCCTGGGACTTGATGGTTATCCTGTAGAATTTTATTAAAAACTTGGAAAACTGCTTTCTCCATATATGTTGGAGGTGTTTAAAGGTTCTTTTGTGAAAAGTGACTTACCCTCTACTTTCTATGAAGCTTCTATTTCTTTAATCCTCAAAAAGGATAAAGATCTTAATGATTGTGCCTCATACAGACCTGTTTCTTTACTGAATGTTGATGCTAAGATTCTCTCAAAGATAATGGCCAATCGGTTGGAGAGTATTTTGGGTAAAATCATTTTTAAAGATCAAACCGGCTTTATAAAGGGTTATTATTCTTTTTCAAATGTTCAGAGATTATTTAACATTATATATTCACCCTCTTCTAAAACTCCACAATGTATTATATCTTTGGATGCTGAAAAAGCATTTGATCGAGTCAAATGGAAATATTTATTTAATGTTTTAGAAAAATTTGGTTTTGGTATTAATTTTAATAATTGGATTAAAATGATATATAAAGCTCCTGTTGCTGCAGTTGTCACCAATAATTTTAGGTCTCCCCTTTTTCAGCAATCACAGGGGACAAGACAAGGTTGTCCATTGAGTCCTTTGTTATTTAACTTAATATTAGAACCCCTTGCTATTGCTCTTCGTGAAGCTAGAAATATTTTCAGGATATAAAATAAATTTTAGTAAAAGTGAATTACTTCCTTTAAATGAATTTGTCTTTATATATGATAATATTCCTTTCAAAGTTACGGATTCTTTTAGATAATTAGGTGTCAGAATTACAAAAAAAAAGGATCTTTATGAAGCTAATTTTCCTCCTTTAGTGGACTCTATGAAGTACTCATTTAGTAGATGGTGCCCACTTACATTTTCACTTGTTGGTTGTATTCATATAGTTAAAATGATGATTTTACCTAAGTTTTTATATTTATTTCAGAATATTCCTGTTTTTTGACTAAGAAGTTTTTTTGATCAGATTGACTCTATTATTCTATCTTTTATTTGGGATAATAAAAGACCAAGGATCAGTAAAAATCATTTACAAAAGTAGAAAAAGGACGGAGGTCTCGCTTTGCCTAATCTAAGAATGTATTATTGGGCTGTTAATTTGCGATATATGTCCTTTTGGTTATATTGGAGTGATAGGAATGACTGGCCAATCTGGGTAGACCTGGAACTGAGAGCTGTGAAACAGTTTTATTTAACTTCATTATTAGGAGTTGCTCTACTTATACAATTAGCTAAAGTTGCTAATTTAAATTTTTATCCTGTGGTTAAGCACTATTTACAAATTTGGCTTCAGTTCCACAATTTTTTTAATCTTAAAAAATTTAAACTTTGTAGTATAATTTATCGTAATTACTTTTTTAAACCTTCCTGGAGTGATCCAGTTTTTTTTACTTTGGGAGAATAACGGTATTAAGTCTTATTTGGACTTATTTAAAGAAGGCAGATTGATGTCTTTTGAACAATTAGTCCATAAATATTCTCTTTCATATTCACACTTTTTACAATATCTTCAAGTTAGATGTTTTTTACAAAAATATTTAAGTAATTTTCCTTACATATTGGAGGCTGACTTTTTAGATACTATTATGAATATGAACCCCTTGATGAAAGGTTCTATTGGAAGAATTTATAATTTATTATTACAATGGGATAAGCGTCCTTTACTTAAGATTAAACAGGATTGGGAGAAAGAACTCAATTTGACTTTTATATGGGAGGATTGGACGTGGATTCTGAAGTTGGTTAACTCTTCCTCAGTCTGTACTAGTCATTCACTGATTCAGTTTAAAATCATATATCGTTACCATTGGACTAAAGAGAGACTTTCTAAAATATTTCCCAATGTTGACAAGAATTGTGATAGATGTAAAACTGAGATAGCCACACTGACACATGTGTTCTGGTCATGTTCTATTTTAAAACCGTTCTGGAAGTCAGTCTTTTCAACAATTTCTAAAGCACTTAGAATCAATTTACAGCCTAATAAGTTGAATGTGCTTTTTGGAATAATTCCTCAAATTATTCATGGTATTTCTCTATCTGACCAACATGTTATTGCGTTTGTTACATTGATAGCTAGGAGGGCCATTTTGTTGAAATGCAAGGATATATCTGCTCCTACTTTGTCACAATGGTTCTCTCAAGTGATGCTGTATCTCAGTTTGGAGTAAATGAGAAGTCGAACCTTTGAACCTTTATTTGATTTTGAGGAGAGATGGGGTTCTTTGCTCGTTACTATCATTTCAGTTAACTGATTGATTTCCTCCACGACCGAAGTGTAAATTTTGTTTCGATATATTTTTTCTTCTTGTTGGCGGTTTGATGTTTATTTTTAGAAGCTTTCGATATGACTCATGGCTCCGGGGTTGTGCCCTCAATGGGTTTTTTTTTCTCACTTTTCTTGCTTAGTAGGGTTTTTTTATTCACGAAAATTTTCAATCTTTAAGATAATTAAAAATTTTTTTTTGAGGCATTGTAAGTGTTGTTACTTTGATGTATCTGCGTATTTTTGAATAATAATAATAATAATAAAAAGATTTGAAAAGAAAGAAAGGATTTCAACGTGTCCCATATAACCAGGTTTGACAGTCCTTCAGTTGTATTAAATTCAAAGTATAAAAATTTGCTCCTTAATAAAACTAACAAAAGCTGGATCCTGTAACAATACAGGATTCAATCTCCACTGTGATATTTTCAAAAAGCGATCTGAAAATTTCAGGGTTAACTTTAAGGGCACGTGATCTGACAATGCAATGATGTTAAAATGCACACTCAGCAATGGAGTTTAGCAAACGTGTGTCTAAAAAAAAGTAATCAATTCGAGAATACTTATGATGAACGTGTGAGAAAAAAGAAAAATCTTTGTTGTTGGGGTGTTTATATCTCTAGATATTGACCAGGCCATATTCTAGTAAAAAGAATTTATTGGGAAGCGACAGATTGGTTGATGATCTGTCAATCTCCGGATTCAGACAACAAGTCACCGCCCATGATCAACTTATATTCATTCAAATTTGGTAGCTCAAAAAAAAGTTTCTTAAAAGAATCAGAAATGTTTACGTTAGGCGCGTATATACACACACCAGAGCTACCTTTTGCTCACATAATAGACCAGTAGCAATTAAGTATCTTCCAATCGAATCAGTAATAGTATTAAAGTGTACAAAAGGGATTTTGGGGCTAAGAAAAATAGATACACTTCTTACTTTCAAAATTTGAAATATCTGTCCTCATCCTGTTTCCATATATGATTTTCTTGTGCAAAAATAGTATCTGCATTGTGTTTTTAATTTCTTAAAAATCTTTTTACACTTAATTGGGTGATTCACACCGTTCCAAGTCCAAGATATTATATTAATTTTATTAACATGTTTAAAATTTGATTTAATATTTTATAAAATAACTATTACGCAAGCACAGATTGAACCAAAAGGCATGGATACAACTAGAAGGAGTGATGTATTTGTGAGAAAAAAATTCATCAAAAGAACTGCCCAATCGAGAAACAAAAACTATTCTAATGGCTCCCTCCCCCCTCCCAAAAAGTGAGAAAGACAGTAACCAATAGGCTGGCCACATGTTAAACTAATAACCCTTGACCCTATTCTCCGTTTTGCAGCTACGTATATTAAAGTAAAAATCCCACGCAAAATAGCCATAATAAAAGGAACAAACAAAATTCAACTACTTCAATGTTATGTCTAACAGTAATAAAAACATAATCGGCAACGGCCATCTTAAAGTCAGCTAAAGTATCTTAATCACATATTCAAAGAGAAATAAATCTGAGCAAATAATATTACAAAGTTCTTTCTCTCAAAAAAGAAAAAAGAGTGTGTGTGTCTCTGTGTGTGTGTGTGCACACTTAACTAACCTGAAACGATACTAGTATTGAGACAGACAAAAGAAATAAAAAGATTAATATACCTCAGGTCCTGTACAGACCATTAGAGAATAATACTGTAAGAGTTCCCTACAAAACAATTATGTATATACTAATTATTAATTAGTTAAAAAAAATTGATCAGCCACATCCCGTACCAGAGACTAAAAAAGTATAGAATAAACTTGACTCAGGAGATCCATAAACATCTCATACATCAAAATACTTCAGAATTACCTATTGAGTAATCAGCTTAGCTTTAAGATTTTATTCAGTAATTGGCTTAACTTTAAGATTTTAAATGTACTCCCATCCCTCCTGGGGAGAGTAGGTTCTCAGTGACTGAGACCCTTCAGGAAAAATTATCAGCCGTGCTGGATAGCGAAGGGAGGGGTATAAATTTAATTTATATATTTCACTCATGACTTCTTGGTATTTCCTTCTTTAGGCAAAGATCTCAGGGGAATAATCTTCAACTATCTGTTCATCTCTGAATCTCTGTTGATTTACAGATTATCTTTCGCTTTTTTTCTGGCTTCTCGAAGTATGGCTTCTTTGCTTGTATAATAATGCAGACAAAGTACAATTGGTCGAGGATGTAATTCAGACGAACGCTGAGAAAATGGAATTCTATGGACTCTATCAATTAAAGGGCTAGCTTCCAGGGTCTCACTAAAAAGTGAGCTCAAGAGAAGAACTTTAACAGATCGCCAGCTTCAGTATTTTCAGGCAGTCCTAGAATACGCAAATTCCTCCGATGCCCTCTATTATCTAAATCAACCATTTTTTTCTTCGTTTTAGATAGTTCTGAGGAAATTTCATTGATTTTCTTTTCCATTGAAGATATCTTCATTCCTTAATCTTTGATTCCTTAAACTATTCAAGTTTGCTTGAATAGACCATGTTTGTTCTCGATACGATTTGTAGTCTGCTTGAGCGTTTGAAGTTGAAAGTCCAGATTTTTCAGAGAATCTTGAACAGTAGAGATAGATTTTTCAAGATTCCCATTGGAGTCCGTCAGCTTATCAATCTTAGTGTTAAGCGATCCGAATTCTGACTTCATGTCTTGTATTGAAGAAAATATTCCTGCTAAAGTAACAGGTTCCTCCGCTTTCTTGATTTGTTCAGTTCACTCCGTTTCAGGAAAAGTCTTGCTGCTTCTCAGTTCAATACCAGCTTGACTTAAATCGTAAATCCTTCAGTAGAAACATAGAAAATAGGTGCAGGAGTAGGCCATTCGGCCCTTCGAGTCTGCACCGCCATTCAGTATGATCATGGCTGATCATCCAACTCAACCCTGTACCTGCTTTCTCTCCATACCCTCTGATCCCTTTAGCCACAAGGGCCATATCTGACTTCCTCTTAAATATAGTCAATGAACCGGCCTCAACTGTTTCCTGTGGCAGAGAATTCCACAGATTCACCACTCTCTGTGGAAGAAGTTTTTCCTCATCTCGGTCCTAAAAGGCTTCCCCTTAATCCTTAAACTGTGACCCCTCGTTCTGGACTTCCCCAACATCGGAAACAATCTTCTTGCATCTAGCCCAGGGGTCAGCAACCTTTACCACTGAAAGAGCCACTTGGACCCGTTTCCCACAGAAAAGAAAACACTGGGAGCCGCAAAACCCGTTTGACATTTAAAATGAAATAACACTGCATACAACGTTTTGTTTTGCCTTTATGCTATGTATAAACAAACTATAATGTGTTGCATTTATGAAATTGATGAACTCCTGCAGAGAAAATGAAATTACATTTCTGCATGCAACAAAAACATTTTGAACTCCGAAAAAAGACGTTGGGTTGAAGGTTACTTTTAAGTAAAATACTCAACGTCTATTTGAGTCCTTCTTGTATTTATGAAAAACGCCAAACTTAAATTTGCCGCCAGCAGCAAACCAAAAATAACGTCAGCCAGCTGTCAACCTGAAAAATAAAAGGACTATTTCACTGAACAATGAAAACATATGAATATACGTAAAATAATAGGCAATTAAAATATTTATCATACTTGGTCAGGTTGACTCACACCTGACAATGCAGTCGTATTTAGTAGGGATGGATCGATGCTTAGGGGAGTGACCGGGAAGGATAATGTGTTTTTTTCCTCTCTGAACTCACAGAAGCGTTTCCCAAACGATGTTTGCATTGCGATGATTGCAGAATGTAAATACTCCGAATTTATCATGTCGTGACCTTGTTTGAACTCTCTCAAATTGGGGAAGTGAGACAATGTGCCTTTCTGTAAATCTCTGGCAAGCACTGTCAACTTGCGCTCGAATGCCAAAACATCCTCCAACATGTGCAGGGCTGTACGTCCTTACCCCTGAAGAGCTGTGTTCAGCGTGTTCAGGTTCGCTGTCATGTCTACCATGAAGTGTAGCTTTTCCAGCCACTCTGGCTGTTCCAGCTCAGGAAAGGTGAGCCCTTTGCTGCCCAGGAAAGTTTTCACTTCTTCCAGATGCGACAAAGCGTTTCAGCACCTCCCCTCTGGAAAGCCAGCGATAAAAACACGTAGCGGTGTGCTACACGCAGTCAGTAAACTGCAGTCAAAGATAGCTTTATTCGAACTAAACAGCCTTGCTTTTAAGCCTCCCTCAACCCGCCCCCCATGGGCACGGATGCTGCAAAAGATACGTACTCACAAACCCCCGTAGGCTATCTCCCTTAGCCTGAACGCTGGCTAATTGTGAGCCGGTTCGGATGTGTCAGGAAATGGGTCGCCACAACGTCTTATTTAGATTGTACAAGATCACCATAATCTTCAAATTTAGAATTACATTTCAAAAACTAACAAACTAACATAAAATACATTTTAATTAAATACTGGCCAATTATTTCTCAAAGCAACAGGGAGCCGCAGCACAGACGTAAAAGAGCCACATGTGGCTCCGGAGCCGCGGGTAGCCAACCCCCGATCTAGCCTGTCCAATCCCTTTAGAATTTTATACGTTTCAATAAGATCCCCCCTCAATCTTCTAAATTCCAGTGAGTATAAGCCTAGTCGATCCAGTCTTTCTTCATATGAAAGTCCTGCCATCCCAGGAATCAATCTGGTGAACCTTCTGTGTACTCCCTCTATGGCAAGAATGTCTTTCTTCAGATTAGGGGATCAGAACTGCACACAATATTCTAGGTGTGGTCTAACCAACTGCATTAGAACCTCCCTGCTCCTGTACTCAAATCCTTTTACTATGAATGCCAACATATCATTTGCCTTTTTCAGAGGTAATAAATCATCAAACTTAAAAGGAGTCTTTCAGCGGGATATCAAGTATAAAAAAAAGTAGAGCTGCTGAAGCTCTACTTACTCCAGGCGCTGCAAAATGGTGAATCGCAAACTTACTGACCCATCCCTCCACTTCCTCATCCAGGTCATTCATAAAAATCACAAGGGTCCCAGATATACATATACTGCAGTTGATTTAGTTATTTTTTTTTGTGTTTTTTTTCTTCTATGTTATATATTGCACTGAACTGCTGCTGCAAAGTTAATAAATTTCACTCTGGTGATAATAAACTTGATTATGATTCTGAGTGGACAGACAATATCTTTCTCCTGGAATGTCTAATAGATTTAAGGTGAGAGGAGATGTGAAGGGCAAGTTTGTTTCTTTCACAGAGTGGTGGGTAGCTGGAGTTGCTTGCCTGGGGTGGGTAACCCCACTGGTCATGTGATCCCATTTGCCCCTCCCATTTAACTGCAGATGGGCAGCATCTGCGCGTCTGTTTCCAAGACCCCCGATGCACCAATCACTTCACGCTTGCTCACTGTCTCTGGATAGGCAGTGTTTTTCTTTCCGCTCAGTGCTGAAGTGGCCCGACTGCGGGGTTGGTAAAGGATCCTGGCTTCCTGGGTCAGAAACGCTGTCTGCGGGCCGAAGATATCACTTTCCCATCAGTGAGTGTTGAGGCCGATCCTGAACGGGGAGATCTGATGTTGGCCTTGAGCCCTGAACCCGGGTCGATTACTCATTTATTTTCCAATTATCTGGGCTTGTCAAAAATGTGTCAACTTCACTTAATCGGCATTGAATGATCCAAACCAGGAACCCAGGCTGTCTATTTATGCAGCATTGAAATGGGGAATCCTTTCACCATCATGGGAGACCCACTGACAGGTCACAGGAGGCCGTTGCTGTAGATCTGCCCCACCTTCCGCTTTGTGCCGCATTGGCCACTGAGTCCCGTTAACTTCCCCAAACTTGCCGCGCTTCTTGAGGCTCCTGGCATTTGTCCTGGAGCTTTCTGTCTGTTGTCTTCCCCCGGATTGGGGTGGGTGAGAAAGGAGAACATCCTAGGTTGTGGGGATCTTTGATTTCACTGCCTGCTTTACTGAGAGACTGGGAAGACTAGGGGAGAGAATGGTTTCTGTGATGTGCTGATCTGTATCCAAAGGTCTCTGCCGTTCCTCGCAGTCACGGGCAGAGGAGTTACCATGCAAAGTGTGAAGTGTCCAGTGTCTAAGGTGTGTTGATAAAAATCTGTTGAGGGTGAAAGTATGTATGGCAAAGCTCTTATTGTTTATTCTAACTTTGTCCGTTTAGAATCTATTATACAGTAGTATGTACTATTAATTCAGTATCTGTGTATTGCTGGAGAACCATCAGTGATTGTCCTTGATCACTTCTCCCATCTGGTTCCATTTGCTCATCCCTGCACATTTTGTTCAACCTCTGTCCAGGCTCTCTCCCCACAACTTCAGTGATGTATATCAATCATCTAGGTCAACCTCGGTCCATCCTATATCCCACCATGCCAATGTTATATATCAGCTATCTTTCTTCTAAACTTTGTCTTCATTATGAAGTGTCCTTTTGCACCTTTGGCCTTGCTGAGTTACTACCAGAATCAGTTTTTGTTCACTGGAATGCCAGAGGGCATTCTGTTGTGCATTGGTGTGGAGGTGCTAGTTTTTGAACTGTGACTGGCCAACACACTGCGGTATTGTACTGGCAGGAAAGAGTACTGGGCGAGTTTGTGCTTGGGCTATAATCTGCGATCGGCATTCCAGGCATCTGGAACAGTCGGTGTTTTGGCTTTGACTTTGGTTAGTGCTTCTAACTGTGTAATAATAAGAGTTGTCGTGATGGGAGATTTTAATTTCCCAAATATGGATTGGCATCTCCCTAGAGTGAGGGGTTTAGATGGAGTGGAGTTTTTAGGTGTGTTCAGGAAGGTTTCTTGACGCAGTATGTAGATAAGCCTACAAGAGCTAGAGGCTGTACTTGATTTGGTGATGGGAAATGAACCTGGTCAGGTGTCAGATCTCTCAGTGGGAGAGCATTTTGGAGATAGTGATCATAATTCTATCTCCTTTACAATAGCCTTGGAGAGAGATAGGAACTGACAAGTTCGAAAACCGTTCAATTGGAGTAAGGGGAATTATGAGGCTATCAGGCAGGAAATTGGAGGCTTGAAACAGATGTTCTAGGAGAAAAGTACAGAATATTTGTATAGAGCTTTGGATAGGTATGTTCCAATGAGACAGGGAAGTTATGGTAGGATACAGGAACTGTGGTGTACAAAGGCTGTAATAAATATAGTCAAAAAAAGAAAAACTTACAAGGTTCAGAGAGCTAGGTAATGTTAGAGATCTAGAAGATTATAAGGCTACTAGGAAGGAGCTTAAGAAGGAAATTAGGAGAGACAGAAGGGGCCATGAGGAGGCCTTGGTGGGCAGAATTAAGGAAAACCCCAGGCATTCTACAAGTATGTGAAGAGCAAGAGGATAAGACATGAAAAAATAGGACCTATCAAATGTGACAGTGGGAAAGTGTACCGTAGATTCCGGACTACAGAGTGCACCTGATTAAAAGCCGCACGCTCTAATTTTAGAAAGAAAATAAATTTTGTACTTGTACAAGCCGCACCGGATTTTAAGCCGCAGGTGTCCCACGTTGTAATATCAGATATTTACACAGAAAGATATTACACGTGAGGATTTTTTAACTTTTAATTAAATCCGTATGGTAACATAAACAAATACATATTGCAAATGCTTTTTTTCGAACAGTGCCTGTAACACAGCTACTTTTAAATATCGGTATCGGTAACACACAAATTACGTTGCGTATACTTTTTTACTGAACAGTGCACGAACAACGTTCCAATATCTCCTAACGACTGGTAAATATATATACTGCAGCCTACCAGGAAAAGTTATTGATCGCCTTTAACTTAAAAGCTGCATCATATGCTTTTCTTCGAGTGTTTTCCATGTTGATGAGGGTGAGTACAGATGACTGATTTACAATAATTTAATTGTGAAAGTGCGCTTGATTTATCGTACAATTTCATTGGACCTCTGTGAACTACTCATCAATTTTATTGGTCTTGCTATGATCCCAGCCCCCTCCTTTGTGAGAATCGCAAGAGCACCCGTCGAAAGGGGGGGGGGGGGGTCAGTAGACCCAGTCGGAGAGAGAGAGAGAGAGAGAAACGTGCTGTTACGAATCCCGTAACTGGAGAACTTACCAGCAAAGATGGAGAGGTCCGTTGAAGTCTGATGTCACTATTTTCAAACGTTTTTATTGATAAAGGGACACAAAAGTAGGGTTAATACAAACATTCAGAGACAATAGTCGCTGTTGTTATTCTGTATCCCTGGTGGGACCCGCAATTTGACACGTTTCTCTCTCTCTCTCGCCGACTGGGTCTACTGACACCCCCCCACCTTTCGACGGGTGCTCTTGCGATTCTCACAAAGGAGGGGGCTGGGATCATAACAATACAAATTGCACGTTCCACCCGGGATTCAGAATAAGGCGACAGCGACTATTATCTCATGGAGACCACGTGAAAAGCCCTCGGGCAAGGTGGGCTGGTTGAGAGAGAGATTGCATCATCCCAACCTGACTGACACCTGCGACCCCGTGAGGAAGTATAAAGGAGAGTCTCAGGGGGACAGCACTCAGACGCACCAAGAAGACACGAGAGGGTGGTCCCGTAGCAGCGGGAAGCCATTCTGAAGGAAGCCACGTGCGTTAGATTCCGGGATTGGAATTTGTGGCTGGAATCACAGGAAACCTCTTTTAACTAACATCGGGGAGAGGAAACCAACGCTCCCCCGATTTCACGGAAGATTCATCAAGACTAGGCAAGTTCTTTCTCTTCTCCCCCAATCTCTCTCTCTCAGTCGCCCCACATGAAACCCAGCGATTTCCAACGGGCTGAGGCCGGCAGACTTTCTGAGTGACTTTTATATTTCCAACGGACAATCTATTAACCCCTAGACAACAGCAGAGCTCACTTAATGATGAGTATTACTATACCCGCGCTTTAGATTGAGTGTTGACGATGTGCATTATCTGAATGTATGTATTAACCCTACTTTTGTGTCCCTTTATAAATAAAACGTTTGAAAATAGTGACATCAGACTTCAACGGACCTCTCTATCTTTGCTGGTAAGTTCTCCAGTTACGGGATTCGTAACAGTCTACTGTTACGAGGCAAAACGTTTTTGGCGGCATGAAAAAAAACATGCATTAGCCGCACCGTAGTATAGGCCGCAGTGTTGCTGCAGTGTTCAAAGCGTGGGAAAAAAGTAGCAGCTTATAGTCCGGAATTTACGGTATATGGAACTGGAGGAAATGGCAGAGGTACTTAATGAATACTTCAGTATTCACTATGGATAAGGATTTTAGTGATCGTAGTGATGACTTGCAGCAGATTGAAAAGCTTGAGCATGTAGATATTAAGAAAGAGGATGTACTGGAGCTTTAGGAAAGCATCAAGTTAGATAAGTCGCAGGTACGGGACAAAATGTACCCCAGGCTACTGTGGGAGGTGGGGGAGGGGATTTCTGAGCCTCTGGTGATGATCTTTGCATCATCAATGGGGACGGGAGAGGTTCCCAAGGATTGGAGGATTGCAGATGTTGTTCCTCTATTCAAGAAAGGGAGTAGAGATAGCCCAGGAAATTATAGACCAGTGAGTATTATAGACCAGTGGTCAGTAAGTTAATGGAGAAGATCCTAAGAGGCAGGATTTATGAACATTTGGAGAATTATAATATGATTTGGAGTAGTCAGCATGGTTTTGTCAAGGGCAGTTCGTGCCTTACGAGCCTGATTAAATTTTTTGAGGATGTGACTAAACACATTGATGAAGGAAGAGCTTTAGATGTAGTGTATATGGATTTCAGCAAGGCATTTGATAAGGTACCCCATGAAAGGCTTATTGAGAAAGTAAGGAGGCATGGGATCCAAGGGGACATTGCTTTGTGGATCCAGAACTAGCTTGCCCACAGAAGGCAAAGAGTGGTTGGAGGTGGGTCATATTCTGCATGCAGGTCGGTCACCAGTGGAGTACCTCAGGGATCTGTTCTGGGCCCTTACTCTTCGTGATTTTTATAAATGACCTGGATGGGGGAAGTGGTGCGATGGGTTAGTAAGTTCGCTGATGTCTTGAAACTTGATAGAGGTATTTAAAATTATGAGGGGGATAGATAGAGTTGACGTGGATAGGCTTTTTCCATTGAGAGTAGGGGATATTCAAGTAAGAGGACATGAGTTGAGAGTTGGGGGCAAAAGTTTAGGGGTAACACGAGGGAGAATTTCTTTACACAGAGAGTGGTAGCTGTGTGGAACGAGCTTCCAGTAGAAGTGGTAGAGGCAGGTTCGGTATTGTCATTTAAAGTAAAATTGGATAGGTATATGGACAGGGAAGTAATGGAGGGTTATGGGCTGAGTGCGGGTCAGTGGGACTAGGTGAAAGTGAGCGTTCGGCACGGACTAGAAGGGCCGAGATGGCCTGTTTCTGTGCTGTAATTGTTATATGGTTAAGTGCGAAGTGTTTCATTTTGGTAGGTCAAATATGATGGCAGAATGTAGTATTAATGGTAAGACTCTTAGCAGTGTGGCGGATCTGAGGGATATCGGGGTCTGAGTCCATAGGACGCTCAAAGCAGCTGAGCAGGTTGACTCTGTGGTTAAGAAGGCGTATGGTGTATTGGCCTTCATCAATTGTGGAATTGAATTTAGGAGCCGAGAGGTAATGTTGCAGCTATATCGGACCCTGGTCAGACCACACTTGGAGTACTGTGCTCAGTTCTGGTCGCCTCACTACAAGAAGGATGTGGAAGCCATTGAAAGGGTGCAGATGAGATTTACAAGGATGTTGCCTGAATTGGGGATAATGCCTTATGAGAATAGTTGAGTGAACTCGGCCTTTCCTCCTTGGAGTGAAGAAGGATGAGTGGTGACCTGATAGCGGTGTACAAGGTAATGAGAGGTATTGATTGTGTGGATGGTCAGAGGCTTTTTCCCAGGGCTGAAATGGTTGCCACAAGAGGACACAGGTTTAAGGTGCTTGGAAGTATGTTCAGAGGAGATGTCAGGGGTTTGTTTTTTTTATGCAAAGTGCTTGGAATGGGCTGCTGGCAACAGTAGAGTGGAGGGGGATACGATAGCGTCTTTTAAGAGGTTTTTAGATAGGTAAATGGAGCTTAGAAAAATACAGGGCTATGGGTAACCTTAGTAATTTTTAAGGTAGGGACATGTTTGGCACTACTCAGTGGGCCAAAGGTCCTGTATTGTGCTGCAGGTTTTCTATTTTTCTACAGATGGGGCTGGATGGTTGTCCTTTTGCAATGAAGCAGAAATTTCGAGCAGCTGGACATTGGTTATGGGGAAATCCTGGATTGCACTACCCAGTGTAAGATGCAGGGACGATGTGTGAGACTCTCAGGGTCGGTGAGTGGTAGATTCATCTATGTGACCCTGTGAGGTTGGGTCCTGGGATATCACAGTTTTTGATCCAGGTAAAATGGACCCGGGGATCGAGCTCTCCAGGTTTATAAGGTGTTGAGTGAGTATTTCTGGTCTGGGATCAGATGTTTGTTTATGGAGTTCCTTTGGAAGCAATGACTGCTAATGTGTGGAGAGGATGTGTTCCCATTCCATCCTCACAGGGAGAGGGTATGAGTAAATGGGCTGTTCTGTGTTTACAACAGTCAAAATAGACCTGTGAGTTTGCTGTTCAAACTGTGTTTGGAAATTCCCCCCCCCCCACTGTCACCAGTCTGTCACTTGGTGGGAATCAGGCAGAATCTCAATTTGCTGGAGATCTGCATTAAAAACTGAAAATGTTTGAAGACATTATGATGAAACATTATTAGCCTGAATTGTTAAGTTTGTTTCCTCTCTCCATAGCTGTTCCTTACCTGCTGAGTGTTTCTGGTAATTCCAGTTTGTTTTTGTTACATTCACCCTGGAATGGTTTATATTCCCTGAAATGGACCTGTTTTAACCTGGGAGTAGAAATGGCTCATTCTGTGATAGTAGAACAGTAAAGAAACCACATCTTTCTCTGTAAATTATCCTGGAATAAATTTGTCTGTTATTCCTGGAAATGTGTTCAGTACAGTTGTTGCTGTGTTCAACCCTGTGCACCTAAGAACAAGAACAAAGGTGTGAAAGATCTTAATATGTGACATGCTCTTTGTCGATGATGCTGCTGTAACCTCACACATGAAACAGCAACTACAAACTCTCATGAACAGCTTCTCTAAGGCATGTAAGAATTTTAGGCTTACCATCAGCCTAAAGAAAACAAATATCATTGCCCAGAACGTAGTGGAGACACCAGTCATTACCATCAACAATTACAATCTAGAAGTGGTCCACGAGTTCACATACTTAGGGTCAACCATTAGCGACACTTTCTCCCTTGTTGCTGAAATCAGTAGGCATATCGGTAAAGCAACATGGATCCTTGCTCAGCACTTCTTGTGGGTCTGGGAGAGTCCGAAACTCGCTACAAAGACCAAGACTGCTGTGTACAATACATGCGTTATCAGCACGTGGACCTGTGCTCAACAGAGTTCAGAGGGACAGTGGGGGTTGTGGGGGGGGGGGGATGTATGGTTAACCAAATGCTGAAAAGCCTGGATGCAGTGGACATGGAGAGGATGTTTCCGTTAGATGGAGAGTCTGGGATCTGACAGCACAGTCTCAGAATAAAGATGCTTCCCTTTAAAGCTGAGATGAGAAAATTTTTTTGGCCAAAAGATGGCTGATCTGTGGAATTTGTTGCTCCAGAGGTAGTTTAAGGCTACCATTTGGGTATATTTAAGACAGATTAATATACTCATGATTGCTAAGTAGTTTCACGGTTACAGGAGGAAGGCAGGAATATGGTGTTGGAATAAAAATCAGCCATGTGGGCTGTGGTGGGGTAGACCAGATGGATCGAATCACCTAATTGTATTCCCGTGTCTTGTGTCTTATGTCTTACCATGACTGAATGATGGCTCCTTCTTATCCCATATCGTTTTGTGATGTGTGAGGGACAATAAAAGATTGTTCACTGAGATCATTATACTTGCCTTCAACGTTTAAATTTTAGTGAGTTTTGTTCTAAGTAACATTAATCAGAAATGTTCGGTTCTTTTTATCGTTAATGTGCTTCATTATCTTTCATGTTAAAGTTAGACCTGTGGTGAGAGATTTATTGGAAGAAAAGCCCACAACTGGAAGCAAACCACGACTGAAGACGAGGGAACAGCAACAAGTGAACCAGCCTGAAGATTGAGAGCATCAACTGGAGAGGACCCATCTGACTCGGAGATTCCAGTGATTCAGTCAGGAGGAAATTTGGTGAGTCTACTTAAACTCTGGTCCTTTAGACATTACATAACTGCACAAGAGAAGGTAGGAAATAGTTGGAGTGAGACTGAATGTGCCTAGAAGTACCAGTTATGCCTCTGTCAGACCCAGCTGCAATCACTCCAGATCTGGTAATGTGCTTCCGGCAGCCCAGCCCTTTAAAACCACTCCCATTCCCTCACAGTGTTTACTCAGTTCTTAAGTAGCTTTTCTTCTGAAAAGAAGAAGTTGCAGTTCTTCTGAAGTAGCTTTTGGTCATTTCTGAGTACGGAGAGGGAAAGAGAGGGGAGTTTTTATACTTTCTTTCAAAAAAATTAATTGTTTGAACTTGCTGCAAACTCTCTACCCATACCCTGTACTTTCTCAACCAAATTATTGACTTAGATGACAAGCAGCAATGGGTGTTCTATCTCCAACACAAATAAAGCAGGTGATAATGGACAACCTTGTTAACTGAAATGATGTTGAAATTTGACCATTTGTCAAATGGACTTTAGCTTTGGGATTAGTATTTAAGGTTTTAATCCATTTTATAAAAGATATTCCTAATCCATATTTTTCCAATACTTTAAACAAAAAATCCCACTCCAATCTATCAAATGCTTTTTCTGCATCTAAGGCAACTGCCACACTCATTTCCTCCCTCTTTTGTGCCAAATGAATTATGCTAAATAACCGAGTTACATTATCTGCGGATTCTCTATTTTTGATAAATCCTGTTTGATCCAAATGTATTAATTTTGGTAAGTATTTAGATAACATTTAGATAACATTTTTGCTACTATTTTATAGTCGGTATTCAACAAAGAAATAGGTCTATATGATGTTGGCTTTAAAAGATCTCTATCTTTTTTTGGCAATACTATTAAAATAGCTGTTGAAAATGATTCTGGAAGTTTATGCGTTCTTTCCACTTGGTATATTAACTCCATAAAAGGAGGAATTAGTAAATCTTTAAACTTTTTATAAAATTTGGGCGGAAAACCATCTTCTCCTGGGGATTTATTACTCTGAAGTGATCCTAAAGCTTCTTTGACCTCTTTTAATGTAAAAGGCATATCTAATCCCTTCTGTTCTTCCGAATTCAATTTTGGAAGAGTTATTTGTGATTTAAAAAAAACCTTTCTATATCGACATTGTCATTTTGTGATTCTGATTGATACAATTCAGAATAAAAATTCTTAAAAG
Organism: Hypanus sabinus; assembly: GCF_030144855.1. Lineage (NCBI taxonomy): Eukaryota > Metazoa > Chordata > Chondrichthyes > Myliobatiformes > Dasyatidae > Hypanus > Hypanus sabinus. Next base: position 78,322,638 of record NC_082710.1, on the reverse strand, counting down.
TTTCATTAATTTCTAAAGGTTTATAAGTAATTTTATTTACACTTGTTCTAATTGCATTTATTGTTTTGGAAATCTGGTCTGTTTTTAACTGCCAAGCAAGAATCTTGTGTGATCTTTCACCTAGTTCATAATATCTCTGTTTAGTTCTCATAATTGCTTTTTCTGTTTGGTATGTCTGAAGTGTATTATATTGTAACTTCTTGTTAACAAGTTGTCTTCATTTTTCTTCTGTCATATATCTTTGAGATTCTTTTTCTAATTTTGTAATCTCTTTTTCCAATTGATCTATTTCTACCATATATTCCTTCTTAAGTATAACTTATTATCTGGCCTCTCAAATATGCCTTCATTGCTTCCCATACTATAAATTTATCATCAACTGAATGTAAATTTGTATCTTAAAAAAAACTGAACCTGCTTTTTCATGAAATCACAAAAATTTTGATGCTTTAATAATATTGAATTAAATCTCCATCTGTAAATCGATTCCTCTTTATCCATCATTATCATTGTCATTGTCAAGGGGGAATGATCTGACAACATTCTTGCTTTATATTCCATATTTTTCACTCTGTCTTGAATATTCGTTGACAATAGGAAAAAATCTATCCTTGAATGAATAAGTTTTATGTCTATTTGAATAAAATGAGTAATCTTTTTCTTTTGGATTAATTCTTCTCCATATATCAATCAAATTTAAATCTTTCATCAATGATAAAGTTAATTTTGCTACTTTTGATTTTGTAACAACCTTTGTTGATCTATCTAAAACTGGGTCTAGACAAAAATTAAAATCTCCACCTATAATATTTTGTCATGTGCGTTAGCCAAATTCAAAAAGGCCTCTTGTTTAAATTTTACATCCTATTCATTTGGTGCATAAATATTCATAAGAGTCCATAGTTCTGAAAAAAATTGACAATGTATAATTACATATCTCCCCGCAGAATCAATTAATACATTTTGTATTTCAATTGGTAAAGTTTTGTTAACCAAAATTGCAACTCCCCTTGCCTGTGAATTAAATGAAGCTGCAATAATATTTCCGACCCAATCTCTCTTTAATATCTGATGTACTATCTCTGTTAAGTGTGTTTCTTGTAAAAAAAAAGCTATATCTATTTTCATTTTCTTAATATATGTTAAAATTCTTTTTCTTTTCACCGGTCCATTAAGCCCATTAACATTAAAACTTAAAAAATTCAGTAAATTAGTCATTATTTTTAACAGGGTTACTCCAGTCTACAGTAATACCTAACTTTTCAACTTTTGTAGTACCTTGGGGAAACTTTTTAAAATTCTCTGTGTTGCTATGTGTCTCTCCCTCCCCCCCCCCCACCCCCCGATTGTCCAGGCAAAGAAAGAAAGATTAAAGAAAAATAGATTACAAAGAAAAAGAATAACAAAATACACCCCTGCCAATGTTGTGAATGAAAAAAAAACACAACATTACCCCCCTCCATTGTACGGGTCATGGCAATGGCCATGATTACACACGTGAATCCCGTAGCAATCGATCTGAAGTTTCCCCAGCTCCCCCGTAACATAAAAAAGTATATATAAGAGAAGAAAAAATAATATAACTACTTTCGATTAATATTTCTCAAACTTATACCTTTCTCCCCCTGTATCATATAATTAAGAATATATTTAAATATTCTTCTGTCCTTAAACATCCATCAACTCCATTCATTGTCCTTATCTTCATCTTTTATCTGTTTCACTTTTAAATCTTTGGCTGTGATTAGCAAATATTTGGGGGTTCTTGTGCAAATTCTTCCGCATCCTGTTAATCAGTAAAAAACCTTCTTTTTCCGTCATCCAAAAAAATTATCAGGGTTGCTGGGTGGCGCAATATAAATTTATAACCCTTTTCCCATAAAACTTTTTTCACTGGGTTAAATTCCTTCTTTCTCTTCAAAAGGTCATAACTTATATCAGGATAGAAAAGTACTGTTTTCTCTTCTATCATCAATGGCCCGTTTCTCTTTCTGGCACGTTGGGCAGCCGCCTTCAGGATCTTTTCTTTATCTTGATATCTTAAGCATTTTATCAAGATTGATCATGGGTTTTGATCAACTTGAGGTCTTGATCTTAAGGCTCTGTGAGCCCTTTCAATTTCAATTAACTGGCTTGCTTCCATTTCCAAAATTTCTGGAATCCATTTTTGAAAAAAAATTATTGGATCCTCTCCCTCGATACCTTCTTTAAGTCCAACAATCTTAATATTATTTCGTCTGCTAAAATTTTCAAGTACATCCACTTTTTCCAACAACCATTTTCTTTCTGATGTCCAGGCAGAAATATTATCTTCCATTTTATTCACTCTATTAATGGTGTCTCCCATTGTTTCTGATTTTAATTTTCTTGTCCATTTTGTCCTGTCTTTTCATCATTTTATCAAACATAATCTTCAAATTTTTAATATATTTTTTATTACTTTTAATGCTTTTAATTCATACATTATTTGCACCAAAGATTTTTTTATGTCTCCAATATCACCTCCAACCTCTTCCTGTTGCTCTTGTTTATTTGTCTCTGCATCATCGTCTGATTTATCCAGAGAATCTGATTCCACCTCATCTTCATTTTCACTTTCAGTTCCGATCATAGTTGGGATTTGTAGTTTGGGTTGCTCGTGTTTGCGTATGCCCCTTCCTTCACGCATGCGCAATTTGTTACGGATTCAGGCAACAATAAATATATGAGTCAGGCAAGGGTTTTTATAACAAATAACATGTTTATTAAGCACTGAAAACAAACCCCCCTCAAAAGTAAACAAAACACTAACGTAACCGGAAATCAGCTGCTGTGCGGCTGATTACTCAGTTCTTAAAGCAATGAAGCTTACAGTTCTTAAAGCGATGTTGCAAAAACAGTTCTTTAAAGTAGTATTGGCAAAAGTTCAAAATGCTCACAGTCCATTTAAGGGAGAGACTTTTTAAGACGATTTAACTTCTCTTTCACGTCGTGTTGCTTCGGTTCCCAAATCGAACTTTTTCCCACGAAGAATTTATGTAACAAAACGGTTTAAAGGCACTGACCTTTCCTTTAAAACACTGTTCTCAATCCTTTCTACTATTTCACAGGGATTAACACAAGAACAGTCAACGAATTCCTTCCGAATAAGGATCAAACAAGGTCGAACCCGTTTCACCGTCGAAATCGATTCTCCTCGATCTTCTATCTCCCGAACTCCAATCTTCACTCTCCACTGATTCTTACCTAGCAGTATTGTAAAGAAACTGCTGGCAATGACCTTTTAAACTTTAGGCATTAAATAAAACTTCATCTTTCAACTAAACTGCATCATCACATTGGCATGAAGTCAACATGGCAAATCCAGCCACGAACTGCCCCTCCTCACAGGGAGGGGTAATCCTTTTATACCCTGTGAAAAATAACCTGTCACATGACCTCTACTGGCGGGAAAATGACGTCACTCCACCATCACAAGACCATTACCTCAAGTCCAGTACAGCTTCAACCCCAGACACGTGACAAGGGTACCACTGTCACGTGTCACGAGTACGTAACACCTCCCTCCAAAAAAACATTTTTGGTCTGACAAGAACAAAAATTTCAACAATTATTTACAAGAAAAACAAATGTATAAAATTTATAACATACACAGTAAACAATACAGTATCATCATATAACATCTTACAATACGGTAGGAGTGTTAAAATTGAAAAAAAACACTCCATAAAAAAAATTACATTGTACATTCAACATCGAGATAGACAATCAGCAACCACATTATCTTTACCTTTAATATGAGTTATCACAATATTGTACTCTTGTAACATCAAACTCCAATTTAATAATCTTGTGTTTTTTTTTCATCTTACTCAGAAAAACTAACGGATTATGATCAGTGTAAACAATAAGTGGTTTTAGAGTTGTACCAACATATACCTCAAAATATTCCAAAGCTAAAACAAGAGGTAACAATTCTTTCTCTATTGTCAAATAGTTTCTTTGATGCTTATTAAATTTCTTAGAAAAGTAAGCTACTGGATGATCAACCTCATCACCCTCATTCCTTTGCATCAATACGGCTCCTGCAGCCTCATCACTAGCATCCACAGCTAATGGAAAAGGTTTTTCAAAGTCAGGTGCCTTAAGCACAGGTTGTTGACATATCATTGTTTTCAATTTTTCAAATGCTTCTTGACAAGGCACTGTCCACACAAAGTTCACATTCTTCTGCAAAAGGTTAGTTAACGGAAGGGCAACATCAGCAAAATTCTTACAAAATTTTCGATAATATCCTACCATTCCCAAAAATCTTCTGAGAGTTTTTTTCCCCGTTGGAGTGGGAATCTCTAAAATTGCCCGAACATTTGCCTGAACAGTAGCTACCTTACCTTGACCCACAACGTAACCAAGGTAAGTCACAGTGGCATGTCCAAATTCACTCTGAGCTAAATTAATAGTTAAGTTAGCTTTTGAAAGCCTTTCAAACAATTTCTCCACCACAATAATATGTGCTTCCCAAGTATCATTTCCTGTCACTAAATCATCAATATAAGCATCAGTATCTTTCAATCCCTGAATCACAGAGTTAATCATCCTCTGGAAAGTACCTGGGGCATTCTTCATCCCAAATGGAAGAACATTATACTCATATAACCCATATACAAATGCAGAAATCTCTCTACCTCTGTCCGTTAATGTAACACACCAATACCCTTTCAATAAATCAATCTTTGTATGGAACTTTGCTTTTCCAACTTTATCTACACAATCATCTACTCTAGGAATTGGATATGCATCTGTTTTCGTTACAGCATTCACCTTCCTATAGTCCGTACAAAACCTAATACTACCATCTGGTTTTGGCACCATAACACATGGCGAACTCCAATTTGAGTTAGAATGTCTAATAATATTATTCTCTAACATATATTCAATTTCTTTCTCAGCAAGTTCACATTTTTCTATGTTCATCCTATATGGATGTTGTTTGATAGGTTTGGCAACTCCAACATCTACATCATGTGAAGCTATAGTAGTCCTTCTCGGAACATCTGGAAACAACTCCTTATATTTAAAAATTAGTTCCTTCATCTGTTGTTTCTGCTCTAGCTGTAAATGTGCTAATTTCTCATCAATATTTTCCAGAATGGTTGAATTTGGTAACCTAACAGAAACAACGTTGGATTTAGAATGAAAGTCAGATGAATCATCTGTCCTGTTCCTAGTTAAATCAAACTCATTCTCACTAACCACAACAGTCACAGTATCAGATTGTTTCTCATAATATGGCTTTATCATATTCATATAGCAAAGTTGTGTTGACCTTCTACGATCTGGAGTTTTTATCACGTAATCCACATCATTGATTTTAGACACAATTTCATAAGGACCATGAAATCTAGCTTGTAAAGGATTTGTCTGCACTGGGAAAAGAACCAACACCTTATCTTCAGGCTTAAACATCCTCATCCTAGCTTCTTTATCATATCAAGTTTTCATTTTCTCCTGAGCCAACTTTAAATTTTCCTTGGCTAAGCTACAAGCTTTATGTAACCTGTCCTTAAATTTCAACACATAGTCCAGCAAATTAGTGTGTACTTACTTACTAATCCATTGTTCTTTCAATAAAGCTAAAGGTTCTCTAACTCAATGCCCAAACGCAAGTTCAAATGGACTAAACCCTAAAGATTCCTGTACCGATTCCCTTACTGCAAATAAAAGAAAGTTTATACCCTCATCCCAGTCACTTTCATTTTCCACACAATATGTCCTAATCATATTCTTGAGGGTAGAATGAAACCTCTCCAAGGCACCTTGCGACTCTGGATGGTATGCAGACGAAGTGATTTGCTTAGCTCCCAATTTATAAACTATCTGTTGAAACAATTCAGACATAAAATTACTGCCTTGATCAGTTTGTATTTCGTTAGGTAATCCAAAATAAGTAAAGAATTTTATAAGAGCCTTTGTCACAGTTTTAGCTTTTATATTCCTAAGTGGTACTGCCTCTGGAAACCTAGACGAAGTACACATGATAGTCAACAAATACTGATAACCAGTTTTTGTCTTTGGTAATGGACCAACACGATCTACAATAACTTTAGAAAACGGTTCACCAAATGCTGGAATAGGTTGTAATGGAGCCACTGGTGTAACTTGATTTGGCTTACCCACAATTTGACAAGTATGGCACGTTTTACAAAACATCGCCACATCTTTTCTTAGACCAGGCCAGTAAAAATGTTTTAAAATCTTGTCCTCAGTTTTCCTTACCCCTTGACGTCCACCTAAAGGCACACTATGAGCTAAAGTCAAAATCTCATTTCGATAAACTTTAGGGACAACTACCTGGTAAACAACATTCCATTCCTCACTTGCAGGAATTGTAGGCGATCTCCACTTCCTCATCAACACTCCTTTTTCCAAGTAATATCCGACTGGCACCTTCTCAATTTCACTACCTAGTAAAGCTTGCTCTCTTAATTTTATAATCTCAGTGTCTCTATTCTGCTCTGCTATCATCTCCTTCCGAGACAGAGATAAATCTTCATAGTCAGACTTACTCCAAGAATCTTGTTCAAACAACGAAGATAAGAAAGTCTCTGACACATCCTCAAAACTCAAATCCTGAGTTGAACAGTCATGAATAACAACCTCATTCTGCGCATCAGTCTTTTTAGCCATAGCTCTATTCACAGCACAGGAAGAATCTGTGTTAGAATTCAACTCTGGTTCCTCTGACTCCATTGTCAAATGCACTTCAGGAAAAACTTGTCCACCTGCCAAGTCATTACCTAACAATAAAGAAATACCCTTCACAGGTAAGCTATGCTGTAATCCTACTTCAACAAATCCTGTAACTAACCCTGACTTTAAATTTACTTTATGTAAATGTACAGGCATAAAATCACTCCCAACACCTCTTATGTAATTTACCTCACTAGTATCAGACTCTTCATTAAACTTCAACACACTGTCTAACATCAGTGATTGAGAAGCTCCAGTATCCCTAAGGATTTTTATTGGCACCAGAGTAGATCCTTCTTTCAAGGATACAAACCCTTCAGTTATAAAATGATCATATCCCTTTTTAACTTGGTCAGACTCTAACAAAGCCTCATTTGTGTTTATCAAACCCAGTAATTTTACAGGTGCTTCAGTATGTTGCACACAAGCATCTGGAACTGCTTCCTTCTCCTTCTTTTTCAATCTGAAACAGTTAGCTAATACATGGCCAGGCTTCTTACAATTGTTACAAATAAGACCAAACTGTCTTTCCTTCACAGGCTTTCCTTCCTCCTTACCTTTCACATTAACATCTGATTTAATTTCTGATTTACCTTGAGTCTCCATGTTATTTCTTCTCTTAAAAATTCTGCCCTGAGGAAATTTATTCTTATGGATTAAAACATACTCATCAGCTAATCTAGCACAGTCCTGCAATTTATCACTATCCCTCTCACTTAAGTAGGTCCTTACTTCAACAGGAATGCTTCTTTTAAATTCCTCCATTAAAGTCAGCTCTTTCAATGCATTATAGTCCTCATTTACATTTTTAGAAGAAACCCATCCCTCAAAACACACAGCTTTATCATAGGCAAATTCCACATAAGTCTTTTCCTCAAACTTCTGAATCTTTCTCTATACGCTTCTGGGACTAATTCATATGACTTTAAAATATGCATTTTCACAATATCATAATCAAATGCTTGCGCAGCAGTTAAAGCTGTGTGAACTTATTGTGCTTTGCCTTTAATTACACTCTGTAACAACATTGACCATTTATCTTTCGTCCACTCTGACATCCGAGCAATAGTTTCAAAATGTTGGAAATATCTTTCCACCTCTGTTTCACTAAATGGATGGACCAATTTAATTTCTTGACTAGCAACATACGGTTTTTTAGAACCAGAAGACTGATTCCCAGACCTTAATTCCATCATTGCATCAAGGAATTGCAAATTCCTTTTTCTTTTGATCAGCCTCTAACTTACAACGCTCCAAATCAGCTTTAGTTTGTTCCAACTTCATCTGTTCGATTCGCAACTGCATCTCCAGATTACTTATTGGAAACGACTCTAAAATCGATTCATCAAAAACACCGGAATCCACATAGTGTGACGCGATTTTTCTCTGTAATAGAGCCTTTGATGTAGTCTGCAAAATACCTTAAAGTTGCAATCTACTAGCTATCTCAGATACCTCAGTTTTTTTCGCCTTCACTAACAACTCCGCGCCTGGCGAAGCCAGAAACTCATCAATATTCATTGTTGCCGAAAACCACTCACAAGCCAAACAAACAAAAGAATTAAGTATTCCCCCTACTCCAAAACACCGATCCAAGTTAGCAAGCATTTAAACTCAAACGATCCAATCCGGACGCAGCCCCCATATTTATGTTACGGATTCAGGCAACAATAAATATATGAGTCAGGCAAGGGTTTTTATAACAAATAACATGTTTATTAAACACTGAAAACAAACCCCCCCAAAAGTAAACAAAACACTAACGTAACCAGAAATCAGCTGCTGTGTGGCTGATTACACAGTTCTTAAAGCAATGAAGCTTACAGTTCTTAAAGCGATGTTGCAAAAACCGTTCTTTAAAGTAGTATTGACTGAAGTTCAAAATGCTCACAGTTTATTTAAGGGAGAGACTTTTTAAGACGATTTAAATTCTCTTTCACGTCGTGTTGCTTCGGTTCCCAAATCGAACTTTTTCCCACAAAGAATTTACGTAACGAAACAGTTTAAAGGCACTGACCTTTCGTTTAAAACACTGTTCTCAATCCTTTCTACTATTTCGCAGGGATTAACACAAGAACAGTCAATGAATTCCTTCTGAATAAGAATCAAACAAGGTCAAACCAGTTTCACCGTCGAAATCGATTCTCCTTAATCTTCTATCTCCTGAACTCCAATCTTCACTCTCCACTGATTCTTACCTAGCTGTATTGTAAAGAAACTGCTGGCAATGACCTTTTAAACTTTAGGCATTAAATAAAACTTCATCTTTCAACTAAACTGCGTCATCACATTAAATCACGCAGTGGCATGAAGTCAACATGGCAAATCCAGCCACGACCTGCCCCTCCTCACAGGGAGGGGTCCTCCTTTTATACCCTGTAAAAAAAAACCTGTCACATGACCTCTACTGGCAGGAAATTGACGTCACTCCACCATCACAAGACCATTACCTCAAGTCCAGTATAGCTTCAACCCCAGACATGTGACAAGGGTACCACTGTCACATGTCACAAGTACGTAACAAATTCCTGTTGCTCTTTTTTTTTGGAGATGGTTGATGTTGCCGCCGTTTTCTGTTCTGTATCGCCAGGGGTAAAATGCACTTGAGCCCATGGCTCTTTGATGGCGGCTGGCCTTGATTCTTTTCCAAGTTGTGTTGTCTTCAAATTAGTAGTTTTCTTCTGCTTCTGTTTAGGAGACATATCTTAAGACAATCCTGAGTAGTTTATAAGTAATTAAAAAAAATATTTACTAACTTTTCTTCACTTAAACATTATCTTACTGGTATTTACGGGAGAGCTGGATTTCCATGTTTCGATCCTATGTCATCACGTGTTGTCCCCCCCCTTCGACACCATTGACACTGATTCTGCACTAATCCCATGGTATTGTCTCCACATTCACCCAATGGCATTTTTCTGTGGTCATTTAATCTAGTGATCAGTATGGTGAATGAAACCAGAATGAATCCTTGTCTGGATCACCTACTGAGGCCCCTCTACTCATTATGCAAGAAGGCAACACACTGGGAGCAGAGCAACCTTGATCCATCAAGCCTGGGCCTAATACTGGTTCATTTGTTCCAGTCCCACACCAATTCCCAAGTCTATTAAGAGTGGTAGATACAGCCCAGTCCATCACAGGAGAAACTTTCCCACCACTGAGAACAAGGAGCGTTGATTCAATAAAGCAGCATCCATCATCTCTCTTCTTCTTGCTGCCATTGAACAGGAGGCAAAGGAATCTTGGGTTTCATATCATCAGATCAAGGAAAGTTATTACCCTTCAACCATCAGGCTTTAACCAGCGTGGATAACTTCACTCACCTCAATACTGAACTGATTCCAGAACCTATGGACTCACTTTAAAAGACTCCACATGTCATGTTCTCAAATTATATATTAATATCTCTACCTACAGTGCCTTGTAGAAGTATTCAGCCTCAACCTATTGTTCACTTAAATATTATAACCTCAACTTAGATCAGTTCAACTCAGAATTTTTATTTGTAAATCACATGCTCCTTTTTACACAGTAAGTCTAGAAACAAAACAGGAAAATTTTAATGCATGAAAAACTAAAATTCAAAAACTGAAATGTTAGCAGTGCCAAAATATTCACCCCCCTTGGCTCATTATTTAGTCCCACCTCTCATGTCGATTGGAGTTGGCAGTCTTTTGGGATAAGTATGAGAATGGCCACTGGTGACATCTGAGGGTCAGCCGCTGGGCCTTGTGAAAGGCAAGTGAGAACAGCCAGAGGTCACCTTGGTACTAACGATGAGGGAATGGAAACTGTTGTGATAGGGCAGTTGGTATAAAGATAGATACAGTGTATGGTTGAGACATTGAGGAGCAATAGGTAAGTCAAGTTAGTTAACTACGCACATGTATACTGTAAAATGAGACAACGTTTCTCCAAACCAGGGTGCAAAATAGTCACACACAATAGCATAGGAAAGTTAGAATAAAATCTACAAATGAATTATGAATACATAATGTAAAGTGCATATGTTAAACACTGTAGGGTACAGAACTAAATAACCAGTGGTTCAGCAGAATAGACTTTCAATTCAGGGTGCTTTAGGAAAAAGATATACATTCAGAATTTCAATTTGGAGGGGGAGGGCAAACAAATTAATTAATGATACTAAGACAAGTACCTGGCAAATCATAAACACAAGATTCTGCAGATGCTGGAAATCCAGAGGAACACATGCAAAATGCTGGAGGAACAGGTCAGGCAGCATCTATGGAAAGAATAAACAGTTAACATTTCAGGCCTGAACCCGAGGTGGACCAACATCATTGAGGGTAGGTTTTCCAGAGCTGTTGTGGAGGGTTTGAACTACTTTGGCAGGGGAATGAAAACTGGAATAATGGAGCTGAGGACAGAGCAGTTGGAATATTGGTAGATGCAGTGTATGACTGAGGTGATGATGAAGGATCGTCAAGTCAACCTTATTGTCATTGAAACGTACATACAGATAGCCCTCTTTATCCGTGGGGGATTAGGAAGGACGGACCCCCCGCGGATACCAAAATTCGCGGATGCTGAAGTCCCTTATTTAACATATATCAGTGCGGTGGTCTTTAGGACCCAGCAGAAACCCGGACTTTATTTAAGATGTCTCCGTACGGTGTACGTTAGGAACTGGCGGCGCAGCTCTGAATCCGCAGTGTTTTTGTTCACAAAAATAATCACGATTGCGATTGAAAATAAGGTGGAAGTAATAAAGCGATCAGGAAGAGGTGAAACACCGTTGGTCATTTGAAAAGTGTCAGGCTACAGTCGGTCAACGATCGGAACAATTTTAATGGAGAATGTGAAAGGCCCTGCCCCAATGATTACAATTATTACTAAGCAACGCAGTGGTTTAATTATTGAAATACATATGTTTCTTAAGTGTTTTATATGCATAGAAAGGTAAAATATGTATATATACTAAGAAAAACGTTTGGCGCTGAATAATACCGGATGTACCTGTTCCGACTTCAAATCTGACATAAAGACTGACTCAGGAATGGAACTCGTTCATAACTGGGGACTGCCTGGACTTTTAAGTAATTTCCAGATTACTTATAATACCTAATACAATGTAAATGCTATGTAAATAGTCGTTATACTGTATTGTCTGTACATGCTCAAACAACGAGTGTTGGAGAGAGAACTTCCGGGTTTTCCCGACCCGCGGTTGGTTGAATCCGCGCATATGGAATCTATGGATAAGGAGGGCCGACTGTATATACCATTAAAGGAGACAACATTTCTCAGGCCCAGGGTGTAAAGCCCTGTAGTAACACACAACACAGAATAATTTAGGAAATTATGGTAGCGCAATATTAATACACAGCAGTCTCTCCGGACTCTGGATTTGGGGATTGCCAAACATTATGTGGATTTGCTGGTGTAGTCGTGTGCTTTTTGTGATATCATTCTAGAGGAACGTTGTTTCATTTTTTAACTGCATTGCAGTTGTGGTTTCTAAATGACAATAAACCGAAATTCAATTCAATTCAATTCAAATTAAGAATAAAATCTGCAAATGAATTATGTATAAGTAAACAAAGTAAATTGCATAAATTAAGTATTGAACCAATGAACCAGTGACACTTTGAATATGGTACGGCCAGGAGTTCAGAAGCCTCCTGGCCTGAGGGAAGGTACTGTTTCCCATCCTGACTGTTATTGTCTTAATGCATCAGAGTCTCTTATCTGATGATAGAAAGTCAGTCATAGAGGATGTTGGATGGATGGGTGGCATTCTAAGGGTTGCATCTACACAGCGCTCCTGATAAATGTCCCCAATAGATGGTGGGGAGACCCCTATGATTATCGCTGCCATTCTCACAGTCCTTTCTAGGGACCTCAGGTCTGATGCTCTGCTGCTCCCATACTAGATGCCAGTGCTCCTGGGGTGGAGCGGTGGAGCTGTGGAGCTCAGGGACCACCGCCCACAACTACTGCTTAGTCCTGAGTCAGGAGTAAGTCTGTTTAAATATAAATTTACGGAGTGTGAAATGAACATGAATTGAGGATTATCGATGCATTAACTTTATATGTGTTACTGGCATCAGTGAATGGAACAGAAACAGCTGCGGCTGGTGGTTACTGAGCTTCCTGGCTCCCTCGTTACGTCCCTTCATCGTGATGATGGAAATTCTTTGTGCAATTCCTTTGTACGCTAGTAGCAAAAGATGTGTCACCCAAGAGGGATCAGTGCCCAGTCATTTCTCTGGTTCACATTCAGTCTTGGCTCATTGCTCTCACACCAGTCCACTTCCTCTCTATACTCAGTCTCTTCATTGTTGCTGATGAGGACACAACCACTATTGTGTCATCCACAAACTGGATGACATGGTTTGAGCTGAATCCTGCAACACAGAAATGCATCAGCAGTGACCTGAGAACACAGCCCTGGGGAGCGACAGTGCACAGGCTAATGGGACTAGAGATGTTGCCATCCACCCAGAATAACTGTAGTCTTTCTGTTAACAAGTCCAGGATCCAGTTACAGAAGGAGGTGTTGAGACTCATTGAGGACAGTTTCCCCACCAGTTTCTTCGGCGTGATGGTGTTAAAGCTAAACTGAAGTCTATAAACAGCAACACACACAAAATGCTGGAGGAATGCAGCAGAAAACCCATCTTTTGGTCCAAAACGTGGACTGTGCTTTTTTTCCATAGACGCTACCTAGCTTGCTGAATTCGTCCAGCATTTTGTGTGTCGCTCGTTTTTCCAGCATCTGCAGTCTTTCTGTTGTCAAGAAACAGCAGTCTGCATGTGAGACCCCATTTTCCAGTGGGACAGGTCAGATTGGAAGGTAGAGACTATTGCATTGTAAATAGATTGGGTTGAGTGATAAGCAAACTACAAAGGGCCTAATGTTGCCGAGAGAAAGACTTTAATGACCAGCTGCTCAAAGCATTTCATAGTGGTTGATTTTAATGCCAGCTGACGAGGGTAATGTAAACAGGCTACTATCACTTTCTTTGAGACAGGAATGATGTTTGCTTCTTGAAAGCTGAGGGAATATCTCCAAAGAGATGCTGAATATATCTATCAGCACCTCAGTTAGTTGGGCTGTACAGTATTTCAGAACCTGTGCGTGGGTTGGCACTGTCCAGGGTTTTCCTCACCTCAGCTTCTGCCAGACAGAGTATCTGCTCCCTGCTGCGTCTTTCTTGTCAACACTCTGTTCTGTGCATGAAAATAAAAGACATTTAGCGTATTGGGGACTGAGTCGTCCTGGTCACTGATGTGCAGGGTAGATTTGTCTGTGATCCTCCGAATTCACTGCCACATAAGCCTCTTTACTTTGTTATCACATAAAAGGTTCTATATTCTCTGAGAATGCTCCCATTTTACCACCTTGATGGAGTGGAAAGAACAGTTCTAGTTTCTCCAAAAGCTGTTACGCCCCCACCCCCGATCTAAATACAGCAACATGATCCCTCAGCCGTTGATGGACCTCTGCAGTGAGCCATGGCTTTTGATTTGTCCTCACGTGGATGTGCTTCGTGATGGTAACATTCTCAGTAAACATCTGGTAATGGAATCCACATATTCCTCGATGTTAACGTGGTTGCCAGAGGTAGCATCCTTTTTGAACATACTCCAGTTCATGTTTTCAGAGCAGTCTTGCAATGCTGAGGTTGCTCCCTCAGAACTAGTTTGGCCAGTTTGATCAGTGGTTTCTATGCTGGAATTAGCATAACATATAAGGATGTACAAAAATGCTGGGTGAACTCAGCAGGTCGGGCAGCATCCATTGAAAGAAGCAGTCAAAGTTTCGGGTCGAAACCCTTCATCAGGGCTAAAGAAGGAGGGGGCAGGGGCCCTATAAAGAAGGTGGGGAGAGGATGGAAAACCAAACAGAGGAAAGATCAAGGAGTGGGGGAGGGGAAGCAGGGAGGGGATAGGCAGGAGAGGTGAAGAAGGAATCTAAGGGGAAAGCACTATGGGTAGTAGAAGAAGGCAGAGTCATGAGAGGTGATAGAAGAGGTGCTAGAAGAGGAGACAGTAGAGGTGGGATGGGGAAGGGAGAGGGAGGAAATTGCCAGAAGTTGGAGAATTCGATGTTCAAACCAAGGGGCTGGAGACTACCCAGATGGTATATGAGATGTTGTTCCTCCAACGGAAGTGTGGCCTCATCATGACAGTAGAGGAGGCCATGTATGGACATATCCGAATGGGAATGAAAGGGAGAGTTGAAGTGAGTGGCACCCGGGAGATCCTGTCTATTGTGGCGGATAAGTGCCAGGTGGGAGATCTGTGGGGAGGGATGTGTGGACCAGGCAGTCGTGAAGGGAATGATTCCTGCGAAAAGCAGAGAGGGAAAGATGTTCTTAGTGGTGAGGTCCTGTTGAAGGTGGCGGAAGTTGCAGAGGATAATATGCTGGATCTCCCGGAGGCTGGTGGGGTGATAGATGAGGACAAGGGGGACACGGTCCCTGTTGTGGTGACAGGAGGATGGGGTGAGGGCTGAAGTGTGGGAATTGGAGGAGATGCAGGTGAGGCCATCATTGATGACAGCAGAAGGGAAACCACGATTCTTAATGAAAGAGGGCATTTGGGATGTCCTGGAACGGAAAGCTTCATCCTTGGAGCAGATGCGGCGGAGACAGGAACTGGGAATAGGGAATAGCATTTTTGCATTTGGCAGGGTGGGAAGAGGTATAATCAAGGTAGTTAAGGGAGTCATTGGGTTTATAGAAGATGTCAGTGGACAGTCTATCTCCAGAGATGGAGACCGAGAGATCGAGAAAGGGGAGAGAAGTGTCCGAGATGGATCAAGTGAATTTGAGGGCGGGGTGAAAGTTACTTATCCCTGCAAGCATAAGTGCTACACCTGTCCCTACGCCTCATCTCTTACCACCATTCGGGGCCCCAAATAGTCCTTCCAGGTGAGGCAACACTTCACTTGTGAGTCTGTTGGGGTAATCTATTGCATCCGGTTCTCCCGGTGTGGCCTCCTCTACATCGGCAAGACCTGATGCAGATTGGGGGACCACTTCGTCCGCCACAACAGACAGGATTTCCCGGTTGGCACTCACTTCAACTCTCCCTCTCATTCCCATTTGGATATGTCCTTACATGGCCTCCTCTACTGCCATGATGAGGCCAAACTTCGGTTGGAGGAACAACATCTCATATACCGTCCGGGTAGTCTCCAGCCCATTGGTATGAACATCGAATTTTCCAACTTACGGTAATTCCCTCCCTCTCCCTTCCCCATCCCACCTCTACTCCGTCTCTTCTTCTAGTTGCCTATCACCTCTCATGACTCTGCCTTTTTCTACTACCCATAGTGCTTTCCCCTTAGATTCCTTCTTCACCATTCCTGCCTATCCCCTCCCTGCTTCCCCTCCCCACCCCTTGATCTTTCCTCTGATTGGTTTTCTACCCTCTCCCCACCTTCTTTATAGGGCCCCTGCCCCCTCCTTCGTTAGTCCTGATGAAGGGTTTTGACCCGAAACGTTGACTGCTTCTTTCAACGGATGCTGCCCAACCTGCTGAGTTCATCCAGCTTTTTTGTACATGTTGATTTGACCACAGCATCTGCAGTGCACTTTGTGATAACAGATCAGGAACTTCTTAATCTGCAACTGCTATGTTAATATAAACCAGATCAAGGGTATTTTCACTTCTGGTAGCAAAATCAACAGGGTGAGAATTTAGGCAGATCAATGATCAAAGCTGCAGTCAGTGGGATAAGTTGAAGTTTGTCTTTAAACTAAGGCTACATCCACACTAGACAGGATAATTTTGAAAACGCCAGTTTCGCATAAAAATGATAGGCATCCACACTATGCATTTTTAAAAATATCTCTATCCACATTGAAACGGAGATTTTGGCGAAGCTCCTCCTCCTGCCCATGCGCAGGACACCTCTACCGAAAACAAGCAGCATGTTTGGTGTCAAATCTCGCTGTAAAATTGTGCGTTTGTGTAGCTACAGACTAGAAAAACTTAAAACGATGGACAACTGTTGGCTTTCGCGCAGGAGAACTTAAAAGTAAAATAAAAACAAATACTGGAGCTTACGGAGGCAACCAACAGGGAGTTCATGGACAGATTGACCCGGCTGATAACAAACTTAGAAAAACTGACTAACTCTGTTGCATTAAAAAAGCACCTTGTTAAATGTATTAAAATAAGTCTGCATCAGTGTTATCTTGTATTTCCATAAAATGTTACATTAGGCTGTTACACATCTATTGTCAGAAAAGTACTTGTATAAATAGGTAAACCACCTTCATATAAGCAAGGACAGAAAACAGGGCAAAGTGAGTATACTTATTTATTCAGTAAGTTATGGGTCAAAGTATTTGGTGAGTACATTTCTAACTCTTATGGCTTCAGTCTCGTTGCCGTCTGTTCTGAAATTGTTAGGTTGCGTTCAAGAAAACATTGAAATAGCATGCTACCGTCTGACAGTGTTTTCAGATTTCTCCGGTTACCCCATCCACACTGATCCAGCCAATCCAGCATTTTCAAAAATACACACTTTGGAGAACGTTTCTGAAAAGCTCCAGTTTCGGGGGACGAAAACGCCGTTTTAGTGTGGACGAAGGGTAAAAACGAAGAGAAGATGCTTCAGTTATGGATTTATCTGGTGTAGTGTGGACGTAGCCTAAGTATTAGGTTCAACATTTCAACAACTCGGAAGAGTTTGTAACAGTTTGATCAAGATGTGTCCAATGTACAATACTTCCTCAGTTGACAACTTCCAGATAGCTCATGGAAATGTATTTTCTTACTTCTTTTACATCAGTTTTTCACCATAAATGCTTTCCTGGGGTTGTTAGAGCCTGTAATTTACAGTTTGGAAGTTGTTTGAGTGATGCAGCACTTTGCTGTCTCTGAGAAGATTCCAGGAAGTGAGTGCGTACTCTGAGAAAAGGGCTTTGAGGTGGGTTGATGTACAGCTCCATTTTGCTGGTTAAGGATTCACCGATTAAAGCATTGAAGATTGAGGCAACATCCACACTAGACCAGATAAATCCATAACCGAAGCTTTTTCTGTTCATTTTGACCCTCCATTCACACTGAAACGGCGTTCTCCTCCCCTGAAAACAGAGCTTTTCTCAAACTCTCCGGAGTGTGTAAATCTAAAAACGCTCTGGGGTAACTGGAGCTTTTTAAAAATGCTGTCATGATGTACCAGAACAGATGATGGCAGCAGCACAGCATTTCATTGTTTTCTCCAACACAACAGCAATGGCGGACGGCTTCAGGAGACTGTCCCTGAGCAGAATGTTACTGCAGCTTTGCAGAATGACAGAGAATTTCAGCCCCCCCCCCCCCCCACACAACCTGACAATTTCAGAACAGACGGCAACGCGACTGAATCTAGAAGAGTTAGATATGTACTCACCAAATACTTTGACCCATAACTTACTGAATAAATAAGCATACTCACTTTGCCCCATTTTCTCTTCTTGCTGGTATGAAAATGGTTTACTTATTTATGCAAGTACTTCTCTGATAGTAGATGTGTAACAGCCTGATGTAACATTGTATGGAAATACAAGATAACACTGAGGCAGACATGTTTTATACATTTAACAAGGTACTTTATTAAATGTATTGCTTGTGCAAACATTCAATAGATGCAATAGCTGTCATTATTTCCAAAATGTCATTTTTAAGTAGTAGCTTATGTTTGGCATAGACGTGAAAATGTTAAGGCCAAAAAAAGAAAGTTGTAAGTTTCACTTTTACTCAGGTAAAAATAAAATCACTTTTGCCCAGTAACTTGTTTTATCGCACGTTAAGTACAGTAAAATAATACAGAAAGACATTGTAAAAGTAAAGGCAAACAAATGAGGCAACAGCAAATTTCACTTTTACCCAGTAACAAGCCTTATTACATTTAGTTGTAGCTGTCATCCCTTTCAGCGGTGAAGAGACTATGGCTGTAGGAAATGTTTCCAGGGTTAGTCAGTTTTTCAGTGTCCATCGTCAGCCAGGTCATACAGTACGTGAACTCCCTGTCGGTTGCCTCCATATGCTCCAGTATTTGTTAGTTTTAAATCCTCCTGCGTGAGAGCCAACAGCTGTCCGTTGTTCGGAAATTTCCTTTTAAGTTTTTCTAGTTTGTAACTGAACATACTCGCACCAAGTCTTTCATGGCGAGATTCGACACCAAACATGTCGCTTGTTTTCTGTAGATGCGTCCTGCGCGTGCCCTGTAGGAGATTTGCCCAGATTCCCGTTTTAATGTGGATGGAGGTATTTTCAAAAATGTCTGGTGTGGACACCTACCGCTTCTACGCGAAACCGGCGTTTTCAGAATTATCCGGTCTAGTGTGGACGTAGCCTGAGACACAGTCATGGAAAATGTGGAAGATGAGCAAGACTTCAGTGCCAACTGCTTTCTTTTTGTTCTCTAACAGAAAAGGAATCTGTGAGCAGCCTAGCTCGCTGTGGCAGGTGAGTAGGCCTCTCTTGTGTGGTGTTGTTGGTATCTTAGGATGTTATGGTTTGGACTGTTGAATTCTTTAGATTTATGATTTAAATTTTCTTTGTCTTTTATCACCCGTTCCTTTTCCATTTTATGTGAAGGGAGGGTTTTGGGGGATAATGTTCTTTGTGTTCTGTTAATTTTTTTTGTGGGGTCGATAAATGTGTTTTGGGGGTTGATCGGGATGTTGTTCATTTTTGTATGGGGGCTGGGATGATTCTTTCTGAATGATTTCCATGTTGTGTCTTCATTTTGTGGCTCTCTGGAGAAGACAAATTTCAGAGTTTCAGACATGCTTTGATAATGAATGAACTTTTCAAAAGGGAAGGAGAATGCGTTAAAAAGGCAAGAAGCTCAGAAAGGGATTTAAATTTAACTGATGGTAACATGGGGGCAAAATTGAAAAGGGTGATGAACACAACACTGAAAGTGTTATCTTTGAATACTCACTGAGTAATGGCAATGGCATAGCACAGTTAGAAATTGACAGGTATGAACATGCAAGGATACACATTGTATTGAATGGATGGGAGGGCAAGTAGTGGTTTTGAGGTCGAAATTGATTTATGACAGAGTTGGCATGGGATTGAGTAGAAGTATAGAAAGCCTACAGCACAATACAGGCCCTTCGGCCCACAAAATTGTGCCAAACATGTCCCTACCTTAAAAATTACTAGACCACCCCAGAGCCCTCTATTTTTCTAAGCTCCATGTACCTATCCAAAAATCTCTTAACGGACCCTATTGTATCCGCCTCCACCACCGTTACCGGCAGCCCATTCCACGCACTCACCACACTCTGCTTAAAAAAAACACTGACATCTCTGTACATACTTCCAAGCACCTTAAACTTGTGTCCTCTTGTGGCAACCATTTCAGCCCTGGGAAAAAGCCTCTGACTATCCACATCATCAATGCCTCTCATTATCTTATGCACCTCTATCAAGTCACCTCTCATCCTCCATCGCTCCAAGGAGAAAAGGCCGAGTTCACTCAACCTGTTTTCATAAGACATTCTCCCCAATCCAGGCAACGTCCTTGTAAATCTTCTCTGCACCCCTTCTTTGGTTTCCACATCCTTCCTGTAGTGAGGCAGCCAGAACTGAGCACAGTACTCCCAAGTGGGGTCTGACCAGGCTCCTATATAGCTGCAACATTACCTCTCAGCTCGTAAATTTTATTCCACGATAGATGAAGGCCAATACACCATACGCCTTCTTAACCACAGACTCAACATACACATCTGCTTTGAGCGTCCTGTGGACTCGGACCCCAACATTCCTCTGATACTCCACACTGCCAAGAGTCTTACCATTAATGCTATATTCTGCCATCGTACCTGACCTGCCAAAATGAACCACTTCACATTTATTAGGGTTGAACTCCATATGCCACTTCTAAGCCTGGTTTTGCATCCTATCAATGTCTCGCTGTAACCTCTGACAGCCCTGCACATTATCCACAACACTTCGTCATCCCGGTCATTTATAAAAGTCACGAAAAGTAATGGTCCCAGAACAAATCCCTGAAGCACACCACTGGTCGCCGGCCTCCATGCACAATATGACCCATCTACAACCACTCTTTGCCTACTGTGGGCAAGCCAGTTCTAGATCCTCAAAGCAATGTCCTCTTGGATCCCATGCCTCCTTACTTTCTCAATAAGCCTTGCATGGGGTACCTTATCAAATGCCTTGCTGAAATCCATGTACACTACATCGATGTGTTTAGTCACATCCTCAAAAAAATTCCATCAGGCTTGTAAGGCACCCTTTACAAAGCCATGCTGACTACTCCTAATCATATTATACCTCTCCAAATGTTCATAAATCCTGCCTCTCAGGATCTTCTCCATCAACTTACCAACCACTGAAGTAAGACTCACTGGCCTATAATTTTGTGGGCTGTCTCTACTCCCTTTCTTGATTAAAGAAACAACATCCGCAACCCTTATACTCTGGAACCTCTCCTGTCCCCATTGATGATGCAAAGATCATTGCCAGAGGCTCAGAAATCTCCTCCCTTGCCTCCCACGTTAGCCTGGCGTACATCTCATCTGGTCCTGGAGACTTATCCAACTTGATGCTTTCCAAAAGCTCCAGCACATCCTCTTCCTTAATATCTACATGCTCAAGCTTTTCAGTGTGCGACAAGTCATCACTACAATCACCGAGATCCTTTTCCATAGTGAATACTGAAGTAAAGTATTCATTAAGTATATCTGCTATTTCCTCCAGTCCCATACACACTTTCCCACTGTCATACTTGATAGGTCCTATTCTTTCATGTCTTATCCTCTTGCTGTTGACATACTTGTAGAACACCTTGGGGTTTTCCTTGATTCTGCCCACCAAGGCCTTCTCATGGTCCCATCTGGCTCTCCTAATTTCCTTCTTAAACTCCTTCCTATTAGCCTTATAATCTTCTAGATCTCTAACATTACCTAGCTCTCTGAACCTTTTGTAAGCTTCTGTTTTTGGAATTATTGGAGCCTTTGTACACCACGGTTCCTGTACCCTACCATAACTTCCCTGTCTTATTGGAATGTACCTATGCAGAACTCCACACAAATAGCCCCTGAACATTTGCCACATTTCTTTCATACCTTTCCCTGAGAACATCTGTTCCCAATTTAAGCTTCCAAGTTCCTGCCTGATAGCCTACTGTGCATACTGTGTCAAGAAACCTTCCTGAACACACCTAACAAACTCCACCCCATCTAAACCCCTCGCTCTAGGGCGGGGGTCGGCAACCTGCGGCTCCCGAGCCATTTGTGGCTCTTTCACCTCTGTGCTGCGGCTCCCTGTGGCTTTGGGAAATAATTGGTCAGTATTTAATTAAAATGTATTTGATGTTAGTTTGTTAGCTTTTGAAATGTAATTCTAAATTTGAAGATTATGGTGATCTTGTGCAATCTAAGTGTGGCGACACATTTCCTGGCACATCCGAAACGGCTCACAATTAGCCAGCATTCAGGCTAAGGGAGATAGCCTACGGGGGTTTGTGAGTACGCGTCTTTTGCAGCATCTGCATCCATGGGGGCTGGGTTGAGGGAGGCTTAAAAGCAAGGCTGTTTAGTTCGAATAAAGTTATTCGACTGCAGTTTACTGACTGCGTGAGCACACCGCTACAACGTGTTTTTATCGCTATTAATATACGTCACCACTGCCAATACCTGACACCCGCCAGTGCGCGATTTCTTTAATTTTTCGATCCAAGGTAAGCCAACTATGGAGAATTCTAAAAAAAGAAAAGTGACTGAAGAAAACAGAACGTTTAATGATACGTGGACAGATTCATTTGCTTTCACTGTTGACGAGACTGGTTTACCGGTATGCTTAATATGCAATGAGAAACTAGCAAACAACAAAAAGTCAAATGTCGCAAGGCATTTCCAGAATAAACACGCAGCCTTTGCTCAAAAATATCCGGATGGAGATGAGAGAAAAAAAGCCGTTTCGGAACTGATGCGGAAGGTTGATCTGAGCAAAAATCATTTCCAGAAATGGATGAAGTCTGGAAAATCAACGACATACGCCAGTTATATTGCCGCTCAGGAAATAGTCAGGCACGGGAAGCAGTTTACAGATGGTGAATATATAAAAGAATCTTTCATTAAGATTTCAGAACATCTATTCACGGACTTTAAAAACAAGAGTGAAATTGTGCAGAAAATCAGGGATATGCCCCTCTCTGCAAAGACTGTCAAAGACAGAACCATAAAAATGGCAGAAGACATCACAAGACAGCAAATTAAAGACATCAATTCAGCTGTGGCCTACTCGATTGCCTGTGACGAGTCTAAAGACAAAAGTGATATTGAACAAATAGCGTTGTTCTGCCGGTATGTAAACTCTGCCGGGCCACAGGAAGAACTGATTGAGTTGATACCTCTAAAAGACCAAACACGGGGGGAGGACATCTGTGAGGCTGTCTTGAATTGTTTAAGAGCCAAAGGAATAAAGACCACCCATCTGGTGTCAGTAGCTACTGATGGGGCGCCGAATATGACGGGAACGCAAAAGGGATTTGTGGCTTTACTGCAGAAGTCGCTGGACAGAAAGCTGCTGACTTTTCACTGCATCTTGCACCAAGAGGCACTGTGCGCTCAAACATTTCCTCCGGAATGCACAGAAGTAATGGATGTTGTCATTCAGATTGTCAATAAAATAATGGCAAAAAGTTTAAATCACCGTCAATTCCGTTTGTTACTGGACGAGCTGGAAAGCGCATATTCTGATCTCCTGCTGCACAACAAAGTCCGGTGGCTGTCCAAAGGGGAGGTGCTGAAACGCTTTGTCGCGTGTCTGGAAGAAGTGAAAACTTTCCTGGGCAGCAAAGGGCTCAACTTTCCTGAGCTGGAACAGCCAGAGTGGCTGGAAAAGCTACACTTCATGGTAGACATGACAGCGCACCTGAACACGCTGAACACAGCTCTTCAACGGGGTAAGGACGTACAGCCCTGCACATGTTGGAGGATGTTTTGGCATTCGAGCGCAAGTTGACGTTGCTTGCCAGAGATTTACAGAAAGGCACATTGTCTCACTTCCCCAATTTGAGAGAGTTCAAACAAGGTCACGACATGATAAATTCGGAGTATTTACATTCTGCAATCATCGCAATGCAAACATCGTTTGGGAAACGCTTCTGTGAGTTCAGAGAGGAAAAAAACACATTATCCTTCCCGGTCACTCCCCTAAGCATCGATCCATCCCTACTAAATACGACTGCATTGTCAGGTGTGAGTCAACCTGAACAAGTATGATAAATATTTTAATTGCCTATTATTTTACGTATATTCATATGTTTTCATTGTTCAGTGAAATAGTCCTTTTATTTTTCAGGTTGACAGCTGGCTGACGTTATTTTTGGTTTGCTGCTGGCGGCAAATTTAAGTTTGGTGTTTTTCATAAATACAAGGACTCAAATAGACGTTGAGTATTTTACTTAAAAGTAACCTTCAACCCAACGTCTTTTTTTCGGAGTTCAAAATGTTTTTGTTGCATGCAGAAATGTAATTTCATTTTCTCTGCAGGAGTTCATCAATTTCATAAATGCAACACATTATAGTTTGTTTATACATAGCATAAAGGCAAAACAAAACGTTGTATGCAGTGTTATTTCATTTTAAATGTCAAGCGGGTTTTGCGGCTCCCAGTGTTTTCTTTTCTGTGGGAAACGGGTCCAAGTGGCTCTTTCAGTGGTAAAGGTTGCTGACCCCTGCTCTAGGGAGATGCCAATCAATATTTGGGAAATTAAAATCTCCCATCACGACAACTCTGTTATTATTACACCTATCCAGGACCTGCTTCTCTATCTGCTCCTTGATATCTCTCTTACTATTGGGCGGCCTATAAATAACACCCAGTGAAGTTATAGACCCCGTCCTGTTCCTAACTCCACCCACAGAAACTCCGTAGGCAATCACTCCATGACATCCACTTTTTCTGCACCTGTGACACTATCTCTGATCAATAGTGCCACACCCCCACCTCTTTTGCCTCCCTCCCTGCCCTTTCTGAAACATCTAAAACTCGGTACTTTAAGTGACCAATCCTGTTCCTGAGCCGTCCAAGTCTCTCTAATGGCCACCACATCATATCTCCATGCTCCAAGCTCAACCGCTTTGTTCACAATAATCCTTGCGTTAAAATAGACATTTCAAATTGTTGGTCTGAGTGCATCCCTTCTCTATCACCTGCCTATCCTCCCTCACACAGTCTCCAAGCTTTCTCTATTTGTGAACCAACCACCTCTTCCCCAGTCTCTTTAGTTTGGTTCCCACACCCCCAACAATTCTAGTTCAAACTCTTCCCCAGTAACCTTACCGAACCTCCCCACCAGCATATTGATCCTCCTGGGATTCAAGAGAAACCTGTCCTTTTTGTACAGGTCACACCTGCCCCAAAAGAGATCACGATCCAGAAATCTGAATCACTGCCCCCTGCTCCAATCCCTCAGCCACGCATTTATCCTCCACCTCGTTCTATTCTACTCACTGTCATGTGGCACAGGCAGTAATACCGAGATTACTACCTTTGCGGTCCTGCTTCTCAACTTCCTTCCAAACTCCCTGTCGTCTGTTTTCAGGACCCCTTCTCTTTTCCTACCTGTGTCAAAAATGTAGAATCCTTGTGGGTAGTATTAAGAAACTGCAAGGATAAAAAGACCCTGATGGGAGTTGTATCCAGGCCTTTGATCAGTCGTTAGGATGTGGACTACTAATTACAGTAGGAAGTAGGAAGAAAATGTGAAAAGGGCAATATAATGTTAGCCATGGGGGGTGGGGGAGGGGAGGTGTGTGTTAAATTTGCAGTTAGATTGGGAAAATCATCTTGGTACCGATCCCAAAATTAGGAATTTGTAGAATGCCTAACAGATGGCTTTTAAAGCAGCTTGTGTTTGAGCCCACCTGGGAAAAGATGGCTGGATTTGGTGTTGCATAATGGGGCAGTGATTACAATATGACAGAATTCACCCTGCAGTTTGAGAGAGAGAGGCTAAAATCAGATATATCAGGAACTACCGAGGCATGAGGACCTGGCCAAAGTTGATTGGAAGTGGACATTAGCAGGAATGATGGCAGACCAGCAATGGAGTTTCTGGGAGTAATTTGTAAGGTGCAGGACAGATAAATACCACAGATGGAGAAATACTGTAAATGGAGGATGAGTCACTTGTGGCTGAAAAGGGGAAGTCAGACAGGCTAAAATCAAAAGAGAGGGAATACAATAAAGCAAAAATAAGTGGGAAGCTGGAGGATTTTTAAAAAAACAAGTGAAGGCAATAAAGAAGCAATAAGGAGAAAAGATGAAATATGAAGATTAATTAGTGCATTATAGAAAAGAAGATACCAAAAACTTGTTTGGAGATATAAAGAGTAAAATAGGGACGGAAGTGGAAAATGCTCTGGAGAGGTTGTAATCGGGAATAAAGAAAGACAAACATAATAAGTATTTTGTGTTTGATCTTTACTGTGAAAGACACCACTACTGTGCCAGAATTTCGTGTGTTGAGGCAGAACTGAGTGCAGTTGCTATTACGAAGAAATTGCTTGTGTAGTTGAAAGTTCTGAAAGTAGGTGTCCCTGGACCAGGTGCAGTACACTTTGGGGTTCTGAAAGAGGTGGCTGGAACAATTTGGAGACATTGGGAATGATCTTCCAACTATTACTAGATTCTGGGATGGTTTCAGAGGAGTTTAAAGTTACAAATGTCACTCCACTCCTTAGGAAGGGAGGGAGGCAAAAGACAGGAAATTATAGGCAGCAGGAAACACACAGATTGAGAACAAAGGGCTGTTCATTTCAGTCATGTAGGTATCACATGTTGAAAACCACAATGCACATTCACCCAGTGTTCTTGGAATAGTGTGGTGAGCTGGTACAGGGAAAGCGATAATGATAAACAGAAATTGGGGGGGAGGGGGGCTCTTGCAAGACACAGAGGGATGGCCATGTAGTTTGTTGGATTGAATATTCTGTTTCTCTGCAAAACATTCCAAATGATTCACTCTTGCTTCTGTGGCCATTCCATATCTAATAGGAACATCCCTGTGGTGAATTCTGGCCTGTTCTGTTGTCTCTGTGTACCACCAGATACAAACAGATTGAAATCAGGGAAATTTTCACAGCATTGACCTTCCACTGAATGTTACCTTTGTCTCAGTTTGAAGCATGAGATATTGGTACAGTGTGAGGTGTCAAGGGGAGGGGTTGTGGAGAATGTAGAGGACAAGAAAGTTCAAGGCAGCGAAGGTGAGGGTGGAAGGGTGAGAGAGTCACAAAGTCATACAACACAGAAACAGGCCCTTTGGCCCACTGAGTATGTGCTGGCCATTGATAACTTTGACACTGATCCTACATTAATCCCATGTCATTGTCTCTACATTACACTAGAGGCCGTTTCCTGTGGTCATTTAGTCTCCTGATCAGTGTGTGGAACAAAACCAGGACACTGTCTAGACAACCTCCTGAGACCCCTCCACCTCATTATGTAAGGATACAACACACTAGGAGGAAAAGGCCTTCCCCCTTCTCTTCAAGCTGGGCCACCACTCCATTGCAGGAAGAGCTGTCCTCACCATCTAACTCATTCAGACCGTTGGGTAGGAGGCACCTGCCATACTGCTCCTCCCTCACTGCCATTCGGTGAGGCAACACTTCACACAAGAGTCTGTTGGGACCATCTACAATAGTGGTCGCCAACCCGTCGATTGCGATCGACAAGTTGATCTTTGAGACTTTCCCAGTAGATCCCGAAAAAAAAAGAAAAATACACAAATACTGTTGAGAGATTGTTTCCGGGTTGCGGGGTTTTAGTTCCGCTCTTTCTGCCCAGTGCGCATGCGTGTAGTTCCCCCGCAACACACAGTGTAATTCAATGGTCCCCAACCACCGGGCCGCGAGGAAGCAATATGAGTCAGCCTGCACTTTTCCTCATTCCCTGTCACACCCACTGCTGAACTTGAATCCCCTCGAGGTCATCAATTGTCTAAACGCAGTGATAAACTTAAACCAGGGATCACTGGTTGGCCTCAGGCAGCCGGCGAGAAGTGCTGTTGCTACAGGTCTGGAGCGCGGACAGATGGGCGCCACCCCTATACCTGTTCACCAGACCCAATGTTCGTAGGGAAGCCAGTGTTAAAATATTCGCAGATGACCTAATTCGTGCTCAAGGTTTCGTAAGTGGCAGAGCAGCTACCATGTTGCGATCTACTAAAACAAATTTTTGTCGGCCGATAGATCCTACGGGGGGGGGGTGGAAGTGGGTCTGTCGTACCCCTCGCTCAGTCGGCGCCTTTCTCCAGACTGCGACCACCGCGGCCCCAGTATGGGGACTTCCGACCCTGACCTCGTCAATACTTCTTGAAGAATCTTCTGCATCTCCTGGTCATTTGTGGGGCACGGGAAACCATGACATATGTGAAATCAGGCATGGGGGTGAGGTGAAGTGAAGAGCTGGGAAGCATGGCTAGTAAAAAGGGTATCTGATAGGGGAAGACACCTGGCACCTGGCCAGGGCGTCTGGCGGTGGGTGGGTGGGAGGCTGCAGTTCAGACCGGGAGGCTGTCTGAGGCAATGAAGCTCTCAAAACGGCTTTGGCACCTTGAGTCCAAGCAATCTGCACTTAAAAGACAAACGCGTTGAGATCTTTCAGTGGAAAAAATGTGAGCAAGCGGGACGGAAATAAGTGCCGAGAGCCACGAAAACTAAATTGCGGAATAAACTGCTTAAGGAACCTGCTTCGAGTATCGCTGTATTCTGGTCGTGTTTAACACCAACCCCCCCCCCCCCCCGTCGGTCGGTCCACAAGAATATTGTCAATATTAAACAGGTCCGCGGTGCAAAAAAGGGTGGCCATCCCTGGTGTTCATACATTATTTCTACTTCCGGGTTGCGGGGTTTTGCTACCGGTCTTTTCTGCCCCTGTGTGCATCCGTGTAACTAATCGATCTCGCCTTTCAATATCACTAAGGCTGAGGTAGGGGATCTTGGGCTTAAAACAGTTGGTGACCACTAATCTACAGCATCGGGTGCTCTGGTGTTGCCTACTGTGTATGGTGAGACCCAACGCAGACTGGGAGACAGCTTCGGCAGGAAAGGCAGGTTGTCCCGCAGCCCACCCATTTCAATTCTACTTCCCATTTCCATTCTGACATGACAGTCCATGGCCGCCTCTACTGCCATGTATGAGGCCACACTCAGGTTAGAGGAGCAAAACCTTGTATACAATCTGGGTAGCCTCCAGCCTGATGGCATGAACATTGATTTATCAAAACTTTCAGAAATTGCCCTCCCCCCTACTCCTTCACCAGTCCCCATTCCCATTTCCTTCTCTCACTTTATCTCCTTATCTTCGTATTAGCTCTCTCTTGTGGTCATCCCCCTTCTGTTTCTTCAATTCTGTCTTCCCCTATCAGATACCCTTTTTTCTAGCCATGCTTCCCAGCTCTTCACTTCACCTTGCCCCCATGCCTGATTTCACATATGTCATGGTTTCTCGTGCCCCACAAACGACCAGGAGACGCAGAAGATTCTTCAAGAAATATTAAACTTTAATTTGCAAATCAAAGCTGAGACAGTTATTGAGCTAGTCGCTGATTGCCCACCGATCCTTGTACATAGCATTTTTTTATAGCAATCTCCTGGCTTGGTTGCATTAGCATATCCAATCGGTCTATAGATGTGTATCACAAGTACATCCGCCACTATTGTTTCTACTCATTGACTTAATCATGTTCTAATCTACATCTCTTAGCTACCTCTCATTAACACACCATTGTCTTCTACATTCTTAAGATTTCATTCTCCTACTAAATTGGATACATGCATAGCAAATAGCAAGTTCAAAGCTGACTACATAGTTTTGGTTACACAGCAAACAATGCAACTTTTATACTCCAATATATCCCCCCTTAGGGTCTCACACAGAGAAAGACTAAGAGTCCGCGCACAAAATCCCCAGTAAACTCAAGCACTTATTCCCAAATCTCGGGTTAAACTATAATTTTCTGCGCCAAGACCTCGAAGTATTCTCTCCCTGTTACCCTGGGCCACTGAGCCAAAAACCTGTCACTTTGTACCTGAGACGGGGAAAAACTCAGAAGCCCTTACAATCTACTCCCACATTGTCGTTTTGCTGTTGTTCATCCTGCAGGTGTTGTAGGCTGTAACGATACATTTTTGGTGCTTCTTTCTCCACTGAGCTTGCTTCAGCAATTGCCACGAGTATTGGAAATTATTTGGTTGCAGCACGCACGACAAGAGATTTGAGACAAGGAAGAAAACGGCACAGAACAAGCGCACAGCTCAACAATACAATACTGAGTTATTGCCATTTTAGTCAGCCATGCTCCCCATCCTCTGAGTCTACTTTCTAAGCAGTCAAATAACTGATGTCTGAACCCTGCATTCTGTGCGCATACCTCGCATTGTGACAAGACAAAGCCCACTGAAGCCTGTAAATAAGGTGACCAAAAACCATCCTTTATTTTCTTTATCACTTCCCCCCCCCCTTGCACAATGGTCAATCCCATGCGCTTCTGAAATCAGAATCGTCAGTAGAGGGGTGGCCGCTACCAACAAACAGTCTTCCATGCTCCACAAGCCTTCCGGGTTCTGCTTGGCCCCCCTTCGTCTCCATATTGTCTGTTCTGCCAAAGTTGCCTTGTATTTCAATTAGGTCCTCTACCACAGGTTCTGGAGCTAGGCTTACCTGGGGTCAATGACAGCTGATGTACATCCAGACGCTTTTCTGGCTGCCTCGTCCGCAGCTTGATTTCCCTTTGTTATTACATCATTTCCCTTTTTATGTGCCTGGCATTTTACTATAGCCAATGCTTTAGGTTTCATTATGGCTTTTATTAAGTCTAGAATTCGCTGACAATGCTGTATGGGATCTCCACTGCTTTTTTTAAAACCTCTCTGTTTCCATAATGCCCCAAACAAATGGCATACTCCATGAGTATATGCCGAATCAGTATAGATGTCTACTTTCTCACCTTCCATCATTTCGTACGCAGCTGTCAGGGCTTTGATTTCCGCTAGTTGGGCGGAACACGGTTGGGGACAGGACTCCAAATTAATAATCTTATAGCTTGATTGATCCTGCTGAACTACTGAGAACCCTGCATGATTTCATCATAATCCCTATAACAAGAGCCATCTACGAACAGAACCTTTTTATCTGCATCCTCTAGTGGTTCTGACCGTAAATTTGCTCTCAATTTGGCAAATGCCATCGTCTTCCCTACACAATCATGGTGTTCTCCTTCATAGCCCAAAGGGACAAAATCGGCTATATTACTGCTAGTGCATCTCTGTATAGTTAAGTGTGGAAATGTCAATAGCATCTGATATGCTGCTATCCTGGCTGGTGTCAGCATACATTTCCCTCTTTCTAGCAATTCTGCTACTTTGTGGTGTGTGTACAGAGTCACAGGATAGCCTAGGGTTACAGATGGTGCCTTTTCATATGCATAGTACAGCGCCGCCAATCCCTGATAACAGGGTGGATACCCCTGAGCCACCTCATCTAGTCTCGTACTGTAGTATGTTATCGACTGCTTTGCATTTCCTGTGCTTGTCTCTTGTGTTAGAACCGCTGTGACTTAACCCTCCTGTCGGTTGGATGCATACAAATGAAAAACCTTCTCGTAGTCAGGCAAAGCTAATGCTGGTGCTGACTGCAATTCCTGCTTAATAGTATCAAAAGCTATCTCCGCCTCTCCATTCCACTGTAAGCCGTTCTTCAAATTTGGATGTCCTGCTTCTTTCATTATCTTTCTCAAAGGTGCCACAATCTCAGCATATTCTCCTATCCAATCTGAGCTGTACCCTGCCATTCCCAAAAACGTCATCATCTGCCCTACAGCCTGGGGTTTTGGGGCCTTAGTTATTGCCTCAATCTGATCTGGTGCTGTCACCTTCACTCCCTTGGATATTACCCTGCCTAAGTATTCCACTTGCTGCGTGCAAAATTGCAGTTTCTTTTTGGATACTTTATGTCCTCCATGCGCCAGCTTCTCTAACAGTGTTATATAGTGTCCTGCTCACACTGTTCCTTACTGTGGGAGCAAATCAACAGGTCATCCACATACTGTAACAATGTACTTTCCAATGGTATGCCCTCTAGGTCTGCCTTCAACACCTGATTAAAAATGTGTGGTGAATGTTTAAACCCTTGCGGCATTCTGGTATAGGTATACTGAGCACCTCTGTAAGTGAATGCAAACAGATATTGACGCTGGTCGGCCAGAGGAATACTGAAGAAAGCCGAACACAAATCAATCACTGAAAAGTAACTTGCTTCTGGTGGAACATTAGTCAAAAGCGTGTGTGGGTTGGGGACTACCACTGGCCAGTCCTCTACCACATCATTTACCGCTCGCAAATCATGCACCAATCTCCACTTAGATTTATCTGCTTTTAAGACCGGCAGCAACGGGGCTATTGCAAGGACTGTTTGTTCTTTTAAGCACTCCTATTTCAAGCAACCCCTGCACTGTCGATGCTATTCCCTCTTCTGCTTCTGGTCTTAGAGGGTATTGTGGTCTCCTGGGTGGAATTGCTCCCCTTTTCAGCCTTATTTCCACCGGACTAGCTGTTTTTATTTTCCCTACGTCCGTGTCATGCTGCGACCACAGAATAGATGGCAACTCATCTAACCTTCTATCTTTCTGCTGGCCTCTTTCCTTTCCGAGCAATGGCATATGTGGATGAGGAGTTATTTCGACCTCTCATTGTCCCTACCATATCTACACTTACCATTATTTTAATGCAATTGTTGTCTTCTGATATCCACACCTCTGGCGTGATTTTCCTCCACACCGTTATGGTTTCAGCACTCTTAACTAAGGGTCCTAAGTCTTTAGACTGATATCCCTTGTTTACCAATAACGTTACGTGGGGCGCAGCCTCCGGTATCCTGTACCATTTTTCTAAAAAGGTGTTTCACTTAATTTGTAAAGCTGCCCCTTGCTTTCCAATTATCACACCTCCCCTTCCAGGTGCTTTTGGGTACATGCCTCCAGGTGCCATCTCTCCTCTAACTCCCTGTTCTGAATCTCGTCAAAAATCACTGTACTATGTAGCTCAGATTTGGGCATTACCGCCCTGGGTAATATAGCCTGCACGCCCTTTTTCCATTTTTCCCAGGTTTCCTGAATCTGATCTGCGATGTCTCCTATCCAAAAGACATTAGCCTTCTTGTGTTCTTGCACTATCAATTGAGCCCCTGCTCTTTCCACACTCAGCCCATTTCTGGTTCATTCTAATTTTAATTCCAGTTTCAATAAGGCTTCTCTGCCTAACAAATTAATCTGAGTTCCTTTAAATACTAGCACCAGCAAAACAATTCCTTTATTTCCCATTCTCAACTGCACTGGAGCCGTGCACTGTGTCAACTGTGTTTTCCCCGAGAACCCTACCGTCTTAATAAACTTTCCTGACATGGGAAGGTGAAGGGCATACTGTGGCTGTACGCAAGTGTACGTGGCTCCAGTATCTATCATCATTGGTGTCAGTTGCCCTTCTAACATAACCTGAACAATGGGTTCCTCGTCTGCCTCCCTTGTTATCATTGGGTAATGTCCCTTCCCACTCGAGTTCTTGGGGCACCCCTAATACCTCGCATAGGGGTTCACAGGTCCGCTTGGGCCTGTGGGGGCTGGTCCTTGGCTAAAATGTAGTTCCCTTCTTATCGGTTCCTGCTGGTGTGTGACAGGCCATGGTGTAAACGGACAATCTCTTCTCATGTGACCTGGCTGATTACATCCCCAGCACAGTCTCTCTACCTCTCTTTCCCCCTGTTTCCTCACTGGTCCCCTCTGCCCATAGCTCCTCTGTCCCCCTCCTTGGGACTTCCAGTCTTGTCTGGGCTGTTTGAATTTAGTCTGTTCCTGATAGGGCATTTGTGGGAATGCTCCTCCAAAGACGTTGATTATTGGCATGGGGTTTTCCGGCCCTTGTCTTACGGTATGATCGGTTCCTCCATATAGCGGTGCTTCATCCAGTTCGATAGCTGTACTCGGACCGGTGGTTGCTGGCAGCATCTTTTTGCTTTTCTCTTTTTCCTTCTTTTTGAGTTCTTCGAGCTGCATTTATATTAACTTTCTTTGCACCTCTTCCTGCTGCTCAGCCAACCTTCGTTTGTCTTTCAGGTATTTCTCAACTGCATGGACTATGTGGTCTCTAAATTCTTATGGGGTCATTGACGTCAGCCCAACCACTTTGTCCAGTTTGGATTTTACTTGTGGAGGCATTGCATCCAAAATGCTATGTCGGAACAGTGTGGTGATAAATAAGCTATTTTCCACCTCTTGCTCAGTCTCCAGTCTCCTCCTTTTCAACTGGTTTTCTACATAGGCTGCTGGGTTTTCAGTGTCTCCCAGTGGATCCCCCTTTAAGGCTTTGGGGTACACTTTGGGTGGATAAAGCTTCCTGAGGGCCTGCCATACCCTCTGCCTCACTCTGTCAAACCCGTCTCCATCAGTTCTCGGGTCTTTCGAGTTTACTATGCCAGCCATTTCCATTAGTTCGTTAAATTTGGAGGTTCCCATCAACCTTATCAATAGTGCCTTCAAATCTCCCATAGCCAATAATCGTCCCGCTGTTTCTTCTTCAAAGGCTCTAATCCATTTCCTTGCTCCTTCATGTAGATTGGGCAGAGTGTTTTTCAGCCCTTCTAGGTCCTGGGATCCCCAAGGGATGTACTGCACATGTCCTGATCCTTTAACTAACAACGGCATCGTTCTTCCTCCTTCTTCCCACCTGCCCTGGCTCTCCTCCTCGCCTGACTCCCCATCTGTTTCAGGGTATGTCTTTACTGCCTCCCACACAAATTTCTCCGGGGTTCTCTTCTTCCCTCGGCCTCCCTGTGGAGTCCTTCTTTTCTGTCTTGATTCAATACTTGGTTGGCCCCTGGAGTATTTTTCGCATCTCCTCTGGCAATCCCCTCTCAGTAACTTATCGAGCTCTCTACTTCTGCAAGTCGCTCCCCTACCGCCTGCTTCTGCTCTTCTAGGCTTCTGCCTCCTGCCTCTTCCCCACAAATTCTCGCATCCTCTCTCTCTCCACTTAACTCTTGCTCCTCCAATGAGTCACCTTCTCTTTCTTCCTGTCCTTGTCTGTACACCTGTGGCAGGGACTCCTCATGATCCTTACTCGTGCTTGATTCCCTTCTCTCTTGTGTTTCTCCAAGACTCTCATCTCCTATCTTTTTTCCACTTCCTCTTGAATGCCTCATCTCTTCCTGCCCTGATGAGCCACTTTCTTTTCTAGTCTGTTTATTTCTATGGTATAACCAATACTCCTCATACTCCTTTTCCTCTCTCAAGTATTTCATCCGTTCAATCTTTTCTTTCATTTCTCTCTTTGCCTGTTCCACCT
This sequence comes from Hypanus sabinus, assembly GCF_030144855.1. Taxonomy (NCBI): domain Eukaryota; kingdom Metazoa; phylum Chordata; class Chondrichthyes; order Myliobatiformes; family Dasyatidae; genus Hypanus; species Hypanus sabinus. The sequence goes on along the minus strand of NC_082710.1, from coordinate 78,287,551 downwards.
TTATCCTTTCTGCCTGTATCTCCTTCCATATCGCTGTTTTTTCCTTCTCGTATTCTCTTTTTTCCTTCTCATTATCCCAAACTTGTACTTCTCCCTGCATGTTTACTGTACCCGTTAGCAGGGGGCACTGCTTAGGGGTTCCTTCCTCATTATAGGGAGGGGGCTTTTCTGTTTCTTTCGCATCCGGGTACGGAGCTGAAGCCAGCTTCTCACTGTACCTTCCTCCCTCTCTAACAGGCTGTTTCTCCAGCACCTTTGTGTCTTCCTCGCTTGTAATCAATATTCTACCTGTCCTCCTCAGCCTTTCTCCCTCCGTTCTGAAGAGTTTTAGCACTTCTATTTCTCGTTCTCTTTTTTGCCCTCTTTTCTTAGATTTATCTTTTGGTTGGTAATTTTTAATCAGTGCCTCCATTTCTTCGCACAAGCTTACATCAAGCGTTCCTTCTCTTGGCCATTTTGTGACCAGGTTTTTGGTTCTCTTTTCCCATTTTTCTGAAGTTTTTGTGATCTCATTTATTTACTGGGATTTTTTTGCTCAGAATCTCTACTGCCGTTCCTTTACCTGTCATGTTGTTCTCTCTTTTTAAGGTATTTCAGAGATTCACAGTTCGTTTACTGGATAATATTATTTACTCTAATTCTAAGCCTAGTCTATTGTCTATCTACCAGCGCTTTAAACTATATATTGGACTGTCCTTATTTGCTATTCTGTTCTGCCTGTACAGACCTCTATTCAGAGTGGTATCCTCAGGGATTTTCTCTATGCACCTCGTCTATTCAGAGCCTTATCTCTTAAGGCGGTATCCACGAGGATTCTCTCTATTTTCCCTTTCCCTGCCCATTCAGACCTTCGTTTTATAGGAAGCGGTATCCACAGGGACTTACCAACTCCACGAGGAATTTTTATTCACTTAACTGCTTATTAGCTTATTTGTACTTACCCTCACTGCAGTGTTCGTGATCAATCCTCTGAGCCTCCTGTTAACCCCCAATTCTGCCAGATTCTTTGGACCGGAGAGACCCTTAGGCAGTGGTTCCACACTTCTGAGACTCGAAGACCTCCCCAAAACCAACAGAATTCTTAGTCCAAATTGTCGCAAAAAGCGCTCACCTTTTGTTTAATTCTGTTAGCCTTGTGGGGGTCCCTAGAGGACTGGGAAGCGTCCCCAATCTGCCGTTTCCTTTCTGCGGGTCTCTTTCCAGTCCTGTCACGGTCACCAATTTTTGTTGTGGTTTCTCGTGCCCCACAAACGACCAGGAGATGCAGAAGATTCAAGAAGTATTAAACTTTAATTTGCAAATCAAAGCTGAGACAGTTATTGAGCTAGTTGCTGATTGCCCACCGATCCTTGTACATAGCATTTTTTATAGCAATCTCCTGGTTTAGTTGTATTAGCATATCCAATTGGCCTATAGTTGTGTATCACAATTACATCCGCCACTATTGTCTCTACCCATTGACTTAATCATGTTCTCATCTACATCTCTTAGCTACCTCTCATTAACACACCATTGTCTTCTACATTCTTAAGATTTCATTCTCCTTCTAAATTGGATACATGCATAGCAAATAGCAAGTTCAAAGCTGACTATGTAGTTTTGGTTACACAGCAAACAATGCAACTTTTATACTCTAATACATACTACCTTGTATTTCTTCCTGTTCTCCCCCCACCTTCTTAATCTTTTATTTCTGCAGTCCTGACGAAGGGTCTCGGCCGAACTGTTGACTAAGGTCTTTTCCATAGATGCTGCCTGGCCTGAGTCCCTCCAGCATTTTGTACATGTTGCTTGGATTTCCAGCATCCTCAGATTTTCTCCTGTTTGAGGTAGGCAGTAGTCTTTTAGGATATGTCTCTCTGAGCTTTGTGGGCAAGGGTATGTTTTTCTTCAGCCAAGGCTTCTTCCTTGTCTCTTTTCCGTAAGTACCATTTTTGGGGAAGACATGAGCATCATCTCCAGTTGCAGTCATTGACTTCTGCAGCTCACTCAGTGACAGAGTGGCTTCCAGTTTCAGATGGCACGACTGAAGATGTGCAACAGGTTACTGAGCGTACAAACAGCAAGAAATACAACTAAATAATAATAACACATTTTCCTGTAAAGGGCCGACTGTAATTGCTGTTTTGTGAATGATCTGAATGTACTTGCCTGTGGTGCTGCTACAGGTCAGTGTTTCTCTGTACCTGCATCTTCCCGTACTTGCTCACTTGGCAACAAATTCAAGAGGACTTGTGAAAACTCAGTGAGATTTGATTAGTGATGATCATCTTGGCAGCTTGGTAGGTCAAATGTGAAGAACATAAAAATCTACAGCATATTGCAGGCCCTTTAGCCCACAGTGTTGTGCCGGCCATGTAACCTACTCTAGCAATTGACTGGAATTTCCTTGTTGCATAGTCCTTTATTTTTATAAGCTCCATGTACTTATCTAAGAGTCTCTTAAAAGACCCCATTGTATCTGCCTCTACCATCACTATGTCCCCCGTGTTCGTCATTTCAACCTTGGGGGAAAAGCCTCTGGCTAACGACACAACTAATGCAATCAAAGCCTCTCATCTTATACACCTCTGGCAGGTCACCTCTCAACCTCCATTGCTTCAAGGAGAAAAGGCCAAGTTCAGTCAACCTATTCTCATCAGGAATGCTCCCCAGTCCAGGCAACATCCTTATAAATCTCCCTTGCGCTCTCTCTATAGCATCCATATAATTTCCTGCAGTGAGGTGATCAGAACTGAACACCGTACTCCCAAGTGGAGTCTAATCAAGGTCTTATATAGCTGAACATTACTTCAGGCTCTTGAACTCAATCCCATGGTTGATGAATGCCAACACACCATATGCTTTCTTAACAACACTGTCAACGTGTGCAGCAGCTTTGAGTGTGCTGTCGAAGCAGACCCCAAGATCTGTCTGATCCTCCACATTGCTAAGAGTCTTACCATTAATATTGTATTGTCTTCAAATTTGACCTACTGAAATGAACCACTTCATGCTTATCAGTATTGAACTCCATCTGCCACTTCTCTGCCCAGTTCTGCATCCTACCAATGTTGCACTGTAGCATCTGACAACCCTGCAGACGATCCACAACACTCCCAACTTTTGTGTTATCAGCAAACTTACTAGCCCAACCTTCAATTTCCTCATCCAGGCCATTTGTAAAAATCACAAAGAGAAGGGGTCCCAACGAAACATTGTTAGTCACCATCATCCACGCAGAATATGAACCACCTATAACCGCCCTTTGCCTTCTGTGGGCATGCCAATTCTGGATCCACAAAACAATGTCTCCTTGGATGCCATACCTCATTATTTTCTGAATGAGGTTTCCATGGGAAACCTTAGCTAACCTCTTACTGAAATACATATACGGTACTTCCACTGCTCTACCTTCATCAATGTGTTTCGTTACATCCTCAAAGAATTCAGTCAGGTTCATAGGGCATGAACTGCCCTCAGCAAAGCCATGCTGACTATCCCTAATCAGATTATATCTCCCCAACTGCTCATAAATCCTGTCTCTTAGGATCTTCTCCAAAGAAGTAAGACTCACTGGTCTATAATTTCCTGGGTTATCTCTACTCCCTTTCTTGAACAAGGGAACAACATTTGCAACCTTCCAATCCTCTGGTACTTCTCCCGTCCCTATTGATGATGCAAAGAAACATAGAAGCTCTACAGCACAATTGTTACGGATACAGCAACAATAAATATATAAGTGAGGTAGGTTTTTTTTTAGTAACAAAACATTTATTAAGCACTGAAAAACAAACCCCAAAAAGTAAACAAACAGCAAACGCAACCGAAAATCAGCTGCTGTGCAGCAGCTTAAACAGTTTTTAAAGGGATAAAGTGAAAACAGTTCTTAAAGCGATGTTGCAAAAACAGTTCTTCAAAGTAGTACTGCGAAAGTTCAAAATGCATACAGTCCATTAAAGGAGAGACTTTTTAAGACTATTTAAATTCTCTTTCACATCGTGTTTTTGTGGTTCCCAGTCGAACTATACTTTTCCTGGAGAGTTTACGAAGATGGAAATGAAACGGCTTAAAGACACTGACCATTCCTTGACGAAACTGTACCCAACCCTTTCTGCTATTATTGCGGGGTTAGCACGGGCACAGCCAACGAATTCCTTCCGAATGAGGATCAAACAAGGTCGAACTTGTTTCAACGTTGAAATCAACTTTCCTCGATCTTTTAGCTCCCGAACTCCAATCTTCACTCTGCACTGATTTTTAACTGGCAGTATTGTAACGAAACTGCCGGCAATGGCCTTTTAAACTTTAGGCATTAAATAAAACTCCACCTTTCAACGGAACTGCGTCATAATATTGGACCACGCAGTAGCATGGAGTCAAAATGGCAAATCCAGCCACGAACTGCCCCTCCTCACAGGGAGGGGTGCTCCTTTTATACCTTGTTTTAAAAAAAAACTGTCACATGACCTCTACTGCCGGAAAATGACGTCACTCCACCATTGCAAGACCATTACCTTAAGTCGAGTATAGCTTCAACACCACTGTGTCACGTGACAAGTACAAGATACCCACGGGTACGTAACAATAATACAGGCCCTTCGGCCCACAAAGTTGTGCTGAACATGTCCCTACCTTAGAAATTACTAGGCTTACAAATAGCCCTCTGTTTTTCTAAGCTCCATGTATCTATCCAAAAGTCTCTTAAAAGACCCTATCGTATCTGCCTCCACCACCATTGCCAGCAACCCATTCCACGCACTCACCCCCCTCTGCATAAAAAAAACTTAACTGGCATCTCCTCTGTACCTACTTCACAGCACCTTAAACCTGTGCCCACTTGTGGCAACCATTTCAGCCCTGGGAAAAAGACTCTTGACTATCCACACAATCAATGCCTCTCATCATCTTATACAGCTCTATCAGGTATATCATTGCCAGAGGTTCAGCAATCTCCTCCCTCGCTTCCTACAGTAGCCTGGGGTATATATCATCTAGTTCCAGTGACCTATTGAACTTATTGACCTTCAAAAACTCCAGCACATGTTTTTTCTTGAAAGTCTGTGCACTCAGGCGTTTCAGTTTGTTGTAAGTCATCCCCACAATTTCCAAGGTCCTTTTCACTTGTGAATACTGAAGCAAAATATTCATTCAGTCAAGACAAGTCAAATTTATTTATAAAGCACATTTCAAAGCAACCCATGTTGACCAAAGTGTTACACAAGCCATAACAGGAAGCTAAAATCATAAATACAAGAAACACAAATATAAACAACAAGGCACACAGCTAATAGGCACAAAATAAATAGGCACGAGCCTAGGCACAAGCCAAAAATCAGCCACATCAGGAGGATTCAAACACTAGTGAATAAGGGTAAGTTTTGAGCCTGGACTTAAAAGAGTCAATGGAGGGGGCAGATCTGTTCCACAGTCTAGGGGCTGCAACAGCAAAGGTGCGGTCACCCCTGAACTTAAATTTAGATGGCAGGACAGCTGGGAGCCCGATGTCAGCCGACCTGAGGGACATAGAAACATAGAAAATAGGTGCAGGAGTAGGCCATTCGGCCCTTTGAGCCTGCACCGCCATTCAGTATGATCATGGCTGATCATCCAACTCAGAACCCTGTACCTGCTTTCTCTCCATACCCCCTGATCCCTTTAACCACATCTAGCTTCCTCTTAAGTATAGCCAATGAACCGGCCTCAACTGTTTCCTGTGGCAGAGAATTCCACAGATTCACCACTCTCTGTGTGAATAAGTTTTTCCTCATCTCGGTCCGAAAAGGCTTCCCCTTTATCCTTAAACTGTGACCCAGTTCCCCAACTGGGACTGAAGTTCTGGACTTCCCCAACATCGGAAACAATCTTCCTGCATCTAGCCTGTCCAATCCCTTTAGAATTTTATACGTTTCAATAAGATCCCCCCTCAGTCTTCTAAGTTCCAGTGAGTATAAGCCTAGTCGATCTAGTCTTTCTTCATATGAAAGTCCTGCCATCCCAGGAATCAATCTGGTGAACCTTCTTTGTACTCCCTCTATGGCAAGAATGTCTTTCCTCAGATTAGGGGACCAAAACTGCACACAATACTCTAGGTGTGGTCTCACCAAGACCTTGTACAACTGCAGTAGAACCTCCCTGCTCCTGTACTCAAATCCTTTTGCTATGAATGTCAACATACCATTTGCCTTTTTCACTGCTGCTATACCTGCATGCCCACCTTCAATGACTGGTGTACAATGACACCCAGGTCTCGTTCCACCTCCCCTTTTCCTAATTCGCCACCCAGGTAATAATCTGTTTTCCTGTTCTTGCAACCAAAGTGGATAACTTCACATTTATCCACATTAAATTGCATCTGCCATGAATTTTCCCACTCACCTAACCTATCCAAGTCACCCTGCATCCTCTTAGCATCCTCCTCACAGCTAACACTGCCGCCCAGCTTCCTGTTATCCGCAAACTTGGAGATGCTGCATTTAATTCCCTCGTCTAAATCATTAATATATTTTGTAAACAACTGGGGTCCTAGCACAGAATAAGGGGTTAGAAGGTCTGCGATATAGGAGGGGGCCAGCCCATTTAGGGCTTTATAAACAAACAGGAGAACCTTAAGATCAATTCTGAAATGTACTGGTAGCCAGTGGAGAGAGGCCAGGATAGGAACAATATGGTCTCTCTTCCGGCCACCTGTCCGGAGCTTGGCTACGGTGTTCTGGACCAGTTGCAGGCGGGACAGGGACGACTGACTAATTGCAGTATACGGGGAGTTGGAGTAGTCCAAGCAGGAGGACGTAAGGGCGTGGGATATCACACCCTCATTAAATACATCAGAGTATTTTAAATGATTGGCTGATTGAGAAACAACTGTTGAGAATGTAGCGGTGAATTCTAACCAAAGCAAGTTGCCGTTGCTGGCGACCCCACTGATTTGTTATATTTTCATGGCATTCCCTCAGCTTCAGTGATTATTGTTACAAATGTCGGTGATATGTATTCGATCCTTTATTAGCAATCAGCCAACATACAATCTTGAAGCGATGAAACTGAAGTGTACCCAAGTGTAAGTTCAGCGTATTTGAGAGGATAATAACAAAATATATGACATCTGTCAGTCCTCAGCTGTGTACCACACAGAACAAAGCACAAAATGTATAACTGATTCCCTTCGCATTTACCACACCACCACTGATGCGACTTGTTACCATAAACAAGCATTATAAATACACAACGCAGAATGCAATGCAGATAGAGGTCAGATATATGGCTCCGACATACAGGTTCAGCTCTGATACTAGGTCTTCCACCTGAAATATTAACATACTCAACTGTCTTATTGAATAGTCTACATTGTGCTTAACAAGGTGCCATGTAACTATCTGATAATAGCCAGGTGATATGTTCAAAGATATCTTGACCAAATTTAGGCGATAATAATGATCTTAAAGTCCTGCCGGAGAAAATGTAGTGGTTCAGGATAAGATGTTGTGATACTGTGTGTGACATTGCATTGTTCAGGATGGCAGAGTGATTCTATATCGACCCCAACCATATATTGCCATAGATGTCAATGCCAGGGGATGTTAAACTGAAAGGAGACGGTGCAAATCAGGTGTGACTGAGAAATCTGCATAATCCAGTGATGAGAGGAATAGATGTCCCATTGGTCAGCAAAAATGTTTCACTCCACACTGCTGTAACAGCTGTCCATTAATCACCATAGCACTGCCAGTGGTAGGAGGACCAAAGCAGTGGGTGCTGTCTGCTCAACCTGCCTTGCCATTCCATTTCCAGGTCAATCCTGGTCCAGGACACAAGATTGGTTCCTAAAAGGTATTGCCTGCAATACAGTGAGTAGATGTCCCAGAGAATCCTAGCCCAGTGTACAATCCATGGGGAAAGCAGAAATGGACATTGTGGGACTGTGGGTGGATGGGCGCAGGTGGACCAGGTGTTGCTTATTCAGGCAACAATAAATATATGAGTTAGGCAAGGGTTTATATAACAAATAACAGGTTTATTAAACACTGAAAACAAACCCCCTAAAAGTAAACAAACACTAACGTAACCGGAAATCAGCTGCTGTGCGGCAGCTTATACAGTTCTTAAAGTGATGCAGCTCAAACAGTTCTTAAAGCGATGTTGCAAAAACAGTTCTTTAAAGTAGTATTGCCAAAACTTCAAAAATGCTCACAGTCCATTTAAAAGGAGAGACTTTATAAGACAAATTAAATTCTCTTTCACGTCGCTTTGCTTCGATCCCCGGCGTCGAACTTCTCACGAAGAATTTGCGAAATGTAATGAAACGGCTTAAAGGCACTGACCTTTCCTTTATCACTGTCCTCAATCTTTTCTGCTATCCCGCAGAGATTAACAACGAGAACAGTCAATGAATTTTTTCAAATAAGGATTAAACAAGGTCGAACCCGTTTCACCGTTGAAAATCAATTCTCCTCGATCTTTAACTCCAGAACTCCGATCTTCACTCTCCACTGATCCTCAACTAGCAGTATTGTAAAGAAAATGCTGGCAATGACCTTTTAAACTTTAGGCATTAGATAAAAACTTCATCCTTCTACTAAACTGCGTCATCACATTAAATCACGCAGTGGCATGAAGTCAACATGGCAAATCCAGCCACGAACTGCCCCTCCTCACAGGGTGGGAGCTTCCTTTTATACCCTGCAAAAAAAACCTGTCACATGATCTCTACTGGCGGGAAAATGACATCACTCCACCATCACAAGACCATTACCTCAAGTCCAGTACAGCTTCAACCCCAGTCAAGTGACAAGCGTACCACTGTCATGTCACGAGTACATAACACCTCCCTCCAAAAAAAACATTTTTGGTCTGACAAGAACAAAAATTTTTAACAATTGCTTACAAGAAAAACAAATGTATAAATTTTATAACATAGCCAATACACAATACCATCATATAACAGCTTATAACTCACAATACAGTAGGAGTGTTACAATTGAAAAAAAACACTCCATAAAAAAAATTGCATTGTACATTCAACATCGAGATAGACAATCAGCAACCACATTATCTTTACCTTTAATATGAGTTATCACAATATTGTACTCTTGTAATATCAAACTCCAATTTAATAATCTTGTGTTTTCGTTTTTCATCTTACTCAGAAAAACTAACGGATTATGATCAGTGTAAACAATAAGTGGTTTTAGAGTTGTACCAACATATACCTCAAAATATTCCAAAGCTAAAACAAGAGATAACAATTCTTTCTCTATTGTCGAATAGTTTCTTTGATGCTTATTAAATTTCTTAGAAAAGTAAGCTACTGGATGATCAACCTCATCACCCTCATTCCTTTGCATTAATACTGCTCCTGCAGCCTCATCACTAGCATCCACAGCCAATGGAAAAGGTTTTTCAAAGTCAGGTGCCTTAAGCACAGGTTGTTGACATATCATTATTTTCAATTTTTCAAATGCTTTTTGACAAGGCACTGTCCACACAAACTTCACATTCTTCTGCAGAATGTTAGTTAATGGAAGGGCAACATTAGCAAAATCCTTACAAAATTTTCGATAATATCCTACCATTCCCAAAAATCTTCTGAGAGCTTTCTTCCCCATTGGAATGGGAATCTCTAAAATTGCCCGAACTTTTGCCTGAACAGGAGCTACCTTACCTTGACCCACAACGTAACCAAGGTAAGTCACAGTGGCATGTCCAAATTCACTCTGAGCTAAATTAATAGTTAAGTTAGCTTTTGAAAGCCTTTCAAACAATTTCTCCACCGCAATAATGTTTGCTTCCCAAGTATCATTTCCTGTCACTAAATCATCAATATAAGCATCAGTATCTTTCAATCCCTGAATCACAGAGTTAATCATCCTCTGGAAAGTACCTGGGGCATTCTTCATCCCCAATGGAAGAATATTATACTCATATAACCCAGATGGAGTTACAAATGCAGAAATCTCTCTACCTCTGTCCGTTAATGTAACACACCAATACCCTTTCAATAAATCAATCTTTGTAAGGAACTTTGCTTTTCCAACTTTATCTACACAATCATCTACTCTAGGAATTGGATATGCATCTGTTTTCGTTACAGCATTCACCTTCCTATAGTCCGTACAAAACCTAATACTACCATCTGGTTTTGGCACCATAACACATGGCGAACTCCAATTTGAGTTAGAATGTCTAATAATATTATTCTCTAACATATATTCAATTTCTTTCTCAGCAAGTTCACATTTTTCTATGTTCATCCTATATGGATGTTGTTTGATAGGTTTGGCAACTCCAACATCTACATCATGTGAAGCTATAGTAGTCCTTCTCGGAACATCTGGAAACAACTCCTTATATTTAAAAATTAGTTCCTTCATCTGTTGTTTCTGCTCTAGCTGTAAATGTGCTAATTTCTCATCAATATTTTCCAGAATGGTTGAATTTGGTAACCTAACAGAAAATGTTGGATTTAGAATGAAAGTCAGATGAATTATCTGTCCTGTTCCTAGTTAAATCAAACTCATTCTCACTAACCACAACAGTCACAGTATCAGATTGTTTCTCATAATATGGCTTTATCATATTTATATGGCAAAGTTGTGTTGACCTTCTACGATCTGGAGTTTTTATCACGTAATCCACATCATTGATTTTAGACACAATTTCATAAGGACCATGAAATCTAGCTTGTAAAGGATTTGTCTGCACTGGGAAAAGAACCAACACCTTATCTCCAGGCTTAAACATCCTCATCCTAGCTTCTTTATCATATCAAGTTTTCATTTTCTCTTGAGCCAACTTTAAATTTTCCTTGGCTAAGCTACAAGCTTTATGTAACCTGTCCTTAAATTTCAACACATAGTCCAACAAATTAGTGTGTACTTACTTACTAATCCATTGTTCTTTCAATAAAGCTAAAGGTTCTCTAACTCTATGCCCAAACACAAGTTCAAATGGACTAAACCCTAAAGATTCCTGTACCGATTCCCTTACTGCAAATAAAAGAAAGTTTATACCCTCATCCCAGTCACTTTCATTTTCCACACAATATGTCCTAATCATATTCTTGAGGGTAGAATGAAACCTCTCCAAGGCACCTTGCGACTCTGGATGGTATGCAGACGAAGTGATTTGCTTAGCTCCCAATTTATAAACTACCTGTTGAAACAATTCAGACATAAAATTACTGCCTTGATCAGTTTGTATTTCGTTAGGTAATCCAAAATAAGTAAAGAATTTTATAAGAGCCTTTGTCACAGTTTTAGCTTTTATATTCCTAAGTGGTACTGCCTCTGGAAACCTAGACGAAGTACACATGATAGTCAACAAATACTGATAACCAGTTTTTGTCTTTGGTAATGGACCAACACGATCTACAATAACTTTAGAAAACAGTTCACCAAATGCTGGAATAGGTTGTAATGGAGCCACTGGTGTAACTTGATTTGGTTTACCCACAATTTGACAAGTATGGCACGTTTTACAAAACATCGCCACATCTTTTCTTAGACCAGGCCAGTAAAAATGTTTTAAAATCTTGTCCTCAGTTTTCCTTACCCCTTGATGTCCACCTAAAGGAACACTATGAGCTAAAGTCAAAATCTCATTTCGATAAACTTTAGGGACAACTACCTGGTAAACAACATTCCATTCCTCACTTGCAGGAATTGTAGGCGATCTCCACTTCCTCATCAACACTCCTTTTTCCAAGTAATATCCTACTGGCACCTTCTCAATTTCACTACCTAGTAAAGCTTGCTCTCTTAATTTTATAATCTCAGGGTCTCTATTCTGCTCTGCTATCATCTCCTTCCGAGACAGAGATAAATCTTCATAGTCAGACTTACTCCAAGAATCTTGTTCAAACAACGAAGATAAGAGAGTCTCTGACACATCCTCAAAACTCAAAGCCTGAGTTGAACAGTCATGAGTAACAACCTCATTCTGCGCATCAATCTTTTTAGCCATAGCTCTAGTCACAGCACAGGAAGAATCTGTGTTAGAATTCAACTCTGGTTCCTCTGACTCCATTGTCAAATGCACTTCAGGAAAAACTTGTCCACCTGCCAAGTCATTACCTAACAATAAAGAAATACCCTTCACAGGTAAGCTATGCTGTAATCCTACTTCAACAAATCCTGTAACTAACCCTGACTTTAAATTTACTTTATGTAAATGTACAGGCATAAAATCACTCCCAACACCTCTTATGTAATTTACCTCACTAGTATCAGACTCTTCATTAAACTTCAACACACTGTCTAACATCAGTGATTGAGAAGCTCCAGTATCCCTAAGGATTTTTATTGGCACCAGAGTAGATCCTTCTTTCAAGGATACAAACCCTTCAGTTATAAAATGATCATATCCCTTTTTAACTTGGTCAGACTCTAACAAAGCCTCATTTGTGTTTATCAAACCCAGTAATTTTACAGGTGCTTCAGTATGTTGCACACAAGCATCTGGAACTGCTTCCTTCTCCTTCTTTTTCAATCTGAAACAGTTAGCTAATACATGGCCAGGCTTCTTACAATTGTTACAAATAAGACCAAACTGTCTTTCCTTCACAGGCTTTCCTTCCTCCCTACCTTTCACATTAACATCTGATTTAATTTCTGATTTACCTTGAGTCTCCATGTTATTTCTCCTCTTAAAAATTCTGCCCTGAGGAAATTTGTTCTTATGGATTAAAACATACTCATCAGCTAATCTAGCACAGTCCTGCAATTTATCACTATCCCTCTCATTTAAGTAGGTCCTTACTTCAACAGGAATGCTTCTTTTAAATTCCTTCATTAAAATCAGCTCACTCAATGTATCATAGTCCCCATTTACATTTTTAGAAGAAACCCATCTCTCAAAACACACAGCTTTATCATAGGCAAATTCCACATAAGTTTTTTTCACAGACTTTTTCAAACTTATGAATCTTTCCCTATAAGCTTCTGGGACTAATTCGTATGCTTTTAGAATAAGCATTTTCACAATATCATACTCAAGTGCTTGCGCAGCAGTTAAAGCTGTGTAAACTTGTTGTGCTTTACCTTTAATTACACTCTGTAACCACACTGACCATTTTTCTCTTGGCCACTCTGACATCCGAGCAATAGTTTCATAATGTTGAAAATATCTTTCCACTTCTGTTTCACTAAATGGAGGGACCAATTTAATTTCTTGACTAGCAACAAATGGTTTTCTAGAACCAGAAGACTGATTCCCAGACCTTAATTCCTCTATTGCATATTCAAATTCTCTCCGTTTTTGTTCAGCCTCTAACTTACAACGCTCCAACATCATTTGTTCGATTTGCAACTGCATGTCCAGATTACTTATTGGAAACGACTCTAAAATAGATTCATCAAAAACACCCGAATCCACATAGTGTGACATGATTTTTCTCTGTATTACAGCCTTTGATGTAGTCGTCAAAATACCTTTAAGTTGCAATCTACGAGGTATCTCAGATACCTCAGTTTTCTTCGCCTTCGCTAACGACTCCGCGACTGGTGAAGCCAGAAACTCATCAATATCCATTGCTGCCGAATACCACTCACAAGCCAATCAAACAAAAGAATCGAGTATTCCCCTTTTCCAAAACACCGATTCAAAAGTTAGCAAGCATTTAAACTCAAATGAGCCAATCCGGACATAGCCCCCATATTTATGTTACGTATTCAGGCAACAATAAATATATGACTTAGGCAAGGGTTTATATAACAAATAACACGTTTATTAAGCAGTGAAAACAACCCCCCCCCCCAAAAGTAAACAGACATTAACGTAACCGGAAATCAGCTGCTGTGCTGCAGCTTAAACAGTTCTTAAAGCTATGCAGCTCAAACAGTTCTTAAAGTGATGTTGCAAAAACAGTTCTTTAAAGTAGTATTGCCAAAAGTTCAAAAATGCTCACAGTCCATTTAAAAGGAGAGACTTTATAAGACGATTTAAATTCTCTTTCACGTCGCTTTGCTTCGATCCCCGGCGTCAAACTTTTCACGAAGAATTTACGAAATGTAACGAAACGGCTTAAAGGCACTGACCTTTCCTTTATCACTGTTCTCAATCTTTTCTGCTATCCCGCAGAGATTAACAACGAGAACAGTCAATGAATTTTTTTCAAATAAGGATTAAACAATGTCGAACCCGTTTCACCGTTGAAAATCAATTCTCCTCGATCTTTAACTCCAGAACTCCGATCTTCACTCTCCACTGATCCTCAACTAGCAGTATTGTAAAGAAAATGCTGGCAATGACCTTTTAAACTTTAGGCATTAGATAAAAACTTCATCCTTCAACTAAAGTGCGTCATCACATTAAATCACGCAGTGGCATGAAGTCAACATGGCAAATCCAGCCACGAACTGCCCCTCCTCACAGGGTGTGGTCTTCCTTTTATACCCTGTAAAAAAAACCCTGTCACATGATCTCTACTGGTGGGAAAATGACGTCACTCCACCATCACAAGACCATTACCTCAAGTCCAGTATAGCTTCAACCCCAGTCACGTGACAAGGGTACCATTGTCATGTCACGAGTACGTAACACAGACTTTGTCAAGGCTTCAGTGGACAGGCCCAAGGTGTTTGGAAATGTTTTCCTAAGTTTAAAAACAAGTTCTCCTTTAATTAATGTTTAACCCTGCTATTATTTTTTTTTGTTAGCAGCAAAAAATGATCACACCTGTCCTCAAAATGGCTCCAGGTGTGAGCAGTGGAGGAGTTCCAGTGACGTCAACATCGGGAAAGGACATGGGTATGTTGACAAATAATTTTAATTTATAAATAATCTGCTGATTCTATGTCTGGGTTTAATTTAGTATTGGCAATTCATGAAATATTTGTGAAAACTGAGCTGAGAGAGAGAGAGTTAACATCTGGCGGAATCACCGTCACTCATGGAAGGATTACAATTACCGTCTGCTGCTCCTCTAACAGATTGTGATGCACATTAAAATAGTGAGTTACTCCAGAAGACCAGACATTCTGCAGATGCTGAAAGTTTTGGGCAACAAAAAGACACACAAAAGATTGGCAGAACTCAGCAGGTCAGTTAGCATCCATGGAGGGGAATAAACATTTGATGTTTCGGATCAGGACCACAAGGAATAGAAAGAAATGTGATAATATCGAGAATTTCTGTCCCCCTGATTTCCAGTCCAATGAAAGGCCTTGGCTTGAAACGCTGATTGTTTATTTTCCTCCATAGATGCTGCCTGACATGCTGAGCATTTTGTGAGATATCCCAGAGATTTGCTGAGGAAGGGGTTGACCAGGCAGGCAGGCAGTAACCCAGAGCAAAGTGGTGGTAATGGGCAGCACCGGGAGAGTGATGGTGATGAGTTACCATATTCTCAGGAATAAGCAGTCCTTTCCAAACAGAGAGGTATATTCCCGGGGACATGAAAGAGCAGCCTTCAACAGATAGGACTATACCCCCGCTACACCCTCGGCACTCCCCACCCCCCAGCCCAAGCCCATTCCTCCCCCCCCCCCCGGGTCCCCATACGTATATTTTGGACTGTGTCTGGTGATCTTTAGATTCCAGAGAGAATGTTGCTGCCCAATATGGGGTCAGTAATTTCTTAAATGCTCCTCATTTTCCTTCACAGGTCCGAGCTCAGTGATCACTGAGCTCCTGACAAACTTGGATGATATCCAGCTGCTTCACCTAACTGACTTCTACCGGGACAGGCTGGAGCAGGCGATCGAAGGAAAGGTACACGGAGTGAGCCTGGCGATAACGGCTAAGAATCGGTTCAGTGGAGAGGAACATCGGGTGAGTGGGAGGGAGAATGGGTTTGACTTTTCACACATCACAGGTGTTGGAACCTTGACTCATCGAATATTAAATTAGATAAGCGAACAACTGGGAAATAAATACTGTACATGCAATCTCGAATATATGAATCTGAACAGGTGATAGAAAGGGGTGAAAAGACTCCGCAGACTGGTGGGTAGCTACTCAGTGTTCGGAGTGAGTTGAGCAGGTAACAGTTGTGTGGGCTTACAGTATTAAATGGAAATATGATGGGAGGTTTTGGTTTGGGAGGACCGTACAGCGTGATAGCAGGATGTCAGTGAAAACCGGGGCATCACAGGTGTCACAGGAGCTCAAGTGTATTCTGTTCTGGGTGGAGGTGATTAGGTAATAATCTGAATCCACAAACAGTGTGAATCGGGGAATACTGCCATGTTATAATGTGTAATCACTGAATGAACCTCCAATGGAAAAGGCAAAGGAAAGGCATCAGGTGTCAGCCGGTAGTCCATTGGCATGCTGGACACTGGCGGACTGAAGAGATGAATCATATGATCTTTTCTGCAGTTTCTCTAAGACTGCTCGTTCTGATATAAAAACCTTCCCGACTTCTTTCTTCATCTGTGATTGTTATTTTCTGATTTCTGTTCTACACGGTCAAATCCGGTGAGGAATTATTTATGGATTGGGAGCCACGTCAGTGAAGTGGTCACAGACCAGCCAGGATCTCATTGACTGGTGGACCAGGTTCACAGTGAATGTCCCTCCGTGTGCTTTGCACTCAGAATGTACAGTCCATGTCCAGACAGGATCAGCACCCGTCCGGGTGACTACTCAGTGTGACCCTGTTACAGAGCACGTCAGTTACTTCACATTTCCTATGTGAATCTGTCAGTCCCCAAAATGTTCACTGTTACTCTTCACAGAAAATCTCCGATCTTGCTATTAAGGGAGAGCGGGTGGACAGTTCTAAACTCCTCCTGAGCCTGGTGATGGAGAAGGACTCCCGCACCCGGAGGGTGATGTGGGAAACATTTGTGAAAATGCGGATTGGTGTCCCCAATTTGGACAAAGTACTGAAGGAAATACAGATATATGGTGAGAGTATATCAGAGATTAATTTAAATTTGTATTGCAACACAGCACACTTTAAAATTTTACAAAAATGATTTTCTCAATTTGTTTAAATTCAATCAGGTTGTGATCCTTCCCATCGACCAATTCCTGCTCAACTTTTACTGACGGTTCTCAGTGCGCTGAACGGTAAGTGAACGTGCAGTGAACATTGAAGAGTATAACACAGGAATCAGCCACTAGGCATATAATATTGTGCCGTCCAGCTAAGAAGTAAATCAAACACACCCAAACTCCAATCTCTCTTTCCTACACCATGTCCATATGCCTTCATCTTCCTTACATCCATGTGCCTATCTAAACATCTCTTCAAAGCTTCTAATAATTTGCCTCAACCACCTTACCAGGCAGTGCATTCCAGGCATCCATGACTCTCTGATTTAAAAAAAACTACCCCTAACATCCCCCTTCACTGTACTCCCTCTCACCTTCAATATATTCCCTCTGGTAATAAACACTTCAACGTGAGAAACCGATTCCCTCTGTCCACTCTATCCATGCCTCTCATAATGTTGTCAACCTGTGTCAGAGCTCCTGGATCCAGAGAAAACAAGCTAATTTTATCCAGCCTTTCATGATGGCACATGCCCTCTAAACCAAGCAGCATCCTAGTAAACCTCTTCTGCTCCCTCTCTAAAGCCTTTACATCCCTCCGGTAGTGGGGTGATCAGAATGGTATGCAGTGGCCCAGATGAGGCTGAAGCAGAGTTCAGGGAAATCGAGGGTTGTGGGATTGCGGCAAGCAAGGTGGAAAGGACTGAAAATATCTATAAATAAATTGCAATCAGTTAAATTGTGACCATCTGGATGGGAAGCTCACTACATCCATAAGCCCATCACGTCTGTGAAAATGGAGCCCGGGCAGTGCATGGGCTCTAGAGATTGTAAGGCTTCATCATCACAGACTGAGTTGGATCACTCAACTGCACTTTTAACAGAGGAGAGAGTGCAGGAAAGACAAATATCAGAAAACTTATTAATATTGCATCAGCCCATGTTTTATCTGATTATTCAAAGCTCTTAACAGAAATATAAGGAATCTCGGCCAGAACCCTGGTTCAGTCTCTCATTTACAAGAACAAATCCCAAAGATGATAATTTAAATATGGGAAAAGAGATAGACGAATCAGGAAGTTTACAAACTACTCATGTCTCTGTCAGCTCTGTCAATGTTGTTCCAGTCCACATCCAATCATTTTCATTTTTAAATGTTTTTTATTAATTATTATTGAAGATTAACAAAAAAAGATATATTAAGTCAAATATGTCATTATGTACAATAAAGAATTAAATTAGCAAATAACTGATTAACAAAGCTAAGCAATATATCAATAATAATAAGAAAAAATTAAGTGTTAAGAATATTTTGTTGGAAGAAAAAGAAGAAAAAAAAACCCTACTAAATGAAAAATACACAAAAATAAACCCATTGGGAGCACAACCCCGGAGCTATACATCATACAAGCTTACAGAAAAAAAATCAATCCGCCAACTCAAATCGACTTAAAGAAAAATCTGAAGGTAACCATATTAATTAACTCAAATCAGATGATAGTAGCCAGTGAATGAACCCCACCTTTTCTCAAAATCAAATCGACGATCAAAAGTTCAACTTCTGATTTTCTCCAAACTAAGACCTGAGAAAACCATTGTATCAAAGTAGGAGCAGAAGCATCTTTCCATTTCAACAAAGTAACCCTTCTGGACAACAATGTAAAAATGAAATTACATGTTGGTCTGATGGAGAAATACCATGAATATATTGAGGAATTATACTAAATAAAACTGTCAATTTATTAGTTTGTAAATTAATGTTTAAAGCTTTAGAAATTGTAGCAATAGACTTCCAAAAATGCTTCAATACAGAGCACAACCAAAACACATGTGTCAATGTGGAATAGACAGAGTGGACAGCCAGCGCCTCTTTCCCAGGGTACCACTGCTCAGTACAAGAGGACATGGCTTTAAGGTAAGGAGAGGAAAGTTCAAGGGGGATATTAGAGGAAGGTTTTTCACTCAGAGAGTGGTTGGTGCGTGGAATGCACTGCCTGACTCAGTGGTGGAGGCAGATACACTAGTGAAGTTTAAGAGACTACTAGACAGGTATATGGATATATAAGGTGGGGGGGGTTATATGGGTTATATATATATATGGATATATAAGGACAGGTATATAAGGTGGGGGGGTTATATGGGAGGCAGGGTTTGAGGTTCGGCACAATATTGTGGGCCGAAGGGCCTGTAATCTGCTGTACTATTCTATGTCTATGTTAATGTGACTGTCTCAGTTTTACATCTGTCACACGATCAACATTAGGAAACATTTTTGAGAGTCTCTCCTTTGTCAAATAGTAACAATGTACACTTTTAAATTGAATTAAAGTGATTGGCCCAAATCGAAGAAGAATTGACCAACTTCAAAATCCGCAACCAATCTGTTATCAGGGTCATTCATGTTAAGCTCTGTCTCCCAATCTTGCTTAATCTTAAGTGAAGGATTAATTGTGCTGTTGTAACAATAAATCATAAATTTTCCCAATAAAGCCCTTCACTAAAGGATTCATTTTAAAAATAATATCTTTAACAGGTCAGAATCTTGTATAAATGGAAAATTACTTAAGTAATTTTGTAAAAAGTGTCTGACCTGAAGATATTGCAGGAAATGTGAATATGAGAGAATTTAGTTACTAATTTCTCAAAATACATCAGTCGGCCATCTTGAAACAAATCCATGAAGGAATAAACTCCTTTATTCCTCCAAAGAAGAAAAGTAGGACCACTTAATGAAGGTTTAAATAAGTAATTTTGATAAATTAAACTAAAAAGTTTAATTTTTTTAAGATTAAAAAAATTACGAAACTGGAACCAAATTTGTAATGACTGCTTAGACACAGGATATAAACTTAAATTAGTAGTTTTGGCCAGTTGTACAGGCAGAGAAGCTCCTAAAAATGAGGTTAAGTGAAACTGTTTCACAGCATTCAATTCCAAATCAGCCCACGGAGGTTGTCATCTCTATCAGCCCAATATAACCAAAACGCGTATAATGTATATTAACAGCCCAATAATACATTCTTAAATTAGGCAAAGCAAGACCTCCATCTTCTTTTATTTTTTGTAAATGATATTTAGCAATTCTTGGTCTTTTATTATTCCAAACAAAAGATGAAATAATGGAGTCAACCTGATCGAAGAGCTTCTTAGTTAAAAAAATAGAGATATTTTGAAATACATATAAAATTTAGTTAAAATCATCATTTTAACTGCATGAATTCGGCCAACTAACAAAAGTGTAACTGGATTCCATCTACAAAATAATTGCTTCATAAAATCCAAGGAACCAAATTAGCTTTATAAAGATCTTCATAACTTTTAGTGATAATAACAACTAAATATTTAAGTGAGTCCGTAACTCTAAAAGGAATGTCATCATATATAGAAGCAGAATCATTTAGGGGAAATAGTTCACTTTTATGAAGGTTCAGTTTATAATCCTGAAAACTTCCCAAAATTGTTTAATGGTTTCAATAAAGTAGGAATAGAGTCTTCAGGATTCGAAATAGAAACTAAAAGATCATCAGCATAAAGGGAGATCTTATGTACAGTCCCATTTATAAGAATTCCGTGAATACCTTTAGCTTCCCAAAGTGCAATAGCCAAAGATTCCAGCACCAAATTAAATAACAAAGGGCTTAATGGACATCTTTGTCTCGTACCCTGTGAAAGCTGATAAAAAGGAGATCTGCAGTTGTTAGTAATAACAGTAGCAATGGGGCTTTTATATATCATTCTAATCCATTTATTAAAGTTAATACCAAAGCCAAATTTCTCTAAAACATTAATTAAGTATTTCCAATCAACTCTTGTCAAATGCCTTTTCAGCATCAAGAGAGACGACACATTGGGGAACCTTAGAAAAGGATGAATGTATAATATTTAACAGTCTCCGAACATTAGAAAAGGAATAATGGCCCTTTACAAAACCTGTTTGATCTTGAGAAATAATTTTAGCTATAATGTTCTCTAGCCGATTGGCCATTATTTTTGAGATAATTTTTGTATCCACATTTAATAATGAAACAGGTCTAGATGAAGCACAGTCAGTAGAATCTTTATCTTTCTTAAGAATTAAAGAAATAGAAGCTTCATAAAATGTAGGAGGTATCTCTCCTATTAAAAAAGAATCTTTAAGCATTTCCAACATATATGAAGAGAGCAATTTTTCAGACTTATATAAAATCCTACAGAATAACCATCCAGTCCAGGAGTTTTACCAGACTGCATTGAAGAAATAGCTTTCTGAAATTCACTTTCAGTAATAGGAGCATCAAGAGTTTGTTGATCTTCAACAGAAATTTGAGGAAAATCAATCTTTTGTAAAAAGGCATTCATTTGGAAGAATCAACTGGAAACTGAGATTTATAAAGTTCCATATAAAAGTCTTGAAAAATTTTATTAATAACTTCATAATTGCATGCTAAACTACCATCTCCCTTATGAATTTTTAAAATTTGTCTTTTAGCTCTAGCTGCTTTTAATTGAGATGCTAATAGCTTATTATTTTTAATCTCCAAACACATCAAATTAATTTTTCAATTTAAGCAAATTACATCCAATAGGATAAGTTAATAATAAATTATATTGTGATAAATTATATTGTAATAAAGAGTTCAACTCTTTGTTTAAATAAATAGATGTTAGGAGAGACTGCATAAATATTATCCAAGTCTTTAATTTGTTTGGAAATCTTATCTAACTCTGTTTTTGTCCCGCTTCTTAAGCTTAGCTGAATAGGAAATTATCTGACCATGCAAATATGCCTTAAATGTGTCCCCATACATCTCCGATACATCTCCTGTATTGTTAAAAAGAAAAAAACCTTTTATCTGAGTCTCAATAAATTTGATAAAGTCCGGACTTTGTAATAAATTTTCTGGAAAACGCCATGGCAAATTTGCAATAGCGACATCATTCAATTCAAAAGCTAAACTTAAAGGCTCATGATCCGAAAGAGCTATAGCATCATATTCACATTTCTGGACTTTGGACAAAAATCGGGGATCAACTATAATCGATTCCGAATATTTTTTGTGAACGTGTGGGGAAAAAAAAGAATTATCTCTATCATTAGGTTGTAAATGTCTCCAAATTTCAACCAGGCCAAAATCAAATTAGAAAAGAGTAAATGAGTGATTCAGAACAACTCGGAAGCCGCTGATTGGTTGAACTCTTGTCATTCAAAGGATTTAAACAACAGTTAAAATCACCACCCATTAACAACGTATAATCATTTGAGTCCGACGATAAAGCAAATACATTTTTAAAAAGAGAAGAATCATCTACATTAGGTCCGTATAGGTTAACCAGAACAATTTTTCTATTTCAAATTATTCCTTTAACAATTAAAAATCTACCATTAATATCTGACACAATATCTTCTTGGATAAATAAAATATTAGATTTAATAAAAATAGATACTCCCTTTGTTTTATTTTGACAAGTAGCGTGAAATTGAAGACCCTTCCACATTTAAAAAAAATCTATTTTGATTGCCTGTTTTGATATGAGTTTCTTGAACAAAAATTATATTGGGTTGGAATTGGTTAATGATTTTAAAAGTTTGCTTTCACTTAATAGGATGATTCCAACCATGGACATTCCAACTTATAACCTTTATCTGTTTAATCGCCATTAAAAAATTATTTTACTTTATATATATATATGAATGCATACCAGCGCAGGCTAACCAAAACTGACGGTGGTAAGTACAACCATACACAAAATATGCATGCTCTGGAACTCCATAATGGGAAAAATACCAAAAAGAAAACTAAAATTAATCTTACAGTTAATCCTGTAAATCAAGACTAACTCCAATCCTCCCACCACCCCAAAAAGCCTGAAATTCGGCAAAAAAAAAGCCAAAATGCTTCCCCATAGAATAAAAAAAGACTCCATGAGCTGCCCATTTTATAATAGTGGTTTTAAAAAGCTTTCCTTAATTCCTCCCTCCAGTTACAAAAAAAGACAACATACAGCCCTAAAATAGAAAAGCCCTACAAAGGAAAAAAAATATTTTGCTAAATATAAAAAGCGTAACTCTACAAAGCATCATATCAAGTCATTTTAACTGCTTCTTCTGCCCACTTACAGGCCTTACTTCTAACTGATATATATGCAATTTAAATATCAATTTACTTTAATGTCTTCCTTTACAGAGTATTATTGTACTGAAACCATAGAAACTGGTAAGGCTAAGTAATCATTAAAACATGGAGTGGATTCCCAGCTGAAATGGTTAATACAGGAGGACACAATTTTATGGTGGTCAGAAGAAAGTATTGGGATCTCAGAGATATTTTTTTCATAGACCAGTGGGTACGTGGAAAGATCTAGTCATAGAGGCAGTCACATAGAGGCAGTCACAACAAGGGCATTCAAGAAGCTCCTAAATAGGCTCATAGTGAAAGATGAATAGAATTCTCTAGAGGACAGAAGTATTAAATTAATCATAAAATAAATTGAAAGTTAATTAGAACAACTAATTAATTAATTAACTGGGCCAAAAAGCCAGCACTGTTCTGTTTTTCTCTACAACATCTAGAGCTCTGAACATAAAAGTTCAGAGAAAAAAGTGTTTATACTTAATCCTTAAAAACACACTGGGGAATGCAAACCAATCTCCAAGGACGCCAAAGCTAAAAATTAAACAGAGAAAAAGACCTATGTAATCTCTAGTGAAGAAAAATCAGCATCATTTTCCATTTAACTGACATGCCCAATGAAAAACTTGTTTTTAGAAAAAACTAATTATCTATGAACTAAGCCCTCCCAACTATATATATATATATTTATAAAAAAACTTTATGAACTATGGAACTTAATTCAGGGGTCGGCAACGTTTACCACTGAAAGAGCCAATATGGACCCATTTCCCACAGAAAAGAAAACACTGGGAGCCACAAAACCCGTTTGACATTTAAAATGAAATAACACTGCATATAACGTTTTTTTTTGCCTTTATGCTATGTATAAACAAACTATAATGTGTTGCATTTATGAAATTGATGAACTCCTGCAGAAAAACGAAGTTACATTTCTGCATGCAACAAAAACATTTTGAACTCCGAAAAAAAGACGTTGGGTCGAAAGTTACTCCATAGTTAGCCTACCTTGGATCGAAGAATTAAAAGAAAGCGCGCACTGGCGGGTGTCAGGCATTGGCACTGGTGATGTATATTAATAGCGATAAAAAAACACGTTGTAGCGGTGTGCTACACGCAGCGCTAAAATAACGACACTGCAGTCAAAGATAACTTTATTCGAACTAAACAGCCTTGCTTTAAAGCCTCCCTCAACCCTTCCCCGTGGGCGCGGATGCTCCAAAAGACAAGTACTCACAAACCCCCATAGGCTATCTCCCTTAGCCGGAACGGTGGCTAATTGTGAGCCGGTTCGGAAGTGCCAGGAAATGTGGTCTCCACAACGTTTTATTTAGATTGTACAAGATCACCTTAATCTTCAAATTTCGAATTACATTTCAAAAACTAACAAACCACGGGGAGCCGCAGCACAGAGATGAAAGAGGCGCATGCGGCTCCGGAACCTCGGGTTACCGACCCCTGACTTAATTAATAAAAACAGGGAGAATTAAATAATAAAACAGATAATCAGTCTATCCATTGTCTTAATTCACTCAGTAGACCAAACAGATTTCGAAAAGTCATTAGTATCCAAAGGTTCACATCTGCTTTAAATGATCAATCAATCAAAGGACATCTTAAACAAATCAAAAATATTCAAGGCTTATCTTCTTTCCGAAAGAATGATTATTCAACTGACCTAAATCCATTCAAACCTGGGTTACAACCGGAATAGACTTAACATAGTCCAACGCCTTTTTGGGGTCCAGAAAAACACGTGGAGTCGAATCTTTGGGAAATAATTTTAATCGGGCTGGATATTGAAGTAATGGGAATAATCCCTTATCATAGGCTATCTTCATGGTTGGGACAAATTTAGACCACAAAGCCATTAACCTCCCCTGGATAATCTTCATAAAAGTGAAGCTAGGAACTTTTAAATTTAAAAACTTTTTGTTTCGTTGCGTATTCTATGATTTGGTCTTTAAGTTTAAATTGAAGAAAGAAGACCAAAACTGACCTTGGCCTGTCTTGGCCAGGTGTCGCAGTAAAAATTCTGTGCACTCTTTCGATGTTGAGAGGTTGAGATAAAATATCCGGAAACAGAGATTGAAACAGGTTAGTAAAATAGTCTAATAAATTTCCAGTCTCAGATCCTTCCTTAAATCCAACAATTCGAATATTATTCCAATGAGATCTTGCTTCCAAGTTGATGATCTTCTTTTGTGACTTCTCCAAACGTGCTGACATTTCAGCAATTTGCTGCTTCACCTCTTTAAGTTCAGAATTCAGGGAGATAATGTTTTCCTGCACAAATTGAAAACTCTCTCTTAACGACTTCATCTCAGAAGAGGTAGCATCAAGTTTTTACCGTGTTGTTGTCTTCTTATGAAGACTCATCAGTGAATTTTCGCTCACCCAAGCTGGTGTTTCATCGGACTTTTTCCCCTTTCCATTGCTGGATTCAGGAAGCTGCTTTCCACTTCTTAAAGATTGTGACATAATTACAACTACTCCCCTCTAAGATCTGACAAATTAAAGTTAAAAATTCAAAGTTTAAACTGGGGAAAAGGAAGAATTAATTGCAGTCACACTAATCTGTGTGTCACTCCATTATACAGTAGGCAGAGTCTCCCACATCCAGTCAATGAAACCCCTCAGCTCCCCTGCACCATTGCTTTGGTAAATCGCTGTAAGCTTCTTTTTCACTATTCCTCATGTTGTTTACCAAGGAAACAGACACAACAGTAAAATTCCCACAGCCATTTCTGAATATGAAACAGAGACACTCCCTGATTATTGAAGAACATAATTTCTACCACTGTCACATTCTCTAAAGTAAATATGTCCACAATCAATGTTTTTCTGTGCTCCCTATCACAGCCGAATACATTGAAGTGAGACCCCACACTCCTCTGGCAGAGTCCTGACACACTGTGAGACCCCACACACCCCTGACAGGGTCCGGACACACTGTGAGACCCCACACACCCCTGGCAGGGTCCTGACACGCTGTGAGACACCACACACCCCTGACAGGGTCCTGACACGCTGTGAGACACCACACACCCTTGACAGGGTTCTGACACGCTGCGAGACACCACACACCCTTGACAGGGTTCTGACACGCTGTGAGACACCATACACCCCTGACAGGGTCCTAACACACTGTGAGACACCACACACCCCTGATAGGCTCCTGACACACTGTGAGATCAGATCTTATCAGGGAGATTAATGTAAATGAACCCGTAGGAGGCAGCTAGAGACTGCATAGAACAGGGGTCAGCAACCTTTACCACTGAAAGAGCCACTTGGACCCGTTTCCCACAGAAAAGAAAACACTGGGAGCCGCAAAACCCGTTTGACATTTAAAATGAAATAACACTGCATACAACGTTTTTTTTGCCTTTATGCTATGTATAAACAAACTATAATGTGTTGCATTTATGAAATTGATGAACAACTGCAGAGAAAACGAAATTACATTTCTGCATGCAACAAAAACATTTTGAACTCCGAAAAAAAGACGTTGGGTTGAAGGTTACTTTTAAGTAAAATACTCAATGTCTATTTGAGTCCTTCTTGTATTTATGAAAAACGCTGAACTTAAATTTTCCGACAGCAGCAAACCAAAAATAACATTAGCCAGCTGTCAACCTGAAAAATAAAAGGATTATTTCAATGAACAATGAAAAAATATGAATATACGTAAAACAAGAGACAATTAAAATATTTATCATACTTGGTTAATTGGATTTCTGCTCCTGGACCTCAGCGCACAGCGTCTGCACATCAGGGCTGTATGACGTCACCTTCATCTTTACACAGGATCGCAAGCTGTCATCTGTGAGGCGTGCGCGATGTTTGTTTTTAATAAAGTTCATGTTGGAGAACACCTGCTCACATATATATGTGGATCCAAAGATCGACAGGACTCCAAGCGCATACTTTTTAATGTTTACATAAATGTCGGGGATAGCATTCCATGTTTTGAACACAAGTTTGTCTGGTTTTGGGAGGTTTTCAGTATCACTCCATTTGTGATTCTGAGCAAGAACGGCCTTCTGACGGGCAACATCTTCAAGGTCTGCTGTCAAGCGTCTAAACTTGGACACCCATATGTCTTTTGTCGGGTATGTCGGCCAGTTCCATCTCAAGATCAGGTTTACTCACACCTGCCAATGCAGTCGTATTCATTAGAGATGAATCGATGCTTAGGGGAGTGACCGGGAAGGATAATGTGTTTTTTTCCTCTCTGAACTCACAGAAGCGTTTCCCAAACGATGTTTGCATTGCGATGATTGCAGAATGTAAATACTCCGAATTTATCATGTCGTGACCTTGTTTGAACTCTCTCAAATTGGTGAAGTGAGACAGAGTGCCTTTCTGTCAATCTCTGGCAAGCACTGTCAACTTGCGCTCGAATGCCAAAACATTCTCCAACATGTGTAGGGCTGTACGTCCTTTCCCCTGAAGAGCTGTGTTCAGCGTGTTCAGGTGCGCTGTCATGTCTACCATGAAGTATAGCTTTTGCAGCCCTTTGCTGCCCAGGAAAGTTTTCACTTCTTCCAGACACGTGACAAAGCGTTTCAGCACCTCCCCTCTGGACAGCCACCGGACTTTGTTGTGCAGCAGGAGATCAGAATATGCGCTTTCCAGCTCGTCCAGTAACTAACGGAATTGACGGTGATTTAAACTTTTTGCCATTATTTTATTGACAATCTGAATGACAACATCCACTACTTCTGTGCATTCCGGAGGAAATGTTTGAGCGCACAGTGCCTCTTGGTGCAAGATGCAGTGAAAAATCAGCAGCTTTCTGTCCAGCGACTTCTGCAGTAAAGCCACAATTCCCTTGTGCGTTCCCGTCATGTTCGGTGCCCCATCAGTAGCTACTGACACCAGGTGGGTAGACTTTATTCCTTTGGCTCTTAAACAATTCAAGACAGCCTCACAGATGTCCTCCCCCCGTGTTTGGTCTTTTAGAGGTATCAACTCAATCAGTTCTTCCTGTGGCCCGGCAGAGTTTACATACCGGCAGAACAGCGCTATTTGTTCAATATCACCTTTGTCTTTAGACTCGTCACAGGCAATCGAGTAGGCCACAGCTGAATTGATGTCTTTAATTTGCTGTCTTGTGATGTCTTCTGCCATTTTTATGGTTCTGTCTTTGACAGTCTTTGCAGAGAGGGGCATATCCCTGATTTTCTGCACAATTTCACTCTTGTTTTTAAAGTCCGTGAATAGATGTTCTGAAATCTTAATGAAAGATTCTTTTATATATTCACTATCTGTAAACTGCTTCCCGTGCCTGACTATTTCCTGAGCGGCAATATAACTAGCGTATGTCGTTGGTTTTCCGGACTTCATCCATTGCTTGAAATGATTTTTGCTCAGATCAACCTTCCGCATCAGTTCTGAAACAGCTTTTTTTCTCTCATCTCCATCCGGATATTTTTGAGCAAAGGCTGCATGTTTATTCTGGAAATGCCTTGCAACATTTGACTTTTTGTTGTTTGCTAGTTTCTCATTGCATATTAAGCATACCGGTAAACCAGTCTCGTCAACAGTGAAAGCAAATGAATCTGTCCACGTATCATTAAACGTTCTGTTTTCTTCAGTCACTTTTCTTTTTTTAGAATTCTCCATAGTTGGCCTACCTTGGATCGAAAAATTAAAGAAATCGCGCACTGACGGGTGTCAGGTATTGGCAGTGGTGACGTATATTAATAGCGATAAAAACACGTTGTAGCAGTGTGCTCACGCAGTCAGTAAACTGCAGTCGAATAACTTTATTCGAACTAAACAGCCTTGCTTTTAAGCCTCCCTCAACCTGGCCCCCATGGGCGCGGATGCTGCAAAAGACACGTACTCACAAACCCCCGTAGGCTATCTCCCTTAGCCTGAACGCTGGCTAATTGTGAGCCGGTTCCAATGTGCCAGGAAATGGGTCGCCACAACGTCTTATTTAGATTGTACAAGATCACCATAATCTTCAAATTTAGAATTACATTTCAAAAACTAACAAACTAACATAAAATACATTTTAATTAAATACTGGCCAATTATTTCCCAAAGCAACAGGGAGCCGCAGCGCTGAGGTAAAAGAGTCGCAAGTGGCTCCGGAGCCGCGGGTTGCCGACCCCCGGCATAGAAGGAAAGGAAACTCAGTATAATGTAGCAAAAAGTGAGTGGGAAGTTAGTTGATTGGGAATCTAACAAAAGACAACAAAAAAACATAAACACACACAAAATGCTGGTAGAACACAGCAGTCTAGGCAGCATCTATAGGGAGAAGCGATGTGGACGTTTCAGGCCGAGACCCTTTGTCAGGAAGGGTAAAAACATAAAGAAGGGATGAAGGCAAAAGAGTTGAAATTATAGGCTGAACTTGGAGGGGGAGGGATGAGCAAAGAGCTAGAAAGTTGGTTACTGAAAGAAACAGAAGGCCATGGAAGAAAGGGAAAAGGGAGGTGGAGGGAGCACCAAAGGGAGGCGTAGATGATCTTGGTATGGCCTCTTGTATATCGGTGAGATCCCCCCTATCCTGCTTATGGGTTGTTTGGCCCTCTCCCATGAAGGGGGAGGCTACAGCATCCACGGCAGGACCACCAGACTCAAAATCAGTTACTTTCCTCAAGTAGTAGGACTGATCAACGCCTCCAATGACTAAGCCACCCCTCCACAACTAACAACCCCCACCCCATCACGAGCATGGTTTGAAAATTTTCTGTCAGAACCACCTGAGGTCAGAGTGACTTCTGTATCCTGTCACCAAACCAGCAGAAATGGAATGATACGTTGGAGTCTGGTGGTACTGTAACTAAAGGTGTTTATTAGTAAACTAAGTAATACAGTATCAAAAATGCAAATATACATATAAAACAGGTTAGCAATGATAAGTACAGAAGGGTAGAACTAAGAATCAAAACCAAGCTCTATCGTAGTCTAGGGGTAAATGAATAGTCTTAAGGTAATGCAGAGTTCAGTTCAGTTTAAGTTGAGATAGTTGCTGTTGTGACATTGGAGAGAGAGAGAGAGAGTGAGCGAGATGTGAGCAGCTGTAGCAGGCAAACCTTCCGTTGGCTTCTTGTCCCGTTGTACTGATGTGGTCATTCGGATATGACCCCTCCGTTCTCGGCTAGACCGTTCTTCCGTGGTGGACTCGTCACTCTGGCGTGAGTGGACACACACACAAACCCCCACCGGCCCTGCCGTCACACTGTGAGCTTTGTGACCGATCTCCTGATTCGGTCCTCTAAGCCCCCACCTTCCTGTTGGTGCACAGCATTCTTACAGTGTCTCATGGTGTGTCTGCCGGTGTCTCAGCAGACCCATCTTTTATCTTCCCTAACAGGGTATCAGCCATCCATCAACTGATCATGTCCATGTCCATCAAACTGGCCACTCCCTCCTGTCGCAGCAGGCACCTGGCATCACTCTGCTGTGTCAGCAGGGATCCACACAAACTTGGCGTTAAAGTCAACAATTAGCAAAGAAGCCATAATACTAAATCATCCATTTTAATCCTTGTCTCTCTCTTTCCCATCTGGAACAAGATGCCTCCCCCCCCCCCCCCCACCCCATCTCTTTCTCTCGTTAGCAGCATAGTTCATAGTGGGTTCAACTCTGGACCCCATCTCCATCTGGTTTTCTCATCACACATAACAATCCTATGTATTTATAGAAACGTTGAAAACCTACTGCACAATACAGACCCTTCGATCCAAAAAGATGTGCCGAAAATGTCCCTACCTTAGAAATTACTAGGCTTACCTATAGCTCTCTATTTTAGTAAGCTCCATTTTCCTATCTAAAAGTCTCTTAAAAGACCCTATCATATCTGCCTCCACCACTATTGCCGGCAGCCCAATCCACACACTCACCATTCTCTGAGTAAAAAACTTACCCCTGGCATCTCCTCTGTACCTGCTCCCCAGCACCTTAAACCTGTGTCCTCTTGTGGCAGCCATTTCAGCCCTATTTATATTTCTTGTGTTTTTCATTGCGTTCTTTATCAGAGCTTTTTTTGTGCTACATCAGATCCGGAATAACAATTATTCCCTTCTCCTTTACACTTGTGTATCTTGAATCATAAATCTGTTGAGTATTTGCAACACATGCTCTTGATCTGCCATCTCAAACCATTTTCTGGAGGAACACTCTGAGCTGAGCAGCATCTGTAATGATGGAAGTGGGGTGGGGGGGGATGTCTGCGTTTTGTGTCAAAATGCTGACAGTCTCAATCTCCTGAACAAGGCATTGACATTTTCTTCCCCAATAACCCCCACCCACAATGCACATGCTGATCAACAAATATACTTTGTGTAACGCCTATGCTATTGGCTGACGGGGAAAATCCGTCCACTCGCCAAACAGTGTCTCCCATTTGCGTGGATGCTGTGAAATGCACACTGGTACAAACTCACACACACAATGTCAGACCGCACACCATATATGGTTACAGAGTACACTTTATAAATCTTACTAGAACTAGGTAATTAATAGCGATACAATATATAAAAAAGAAAAGAAAAGGCGCCAAAACTTATCAGAGTTCAGTCAATTTGTGCACAGCCGTTGGAGCTCAATAATCTAAGTCTTCAGTCCACTATTCGATCTTCTCTGACCCCCTCGACACGCCGCCTGGGACCAACCTCGGTGGTTGACCAGAGCGCATCCAGCATGCCCTCCTTCTTTGGTTCTTCTCCCGAAAACTCGCGCACTCACCCCAGGTTCCCACACATACAAATAAAACAACATTGCTACCATTGGTTAGTTCCTCCGTTATTAATAATTATAACCCAAACATTCCAACTAAACAGAGCAGTACCTCATCAGTTACCCACACAGAAGCCGTTTCATTATAACGCTATAGAGAAGCCATTTTATATATGCAGTTAGCAGTCAACATACCATTAATAATCCGTGAACCCTACATTTTCCCCCCACCGAATCAAGTCATGCCCTCATGACATGCAGATAATTCACCAACCCTTCCTGCAGAACGCACAACTCAATCCAAGTGCAGAAAGCAGTGGCATAACTCCCAAAAACACCCTGTTCCCCGAGTGCCACATAAGCCAACCTATCTGGGAGACGCCTACTTCTCTGAGACCGGCACACTGCCTCTTCTGCCTCCTTCACCTTGGACAATAC
Source organism: Hypanus sabinus (assembly GCF_030144855.1). Lineage (NCBI taxonomy): Eukaryota > Metazoa > Chordata > Chondrichthyes > Myliobatiformes > Dasyatidae > Hypanus > Hypanus sabinus. The sequence continues at coordinate 78,255,383 of NC_082710.1, read as the reverse complement.
AAGAGACTCACGGGAACTAAGAGGTAAACCCTCCCACGAGCGGTCACCCAAACCCCTCTGCACCTCGAAACCCTCTATCTCTTGCTTGGGCCCCACATCCTCCTCCCCAAAGCCCTGGGGTACCCCTGACTGCCGACCACTAGCCCTCCTTACCCCCTCTAACCCAGTAGGGGAAGGACCAGGAGCCTCCTCCTCCGCCACAGGGGCATCAGAGAATGGCAGCATGTACCAATCGTCCGAGTCATCATCCTCCGAGTCAGTATCCCTCACGGGCTGGGCCTGGGCCCGACTCTCCTGGTGTGGGCTCTTCCTCCACCCTGTGTGGACGCAAAGTCCTGGTACAAGGTACAACCGGCAGCACAGGCTTCTGCTCTACCTGTACATCTCGCCCCAGGGGCAACAGATGATTCCGATGGAGAATCTTGAATCTTGAATCTTGAGAATCTCCCATCCTCGGGCCTCATTCGGAAAACCAGTAGATTTGGCATCTGACTCTACTACATAGGGCGTGCCCGCCCAGCGATCAGCCAGTTTGTGTTTCCAGGTAATCCCAAATTCCTTATGAGGACTCGATCTCCCAGCAGGAGTTGGGAGAACTTCACCTTCTGATCATACCTCTTCTTCTTTTCCCAATTCTGCTTGGCGACCGCCTCCCTAGCCAGCTCATAAACTCTTTGTAGTTCTTTCTTCATATCAGACACATACTTCAAGTAGGGCTTTGGCAATAGTTCACCCACATTTGTCCCAAAATAGAGGTCAGTGGGGAACCTTTCCTCGCGCCCAAACATCAAATAATAGGGCAAGTATCCAGTAGCTTCATTGCATGTACAGTTGTAACAGTGAACCAGATGCCCAATATGTTGACTCCATCGGCTCTTCTTGCTAATCTCCAGAGTTTCCGAGCATGTCTAGCAACATCCGATTAAACCCTCAGGCTGGGGATCGCCCTGCGGATGATGGGGCATAGTCCTCGATTTCTCAACCTCTAACATACCCAGTAGCTCATAGATGAGCTTACTTTCAAAGTCTCTCCCATAGCACTTTCACCACCGTAGTCGCCCTTTGGTCCTTGGTAGGGAACGCTTGAGCATACTTGGTGTAGTGGTCTGTGATGACTAAGACATTCGCGGTATTGCTGGCATTGGATTCTATTGCCAAGAAATCCATACACACCAGGTCCAAAGGCCCCTCACTTTGCAAGTGTGACAACGGACCAGCCTGCACAGGCAGCGTCTTCCGGCGAATGCACGACTTGCAATACTCTTCGACAACTGCCTTCATTGGGGGCCAGTAAAACCTGTATCTGAGCAATCCATAGGTCTTCTCCACCCCCAAATGTCCAGAATCATTGTGCAAGGACTTCAACACAGTCTTCCGATACTTCTCAGGTAGGACAAGCTGCCAATGCTGAGGTCAGTCTGGGGGTGACGTACCCGATATAAAACTTGTTTCTTCAACTTCAACTGAGGCCATTCCCTCAATAACGGAGGCACTGAAGCGTGTTTTGTCTTCTCCGCCCATACCACATACCCCACATCCCACCAAACAGAGCCAATGCCCGGGTCATCTCGGTGAACAGCTGCCACTTCCCCTGGGCTTAGTTCTGGCAACTGTTTAGTCTTCAGCGCAGTCAGGTCACAGTAAACTGGGGGTAGGGTGTCATCAGAAGCCCCCAATCGCTCCACTGCTCGCTCTGGCCTCCTCTTTTCCTCGGCCTTCACGGTGATAGCAAACTGACACATGGCTTTCACCCCAGGGGCAGGAATGCTCTCCGACTCCTCAACTGTCTCCTGTTCCTCATGCACCCACCGTGACAAAGCATCCACATCAACATTCCTACTTCCCGGTCAGTACTTAAGGCTGAAATCATATACTGACAAAGCTGCCAACCACCGATGGCCTGTAGCATCCAGTTTCACCGAAGTCAGGATGTAAGTAAGTGGATTGTTGTCCGTCTTCACCTCAAACTTGGCTCCGTAGAGATAGTCACTCAGCTTATCCACCACTGCCCACTTCAGCTCCAGGAACCCCAAATTATGAGTGGGTTAGTTTCTCTTGGAGGGCGACAAATTTTGGCTGACAGATGCCACAGGTCTCAACCCGATGCCCTGATCTTGATACAAGACGACCCCTAATTCCTCTTGGCTGGCGTCAGTGTGTAGTACATAGGGTAATCGGGGGTCCGCAAAAGCCAGCACCTTTCAGCGATTTAAAAACCGCCTCACATTTGGCATCCCACCTCTGTCCGAAGGGCTCCAACGGGTTGAGATATTCTTTAACCTTCCGTCCCCCTTTTCCTTTCTTCCCCATGGGAGGGTAACCAAGCAGAAGCTGGTTCAAGGGGTGACTCACTTTGGCGTAGCCCTTAACAGATCTCTGATAATAACCACAGAACCCCAAGAACGAGTGCAGAGCACTCACCATCCAGGGCCTCGGCCACATGGTCACCGCTTCTATCTTAGCCAGGTCTGTACCTACTCCAGTCTGCGAGATTATGTGTCCAACATAGCTAACAGACGTCTTGCAGAACTGACACTTCTCCAAGGGAGAGTTTTAACCCTTCCTCCTTCAGCTGACTTAGCACCTTCAGTAGCCTCGCTTCATGTTCTTCCAAGGTGGCTCCAAACACTACCAAACCATCCAAATACACCAACACTTCAAGCAAATTCATATCCCCCACCGTCTTCTCCATGACCCTCTGGAAGGTGGCAGGGGCCTCCGATATGCCCTGGGGCATCCTTTCGAACTGTAAAAACCCCAAAGGGCATATAAATGCCATTTTCTCTTTGTCGACCTTACTCATCGGGATCTGGTAATATCCACTCCTCAAGTGCAGCACACTAAACCACTTCACTCCACTCAGACAGGCCAACGCATCTTCGACCCTCGGGACCGTATACTGGTCAGAGACAGTGTGCCGGTTCAAGGTGCTGTAGTCCACACACATGCGTACCCTTCCGTTCTTTTTCTGGGCCACTACTGTTGGGGACTCATAGGGGCTTCGGGACTCAGTGATGATTCCAGCTTCCTGCAACTTGCACAAGTGCTGCTGCACGTCTTCCACATCTGCAGGGGCCAGTCACTGTGACCTCTCTCTGAACAGGGTGTCCTCAGTCACTCGGATGGTATGGCGAGTGCTTTTGGAGCAGCCCACATCAAACTCGCCAAGAGAGAAAACATCTTCTGGCTTCGACATCTTCTCCACCAGCCTGCATTTCCACTCTGGCAGCACAGGAGAGTCCCCAAAGTTAAAAGCCTCAGCGGTCAGTGTTCTTCTGTTTTCCAATCCTTTCCCCCCCCCCCCACTACTGGGCCTCAGAGGTGCGCTAGACATTACTGTCACTGGGAACAAATCGCCAGTGGCATCCCTTTCTTAAAGGTGATTTCTTTCTTCGTAGTTTCCTGACACTCACAGCTATCCACCTTGCATGTACCACTGAGGGCCTCCGCACTTCAGGCCTCACCAGCATCCCAACTGGAAATCGTGTCTCCCCCTTGGGGTCTTCTGGGGTGTCCACTTAAAGGGCCCCACCTTCAGGCACTCCGGGAAATCTGGGGGATCCCATCACTCTCGCTACTTCCCCGGGCCTTATTATCACAGGCCACAGACCATACAGTCCCTCGTTTAAATTCAGTCTCCGGACCAGGGCAGTGCCGCACTTCCTCAAAAACGCTGGGTGCACAGCCCTGGCCCCCACGAGCCTCCGCACCACAGGGGTGTTGGTCCCCACCAGGATTGAGGCACCCCCCCATCTCAGCTGAGTCCAAGTAAACCAGCGCTAACGTCTCCAAAACTTCAGACACTCCTACATCGGCTTCTGGAAGCTCCAGTCCCACTGACAAATATCCATCATACGGATAATCCCCAGCACTGACGCCCCATATCTCCAATGCACCGAATGGGGTCAATGGCAAATGCTTTAAGTACTGATTGTAAAATGAGTGGTATAGTAGCGTGACCTGCAACCCGGTGTCGAGCTTGGCTTTAGCAGAGATTCCCTCTATCCGTGGCGACACGCTGGAGCGGGGTCCCACTAATCCTTCCGGAATCGGGTCTTTTGCTTTCAGGGGTTCCTTGGTACATTGCTGGGAACTTGTTCCCTTAGACACACCAGGCCGTTCCCTCACTGGGTCCCCTCTAAGTTTCCTAACACCTCTCCCTTCTTGGATACCTGGGGACCCGCCCTCTTAGGGCCATCCAGCCACTCACATTCCCACCAGAAGTGGCCCTCCCCGCAGTTATAGCACACCCCCTGCCTCTCACAGTCTCTCCGGAAGTGACCCTCTATCCCACAGTTATAGCACACGCCCCTCTTCTCACCGACCTCCTGCCACTTGCAGCATCCTGCGCTGTCCGTCCTCTGGGGGGGCGAAGCCCTCCTTCCTAACCCCGCAGTCCTCAGCTCGGCCACCACCTCCTTTATCAGTTCCAGGGTGGAACCGGCTCCTTTCCCGTCCCCACCGCGGGCTACAGCTGAGGATCTCACTTTGCTGACAGAGTCCTCCGGTGGCCTCAACGCACGCTCATCCCCCCTCACATCTCTGATCAGTTGAACAAATGTTGGAGGCGTTTTATAAGACTGCCAGAGACTCCAAGCAACCTTGTCCTCAGACTGAGCACCCCAAAATACCTGATCCATCCTTAACTGATCCACCTATTCAGCCCATATGACCACCCCCCTCCTGGTGCCGCAATCCATTAAGCTGTTTCTCTCGCCTAGAAAGGTACACAGAGAGCTTCTCACCCTCCTTCTGATACATGTTTTGAAACTCACCGAGGAGCTCCCAGTCAACCCAAAAGCACTTTCCAAAGCCTCTATATAGTCCATCAGAGTGACCAAAGGCTGGTTAAACTTCACACCTCACACTACCCTAGCTGCCTCTCCCCACAAAATTTAAGCTAATCTCTGTCGCTTGTCCTCATCCGAACACTGCCACTCACTCAACAACTGTGACGTTTGCTCAACCCATGTCTCCTAATCTTCCTCACCCTCTGGAGTGGGCACTAACCCCAAGAAAATTCTTATCTTCTGGTGGGGCCCCTCTGCCCTCCTCGCTAAGGAGATAAGTGCAGGGGCCAACTCAAAGCTCTCGCCTTTCTCTGTGGTACGGGAACTGACTAAGTTTTCCAAATCTGACCACTCTTTCCCTTCATCCTCCAGCACCGAAAGAATCTGCTCCCTAAGGTCTCCTCCCCCCTCTGCAGGCAACTCTGCTCTGTTATGTCCTCACTTGTCTGCACGAATACTATATCTGTACCTGTCTCAAAATCGAAGTTCCGCGATACAATTTCCACTTTGCCAAAAGTTTTAACCCCCCTCAATACACACGCATTGCTCTCTGCCACCTTCACAGCCGCACACTATCTCTGAAAAGCAGCAGCCGCTATCCCAACTATATTTTAATTAAGCAGAGTGGTCACCAGCATCTATAAATTCAATCCCGGGACAAGCACTCCAGAAATGTAATGACCATGCTATTGGCTGATGTACATCTAGGGGAAAATCCGTTCACCCGCCAAACAGTGTCTCCCGTTTGCGTGGATGCTGTGAAATGCACACTGGTACAAACATGCACACACAATATCAAACCGTGTATGTTTACAGAGTACACTTTATAAATCTTACTAAAACTAGGTAATTAATAGCATTACAATACATAAAAAAAGAAAAGGTGCCAAAACTTATCAGAGTTCAGTCAATTCGTGCACAACCGTTGGAGCTCAATTATCAAAGTCTTCGGTCCGCTATTCGATCTTCTCTGACCTCCTTGACCCACCGCCTGGGACCAACCTTGGTGGTCGACCAGAGCGCACCCAGCACATCCTTCCTCTTCGGTTCTCCTCCCCGAAAACCCGCCACTCATCCCAGGTTCCCACACATACAGATAGAATAACATTGCTACCATTGGTTAGTTTCTCCGTTATCAATAATTATAACCCAAACATTCCAACTAAACAGAGCAGTACCTCATCAGTTACCCACACAGAAGGCATTTCATTATAACGCTACAGAGAAGCCATTTTATATATGCAGTTGGCAGTTAACAGACAGTTAATAATCTGAGAACCCGACATTTGTATTTTGAATCAGTGATAGTGGGAGGGGGGAGCTGTGATTCCCCGACCTGTTCCTTTGACAGAATGCCCACTACCCTTTTCGCCATCTCCATACACCACATCAGCACTGGGAGTTAAAAGTTTCTTCCACAGGAACAATGATAGCTGTAGCAGTAGTTGAGAGTTTGTCCAGTACGGGACAGTCAGGGGTCAATAAACTACCAGGGAAATACTCACCTTCACAGCGCGATTAATATGGAAATGTGATGATCTGGTGTTCATCTAGACCACGCCTCTCTGTCCAGTCAGGGTCTGTTAATCAAATTTACCTTACTGTACGAGCATCCATTGATTAATGCAATAGCTTTGAGCACAGTGTTCCCATTGAAGATGTTCAACAGAAACACAAGGAGACTCTGCGGGCACAAACTCAAACTCTGAGAGTGAACACGATCCTGATGATGGAGGAGGTGAAGGTTTTCCAGCTGGTTGATCGATACACTGAGCTCACGCTCACTTCTACTGTTCGAGATCGGAGACTGGTGGAACATGAGCTGCTGGCAAGAGGCAGAGACCATGAGGAGTGGAGAGAAAAACATCTCCGCGGAAAGCTAGAAAAAATTTGGATTGATCAGTTATTCCAGAGCAGCTTTTCCCAGAGTAAATCCACATCTGGGAGTTCAGCAGCAGTAGATGGAGTTGCAGGGATCGGGAAAACAACAATGGTACAAAAGATTGTTTATGACTGGGCCATGGGGAAAATATACCAACAATTCCAATTTGTCTTCAGTTTCAAATTCCGAGATTTAAACTCCATTAACTGTAGAATAAACCTGAGGGAATTGATTCTGGATCAATATCCTTACATTGGGAATATCCTGAGTGAGGTCTGGAAGAACCCAGAGGGATTGCTGTTCATATTCGATGGTTTGGATGAATTCAAACACAGAATCGATTTTGCTGACAGTCGGAGGGAAACAGAACCCAAGCACCAGTGCCCAGATCCTGAGTCGTGGTGTCATGTGTCTGACATTGTGTACAGTTTAATCCAGGGCAAGCTGCTCCCAGGGTGTTCAGTGCTGGTGACCACCCGCCCCACTGTGTTACATTTATTGGAAAAGGCTGAGATCAGTGTCTGGGCTGAAATCCTGGGATTTGTTGGTGAGGAACGGAAGGAATATTTCATCAGGCATTTTGAAGAAAAGACAGTAGCTGAAGCTGTTTTCAAACATGTGGAGGAGAACGAGGTCCTGTACACTTTGAGCTACAACCCTTCCTGCTGCTTGATCCTTGCTCTTGCACTGGGCCCCTTCTTCACACAAAGTGTCAGGGACCCGCAGCAAATTCCCAAGACCATCACCCAATTATATTGCTATTATATTTACAACAACCTGAAAAACCACGGCTGTGAGATTGAGAACCCCCGTGATGTGTTACTCAGGGTTGGTCAGATGGCCTTCGCAGGAGTGTCCCAGAGGAAGATTGTGTTTACAGACAGAGATTTGATCAGTTACAGTCTGCAGCCTTCCCATTTCCTATCCGGGTTTCTGATGGAGCTTTTGGAGCGAGGGGATTCTGCCCGGAGTGTGGTGTACACATTCCCACACCTCACCATCCAAGAGTTTGTAGCTGCACTCGCACCATTCCTGACTCCACATCCCGGGGATATCCTAAAATTCCTCACTGAAGCCCACTTGAAGACAGATGGGCGATTTGATGTATTTCTCCGTTTTGTTGCTGGTCTCTCCAACCCAATGACAACTCGGGGTCTGGAGGAGTTTCTGGGTCCATTTCCTCATGACACCACCTGTCGGGTATTTGACTGGGTGAAGGGGGAGGTTAAACGCCAGAGTGGAAACACATGGAGTGAAGCTGGTAGAAGGAGCCTCCTGAACACGTTGCACTACCTATTTGAGTCTCAGAATCCTGGACTGGCTCAGGCCGCACTGGGATCTGTTGAAACAGTTTCATTCAGTGGAATAACACTGACCCCGATTGACTGCGTGGTCCTGTCTCATGTCATTGGACTCTGTGAAACAATAAAACACCTCGACCTGGGGAACTGCCACATTCAGTGTGAAGGAATCCAACGGCTGGGACCCGGGCTGCACAAGTGCGAGAATTTGAGGTACCTTGATTTATCTCTCACTCTGAGCTGTGAAACTGCTCCATTGTGTTGTTTCATTGTGAAAGAATTTGGGTAAAACTGTAGTAAATCAAATTGTGAAGAATTGTGACAAATGCCCAAGGGATCGGTCAGTAATTCCCCAAGGATGAGAGGGTTCTGTGGTTCTTTCTGATGGGATTTGGAGACTTCATCAGATCATGAACAACAGCCATTTGTTTAATGGTAATAAATCACAGCAATGGTGGTGTTTCTAGCTCCCTGTGACACATCCATTGACAATGTTCCTTCTCAATGTTACTGACACTCAGACCAACACTGACTGAAGCAGGTGGTCAGAGTTTCACTGCCCCTCCCTGATGATGGACAAGAGAGGGTCAGCAGACTGTCCCAGTGAGAAGGAAAGAAATACCAGTGTGAGATTGTCCTCTCTGCCCTTCCCCGTGTCTGACTATCACCATCAGTCCACCTGTGTGGCTGTGCTCACCACCAGATACCCAGGTTCTATTATGCCATCTCCTGACCCGATTGTGGGGCTTAGTTCAGGCCAACCCTTCACGTGCAATCTATTTCTGCATCTTCTCGTCTTGTAGGATTATCATTTCCCATTTTCATCCTCCTGTGGGATCTCTCTTCCCCATCCCCCTTCCTCTTGTGGGATCTCTCTTCCCCATCCCCCTTTCTCTTGTGGGATCTCTCTTCCCCATCTCCCTTTCTCCTGTGGGATCTCTCTTCCCCATCCCCCTTCCTCCTGTGGGATCTCTCTTCCCCATCCCCCTTCCTCCGGTGGGATCTTGCTTCCCCATCCCCTTCCTCCTGATGGACCCCAGTTTTCCATTACCCTTCCTCCTGCAGATTCAGTCTCCCTATCCCTTTTGCTCAGCTGTGGTCCTTCCACCATCCCCCATCGACACTTTCCCAGTTACAAATCTTCCTCACTGTGGGACTTTCTCCCAACCTTCAACCCTGCGCCTCCCGACCCTCATACGTCAGGAACACTTTTCCAACCATCGGGGAATGGGACAGAATATGTGGAGTTTACAGGGTCACAGTGACAGACTAAATTACTGACACTCGATGAAGACCCTGGAGCTGGGCAGTGAGGGACTGCCCAGCGATGGGAACTCCAATCAGTGATTTACTGAAGGGTTTAATGTTTCCTGAAATATCCGAGTGACAGAAATACACTCAGACCCACGGTTTGAATCACTTTGTTCCTCAATTTGTCTGTCTGTGTTTAGACTTGGGCGGAATAAACTGGGAGATTCAGGAGTGAAACTGGTATCTGCATCTCTGAGGAGCCCGGTGTGTAAAATACAGAAACTGCGGTAAGTACCAGACCGTGGGAGATTGTGTCTACAGTCACTGGGTGTCTGACACTGAACATTAATGTGATCATTAATTGTGTTACTGATAAACACTGGGAGTTTGTCTGTCTCCTGTCTCTCTGTGTCCTTCACCCTCACTCGCTTTCATCTCCAGGCTGGTCAATGTCAGTCTTACAGATTCTGGTGCCGAGGATCTTGTCTCTGCTCTCAGTACAAACCAATCACTGACGGAGCTGGACCTCAGTGATAATGAACTAGGAGATTCAGGAGTGAGACTGGTGTCTGTGGCTCTGAGGAACCGGGAGTGTAAAATACAGAAACTGTGGTAAGTACCAGACTGTGGGAGATTGTGTTTACAATCACTGGGTGTCTGACACTGAATATTAATGTGATCAGTAATTGTGTTACTAATAAACACTGGGGGTTTGTACCGTCTCCTGTCTCTGTGTCCTTCACCCTCACTCTCTCTCATCTGCAGGCTGGTCAATGTTGGTCTCACAGATTCTGGTGCCGAGGATCTCGTCTCTGCTGTCAGTACAAACCCTTCACTGACTGAGCTGATCTTGGGATTCAACTCGCTCACAGACCTATCTGTCCCCGCTCTCCGCTGCCTCATATTGACCCACCCGAGTCTGAAGTGGATCGCGTGAGTGTTTGTGTTAGTGTTCAATGTGATAAAATATCAGCAGACTCATGAGTTTTCTGGTGATATTTGTCTCTGAGTATTGTTGCAATGTTAACCCCAGTCCCCTGTTACTGACACTGTTGTGTAATTTGTTTACTTCATCTTTATTCCCCCCATCTCTTTCAGTGTGTGGGGGAATCGGTTCAGTGGGACCAGGAGGATGGAACTGAGATCTCTGCAGGAACCCAGACCCGGACTGAGAGTGACTGTATGAACATATGAATGTGTGAGCATCCCAGTCCGCGAGATGGGGACATTTTGGCCGATTTCCCGTCCTCCCTTTAACGGCCGCCCTTACCTTTAATGGTCGTGCACCAGGTGTAATTCCCAACAATTCTAATGGAACTGGCTTCAGTCTTGTGGTGTGTGACGTCCGGAGCATTCCCATACTGACGTATTTCTACCTGTTGTCCACAGACGCTACTTCCACCGGATGTTTGTGTTCAAGACTTCTCCACGTGAGACCCCAGGGAATTATACAGACAGGAAGAGCCCAGGGGCCGGGGCTCAGTCTGGGACACTAGTGTCCCGGGGTGGGATTATCCCAGGGAGAGAATCCATTTGATCCTTTTGCTAAGGACGATGCATTCGGCAGTCTGGCCGATATAATGATGTTAAATTAACAAATGCCTCAGCAGTGACCCTGGATCTGCAGCGATGTGTGAAATGTGATTTTATATTCATCGGTTCCCTGATGTCAGTCATTGTTGCCAGTCAGTTAATTGTGTGTGCCTGTGTGTGAATCGGGAGCAGCTTATTTATTCCCGCACATCAGCAGCTCACACGTTGTTTAATTTACATTTGTCATGATGAAATCAATAAACCGCTGTAACTTCCTGTCTTGGTGTTGGACTTGAGTCTCATTAAAAGAGAAACAGTGATCTTGGGATACTGCTGCCCCCGAACCCGGTGAACTGCAATAATGGGTCTGAGCACCTCACACTGGTACAGCAGCATCTCATCTCCAGTCTGAGGGATGTCAGTCTCATGGTGTCTGGTTCCCAGGATCTCCTCACTCCCCATCCCCCATCCAGGCTGACCACAGCTTCCTCACACCACAGATAGATGCATTCTTCTGACCCCCATATTCCTGCACACTCTCCTTGCTCTCGCAGACAAAAATGACAAAAGAGATTGGAAGCCGATATACTGTATAATATCGGTCTTGTGTCCACAAAAGTTGTAAACAAGAGAATGGAACAGAAGCACATGGGGTGTCTGCGCCTGTCTGCAAATGGAGTAACAGCAGTTTCTGTGCTGCTCCTAGTTTTGTTCCTTTCCCGAGTTTAAACTTTGAATTTAAAATCTTTACTTGCTGATTCTTGAGGGATTCTTGACATTTCGGGTTGAGACCCTTCGTCATGACTAACTGAAAGGAAAGATAGTAAGAGATCTCTAGTCCTGACGAAGGGTCTCAACTCGAAATGTCAACAGTGCTTCTGCTTATAGATGCTGCCTGGCCTGCTGTGTTCCACCAGCATTTTTGTGTGTTGCAGTAATGAAATGATGTCATTTCTGGGAAAACTTAAAGACCTGGAAACTCAAGTCACTACACACAAAGAGGAATTGAAGATAACTAAGTAAAAACTTCTTGAAACTACAACTCGTTTGGAAAGATATCAAAATAAGATTATAGACCTGGAAACTAGGTCTCGTCAAAGGAATGTACAAGTTGATGGGCTGCAGAAAGGAGTCAAAAATGGAGATTTAACTGCTTACTTTGGTAAGCTTTTTCATACTTTATTTCCTACTATATTATCACAGCCACCTACTGTAGAAAGAGCACATAGAACTTTTACTTTGAGATCTCAAGATTCAAATAAACCACGGTCTGTTCTGGTTTGTTTTCATCATTTTACGATTAAAGATCAAATAATGTGACAGACAAGAAAACAGAGTTTTTAGATTTGAGAAATCTGAGCTCCGCTTTTATGACGATTATCCGAAGGAGATAATGGAAAAAAGATCAAAATTTGCTCTGGTAATGAAACAGGCATATGATAAGAAACTGTTTCCTTCCTTGCTTTACCCAACAAGAATTATAGTTTTTCCTCCTGATTCTCCTCCTTATACATTTTTTGATCCTAAAGTTGCACTGGTGTTTGTTCAAACTATACCTGCTGCAACTGCTGATTGAACTGTCTGGAAGATTGCTTGGTTATCTGCATATTAGCATTTCAGAAAGAAGATTTATGAATGCTTGGACATTTCATTGAGAGACTATTAGAAGAAGATTAGGGGATTTGTTCATTATTGCATATCATTGGATTTTTTTGGAGAGAAGATTTATGGTTCAAGTATGTCTGTTTAAATGGTTATTCGGACATTCAACTGAGAAAAAGAAGGTAGACTTATTCCTTTAACCTAATATCTGGTTTGATTTTTTTTTGTTTCTTTCTTAATTAACCAACTGGTAGTTTTTCCTACTAGTGGGGTTATTTCCTTCTTTTATATATACTTAGCGGAGGTTTCAATTATTTATATAATATTATTGGTATTTTTGAAAATTTAAGTATGCTATTAATGTCTCTTTTTGTTTTTTTTCTTTTCAATATATTAGTATGTTTTTTATATAATAGACTATTATAGCATCTTATAACTGAATTTAAAGCATTTTTTAGGGGATTTAATGTTAAATATAAGATGGCGCTGGTGTTTCTTTTTAAGAGATGATAACTTTTTGGTTTTCTCTTTGTCTCAAAAAGATTAAATGTAAACATGGGATAGTTTGTAGATGCTGGAATGTAAACACTTTCCTTTCTTAAGACTTCGTCGTTCCTCTTACAAGGTCAGTGAGTTTCATTTTTTTTAACCAGGGGAAGTGTTAGAGAACCTTTTTAAAATTTGTTTTTGGACAGACAGAGCAGTCTTAGCTTCGTTTTCTATCATAGGGTGCCTGCTTTTTTCTGGGCTGTGGGGACAGAGGGGTGGGGTTAGAGTTAGGGGTTTTTCCCATTGGATGGTTCTGGAGCATGCGTGTTTTCTATGTGGTTGTACTTTTCATCACCACCATTTTTGATCATCCCTTATTGGTATGTGCTCTGCACATGTGTAAAATAGAATAAAATTATAGTATGATATTTAAACGGATAAATGTAATAAGTTTGAATGTACGTGGTTGGAATCATCCTATCAAATGATAAAAGACTTTTAAAATCATTAATCGATTCCAACCTGACATAATTTTTGCCCAAGAGACGCATATCAAGGCGGGAGATCAAAATAGATTTTTCAGATCATGGAAGGGTTTGCAATGTGACTCCACTTCTCAAAGTAAAACTAAAGGACTGTCTATTTTTATTAAATCCAATATTTCATTCATTCAAGAGGATATTAAGTCAGATTTTAGTGGTAGATTTTTAATTGTTGAAGGAGTAATTTGTAACAGAAAAGTTGTTTTGGTTAATTTGTACGGTCCTAACTTAGATGATCCTTTTTTTAAAAATGTATTTGCTTTTTGCCGGATTTAAATGAATATATGTTGATAATGGGTGGGGATTTTAACTTGTTTAAATCCTTTGACAAGAGCTCAGCCAATCAGCGACTTTCAAATCACTCTGTGTCACTTATTAATTCCTTTTTGACCAATTTTGGATTGATTGAACTATGGAAATATTTACACCCTGATGACAGAGAATATTCTTTCTTTTCACATGTTTATAGAAAATATTCAAGGATCGATTATATTATAGTCGACCCTCAGTTATTGCCTAGTGTTAAGAATTGTGAATATGACACTATTGCTGTTTCTGATCATGCGCCTTTGAGTTTATCTTTTGAATTTGATGATGTTATCCTTGCCCGCCCCCCTTGGTGCCTGTCTCAGACATTATTGCAGAATTCTGACTGTTAGCCTCATTGAAACCCAGATAAAAGAATTTTTTTCTTTTTAATGATATAGAGGTATGTCTAAATTAATCATATGGGATACATTTAAAGCATTTTTACGTGGTCAGATAATTTCTTATTCAGCTAAGCTTAAAAAACAGACTAGAGTAGAATTAGATAAGATTTCAAAACAAATTAAAGACTTTGATAATATTTATGCAATTTCCCCTAATATTGACTTACTTAAACAAAGGGTGGAACTTCAATCACAATATAATTTATTATTAACTCATCCTATTGAAGGCTACTTGCTTAAGCTAAAAAGTCAATTTTATATGTTTGGAGATAAAAAAAAACTGCTTGCATTTCAATTAAAAACGGCCAGAGCCAAAAGGCAAGTTTTGAAAATCCATAGGAAAGATGGTACCCTGGCTTGGGAATATGAAGAAATAAGTAAGATTTTTATACTGAACTTTATAAATCTCAATTTCCAGTAGATTCTTCTAAAATGAATGCTTTTTTACGAAAGATTGCTTTTCCTCAAATTTCTGTTGAGGATCAAAAAAATCTTGATGCCCAAGTTACTGAAGCTGAAATTCATAAAGTCATTTTTTCAATGCAATCCAGTAAGGCCCCTGGACTTGATGGCTACCCTGTAGAGTTTTATAAAAAATTTGGAAAATTGCTCTCTTTTTTATATGTTTGAAATGTTTAAGGATTCTTTTGTGAAAGGTGAATTACCCTCTACTTTTTATGAGGCTTCTATTTAATTCTTAAAACGGATGAAGATCCTACTGATTGTGCCTCATATAGACCTATTTCATTATTGAATGTTGATGCTAAGATCCTGTCAAAGATAATGGCCAATCAGTTGGAAAATATTTTGGGTAATATTGTTTTTAAAGATCAAACAGGCTTTATAAAGGGTCGTTATTCCTTTTCAAAAGTTCGGAGATTATTTAACATTATATACTCATCTTCTTTTAAAACTTCACAATACATCATCTCTTTGGATGCTGATAAAGCATTCAATTGAGTTGAATGGAAATATTTATTTAATGTTTGTAGAGAAATTTGGTTTTGGTGTTAATTTTAATAATTGGATTAAAATGATATATAAAGCTCTGTCAATCAGCTTCCAAATGTTGCTACTCTGTCATTCATTGCCACGCCCCACTGCTGATTCCCTTCTCCTCATCATACATTCTTACCTCGACCGCCGTCCAGAGCCCCAAACTCTGTCCTGTGCAGACCTGCCTCTGGTTTCTGACCCTGCACCGTTGAACATCCAACTAATGGCTTCCCATTCTGCTTTCCGTCTTTAGAGGACAGTGGTGTTTTCTAACAACCCTTTGGAAGCAGGGAAAATGACCCATAATGTGGAAATGAGTAGTGATTAAGGAGGTTAACTCCCAATGTCATTCTTCCTCAGCCCAGAGATTTGAGGGGTGAATAACATCTCAGACAGAACTGCAGTCAACTCGACTTCTTCAATCTGCAGAAAATTTAAGACAAGCTTCTTCACCTACAGAGTGGAGACTGTTTGGAACCCATCACCACAGGGAGAGTGAGAGGGGAACAACAGGGGAGGAATTAAATGGACTGTTGTGGAACAGAATCACTGGCAGGGTCCAGCCAGCCTGAGTTGACAGGCTGAATCCGTGGAAGTGAGCCACGGATGCTGCCCGACCTGCTGAGTTCCTCCAGTTTGTACATGAAACTCCTCCCATGCTCAGTGACCAGGGTGCAGAACTGGTTGTGGTGAGCAGCAGCAATAATTGCAGAGTTCAGCACAGACAGTCACTCTTGAAATTGCATTTAGCAATGGTGATGGACAAATATCCAGCATGCAGCTTTTTTAAAATTTCTCCCCAGTGTGAACCTGGTAGTGTCATAAGGTTAGATGTTTGAGTGAATCACTTCCCAACTTCTTAGCAGGTGAATGGCCTCTCCCCAGTGTGAACTCAATGATGCACATTGAGTTGATTTGACTGAGAGAAACTCTTCCCACAGTCTGAGCAGGTGAACAGCCTTTATGCAATGTGAACTCGCTGGTGTCCCTGTAGATAAGGTGACTGAGTGAAACACTTACCACATTCACAGCAGGTGAATGGCCACCACCAGTATGAACTGACTGGTGTGCCAGCCAGTAGGGTGGATGACCGAGTGAATTTCTTCCCACAGACTGAGCAGGTGAACGGCTTCTCCCCAGTGTGAACTCGCTGGTTTCTATGAAGATGGGATGATCGATGGAATCCCTTCCCACAGACTGAGCAGGTGAACGGCCTCTCCCCAATGTGAACTGACTTGTATGCTTTTAGATTAGATAACTTAGTGAATCCCTTCCCAAACAACAAACAGATGAATGGCCTCTCCCTAGTGTGAAGTCTTTGATGTGCCTTCTGCTTCTGGGGGAGCAGGTGAACGGCTTCCCCCAGTGTGAGCTGACTGGTGCTTAAGTAGGTGAGATGACAGTGAATCCCTTCCAACAGACTGAGCAGTTGGATGGCATCTCCCCAGTGTGAACTCGCTAATGTGCCATTATGTCACATAACCTTCCCCACAAATTCAGAAGGTGACTGACCTCGCCTTAGTGTGAACGGACTGGTGTGTCCATAAGTAGTATGACCGAGTGAATCCCTTCCCACATGCAGAGCAAGTGAATGGCCTTGTCCCAGTGTGAACTCACTGATGCACCTTCAGTGGAGAGGACCAAGTGAATCCCTTCCCACAGTCTGAGTAGATAAACAGCCTCTCCCCTGTGTAAAATGAAGGTTATGCCAGGAGGTCAGATGACTGAGCGGGTCCTTTCCCAGTCAAAACAGGAAGGATCAGCAAATGAATCTCTGCCCACAATCTGAGCAGGAAGGATGACTGCATGAATACCCCGTTCCACCTCTTAAATATCTGGACAGACACAACAAAACTATTGTGTTGTGTCTGAGATTCCTGTATAGAAATTCCTTGTCATTTTTAAACTGAAAAAAGATTTACAAAATCCATCAATGGATGAAGGAGAGCATTTCAGATGAGATCACTTTAGTTGCCAAGGTGAGATCTGACATCACACTGCTGCAGTGAAATTCAACCCAAGTCAGTTTACTGGTGACGTCATCATCGAGAATGGCAGCTTAAGTCACTAGTTCCTTCGGAAAAACGCGTATTAAGTCTCGTTAACCCATCAAATACAATATTTTTCGAAAAATATTTGAACTGAAAAGAGGGGCAGGAATGGGGAAAAGGAATGGAAATAAAAAAAGTGACACTGTGGAGCCTGCGTCCGAGAGGAGTGCAGCGGGCGGCTCTCCTACCCGACCACGTGCTAGCAAGGCAGACGCCGGGCCTCGTTCAGATGAAGTGGCGAATATCTTTGAAATCCTGAAAGAGATAATGCAGGTCCAGAAAGAAATAAAAGCAGCAGCTTAGTGATTTTAAATCAGAGCTTGCCAGTGTTAATCAAAAAATAGCGGTGGGAGAGACTCGAATCGATGGAAGATCGCGTTCAAAACGTGGAACGGATACTGAGTAAGACAATAAAAATATTACATCACCTAGAAGGTAAACTGCTGGACCTGGAGGAAAGATCACAGCGGAAAAATATCAGAACCTACAACTTTCCTGAAGGAGCGGAGGGCTGGTCTATGATGGAGTTTGTTGGAAAGTTACTGCAGGATGCGTTGGAGCTTCCCCCGGCTATGAAGCTGGAAGTCAAGAGAGCCCACCGCACGTTGGTTCCAAAACCTACCCAGGACAGAAAGCCACGCTCAATAATAATCAAATTCCTTCGGTACAGCACCAAGGCAGAGATTTTATGAAGGGCCTGGGATAAGAAGAGAGCGTATTTTGACGATAAATTAATATATTTCGACCAAGATTACCCCCACCCATCCCCCGCTGTCCTCCAGAAGCGCAAAGAATACTCTGAAGTAAAGCAAGTACTAAAGCAAAATAAGATTAGATTTCAAACTCCGTACCCTGCTAAACTTCGAGTGTTTTATGACAACGGGACGCGGTTGTACCAGACAGTGGAAGAGGCGACTGCAGACAACATGACCAAAACGAGAGAAAGCCTGGCTGAAGAATTATCCCACTCCGCTTGGGAGATAGTGCGAGAATCGAGAAGGCAGGAGACTGGAGGAGGCTGAGAGAAGTATATCAGGAAGAGACCAGGAGTTTCCCAAAGACAGTTCTCAACCCCTTCAGAAGAGCCATAAGATTTGGCTAACTTTAAAAATGTGGAGAAGCTAAACAGAAGTACACGGTGATATACCTATCTCGAGAAATACTTATTATAATGTGGATTTTATATTACTTAGTTGTTATTCTTTATTTGTTCACTTACTCCTTTTTCCCCACCAAAATGAGAATATGAGAATGTGTGCATATGTGTATGTGTGTAATGTGTGTGTGTGAATATATATCTGTATATATAGGAGGAGCACACAGGGAAATCTTTTCTGTGTAATGGATTTATTCACTGACTTTTATGAATACTGCAATGGGGGCCCTCAACTCACAAGTAGGAGGGGTTATCCCCCACAGCTAGACATTTCCTCTAGCTCAACGCAGGGTCATCTACTAGAGACTTCAGCCTTGGAATCACATGTTCATTGCCATTTTTGTGTTATTTGCGTTTCTTGGTTCTTAATTGTTCAGGGAGTAGATCAATTCAGTTTTATTCTAATTTCAATGATACATTGACAGATAAATACAGATGGCTAAGGACAAGGTAAAATTCATTTCTTTTAATGTCAATGGGCTATTTAATCCAATCAAACGTAAGAGAATTTTTAACCAAAATGAAAAAAAGAACAAGCCCATGTAATATATTTACAGGAAACTCATTTAAGTGATAATGAGCATAAAAAACTAAAGAGAATGGGCTTCACTAATCTGTTTTTGTCCTCATATAAATGAGGACATAGGAGAGGAGTTGCTATTCTTATCTCAAATAAGCTAAGAAAGTTAATGCACTTTTTAGGATAATGGTTTAATTGATATACGGAGGGACCTTTTCCCTGACAGAAGGGATTACACTCATTATTCTGCTCCCCATTCTGTATATACAAGAATAGACTATTTCATAACATTTGGAAAAGAATTCTATTTGGAAACTAAATTCAAGTCTACTCAATGATCCGTACTTTAAGGAACAAATTAAAACAGAAATTGGTCGGTACTTAGAATTTAATGATAATGGAGAGGTTTCAGCTCCCATTTTATGGGATACTCTGAAGGTGGTCTTAAGAGTGAAAATTATAGTGATATCTTCTTATAAGAAAAAAATAAGGATTAAAACAGAGGAATTACAAAATAGGCTGAAGGAACTAGAGAAAAAACACAAATTGAATTTGGCACAGGATACATTGGGGAAATTAAAAGAATTAGGAATGAAATAAATAATTTGGCTCGGCAAGAAATCAGGAAAAACTTAATGTTTCTGAAACAGAGACATTATGAAAGTGGATCAAAATCTATGAAAATACTGGTGTGGAAACTGAAAAAAAAGATAGCAGAAAATAAAATTCTTAGAATTAGGGACCCAAGAACGAAAATGATAAAAAATAAGCGAAGTGAAATTCAAGAAGCTTTTGAAGTGTTTTCCAAAACTCTGTATTCCAAAGTTCCAGGGGGAAGCATAACCCAAATTGACACCACCTTGAATTCTCTAGAGTTACCCACTTTAAGCAAAAACAAAATAGAACGATGACTGCTGACATAACTGAAGTTGAATTAAAAGCTGCAATTAGTAGGCTTAAATTAAACAAGTCACCAGGATCAGATGGGTACATGGCAGAGTGGTACAAAGAACTTAAACATGAGTTAATTCCTGTTTTACTCCCCACACTGAACTGGGCTCTAAAAAAGGCACAAATGCCACCCAGTTGGAAGGAAGCGATAATCTCAGCTATACCGAAAGAAGGCAAAGATAAAATGGAATGCGGGTCATTTAGACCAATATTCGTTCTTAATGTAGATTATAGATTATTTACCTCCATCATGGCCAAATGATTAGAGGAGTTTCTACCCATACTGATACGTAACGATCAGACTGGTTTTATATGACAACGCCAGACACAAGATAATATTTGAAGGACACTTCACGTTATGGATCATATACAAAAAAATAAAATTGAAGCAATAGTGATAAGCATGGACGCTGAATAATCATTTGATTTGGTTAATTGGAATTTTCTTTACAGAGTTTTACATAGATTTGGTTTCCAAGACACAATTATTAAAACTATACAGACACTATATGACAATCCTACTGCTAGGATTAAAATCAATGGATATTTATCAAATAGTCTTACCCTAGAAAGCGGCACAAGACAGGGTTGTGCACTACTCTTTGCGTTATATCTGGAACCATTAGCTCAATACATCAGACAAAATGAAGATATCAGGGGAATTACTCTTAAAGGGACAGAGCATAAATTGGCTTGTTATGTGGGTGACATTTTGATCTATCTCAGGCAACCAACATACTCTTTACCTAAATTGATGCAATCCTTTGAACAATATGGTCAATTATCAGGATACAAGATCAACATAGATAAAACCCAATTACTTTCATATTGCTGTAGCCCACCAAGAGAAATTGAAAGTCGATACCCCTGGGCATGGCGCAAGGAGTCTCAAATATTTGGACATCATTATGCCAAAAGATTTGGCAAAATTATCAGAATGTAATTATCAGCCTTTATATAAAAAAATAAGGAAATTGTGGCAAGATGGAACATGATTCCTTTTTTCAGTCTCAGTTCATGGATTGAGTCTATTAAAATGAATATACTGCCCAGACTGTTATATCTCTTTCAGACCCTACCAATAGAGATTAATCAAAATCAATTCAGTGAATGGAACAAGATGTTATCAAGGTATGTTTGGCAGGGTAAAAGGCCGAGAGTTCGTCTTAAAACTTTGCAATTAGCAAAGGAAAAGGGGGGATGGGGCCTACCTTCTCTTAGGGATTATTATTTTGCAGCCCAGTTGAGAGCTGTGATATGTTGGTGCAACCCATCATATGACGCTCAATGGAAAAACATTGAGGAACGGGTACTTCCCATCCCCATACAAACAATTTTGGCTGGTAACAACTTGCAAAGTTACATAAATACTATTGATAACCCATGGGTGAAATTGACTCTTAAAATATGGAAAACTACTATAAAAGAATATAATTTAGAGGGAAATATTGCAATTCTTAAATGGTGTGCATATGACTCGGATTTCACACCAAATAAATTGGATGCTAGATTTAAGGATTGGGCAGCTAAAGGAATAACAGTTCTTTGCAACATAATGAAAGAAGGAACACTGTTCAGTTTTGAAATGCTTAAAGCGAAACACTTATTAGAAAAACAATTTTTATTGGTATTTACAGATGCGACAGTATGTTAGTAAGATGCTTAAAAATGTAACCAAGGTAAATACATGCTTGATAGAGCTCTTTAGAAAAGCATATAATTCTGATAATGGTAGTAGAATCATTTCAAGCATGTATAAGGGGTTGTCAAATCTTAAAACACATTCGACTTCATACATTAAAACAAAATGGGAGAAGGAAGGAGGGATAATTATATCTGAGGAAGAATGGATGACAATATGGGGATACCAATGGAAGTGTACCAGTTCACAGAAATGGAGGGAGTTTGGATGGAAAAACTTGATAAGATATTTTATTACACCCCCTCAGAAATCCCATTATGATAGTAACCTTCCTGTTTGCTGCAGCAATTGTGGAAATCAAAATGCAAGTTATCATCATATTTTTTGGGACTTCCCTGTTATCCAAAACTGTTGGAGGGGGATACACAATGCCCTACAAGACATCTTTAAATGTGAGATACCCTTAGATAGTAAGACCATATATTTTCGATATATACCTCAAGAATGGTTGAAAAGAGATAAATATTTAATGAATACACTGTTGGTGGCTGGTAAAAAGACTCTTGCTAGGAAATGGTTATCACAGGAGAGCCCAACTTTAAATATATGGATGGAAATTACAATGGACATTTACAAAATGGAGAAGGTAACAGCATCTGTTAACCATAAGCTGGAACAATTTGATTCATACTGGGAAAAATGGTTTAACTACATAATGCCTCATAGGCCTGATTTTACTCACAAATCGATGAATCTGTTGTAAAATAAAAAGATCACTCCCTACTTGTACATAGTTCTTGCCTTTTGTTTGCTTTTTCTTTCCACTCTTTTCTATAAATGTATACCTCAGATAAATACTTTGTGGAGATTTGTGATATATATGATATATATGTTCTATGTTTGAAATACATCTTATGGAAATAATTGTTTGATGATGAACTTAAATAAAAAAATCAATTACAATGAAATTCAACCCCAGTCGGTGAGAGAAATTATCTTCTAAATGTGCACAGTGCAGGTATATGGAATGCCCATCAAATTCTCTGATGCTCTTCCTGTCTCTAATAGAATGGGTACAGAGGAGATATCAGGGGTAAGTTTTTTTACACAGAGAGTGGTGAGTGTGTGGAATGGGCTGCCGGTGACAGTGGTGGAGGCGGATCTGATCAGGTCTTAATAGAGACTCCTGGGCAGGTATATGGAGCTTAGAAAATTAGAGGGCGATGGGTAACCCTTGGTCATTTCTTAGGTAAGAACATGTTCGGTCAGAAGGGTCTGTATTGTGCTGTATGATTTTTTTCTATGTTTCTGCCCTCTCCAATCTGTGACTTGGCTCAATCTGTCTCTCTCCATTGGTATTATTCCCTGTTTCCACTGAGCTGCATGGGTGCCTGGCCCCACAATAACTGAAACACTCACACAAATAGTCTTTGTTGTCCTGCAACTTGGATTTTCTTTTACATACTGTTAATTTAATGTGCCACATTTTTAAAGCCATGTAAAAATTTTCTGCTGAGATGAATGGTTGCACCGCACAGCTGTTAAACGGAATTACGGTATTATTTAAGGTTTTTGTCACAGTCATAGAAAAGTACAACACGGAAACAGGCCCTTTAGCCCACTTAGTTTGTGCTGAACTATTTAAAATTTTACTCCCATACCTCTACCATCCAGGTACCTAAACAGACCTCTAACATGTTGAAATTGAGCTTGCGTGCACCATTTGTGCTGGTTGCTTATTCCACACCCGGACAACCATCTGTGCAAAGAAGTTTCCCCTCATGTTCCCCTTAACTCTTCACCTTTCACCCTTAACTCATGGCCTCTGGTTGTAGTCCCACCCAATCTCAGTGGAAAAAGCCAGTTTGCATTTACCCTATCTGTAATTTTGGTACACCTCAATCAAATCTCCACTAAATCTTCTACATTCCAAGGAATAAAGTCCTGACCTCTTCAATCTTTCCTTATAACCAAAGTCCCCCAGACCTTGCAACAACCTTGCAAGGTTTCTCTGAACTCCTTCAACCTCTTTTACATCTTTCCTGTAGGTTGGTGACCAAAACTGCACACAATGTTCCAAATTAGGCCTCACCAATGTCTTGTACAAAGTCAACATAACATCCATCTCCTGTACTCAGTACTTTGGTTTATGAAGGCCTATGTGCCAAAACCTTTCTTTGTGCCTGTGACACCACTTTTAGTGAAATACAGACCTGTATTCCCAGATCCCTTTCTTCAACAACTCTCCTCAGTGCCCGACCAGTCACTGTGTAAGACCCACACTAGTAGGTCCTACCAAAGTGCAACACCTCACACTTGTGTCTGCATTTTCCATTTCTCTACCCATTTTGCCAGCTGGTTCAGATCGTACTGCAAGCCATGATAGTCTTCCTCATTGTCCACTACACTCCCAGTCTTGTTTTCATTCACAAATTTGCTGATCCAGCTAACCATGTTATCATCCAGATTACTGATATAGATGACAAACAACAACAGATCCGGCACTGATCCCTATGACATACCACTAGTGTGTCATAGGCCTCCAGTCAGAGAGACAACCATCTGCTACCACACTCCAGCTTCTCCCAAAGACAGTATCTCATCCAATTTACTATCTCATCTTCAATGCTGAATGACGGAACCTTCTTGACCAACCTTCCACGTGAGACCTTGTCAAGTGCCTTGAAACATCAACTGCCTTGCCTTCAAGCACTTCCCTGATAACTTCCTCGAGAAACTTTTAAGATTGGTTAGACATGAGGTACCTTACACAAAGCCTTGCTGCCTGTCCTTAATCAGTCCACATCTATCCAAATACTTATACAATATATCCTGTTCCTGCACATATGTTCTAATAACTTTACAACTACTGATGTCAAGCTCGCCAACATACTAGTTCCTAGTTATTTTTAGAGCCTTTCTTGAGCAGTGGAACGACATTGGCTATGCTCCAGTACCTCACTTGTTACTAAGGATGATGTAAACATCTGTGCTTGGGCCCCAACAATTTCTGCACTTGTCTTCTGCAGGGTCTTAGGGAACAGCTTGTCATGCCCTGGGGATTTATCCATGCTAATTTGCTTTAAGACAGCAAACACCTCCACTTCCGTATTCTGTACAGGGTCCATGAAGTTGATGCTGCTTTGCCTCACTTCTATAGACTGTGTTCATCTCCTGAGTAAATACAGATACAAAAATAATATTTAAAATCTCCCCCATCTACTTTGTCTCCTCGTACAGATTACCATTCTGATCTTCCAGTGTGGGCTTGATTCTGTACTGACCTTTTCCATGTTTCTATGACAGAAAGCTGGCCAGACTTGACTGGAAGGGAAAACTGGTAGTAGCAACAATGGAGCAATAATGGCTGGAGTTTCTGGGAGCAATTGGGGAGGTGAGTGATAGACATATCCCAAAGAAGTGGAAGCATTCGAAAGGCAGGAAGACACAACCATGGATGAAATGAGAAGCCAAAGAGAGGGCAAACAAGAGCAAAAACTATTGGAAAGCTTTTAGAAACCAACGGAAGATGACTAAAAAAGGTCATAAAAAAGTGTGTGGAATTATGATCTTGTAGTCATTAATGAGTTGGTTACACCCAACAGCCTGAGCCATTTAGAGGAACAACATATCCAGGGCCTCAATATCTTTGAAAGCCAAGGTTCCCTGCACCAGTTACAATTCAATTTTTATTTAGGCAGGCACATACAAACACTACACCACCAAAATTTCACTTCTGAAGAATTGCCACTTACCAAGTACACTTTTACCAAATATCATCCTGTCCCAATTCACACTTGTCAGATCCTTAAAACTGACCTTTCTCCAATTCAGAATCTCAAAGGAGGCCCGGGCGACTGTTTTTCTGTAATCACTTGGAATCTCATAGCATTATGATTACTAGATACAAAGTGTTTCCATACACTAATTTCTGTCATTAGCCCTGGATCGCTTGCTAATAACTTATTGCACACTTCTACGTCGGGAATTCGACATACTTGTAGAAGGTTTGCATACTTGCATATGGGTTGCACTTGAATCCCGGGGGACCAATACCCTGGTGGGGAGGTTTGCTAAGGCTCCTGGGGAGAGTTTAAACTAGAATTGTTGGAGAGTGGGAACCAAACTGAAGAGACTGGAGAAGAGGAGGTTAGCTTACAAATAGAGAAAGCTTGCAGACAGGGCGAGGAGGAGGATAGGCAGATGATAGAGAAGGGAAGTGCTCAGACTGAAGGCTTGAGCTGTGTCTAATTTAATGCAAGGAGTGTTGTGAACAAAGTGGATGAGCTTAAAGCGTGGATCAGTACTTGGAGATACGATGTGGTGGCTATTACAGAGACTTGGATGGCTCAGGGCCAGGAATGGTTTCAGTGCCGGGTTTCAGATGTTTCAGAAAGGACAGGGAGGGAGGCAAAAGAGGTGGGGGCGTGGCATTATTGATCAGAGAGAGTGGCACGGCTTCAGAAAAGGTGGACACC
Source organism: Hypanus sabinus (assembly GCF_030144855.1). Classification (NCBI taxonomy): domain Eukaryota; kingdom Metazoa; phylum Chordata; class Chondrichthyes; order Myliobatiformes; family Dasyatidae; genus Hypanus; species Hypanus sabinus. The sequence goes on along the minus strand of NC_082710.1, from coordinate 78,229,489 downwards.
TTGGAGGGATTGTCCACGGAGTCTATGTGGGTGGAGGTTAGGAACAGGAAGGGGTCAATAAATTTACTGGGTGTTTTTTTATAGGCCGCCCAATAGTAACAGGGATATCGAGGAGCAGATAGGGAAACAGATCTTGGATAGCTGTACTAATAACAGAGTTGTCGTGATGGAAGATTTTAATTTCCCATATATAGATTGGCATCTCCCTAGGATAAGGGGTTTAGATGGGATGGAGTTTGTTATCTGTGTTCAGGAAAGTTCCTTGACACAATATGTAGATAAGCCTACAAGAGGAGAGGCTGTATTTGATTTGGTATTGCAAAATGAACCTGGCCAGGTGTTGGATCTCTCAGTGGGAGAGCATTTTGGAGATAGAGATCATAATTCTATCTGCTTTACAATAGCATTTGAAAGACAGGAATAGACAAGTCAGAAAAGTATTTAATTGTAGTAAGGGGAATTATGAGGCTATCAGGCGGGAAATTGGAGACTTATATTGGAAACGTGTTCTCAGGGAAAAGTACGGAAGAAATGTGTCAAATATTCAGGGGACATTTGTGTAGAGTTCTGTATAGATGCTTTCCAATGAGACAGGGAAGTTATGGTAGGGTACAGGAACCGTGGTGTACAAAGGCTGAAATAAATCTAGTCAAGAAGAAAAGCTTACAAAAGGTTCAGAGAGCTAGGTAATGTTAGAGACCTAGATGATTATAAGGCTACTAGAAAGGAGCTTAAAGGAAATTAAGAGAGCCAGAAAGGGTCATGAGAAGGCCTTGGCAGGCAGAATTAAGGAAAACCCCAAGACATTCTAGAAGTATGTGAAGAGCAAGAAGATAAGACGTGAAAGAATAGGACCTATCAAGTGTGATAGTGGGAAAGTGTGTATGGAACTGGGGAAAATAGCAGAGGTACTTAATGAATACTTCAGTATTCACTATGGAAAAGGATTTTAGTGATAGTAGTGATGACTTGCAGCAGACTGAAAAGCTTGAGCATATAGGTATTAAGAAAGCAGATGTGTTGGAGCTTTTGAAAAGCATGAAGTTGGATAAGTCACCGGGTCTGGACGAAATGTACCCCAGGCTAATGTGGGAGGCGAAGGAGGAGACTGCTGAGCCTCTGGCGATGATCTTTGCATCATCAATGGGGACCGAGAGGTTTTGGAGGATTGGAGGGTTGCGGATATAGTTCCTTTATTCAAGAAAGGGAGTAGAGATACCCCACAAAATTATAGACCAGTTAGTCTTGACTCAGTGTTTGGTTAGATGACGGAGAAGATCCTGAGAGGCAGGATTTATGAACATTTGGAGAGGTATAATATAATTAGGAGTAGTGAGCATGGCTTTGTCAAGGGCATGTCATGCCTTACCATATAACCATATAACAGTTACAGCATGGAAACAGGCCATCTCGGCCCTTCTAGACCATGCTGAACGCTTACTCCCACCGATCAACACTCAGCCCATATCGCTCCATTCCTTTCCTGTCCATATACCTATACAATTTTACTTTAAATGACAATACCGAATCTGCCTCTACCACTTCCACTGGGAGCTCATTCCACACAGCTACCACTCCCTGAGTAAAGAAATTCCCCCTCGTGTTACCCTTAAACCTTTGCCCCCTAACTCACAACTCATGTCCTCTTGTTTGAATCTCCCCTTCTCTCAATGGAAAAAGCCTATCCACGTCAACTCTATCTATCCCCCTCATAATTTTAAATACCTCGATCAAATCCCCCCTCAACCTTCTACGCTCCAAAGAATAAAGACCTAACTTGTTCGACCTTTCTCTGTAACTTAGGTCCTGAAACCCAGGTAACATTCTAATAAATCTTCTCTGTACTGTCTCTGTTTTGTTGACATCTTTCCTATAATTTGCTGAACAGAAGTGTACACAATACTCCAAGTTCGTCCTCACCAATCCCTTGTACAATTTTAACATTACATCCGAACTCCTATACTCAAATGCTCTGATTTATAAAAGCCAGCATACTAAAAGCTTTCTTCACCACCCTATCCACATGAGATTCCAACTTTAGGGAACTATGCACTATTATTCCTAGATCACTCTGTTCTACTTCATTCTTCAATGCCCTACCATTTACCATGTATGTTTGATTTTCATTATTCCTACCAAAATGCAGCACCTCACACTTACCAGCATTAAACTCCCATCTGCCATCTTTCAGCCCGCTCTTCTAACTGTCCTAAATCTCTCTGCAAGCTTTGAAAACCTGTTTCATTATCCACAACGCCACCTATCTTTGTATCATCTGCATACTTACCACCCCATCATCCAGATCATTAATGTATATGACAAACAACATTGTACCCAGTACAGATACCTGAGGCACACCACTAGTCACCGGCCTCCAACCTGACAAACAGTTATCCACCACTACTCTCTGGCATCTCCCATCCAGCCACTGTTGAATCCATTTTATTACTTCAATATTAATACCTAAGATTGAACCTTCCATGTGGAACTTTGTCAAAGGCCTTACTGAAGTCCATATAGATAACATCCACTACTTTACCCTCGTCAACTTTCCTCATAATCTCTTCAAAAAATTCAATAAGATTTGTCAAACATGACCTTCCACGCACAAGTCCTTGTTGACTGTTCCTAATGAGACCCCTCTCTATCCAGATAATTATATAGACCATCTCTAAGAATACTTTCCATTAATTTACCTTACGAGCCTGATTGAATTTTTTGAGTATGTGACTGAACACATTGATGAAGGAAGAGCAGTGGATGTGGTATATATGGATTTCAGCCGGGCATTCGATAAGGTACCCCATGCAAGGTGTGACAAGATCTGAAGGATTATTTTAAAGCTAACTGTTCCTTTAAAAAGAGAGACAGGGAGCGAACAGCTTGTGTACTAATTCAGCAGGGGGAGAGAGTCTGAGTTTACTTGGAGACTGTAAGGCTGAGCTCTATGATGGACAGCATGTTCCGCATTACTGAAATATATACTAGGTCAGTTGACTTTTTAATCAGACACACAAGACACACGACTCCAGAGGCAAGGAGGACACTGGTGAGCTTTGTGTACCCACGACAAGGTTGGGGTTTTTGCTTTGCTCACAGTGTGGACAAAAGAGTGACTGATGGAACGCTATCGGTGTGTTCAACCCTGGCCTGAGTTGATAGCGTTACCGTGGAAGACAGGCATTCCACTTTTATGTGGTCACAAGTTGGTGACTTTTAAATAAGCTTTGGGAACAGGACGGCAACGTGGAGGATCAGCATTGGAATTGGAAGAGAAACCAACACTCTATCTTTCTCTCTCCAACTCTACTCAAACCAAATTCCAGAACTGAACTGATTACTTACCATACCACTGTAAGACTGTACCACCTCATCATCTGAGCTGGGAAAGCTTGGGAACCTTATTTACTCACCTATATATAGATACACACACACATATACTTTGCTAACCTGTTCACCTTATCTTGTTTTATATTACTTTATTCACATAGTTACCAATAAAATAGAGTTTATAATGGAAGACTCAGTCTGCAGGTGAGTCCATTTCTGGTAGTTCTTTTCAACTCGTTACTATGTACATAACACAGGTCTTATTGAGGAAGTAAGGGGACATTGCTTTGTGGATCCAGAAATGGCTTGCCCACAGAAGGCAAATGGGTAGATGGGTCATATTCTACATGGTGGTTGGTCACCAGTGGAGCGCCACAGTGATCTGTTCTGGGACCCTTACTCTTCAAAATTATTATAAATGACCTGGGTGAGGAAGTGGGGGATGGGTTTGTAAGTTTGTTGATGGTTCAAATGTTGGAGGTGTTGTGGATAGTGTGGAGGGCTGTCAAAGGTCACAGCAGGACATTGCTAGGATGCAAAACTGGGCAGAGAAGTGGCAGATGGAGTTCAACCCAGACAAGTGTGAAGTGGTTCATTTTGGTATGTCAAATATGATGGCAGAATATAGTATTAATAGTGAGACTCTTGGCAGTGTGGAGGATCTGAGGGATCTTGGGGTCCGAGATAATAGGACACTCAAAGCAGCTTCGCAGTTTGAATCCATGGTTAAGAAGGTGTATGGTGTATTGGCCTTCATCAATCGTGGAACTGAATTTAGAAGCTGAAAGGTAATATTGCAGCTATATAGGACCCTGTTCAGAACCTACTTGCTCAGTTCTGATCGCCTCTCTACAGGAAGGATGTGGAAGCCATAGACAGGGTGCAGAAAAGACTTGTAAGGATGTTGCCTTGATTGGGGAGTGTGCCTTATGAGAATAGGTTGAGTGAACTCAGTCTTTTCTCCTAGGAGCGAAGGAGTATGAGAGGTGACCTGATAGAGGTATACAAGATGACGAGAGGCATTGATTGTGTGGATAGTCAGAGGCTTTTTCCCAGGGCTTAAATGGTTACCGCAAGTGGACACAGAATTAAGGTGCTGGGGGGTAGGAACAGTGGAGATGTTAGGGGTAAGTTTTTTTACTCAGAGAGTAGTGAGTGCATGGAATGGGCAGCTGGCAACGGTGATGGAGGCGGATATGATAGGGTCTTTTAAGAGACGTTTGGATAGGTATATGGAGCTTAGTAAAACAGAGGGCTATAGGTAAGCCTAGTAATTTCTGAGGTAGAGACATGTTCAGCACAACTTTGTGGGCTGAAGGGCCTGTATTGTGCTGCAGGTTTTCTGTATTTCTATACTGATTAAGGTCAGATTTGACATACTTTACCCCATCTAGTCCTTGACTATGGGAGTCCTAGTCAATATGAATGTTAAAATCACTTACTGTATGAAGCATTGTTTCTTGGCATAGTCTGCTGTCTCTCTACAAATATGTTCCTCTAATTCCCTCAGACTGTTGGGTGTAACCAAGTTCCAGTAATGGCTACAATATAATTCCATCCCCTGATGTCTGAACAACATCTGTCTTGTGTCAACTTACAACCTCTCCCTCATTGGCATAAAAACAAAGGAGCTGATTGTGGATGACAGGATGAATGGAACAGGCTAGCTCCTATTTGCATCAATGGGTCTGGGGTTGATAGGGTGAACAGCTTTAAGTTCCTCAGCATAAACATCACCGAGAATCTCACGTGGTCTGTACATACCGGCTGTGTGGCAAAGAAAAGGCACAACAGCGCCTCTTTCAACTCAGACAATTGAGAAGTTTGAAATGGGGCCCAAATCCTAAGAACTTTCTACAGGGTCACAACTGAGAGCATCCTGACTGGCTGCATCACTGCCTCGTATGGGAATTGTACTTCCCTCTATCGCAGGACTCTGCAGAGAGTGGTGCGGACAGCCCAGGGCATCTATATATGTGAAATTCCCACTATTCAGGATATTTACAAGGACAGGTGTGGAAAAATGTCCCATAGGGGTACCAGCAGCCTGTCACCCCAACTACATCTTTCCAGCTTCTACCATCCAAAAGACAGTACTGCAGCATAAAAACCAGGACCAACAGGCTCTGGGACAGTTCCTTCCACCAGGCCACACACTGATTAATTCATGCTGATACAATTATGTTTCTGTGCTATGCTGACTGTCCTGTTGTACATGGTATTAGTCCTAAATTACTATAAATTGCACATTGAGATGGAGACGTTATGTAAAGATGCCTCTGTTTGTGTGTGTGTGTAGAAAACCCAGCAGCTGCTTTATCACAGAAAGCAGTTCCCATAAACAATATACTCGATATCAGCAGACATTCTGCATGTCTAATATAAAGTACAACCCTCCTACAAATGCAAACATAAACACAAGAGATTCTACAGTTACTGTAAATGTACACACACACACACACACACACACCTACCTCCCCCCCCCACCCACCCCTGCCGGAGGAACTCTGCAGTTCAAGCAGCAACTAAGCAGAGGAGTACACAGTCCGGGCATGCTGCAGGAATTCGGCCTAAAAGTTGCCTATATATCCCTCTGCACGTTTGCAGCCTGATCTGCTGATTCCACCGGTATTATGCAGAAATTAACCACGTTTTTTCAATCAATCAGTTTCCAAATGAAACCATTCCTCCTACAACCTAGGGGTGACTGTCACATCCTCAGCCTCCTGTATGAACTGAAGGCCATCAAGCTGTAGCTCCTGTTCCTTAGCATGCTCTGTGTGGAGCTCCAACTTGTTATCCCGGAGAATGGATGTTTCCTAGAATTGCCAGCATTTTGTGTTTTTGTTAAATTAAACAATGCAGAACTATTAACTGATTTCAGGATGCACAATATACACCCAAACAGGAAATGTGCAGATTTCATTCAAACCACTTCTATGTTTACAAACACTAATTTCTATTCACATTCCTCCGGCCTCACTGGATAGGAACTCTGAAACACCAAGTGAGAAACAGCAGGAGGTGGCCATTCAGCCTCTCTAACCATCAACAAGATGGTGACTGCTCTACCATCTCAGCCACAGGTTTCTGCCCAACCCTCATTTCCTTGATCCCTTCAGTCTTCACACATCTGCCTACCTCTGTTTCATGTGAGGATGATCACTGAGTCTCCACCGCCATCTGTGGTGGGGATTTACAAACGTTCACCACCCTGGGAGTGGAAACATTTCCCCTCATCTCAGTCCCGGAGAGTCCACAGCCACTTTCAAAGACTGGGATCCCTGGTTCAACCAGTAATGATGTTGTGCATTTCAATCTATTCACCTCTTAGTCCTCGAATCTCTTAATTAAATGATTATCATGTTTGATCTTTTTCATATGATGATCCCATCACTCCAGGGATCAGTCTGGTGAATCTTCATTGCAATCTTTGTAATGGATACTCTCAATCCTCTTTGTTAATCCTCTATGGAGCTAATTTCCATCTTCTGCAGCCCCGTGTTGCCCCAACCACTCACCCCCCACCCCTGTCACTATTTCCACCTTCCCACCTCCCCACCTCACCTGGATCCACCTCTCACCAGCTCTTGCCCCAACCCCACCCCTCACCTCTTTTCTCTGACTATTTCCCGTCTACTCCCAGTTCAGGGGGTGGGTCTGAGCCCAAAATATTGACAGTCCATTTCCCTCCACAGATGCTGCCAGACCCACTGTTCCTCCGGCAGTTTGTTCTTTGGTCTGTATAACTCATGTTAGTGAATGGAGCAAGATTTTACACCATATTCCAGATATAATCTCAACAAAGTACTAATAATTGTTAAAGTCATTTTCACTCTTATACCCAATAATCCTCACAATAAATACAATGTACCTTTGACCTCCCCCCATCCACCCTCTGCACCTCAATGATTTGAACACACTCAGGATTTTGCTTTCTCCTACAAAAGTGGGTGATCTCACATTGGGTTCGAGCTGACCTGTTGTTCCCACTCACTGCTTTTGCCTTCGTCACCCCGAAACCTCTCGACAAGAGACACGAACAGTACAGCACAGGAACAAGCACTTCGGCCTCCAATGTTGTGTTCAACCAACTAAATTTGTTATCAGAATGTTAACCAATCAAATCCCTTCTGCCACAAAATGTCCATAATTCTTCTATTTTCCTCATATTTGTGTGCCCATTGAAACGTTTCTGAAAAGTCCCCAATGTGTTTGCTGTTACCACCACTCCAGGCAGCACATTCCAGCGACCCACCACTCTCTGTGTAAGAAACACTTGCCCCTGACATCTTTAAAATTTCCCCCTGTCACCTTAAGTACATGGTCTCTGGTGTTAGACATTCCTACCACTGTAAAAAGATATAGTCTTTCTTCTTTATCTATGCCTCTCATAATTTTAAAAACCTCTGTCAAGGCTCACACCAGTCTGTATCGCTACCGAGAAAACACCCCAAGTTTCTCCAACCTCTCGTTATAGCTCATGCCCTCTAATCCAGGCAATATCCTGGTAAACCTCTCCGGAGCCCCGACATCCTTCTGAGAATGGGGTGACCAGAACTGTATGAAATACTCCAGTACTTATAACTAGTTATATAATGCTGCAACACAGCTTCCCGACTTTTGAACTCAATTCCTCGAATAATAAAGTTAAGCATGCCATTTGCCTTCTTAACGACCCTGCCAATCAGTGTCATCACTTTCAGAGAGCTATGCATCTGGACTCCAAGATCCCTGTGCTTATCGACACTGCTAAGGGTCTTGCCTTTACATTTGACCTACCGAAGTGCCAAGATAATCATCACTACTCAAATCTCACTGACTTTTCTCGGATTCTGTTGAATTTATTGCCAAGTGCACAAGTTCGGGAAGGTGGAGGTATAAAGAAACACTGACTTGTAGCAGCATCACAGGCAAGTACATTCAGATAACATACGGAACAGAAATTATACAATTCTGTGTCAGTAACTATAAAAATATTGGTTTTATGTCATTAACAATATATAAATATACACTTTGTGTCGATAACAGACTTGAAAATGTTGAATTTCCTCTCTCAGCCTAACTATTGACAGTTTAGAAACAACTGGGCGCCAAGCACCAGTCCCTACAACACCCGTTGGAACACCCTGAAGGCCCATGAAGGGTCTAGTTAGTCATTCTCTTTAAACACACAGACAATAGGAACAGGAGCTGACCACTCGGCCCTTCCAGCCCATCCTGTCATTCAATAAGACCCTGGGCCAGTCCATTATTGACCACTCCCCTACGCCACTCCTACCCTCGTTTTGCCCAGACCATTGGACCCACTTGTAGGTGAACAGAGTATGCCGGTGCTCCCCCCCCCCCCCCAATGTATTGAATCCCTGTGCTGGCCACCGCCGTGGGCTCAGACATTTCCACAGATGAGCCCCCCCCCCCCCCCCCCGTCCCCTTCGGGCGAAACCTCCTGTCCACCCCCTCTCACACCATCTTTATCATTTCAATAAAATCCCCCCTCATCCTCCTTCTGCCGGGATCCCTCCCTCCCCGGGGAGCCGGCATAAAGCCGATGGGCCGAGCGGTCTCTTCCTGCCTCTCAGGGATACATTAGACTCTGGCGTTAGCCGGTCAGCGCATGTATGACGTAAAGTAGAGCATAGTTGACGTCATATCCCGGTGTGAGGTGCGGGGGGCACTTGTATTTTAAAATACCTGAATCGACGTTTAATTTGATTTCAGAGGAAAAACAAAATCAATCATGGAGTTTGCCTGGCTGCGCAGTGTTACTGGTTGAGTGGGCAGCGTGCTGTTTGTCTCGAGTTGGGTCACAAAACCCTAAGATTTTTGGCGAGGACTTTCTCGGCTGATCTGGTGGGTAGTTTAATTAGTGTAGTGTTTCACTGTTCAGTATTTTGAAAAACAACTGTTTTACTAATGTAAGCTAGAACTGCCACCGGGTCTACACACAGTGTGTTAAACAAAAGACCTCTCCTTCCTGCTGTCTTTAAATCCTGGTAAACTAAATACTCTGACAATGTGGACCATAGGTAACCCTCACTCGGATGGATGGAGTTGATGATGAGGTCGGGAGTGTCACAGAGAAAGGGCCGGACAGCTGAGTCCACGCCTTGTCCCTCTGGCTTCCGACCAGTGGTGGCGATGTGCAGACCTCCAGTCACTGGGGGCTCCGCGGGGATCTCTTCTTAATTACCCAGGAATATTCTGACAGTGCGGATATGATTTCAATATCCATAGATGTATAAACGTCCAGTCAATCACTTATTTTAACTGCCCAAATTGGGGGGTCTCGCGGATCTTTCCTAGCCATGACAGTGCATAAATTGCGAGAAGAGCTCAGCAGGCCTGGCAGCATCCCTGGAGGGAAATAAACAGTCGAAAAAGTTGGGCTGAAAAACTTCATCAAGGGAGCGGGAAAGGCCAGGAGATTGATTGATTCGGGAGGTGCGGGTTGTGGTTTAGTGAGACTCGGGTCTGTGTGTCAGCAACTGCCTCTCTGCGCAAATTCCTCATACAAGGGGTGGCCTTTCTGCTTAAATTAAATCCAGTTTATCAGACAATTCACTCTCATTTGGGTATGATCAAAGTCGCTTTCATATTTCATTCAACCCGTTCTCCTGCAGCGAAACCGATAAAGTCTAAACACCGATAAAGGAGACATTGCTTACATCTGATGCTGTAACCGGATGGCGTTCGGTGCGGGCCCGGGTAACCACAGTCTGACTTCCCGGGTGAACGACAATGGACCTGGACCAGTGTGCTTAACCTGCGGTGAGAGTTCAGTTTGAGATGAGGCCTAAATTGACACTTTTCGGCACCAATGGAGCTAAATAACTCACATCTCCTGACGACGTTTGGCTGGCGGATGAAGGGGAAAAAAGGTTGCCGAAATCGTCTCAGCATGAGCCCCTTACCCAGATGGGGTAGATAATTAATTCACAAAGCTGGAAATTAAATAATTAATCGATTTAACGTTTGTTTCCAGTTTATATAAATAAAATCATATCCCCCTTTGCATGCCGTCGTTATACTAAATTACACTAATTAAATTGTCAGGGCTTTTCGTGTCAACATACCAATACTCATAACTGGATCGCATGGCCCCTCGAAACTGCTGCTGCAGATGATGAGGTCATGGCCGATCAGATCTAAAACTCCATTGTTTATTTCCATCCTCCCTCCCACCACCCCCGTCCATCCCTGTAACACCTCAATCCCACTGTTTATCAAACATCTGGGCCTTCAATAGAATTACAGTCTTTTCTTCCACTGGAGAAGAGTTCAAAGCACACTCAATCGACAGAGGAACAATCGTCTGAAATAAGAAACTGTGAAAACGGAACAGGTGTTGCTGTACAGCTCTCGCACTCTTGCTTTGAAACAGGTGGCCATTGTTCTAGAGTTGTTCTTAAACTTAAGCTGTGGAAAATATCAATTGTGCAAATAGAAACAGTAGGAACACAAAAAGAACCAGAGCCAGAAGCAGCATAAAAAAAATCTCCTTGATCGCTCATCCAATGCACAGATAACTGGTTGTTTGGAAATAAAGATCCAAAATAAATATCAGGAACTGAATTATTCTCACCGTAATTCCCCTAGAATACTCCGAGAGTGTAGATATTGTGCATCGTTTCTTAACGATAGCCCTGCCCACTGCCCCACAGGGATCTCTCGTAACCATGGCAACACACACAATGCTGGAGGAACTCAGCAGGACAGGAACCTCTATGGATGGGTGTAAACAGTCAACGTTGCGATCTGAGTCCCTTCATCAGGACTGAAATGGAAAGGGGAAGCGGCCAAATGATTGACTGATTTGGAAGGCGCGGCTTTTTCTGTGAGACTTGGTGCTCAGGGTCTGCGTGCGAGCGGCTGCCTGTCCACACACATTCCTCAGAATAGGGAGCGGCTGTTCTGCTGAAATCAAATCCAACCGGTTCGACAAAACACTGTCATTCAAGCGTGGAGGAAGTTTAATATTGTTTTAAACCCTTTTTGCTACAGGGAAGAGCGATGGAACCAATGGCGTGATGTGAAGAACATTACCTTGCGTCTCAAACCCGCAACATTACCAGTGTACATTGCTGCCCTGCTTGCAGCGAGTTTCCAGCATCTTGTGCTTGTCTCAGACTCCTATCATCTGTAGAGGCACAAAAAGAAAATCAAGCTTCCTTCAAATAAATAAAATTGAGGCATTCCCAAAAGCGACATTTTTTTAAAGTAACCAGGAGGTCGCCCTGTTATTCTGAGTAGTTGTGTTTTAACGAGGGACGGATAAATCGGTGACGGATCATTGTCCCGTGGGATATTTCATATGTCACTATCGTTGTGAAAGATGCCTTCAACTCGCAATCAGTAGAAACCACACTAGACAGTATTTCTGGTTGAAGGCAACGACGTCGTTTCTCTGAATCCATTGGACAGTAATTGACTCGTTAGCATGAAGATGTCAGAACTCCCTTCTCCCACTAGATTCACTCCGGATCCAGACCAAAGCCGAACCTCGCTGTAAACGCTAAATAGCTGTACAGAATCATAGGTAACACTTACGTCTGACGTTGTAACCCAGAAAATTCAGTGTGACACCCTGAATGAATGACAATGGCACTGCACCGCTGTGCTCGCGATATACGGAGAGTTGAGTCTGAGTTGCTGCTCCCGAGGCCACTCGGCTGTAGTCGCTCATTCCTGATGGACAGGGCCGGGTGAGCTGGGGCAGAGCGGGACTGCTGCATTCCGGGTCACTCTAACTCTCACCGGCTCAGGACGGGTCTGGCAGCGGGAGGAGGCGGGCGTGGGATAAATGTAGCAACCTTAAAGAGGAAAACAAACAGTCTGCATTAATTTTTCTGCCCGGATTTCCGTGTAGATCTCTTCTTTTTCTTTCATTGTAACCAGCGGGACGGAGTTTCTCTGTTTAATCCACCGAGTCCCAGGCTGCCGATTTTATCCAGTCCGGGTTCTGGGATGGTCTGAGCTCCTCCCTCTGTGTAGCAAGTATCTGCCCGGTCTCAGGGAGCAGTCTTTCTGCTGAACTTAAACCAAATCCGTTCGACTAATATATATTCCCACTCAATTGGAATAAATTTGGTCAAAGATTTTCTCAGCGCCTCTCGATTCAGGGAAATTTACAAGAATTCATTTATTAACACTACCTTTGATAATGCTATCATTCTATCATTGAGAGATTATTGTATTTCCATCCGGACAACTATTGTCACAAGAAACCCTTGGCCCACGGCTAATAAGCAGTGGTTGTTGATCCACGCCCGGCCGGAAAAATGGAATTTGTTTCCCTTTACAGTTCGGCTATTCCAAATAGCCAGAAGTTTTACCAAGGGAGGGAGGGATGGGCAGATTGAAAACGTGCGCTATTGAGCGAGTGATGCAAGAACTTAAGTAAGAGCTGTTGTTAGAATAGGCGGCTGGGAGGGAATGGAAGGGAACATACGTTAAAATGGCCGACAGGAAGGGAATGAGGTACTGATTGGAAATGAGCACTAGGGATGAAATGGTGTTCTGATTAAACATGGGAGCCTCACTCCCCTATATCCTCTCACCTAACACTTACTCTCCTCATCTACAGGATTTATACCCACCATGGTTTTGCAGACCTCCATCAAATCTCCCCCAAATTTTCTACCTTCCAATGAACAAAGCCTTAACCTATTCAATCTTCCCTTATAACTCAGGTCCTCCAATCGCAGCAACATCCTTGTACATTTTCGTTGTACTCTGTCAACCTTATTTATATCTTTCCTGTAGATAGGTGACGTAAACTGCACACAATACTCCAAATTATAGACAATAGACAATAGGTGCAGAAGTAGACCATTCGGCCCCTCGAGTCTGCACCCCCATTCTGAGATCATGGCTGATCATTCACTATCAATACCCAGTCCCTGCCTTGTCCCCATATCCCTTGATTCCCCTATCCATCAGATATCTATCCAGCTCCTTCTTGAAAGTATCCAGAGAATTGGCCTCCACCGTCTTCCGAGGCAGTGCATTCCACACCTCCACAACTCTCTGGGAGAAGAAGCTCTTCCTCAACTCTGTTTTAAATAACTGACCTCTTATTCTCAATCCATGCCCTCTGGTACTGGACTCTCCCAACATCTGGAACATATTTCCTGCCTCAATCCTATCAAATCCTTTAATTATCTTAAACGTTTCAATCAGATCCCCTCTCAATCTCCTCAATTCCAGCGTGTACAAGCCCAATCTCTCCAATCTCTCTGCGTAAGACAGCCCTGCCATCCCAGGAATCAACCTAGTGAATCTACGCTGCACTTCCTCAATTGCCAGAATGTCCTTCCTTAAACCTGGAGACCAAAACTGTACACAATATTCCAGGTGTGGTCTCACCAGGGCCCTGTACAAATGCAAAAGAACATCCTTGCTCTTGTATTCAATTCCCCTTGTAACAAAGGCCAACATTCCATTTGCCCTCTTCACTGCCTGTTGCACTTGCTCATTCACCTTCATTGACTGGTGAACTAGGACTCCTAGGTCTCTTTGCATTTCTCCCTTACCTAACTCGACACCGTTCAGTCAATACTCTGCCCTCTTGTTCCAGCTTCCAAAGTGGATAACTTCACATTTATTCACATTGAATGACATCTGCCAAGTATCTGCCCACTCACTCAGCCTATCCAAGTCTCCCTGTATTCTCCTAACGTCCTCTTCGCATGTCACACTGCCACCTAGTTTAGTATCGTCAGCAAACTTGCTGATATAGTTTTCAATGCCTTCATCTAAATCATTGACATAAATTGTAAAGAGCTGTGGTCCCAATATAGAGCCCTGTGGTACCCCACTAGTCACCTCCAGCCAGTCTGAGAAACATCCATTCACTGCTACCCTTTGCTTTCTATCTGCCAACCAGTTTTCTATCCATGTTGAAACCCTGCCCCCAATGCCATGAGCTCTGATTTTACTCACCAATCTCCTATGTGGCACCTTATCAAATGCCTTCTGAAAATCTAGGTACACAACATCTACTGGCTTACCCTCGTCTAACATCCTTGTTACACCCTCAAAAAACTCCAACCGATTAGTCAAGCATGATTTGCCCTTGGTAAATCCATGCTGGCTCGGCCTAATCCTATTTCTGCCATCTAGATGTGCTACTATTTCGTCCTTAATAATGGACTCAAGCATCTTCCCCACGACTGACGTTAGGCTAACAGAGCGATAGTTCTCCGTTTTCTCCTTCCCTCCCTTCTTGAAAAGTGGGACAACATTAGCCACTCTCCAATCTTCAGGAACTGATCCTGAATCTAAGGAACATTGGAAAATGATTACCAATGCATCCGCAATTTCCTGAGCCACCTCTTTTAGAACCCTCGGATGCAGACCATCTGGACCCGGGGATTTATTAGCCTTCAGTCCTACCAGTCTACTCATCACAGTTTCTTTCCTAATGTCAATCTGTCTCAATTCCTCTGATATCTTATGACCCTGGCCCATCCATACATCTGGGAGATTGCTTGTGTCCTCCCTGGTGAAGACAGATCTAAAGTATGCATTAAATTCTGTTGCCATTTCCCTGTTTCCCATAACAATTTCTCCCAATTCATTCTTCAAGAGGCCAACATTGTTCTTAACTATCTTCTTTCTCTTCACATAGCTAAAAAAGCTTTTGCTATCCCCTTTTATATTCCTGGCTAGACTGAGCTCATACCTGATTTTTTCTCTCCGTATTGCTTTTTTAGTTAAGATCTGCTGTTCCTTAAAACTTTTCCAATCATCTGTATTCACACTCATCTTAGCCCTGTCATACTTCTTTTTCTTTAATGCTATACAAACTCTGACTTCCTTTGTCAACCACTGTGGCCCCTTCCCCCTCTTTGAATCCTTCCTTCTCATTGGAAACTTCTTATATGACTTTAGCGTAACATGCCATCTCCTGTACTGAATAATTTATGAAGGCCATTGTGCCAAAACCTTTCTTTACTACCTTAGCCCATGTTCTGCCTGATGCAGTTTCCTCTGCAAGCTCTGATAGTCTTCCTGGCTGTCAAATACATCCTAAACCTTGGTGTTATCCTCAAATTTGCTGATCCAGTTAATCAAATTATCATCCAGATCATTGGGATAGATGACAAACAACAACCAATATCAGCACCAATCCCATCGACGTTCCACCAGTCACAGGCCTCCAATCAGAGAGGCAACCATCAGCTACCACTGTCTGCGTCCTCCCACAAAGCCAATGTCTACTCCAATTTACTACATCACCTTGAATGCCAAAAGAATGAACTTTATTGACCAACATCCTATGCAAGACCTTGTCAAATGCCTTGCTAAAATCTATATAGAAAATATCTAGTGCCTTGCAACTTTCCTGGTAACATTCATTGTCTAGAATACCGAAAGTCATGTTAAATATCCCTAGTCAGTCCCTGTTTATTCAAACACTCATTATTCTGGTCCTTTCAATGGCTTCCTACTACTGATGTCAGGCACAGCGGCCTATCGTTTCCTAGTTTAATTTTGGAGCCTTTCTTAAACAGCGGGACAAAATTAGCTATCATCCAATCCTTTGGTACCTCTCCTGTCGCTGAGCATATTTTAAGCACATCAGCTACATCCCTGTAACTTCCACACTCACCACCATCGGAGTCCGAACGATCAACCTGTTGGTTGCTGAGGATTTATCCACCCTAATTTGCTTAATTTACCCAAACACCTCCTCATTCGTAATCTGCATAATGTCCATGTCCTCACTTCTCTTTGCCTCATCTCTATAGATTCAGTGTCTTTTTCCCGAGGAAACACAGATGCAAAAATCCACTTAAGAACTCCTCTAACTTTTTTGGCACCACACATAGATTAGCAATCTGATAATGCAGAGGATCAATTGTGTGCCCTGCAATCCTTTTGCTTTTGAAAAGATCTGTATAACCCCTTAAGATACTTCCTTGACTTGTCTGCTAGGACAACCTTCTGTCACCAGATAACCTTCCTGCAGTGTTATCTTGCTTTTCCTTGACTACATAAATATCTCATTTTTTTCTACCAGCCTACACCTGCTATTTTGTACTTTATCGGGGCCTCAATATCTCTTGAAAACCAAGGTTTCAAGACCTTTTATTCTGACAGACACATAAATGCTTTGAACTATAAATTTTATCTTTCAAGTCGTCTCACTTACCAAGTGCATCTTTGCATGAAAATAGCCTGACCCAATAAATGCTTGTCACATCAAATTGGACGTTCTCTACTTTGGAATCTCAACACAATGAGCAGAGCTATTGTTTTCCACACTTCCTTTCAATCTGATGGCATTGTCATTACCAGATGCCTTCACCATCTTCCTTTACATGTGTCCTGGCTGTTTTCCTAATGGGAGATCAAGTATCACACATACTCTAGGACTTCAATGTAATGACTAAGGAAACGTTCCTGAAGACATTCAAATATATCAGTACATCTATGCAATATACAGTATGGGAATGCCAGGTCGTACGTGGAATGTTATAATCAACTTAGAACAAGTATTTGTCAAATACATCAGTACATCTACGCAATATACAGTATGGGAATGCCAGGTCGTACGTGGAATGTTATAATCAACTTAGAACAAATTATGTTTCTCACAATATTCTGTAATGTAAACTAATTTGTTCCTCTAAATCACACAGACTCTTGGGTGCCTGTGATATAGATCTGTAAACATTTTCAAACAGGTTTTATACCTCCAGTCCACCCATTAAGCCTTACTAGACAGGTTATCCTGTTTGTCCTTAATGCACATGCGTGACATTTTCCCTGAGTAGTGAAACCATCCCTACCCCTTTAGTTCCTCACGCTCCGTCTTGTCTAAAACAATGGAACCCCAGAATATTGAGCTGCCAGTTCTCTGCAAACTAGTATCGCTAATGCCTGCAATGTCAGAATTCCACATGTTGATCGATGCTCTGAACTCACCTGTCTTTCCTTCAATACTTCTTGCATTGGAATATAAGCAGCTCAGAACATCAGTTGCAGCATGATTAACCTTTGATTCCTGACTTACCTTGACATCTTAACAACTTGGATAGATACATGGATGGGAGGGGGTGGAGGGCAGGTCAATGGAATATGGCAGATCAACAGTTCGACACGGAGACTAAGAACTGTGCTCAGTAAATCCCTTGGTGAGGGATTCGGAGAGTGGGACTCATGTTCTGTAAAACACCTGATGTGAGATAGGGAGACCAGGAATGGTGTGCGATAAGATCTAGATACCTGGAATCATTTTCGGAAAATTCCCTGTGTGGGATTGGACATTGGGAATTGTGCATGGTAAACAACCCCGCTGTGGGATACTAGGACCGGGAACCACAATCTCACGGTGGATTTGTTCAGTGACGTGTCATGATGAGCATCCTTGCCACTCTAGGTGAATAAATATTTAGTCCAATAATTCTGACCAGACACACGCTTCTCACTCACTTTACTGTTGTCTCTTCTTCTTGCCTCTCTCTCCTCCCTCCCAAATGGCCCCACTCTCCTCGCCAATCATTAACCTCACCCTCCTTTCTCATATTCCCTCTAGTGCTCACCCTCCTACCCCTCCACGCCCCACACCTTCTGACTCAAACCTGTCTCCCTCACTGTTCAGTCATTGATGCCATTCTAACGCACCCATGTTTCCTGCAAACAACCCAACTCGGTCACTCTTCCTCACCACTCCTCCTTCAACACCACTCATCCCACTCATCCCTCTCTCCATGCCTCCCTAGTCACACCCCTCCTCGGTTGATGCCTCTGTTGCTCACCAATTCCTCCTCAATGCCTTGTGCACACCCTTCTTTCCACATCCCACTCACATACCCCCTCCTCAACTCCCTTTATTTATCCTTCCCCCCACTCTCCCTAATCCTGTCTCCTACTACCTCTGTCACTCCCTCAAATCCCTCATGCTTCCCACCATTTACTCCTGCCGTGTACCACCCTCTCTCCCCCTTTCCTTCACCCTCCCGTCCTGTCCCACTCCCCCCTCTCTACACCTTATCACCCTCTTACTGTCCCTCCCACTCCATTTCTCTCAGCCTCTCCATGTCTCCCCTCTTTCCTCATGCTTTGTTCCTCCCTCTTCTCCCACTTCTTTCCCTCTCTCCAGCTCTCACTCTGCACTTTGTCCCTCTTTTTCCCCTTCTTTCCCTCCCCACCTCACTCTCTCACCCCTTTTCATTCCCCCCTAACCCCTCTCCCCTTACTCTCCCCATCTCTCACTCTCCCCTCACTCCCTACTTTGTCTCTGCCTCACCCCCCCCCCCCCCACACACACAACTTCAGCTTCCGGCTCTCCACCTTCCACACACTTTCCCTGCCTTTCCTCTTCCCCTGCTCACCCCATCGCTCTCCTCCTTACCCTCACAGTCTCCCCCTCACTCTCACCCTTACATCAACAGCATTTAAAAGTTTTGTGGGATGTGTAACTGGGAATGTTGCAGGTTCTATAACCTAGGGTAATGTTCTTTATATTAAAGAATGTCACAGTTGGGAATGCCACAGACTGGTTTATTTAAAGGAATTGTGAAAAAACTGCAGATGACGAGAGCT
Organism: Hypanus sabinus; assembly: GCF_030144855.1. Classification (NCBI taxonomy): domain Eukaryota; kingdom Metazoa; phylum Chordata; class Chondrichthyes; order Myliobatiformes; family Dasyatidae; genus Hypanus; species Hypanus sabinus. The sequence goes on along the minus strand of NC_082710.1, from coordinate 78,210,604 downwards.
GAGGTAAAAATAAAATTTTGTCAACTCGCACCAAACTCGCAAATGTAACTGATAACGTTATGGGCACGAGACCCGTAGTCATGGTCTTTATCACGTTAAATGTCTATCACTCTACCATGCTGCAAAAATGGTTAAATGAAATATTAAAGTGACTTTGTTGACACCTGTGATGAGATCTGAAGGATTATTCTAAGTGGACTGTTCCTTTAAAAAGAGAGAGAGGGAGCGAACAGCGTATGTGCTATTTCAGCAACGGAGAGAGAGAAAGTCTCTGAGTTGCCTTGGAAACTGAAAGGCGGAACTATATGATGGACAGCTAGTGTTCAGTGCTTGTGTAATATATGCAAGGTCATTTGGCTTTGTAATCAGTCACACCAGACACCAAGGAAGACACTGGTTGAGCTTTGTGTGCTCACGACAAATGTGGGGTTTTTCCTCACAGTGTGGAAAGGGGTGACTGTAAGTTGGGAGCAGGAGGACATTGTAGAAGATTGACGGCATCAGCACTCTCTCTCTCTCTCTCTCTCTCTCTCTCTCTCTCTCTCTCTCTCTCTCTCCCTCCCCCCCCCACCTCCCCCTCTCCCCGCCCCCCACAACTGTACTGAAATCAAATTCCAGAACTGAACTGTCTACTTACCATACCACCATAAGACTGTCATCTAATCACCTGAGCTGGGAGAAGCTTGGGAACTTTATTTATTCACCTATATGCATATACTTTGCTAACATGTTTACCTTATCTTGTTTTATATTACTTTATCATGTAGTTATTAATAAAATACAGTTTATAATGGAAGACTCAGACTCCAGGTGTGTCCATTTCTGCTGGTTCTTTTTAACCCGTTTTGGGGTATGTAACAAAATTGGAGACTACACCCAGGTTATGAACAAATTGGTGGGAGCTATACTGAAATTTGGGGGGGGGGCTCGTTGGTTGAGTGATTATCTTCCTTTGATTGGCTTATGAGTGGAAAACAGCAGAAGTGGATGTAGAGGAATTTCTGGCAGGGCCAGCCTCTGTGGCTTTGAAGAGAGCTAAAAAGGCTGATTTCTGAGAAGTTGTTAATGCATTGAAACTTAGAGAGGCTAAGAAGGGTATGACGGAGGGGGAGCTTGGAAGGGTAATAGTCGAACACTATATTTCTATGAAGTACTTTAGTGAGGAGGAGTTAAAAACATTCCCTCTAGGTACAGAGGAGATCCAGTTGCGACTGGAACAGATGAAGTTAGAGAGAGTTAAATTAGAGAAAGAAGAAGCAGAAAAACAGAGACAGTTCGAGAGAGAGAAATGACTGCATCAGGTAGTGGTAATGAGCTGGTGGTACCGTTTAATATTAGCCAAGAAATTAAGTTAGTTCCACCATTTGATGAAGCTGAAGTTGACTAGTATTTCCTACATTTTGAAAGGTGGCCCAGACTCGGCAATGGCTGAGGGATCAGTGGGCTGTCATGTTGCAAAGTGTGTTGAAGGGGAAGGCTCAGCAAGCGTTTTCTGCCCTGACACTTGAACAGTCAAATAATTATGCCACAATTAAGGATGCTGTGCTTAAAGTCCATGAGTTGGTTCCGGAGGCGTATAGACAAAAGTGCACAGATTTGAGGAAGTCCGGGAGCCAAACTTACGTGGAGTTTGCCCATGAAAAACTTTGATCATTGGTGTACCTCAAAAGGGGCGAATGAGGACATTGACAATTTAAGAGAGTTGATGCTGATTGAACAATTTAAGAAGTGTGTCCCTGACGACATCAAGACGTGCTTGAGTGAAAAAGAGGCTGTGACCCTGTCTTGGTTAGCAGGCGAGTATGCTTTAACCCACAAGGTAAAGTTTTTCCCGAGCAGAAACTAACAAAGGAGTAGCAGGGATAACAAAGGTACCCCACAGGTTAAACCAGACAGCAAGTTGGGAATTAGTGACAAGAGTAAGGAGGAAGGAAAACAGGCAAAAGGGAGGTTTTCCATTTTCACCTGTCACTATTGTAAGAAGCCTGGTCATGTGACGGTGAATTGTTTTGCTATGAAAAGGAGAAAGGGAAAGGAAAAGGAGACAATTCCACCTTGTTGTGTTCAGACGGCTGAGACACTGCGGAGAAAGAAGGGATCTGACTGAATGCAAGAGGGATTTGAGCGGTTTATCTCAGAGGGGTTTGTGTCTGTAGAAGAGGGGTCAACCCCAGTTCCAGTGAGAATCTGGAGAGATACTGGGGCTTTTCTGTCACTAACATTGGATAGTGTTTTGGACTTCGGTGATGAGACAAAATCAATGAAGTCAATATTATTAGAGGAATTGGAAAGGGGACTGAGTCCGTGCCTTTGCATAAGGTAATTTTGAAATGCAAATTGGTATCAGGACCTGTTAAGACTGGGGTACGATCTGAGTTGCCAATAGACAATGTTGATGTCTTGCTGGGTAATGACCTTGCAGGTGGGGATGTTTATTCAGCAGTGCAGCTAACAAGAAAGCCTGTAGCTGACGACCTACACATAGATACTGATGCACATGCGCAGTGAACTGAAGCATGTCTAAAAAGGCTGCTGATGTAGATAGAAAAGACAGGGGTTCAACTTATGAGAATTTCTTTCTTTTTAAATCTTTTTATTGATTTTAAACCAACATAAATGAAACATTGAATACAATGAGCTTGAGAGTACCTAATTAATAGGTTAAGGTATAAATACAAATAGTTGATAATCCATATATAATAACCTCCCAAACTCATAGTGGTTACAGAAAATGGGAAAAAATAAGAAAAACCCCCAGAAAAAAAAACTAATCAACATGGGCCATTGCATTATATCAAATATATACAGTAGCATCAATAACTCTGCACCTCTATCCAAATAACTAAACATGATAAGAATAAGGTTTAGGAAAAGTCAGTTTAACTATGAAAATGGACAAGGATGTAGTGTACCTGGACTTCCAGAAAGCTTTTGATAAAGTCCTACATAGGAGATTAGTGGGCAAAATTAGGGCACATGGTATTGGGGTCAGAGTACTGACATGGATTGAAAATTGGCTGGCTGATAGGAAACAAAGAGTTGTGATTAACGGGTCCCTTTTGGAATGGCAGGCTGTGACCAGTGGGGTACCACAAGGTTCGGTGCTGGGACTGCAGCTGTTTACAATATACATTAATGATTTAGATGAAGGAATTAAAAGTAACATTAGCAAATTTGCTGATGACACAAAGCTGGGTGGCAGTGTGAAATGTCAGGAGGATGTTATGAGAATGCAGGGTGACTTGGACAGGTTGGGTGAGTGGGCAAATGTATGGCAGATGCAGTTTAATGTGGATAAATGTGAGGTTATCCTCTTTGGTGGCAAGAACAGGAAGGCAGATTACTATCTAAATGGAGTCAAGTTAGGAAAAGGGGATGTATAACGAGATCTAGGTGTTCTTGTACATCAGTCAATGAAAGCAAGTATGCAGGTACAGCAGGCAGTGAAGAAAGCTAATGGCATGCTGGCTTTTATAACAAGAGGAATTGGGTATAGGTGTAAAGAGGTCCTTCTGCAGCTGTACAGGGCCCTGGTGAGACCCCACCTGGAGTATTGTGTGCAGTTTTGGTCTCCAAATTTGAGGAAGGACATTCTTGCTATTGAGGGAGTGCAGCGTAGGTTCACAAGGTTAATTCCCGGAATGGCGGGACTGTCATATGTTGAAAGATTGGAGCGACTGGGCTTGTATACACTGGAATTTAGAAGGATGAGAGGGGATCTGATTGAAACATATAAGATTATTAAAAGATTGGACAGACTGGAGGCAGGAAGCATGTTAATGGGTGAGTCCAGAACTAGAGGCCACAGTTTAAGAATAAGGGGTAGGCCATTTAGAACAGAGATGCGGAAAATCTTTTTCACCCAGAGAGTGGTGTATATGTGGAATGCTCTGCCTCAGAAGGCAGTGGAGGCCAAGTCTCTGGATGCATTCAAGAGAGAGTTAGATAGAGCTCTTATAGGTAGCGGGGTCAAGGGATATGGGGACAGGGCAGGAATGGGGTACTGATTGTGTATGATCAGCCATGATCACAGTGAATGGTGGTGCTGGCTAGAAGGGCCAAATGGCCAACTCCTGCACCTACTGTCTATTGTTTAGCTCATATGAAAATGTTGAATAAATGGTCTCCAATTTTCTTCAAATTTAACTGTAACGTCAAAGACAACACTTCTAATTTTTTTTGTAAACTCCAACAAGAAATAATGTGAGAAAACCACTGAAATATAGTTGGAGGATTAATTTCTTTCCAGTTCAATAGGATCGATCTTCTGGCAGTTAATGTGACAAATGCAATCATCCACCATTATCCACCATTAGTAAACTGAAAATTGCAGTAATAGGATGCGGTTGCAATTTGATGTTCAGAAATGTTGAAATAATACCAAAAATATCTTTCCAATAGTTTTGCAAACAGGGCCAAGACCAAAACATGTGGGTCAATGAAGCAGCTTCAGAGTGACATCTGTCACAGGTTGGATTAACATGAGAATAAAATCGAGCAAGTTTGTCCTTGGACATATGAGCCCATATGCCCTAACTTTAAATTGTATTAAGGCATGTTTAGCACAAATAGAAGAATTAACTAGTTGTAAACATTTCTCCCACTGCTCTGTGAATATAAGACAGTGAAGTTCTTTTTCCCTTTCCTTCTTAATTTTTTCTGATATTCCTGGCTGTATTTTCATGATCATATTGTAAATGATGGCTAATAAACCCTTCTGGCAAGGATTCAGAGTTAGAATTTTTTCTGTAATATCCATTGGACATGATTTCAGAAATGACTATAACATATTATTCAAGACATTTCTAACTTGCAAGTATCTAAAAAATGAGTTATAGGCAAATTATATTTATTCGACAGCTGTTCAAAGAACATAAAACTGTTATCTAAGAATAGATCATGAAAACATGTTATACCCTTTGTTTTCCATAACACAAAGGCTTGGTCCATAAAAGAGGGCTGGGAAAAAAGTTAGATATAATAGGGCTTGATGAGATAAACTTATTCAAGCCAAAGAATTTAAGAAATTGAAACCACATTCGTAACATATGTTTAACTATAGGATTAGTTATTTGTTTATTCAATTTAGATAAAGCAAAAGGAAGCAAAGATCCTAAAATAGTAAAAATGAAAAGTCTTGTACAAATTTACACTCCAAATTTATCCATTGTGGGCAAGGAACTATGACCGATTCTTGTGTCCAAAATATTTACTATCGAATATTAACTGCCCAGTAGTAAAATCTGAGGTTTGGCAAAGCCAAGCCACCTTCCTTCCTAGGCTTCTGTAGATATGTTTTACTTAATCTAGGATTTTTATTCTGCCACACATACGAGGATGTTTTGGAGTCAATAATATCAAAAGAAGATTTAGGAATAAAAATTGGTAATGCTTGAAATAGATATAAAAATGTGGGTAAAACTATCATTAATTGATAGCATTAATTAGACAAACCAATGACAAAGATAATGGGGACCATCTGGTAATAAGTTGTTTGATTTGGTCGACCAAAGGTAAAAAGTTAACTTGAAATAAATCCTTATGTTTCTTGGTAATTTTAATACCCAAATAAGTAAAATTATCCATAACAACTTTAAATAGTAAGTGTTTATAGATTGAAACTTGCATATTTAATGGAAATAATTCACTCTTATGAAAATTCTGTTTGTAGCCAGAATAGCTACTAAACTGAGCTAGCAAGGATAAATTAACAGGAATAGATCTCTCAGGGTCAGATATGTATAATAACAAATCATCAGCATATAATGATAACTTATAAGTCCCTTTGCTATGGGTAATACCAAAAATATTAGGTGATTCATGAATGGCAATAGCTAAAGGTTCCAAAGCAATGTCAAATAATAGAGGTCTTAAAGGACAGCCTTGCCTCGTACCACAGGACAACTGAAAAAAGGAGATATTTGATTATAGGTAAGAACTGAAGCCAAAAGGTTTATAATATATTAATTTAATCCATGATATAAATTTCAAGCTAAAATTAAAATTCTGCAGCGTATTAAATAAATATGGCCATTCAACTCTATCAAATGTTTTTTCAGCATCTAAGAAAATGACACATTTTGGTATTTTAGATGAAGGAGTATAAATTATATTAATTAATTTTCTAATGTTAAAGGATTAAGAATGATTATTAATAAATCCGGTCTAGTCTTCAGAGAGGTAATTTATTTTCTAATCTAGTGGCCAAAATTTTGGTAAAAATCTTGGAATCTGTATTCAGCAAAGATATAGGCCAATAGCATGCACATTCAGTGGGGACTTTATCTTTTTTAAGAATTAGAGAAATGGAGGTGTCATAAAAAGATGGTGGTAGTTTACCTACAGTTAACACATCTTTAAAAATTTTACAAAGCCAGGGAGAAAGTATAGAAGAGAAGGATTTAAACAATTCCGCAGTATAACCATCCAGACCAGGAGCTTGACCTGAATTCATTTAGGAAATAACCTCTTTTATTTCAGTTTCCGTAATAGGGGCATCTAGAAATACATAATCTTCTGCTGTTAATTTTGGGATATTCAATTTTCTTAAAAATGCATCCATTATGGAAGAATCCTCAACCAATTCTGATTGATACAAAGAGTTATAAAAATCTTGAAAGGCTTTATTTATCTCTTTATGATCAATCGTCAAAGTGCCGTCTCATTTACGAATCTGAATGATTTGTCGTTTAACCGAAGCAGTTTTCAATTGATTGGCCAATAATTTCCCAGATTTATCTCCATGTACACAAAACTGAGTCCTGGATTTAATTAACTGGTTTTCAACTGAGGAGGATAATAACAAACTGTGCTCCATTTGAAGTTCAACTCTCTTTTTATAAAGTTCTGTACTAGGAGTCACTGAATAAGTCTTATCAATTTCTTTAATTTTATCAACCAATGTAAGTATTTCAGTGTTAATTCATTTCCTAACTCCAGCAGAGTATAAAATAATTTGTCCACCAATAAATGCTTTAAAAGTGTCCCATAATATTCCACTAGAAATCTCTTCTGTAGAGTTTGTTGAAAAAAAACAAATCAATTTGTTGTTTAATAAAGTTAAGAAAGTCTGACTCCTGAAGTAGAGTTGACCTGCCAAAACTTGGCATTTGAGGATGAATCCATTGTCTTAATAAATAGCTTCAAAGGTGCATGGTCAGAGATGGTAATGGAATTATATTTATAATAAATAACATTCCTAAGTGAACGATGATCAATAAAAATTTGTCAATTCTTGAGTAATTATGATAAACATGAGAAAATCAACCATAAAGGAGTTAATAAGAGAGGTTGATTTATTCAGAAGAACCTGAGTGGGCTTAGATCTGTCCATCGAGTGATTTAAACAACAATTGAAATCCCCACCCATTATCAACATGTACTCTTTTAAGTAAGGGAAAGATGTAAATAAACACTTAAAACATTCAGGACAGTCAGTATTTGGAGCATAAACATTAACTAAAACAATTTTTTAATTAAAAAGTAAACCAGTGAGAAGCAAAAATCTACCTTGTGAGTCCGAAATTGTTTCATAATGTATAAGAGAGGTTGAGGAATCTATCAAAATAGAAACGCCTCTTACTTTGGCTTGGAAATTCGATTGATACCGTTGGCCTTCTCAAAACCTAAAAAAAATGTTGACTATCCTCCTTCCTCACATGAGTCTCTTGTACAAAGATAATAGCAGCATTGATTCTATGGAATACTTTAAATACTTTTTTTTCGTTTGATCGGATGATTTAAACCGTTAGTATTCCAAGAAACAAAGTTAATAGTCTTATCCATATTGCCAATATCTATCATAGTTAATGCACATGGTTAAAAAAAAAGACGAACTCATGAATCCGGAAGAGGAGAGCAAGTTCAAAGAGGGACTGGAAGTTACGACACTCCAGCCATTTTAGTAGTTTCGATTCAGCCCATGAAGTGAAAACTAAGCAAAAAGCAAAAGCAAAAAAGAATCCCCCTCCCCCACCCCCTGAACCCCAGAAAAAAAGCCAGAAAGAGGCAAGCAGGCAAACTAATACTAATTTTACGCCCTTGTCTCAAGGTGGCAACTCAAAAGAAAACGTAAAAAAACAGATACAAACCACCCATATTCAAAACAAATAAAGGGTTAGTATAACAAGGATTAAACTATGAAATTAGTTATATATATATATATATATATAAAAAGAGTAAAAGAAAAAATATTGAATCGTTAAAGCCCAAAAATGAGTAAAAACATATTAATATATTTTTTTAAAAAAGGTCTTCTGTCTTGTTCAGACACATCCAAACGGATGTGATTTATCCAAGCACTAAGGTCTTATGGGGAGAAGAAACGACATCTTAGAAAAAAGACTTTTTTAAAAAAACCTTAATATTTAAACATTGAAGATATAAAACAAAAATGTATATAAACTTAAAAAACATCTAATAAGTTACTTACAAAACTAACAGAATAGTAGTTAAAATGAACTCAAAATAAACCAAAAAACAGAATAAAAACAGAAAAAACATAAATGTGTAAAAATACATTATCAGCCATCACACAAGGATTATCAAATTATAAAAGGTCTGAATCTATAGACTAATTATTAGCTTAAAGAAAAAAGCTAATGTAGATAGTAAAAATACAATACATTAGTCAACTCGTAGTGAAAAGGTACTATTCTTCAAGAAATCTCTGGGCATCTGCTGGAGATTTGAACAACTGATAAGTCTCATCATTAAGAGTAACTCTCAATTCTGCTGGAAATAACAATGCTTGTTTGTAGCCTTTCCGATGGATTTCCGACGGATTTCCGACATAACCAGTTTAAAAGCCATTCTTTCCCTCAAAACTTCGGGACTGTAGTCTTCCAGAATACGAAATTTGAAATCTTGAAAGCTGATCATACCCTTTTTTTGGGCTGCCTAAATCAGGATAATGAATCCGGAGAATCACTGGCTGTGGTTTCACACCTGGAGCTGGTTGAAAACGAGAGATGTGATGTGCGCAGTCGATTATTGGAGGAGTATCCAGAACTTCTGAGCCGAAGACTTCCATTAGAAATTTTGAGGAAAATACAGTTGGATCGCCTTTCTCAAAATTTTCTGGAAGCCCAATTATCTGGGGATCTGTCTTTGAGAATGGTTTTCAAGATCAGTAAGTTTGGATTTATAATGTTCCAGCAGTCAAGAAATCGAAGATTGCTTTTGTACCAGAATTTCAATTTTGCGATCTCTCTGGTGAGTGGCATCCTCGAGAGCTAAAATGTTGTTGTTGAGTATCCAATGTAAGTGACTGAAGTTTTGCGTTGACTGCCTTTAAAGTTTCATCAAGCATAGAAAGCTTTGGGGTGAGTTTATTCTCCAGTTTCTTAAGTCTCTCGTCCATAAGTTTCGCAATTGCTTCCAAAGTTAATGGTTCTTTCGTCAATTTCAATTCCTTAGGTTCTCGTCGTTTTGTCACAAGGGGACATGGAGACTCGACCTAAATGCAAGACGCAGGCACTGAAGGGGCAGGACAGGAACAACTAAAGGATAGAATAAGATGGGGAGACCGTGGCACTCAAAGGTGATCCTGTGGTTCAGAGGGAGTTCATGGTGAGGCAGGGCCTTGGCTAGGCTGAAGGATGGGTCTATGGGACAAGGAATGCTGGAAGGATAGCCCCCTGGGTGGGCCACATAACTTCTGGGCAGGGCCTGGCCTCCCAGGCAGGAACACAGGGGCCTGGGCAGGTTGTGGGGCACAACCCATCAGAAGAGAGGGGTAGGAAAGGGTCAGAGTTCCCCGCCGGGCAACAGCAGTCTGGCCTGCTTACCTGACGGAGGCAAGGGATCAGAAGGGAGCTCGGTCCAGGATAACTACGAGAACGGACTTACAGAACTAGATGATTAACGGTGGGTACTACAAGCCAGGGCGAACGGGACTAACAGAACGAACTTGGGCAGACAGCGCAAACAGGACGAGCAGGTCAAAACGGGATAGACAGGCGAACCGGATGGAACAGCAGGACCAAAGTGTGACCGACTGACCCAACTAGACTCAGTCCCAGAGCCCCTTATATACACCTGCCAGCCGATAGGTATCAGCTGCCCCTCCTTAACCCAACAATATCCTATTTGGGCTTAAGGGTGAAAGGAGGGACGGCTATAAGACCCAGAGTCTGGAGTCCGCAGACTGGATCAAGACCCAGAGTGTGGGCTCAGGACCAGACTATAACAGGTTTAGACACTTTGACAAGTTGAAAAATAATTCAAATAATTCATAAGTATCAACCCCTTTAGAACAGGTATAGATAGGTCATTTAGAGGGTGATTTTAGCAAGGAAAAAAGTAAAAGGTTTGGAGCGAAGCCTAAAACAGCTTCACCCCATAAGCACCATCTTGAGACCTCATGAGAATTTGTCAGAGACATTTCTACCTTCCATGTTACATCAGGATTTGGGTTGTAAGGAAGATGAGAAAGATTTGTCCTTGTCCAGGGATGAATTTTTAGCAGAACAAAGTCGAGATTCTGAAATTGCTTCATTGAAGGAGACAGCTCTCACTGAAGAGGAAGTTCAGAGAGTCAGTAGGTTATTATCTTAAGGATGGGGTGTAAATAAGGAAGTGGAGATCAACCACTGTGCCTGCAAGTGCGGAGTGGGCCATTGAACATCAAGTTGTGGTCCCAAAAGTTTACAGGGCTGAGATTTTAAAAATGACTCATAGTATACCTTTAGGTGGACACTTTGGAGTGAGAAAGACAGTGAACAGGATTATAAAGGAATTCTACTGGCCTAATTTAAGAAAGGATGTTGTGAATGTTTGCAAGACGTGCCAAACCTGTCAGGTTGCGGGAAAAAACTAACCAAGTGATTCAAGCAGCACCACTTAGACCAACATCTGCTTTTAGTGATCCTTTTTCCAAGGTCATAGTGGACTTTGGTGACCCATTGCCAAGGACTGCAGCTGGCTATGAGTATCTGTTAACAATCATGTGTGCTGTGTCTAAGTTCCCTGAAGCGATGCCTCTCAGAAATATCAGGGCCAAGACTGTGGTAAAAGCACTTATTAAATTTTTCACACTGGTAGGTCTACCTAAAGAAATCCAATCTGACCAGGGTAGTAACTTTACTTCGAGAACATACCAGGGGATAATTAAAGAGTTGAGAGCTAAGCACATTGTGTCATCTGCATATCACCCAGAGTAGCAGGGGGCTTTGGAGCGGTTTCACTCCACTCTTAAGATGATTATTAAAACGTACTGTGTGGAAAATGGAAGAAACTGGGATGAAGGGCTTCCCCTACTCCTATTTTCTGTTAGAGATTCGATTCAAGACTCTTTTGGGTTCAGCCTGTTTGAACTTGTTTTTGTTCACAAAGCTAGGGGACATTTGACCCTACTCAGAGAGCAATGGTCAGATCAGAATGTGTGTATGAGCGTTTTGTTTTGGAATTCAGAGACAGACTTAACAAGGCTTGTGACCTTGCGGAGCAGAATTTACAGCACTCTCAGATAAACATGAAGCAGTGGTATGACAGAACAGTGAGGGAGCAGAGATGTCGGGTTGGAAAAAGGGTCTTGGTGCTGTTCCCCCCACCTCCTTACCAACCCCGTCCAAGTGAGATTTAGTGGACTATATGAAATAATTAAGAAAATTGATTTTTTGAATTATGTTATTCGAACTCCTGACCAGAAGAAGGCTCCACAAGTCATACACGTAAACATGATCAAGCGTTACCACGACCCCCAATCAGCACCTGTAAGTACTGTTATGACAACAGAAGAAATTGTGGTTCCTGGTACTGGGATACCAGATAAATGTAATGGGCTTAGTGTCATCTCCACAAGACTCAGAAATGCTGAAGTTTTGGAAAATATTGACAGAAAGATCCATCATTTGCAGTCAAGGCAGCAAAAACAACAGAAAAGCTTAATTAACAAGTATAAAGATTATGCCCTGATATTCCAAGACAGTGCACAGTTGCAGTGCATGACGTAATTGTAGATGGAGTCGATCCCATTTAGCAGCACCTTTACAGAGTGAACCAAGACAAAAATAAAATGGGTTGCACAAGAAATTGAATACATGCTAACAGCCAGCATTATTAGGCCATCCATTTCAGACTGGGCGTCACCTTGCGTGATTGTCCCTAAGCTGGATGGGAGCATGAGATTCTGTACTGACTACAGGAAAGTTAATGCAGTAACTACGACAGATGCTTATCCCATTCCAAGAGTGGATGACTGTATTGACAGAGTGGGGAGGGCTAAATATCTTACAAAGATTGACCTGTTGAAAGGTTACTGGTGTGTTCCTTTGACAGAAAGGGCTAAAGAAATATCTGCATTTGTGACGCCATCTGGATTGTATGAGTACAATATTTTACCCTTTGGGATGAAAAATGCTCCAGGGACATTCCAAAGGATGATGAGTTCTGTGATTCAAAGTTTAGAAAATACAGGGGCTTATATTGATGATTTGGTTGTATGGAATGACACCTGGGAAGAGCATATCTCAGCAGAACAGAAGACTCAGACTCCAAGTGTGTCCATTTCTGCTGGTCCTTTCTAACCCATTACGGGGTACATAACACACCCAAATGAGAGTGAATTGTCAAACTGGTTCCATCTGATTTCAGCAGAAATAGAACCATAGAACATTATAACACAGAAGCGGGCCTTTTGGGCCTTCTTGGCTGTGTTGAAACATTTTTCTGCCTCGTCCCACCGACCTGCACCTGGACCATATCCTGCATACACCTCTCATCCATGTAACTGTCCAAGGTTTTCTTAAATGTTAAAAGTGAGCCCGCATTTACCACTTCATCTGCCAGCTCATTCCATACTCCCACCACTCTCTGTGAGAAGAAGCCCCTGCAATGTTCCCTTTAAACGTTTCCCCCTTCACCCTTAACCCATGTCCTTTGGTTTTTTTCTCCCCCTAACAAGGGCAAAATCCTTGACAGTGTTGCGGGGCGGAGAGGTTTTGGGATCCAAGTTCATAGCTCCTTGAAAGTGGCTACTCAAGTCAATAAGCTGGTTAAGAATGCTTATGCAATGATTTCTTTTATTAGTCAGGAGGTTATGTTGCAACTTTATAAAACTCGAGTAAAGCCAAATCTGGAGTACTGTTACATTTCTGGTCGCTGCACTATAGGGAGGATGACGAGGCTTTGGAGAGAGTGCGGAAGATGTTTACATGGTTACTGTCCTGTATAGTGGGTATGAGCTATCATGGGAAGTTGGATAAACAGGTTGTTTCACCGCAGCACTGAGGCTGAAGGGAGATCTGATAGACGTTTAAAAGATTATGAGATTTAAAGTTATATCTTCATTTGCAATAATACCAAACAAGGCAGTAAGGGGATTTGGGTCAAATTGGACACTAAGAAGTTGTGAGAAGGTAAGGAATATTTCCCACCAAAACTTTTCAATTTTAGGGCAAAACCAAAACATATGAATTAAAGAGACATCAGCAGAGTTGCATTTATTACAAAGTGGAGAAACATTCGGATAAAAACTGGACAGCTTCTGTTTAGAAATGTAAGCTCTATGAACCACTTTAAATTGTAGAAGAGAATGACAAGCACAGAAAGACGATTTATTAACCTGTTTAAGAATTTTATTCCATCTATCATCAGAAATCTGACAATTTAGGTCATCCTCCCAAGCTTTTTTTATTTTATCTAGAAGTCTTGCCTAGAATCAATCAACAAGTTATAGATAATAACTTAATAGAATAATAGAAATAATAGAATATTATTTAATAGAATAATAGAATCATTAACAAAAGGTTTTAAATTTAAAAGATCGTCCAGAAAATTTTTATCAGGACCTATAGGAAAAGTAGTTAATTGGAAACGTAAGAAATCTCCAATTTGAAGGTATTAGGTTTTAGTTTTTACCTCTCTTTTAGCAAGAAGAGAAATCTTGCTTAAATGGAAGGAGTCTACTCCTCCTACACATCTTCAATGGCTGCGTGATATTATACCTTACTTAAATCTAGAAAAGATCCACTGCTCAGTCTTAAATTCGAAACAATCTTTTTCTTTTCTTTTTTAAATCTTTTTATTATTATTATTATTATTTATTTATTTATTTTTATTATTAATATCAACATGATAAGATAAATACATAGATAGTGGGATTACAAACTTACAAATTCAAAACTGAACATGAAAGGATACAGAAGCAATAGTTACAATATAGTTAAGTCTTCCCAAATCATGAATGATACAAATGTCATATAAACAAAGCAAAACTAGGTAGATCATAATATATGTAAAAAAAACAGAACAGAGAAAAAGAGAGAAAAAATTAACCCTAAGAAAAACTAATCTAACAACTTAATCAGTAATTAAGAGAAAAGTAAGGAAGAAAAAAAGAAAAAAATAATAATGAGTAATGGGCTGTTTATAATACCTATTAAAAAAAGTACAAAATCATCAGTGTCGCCAACTCCGATCCTCTCAACATATGTATAATCAAAACTGGAAAAACGAATAGGTTTGGAACAGGGTCAAATTACATCATATGAAAATATTGAATAACTGGTCTCCATGTCTTTTCGAATTTAATAGAAGGGTCAAATACAACACTTCTAATTTTCTCCAAATTTAGACATAACATAGTCTGAGAAAGCCAATGAAATACGGTAGGGGGATTAATTTCTTTCCAATTCAACAAAATAGATCTTCTAGCCATTAATGTAAGAAATTGAATCATTCGACAAGCAGAAGAAGATAAATGGATTGAGTCCATCATTGGTGAACCAAAAATTGCAGTAATAGGGTGAGGTTGTAAATCAATGTTCAATATCGTAGAAATAATATCAAAAAAGACTTTCCAATATTTTTTCAAAAGCGGACATGACCAAAACATATGAGTTAAAGATGTTATCTCAGAATGACATTTGTCGCATATAGGATTTATATAGGAATAAAAATGAGCCAATTTATCCTTGGATATATGAGCCCTGTGCACAACTTTAAACTGTATTAATGAATGTTTAGCACATATAGATGATAAATTGACTAATTGAAGAATTTTATCCCAATTCTCAATAAGGATAGTGTAACGTTCTCCTTCGCGTGTAAGTGATAACGTCGAATTTAACGTCGAGATAAACCACATTCAATGAGAACCAGATCGCAGTAAGATTAACCATTTACTGTTCACTCTTCACATTAACATATGGTGAAAACTGTTGATAAAACAATACAAGATTGATACAGTATTTGTTCCTTCCTTAATATCACATTTCAAGTGTAAATACTTGCAAAGGTGACTATAACTACATTACACTAAGGTGCAGTATACAAGGAGAGTTTACCTGCTCCATTGACTACTTTAAATACACTTCCATGCAAACTATCCGCGACTCTTTAACTAACGAAAGCATAAGCATTATCTACCGTCGTTACTTCTAACAGGATCGGCATTAACATCTTAGTTCAATATATCGATTATCTATTAACTTACAGCGTTGCTCTCACTGTGATTTCTCATGCCTGCAAAACTACTTCTGCTCAGGTGAGCCTCGTGGAAAGCCCCCACCCTCGCGCTAATTTCAAACCGGTGTTTTCCCACAAGACGCGGCGAAACCGGATGTGACGTCATCGCATGCCGATATATTTTACATGCAATGAATATACTTTAAACACTCCTAATTCTAACTAGAAAATACTATTGAATGAATTACTAAGCGAAAATATTATAAACTAAATAACTGTCGTAAAGACAGCACAGATAGTAAGGTTAAGTTCTCTTTCCCAATCATTTTTAATCTTATAGAAGGGCTCTGAACGTATTTTCGTAATTATATTGTAGAGTTTTGATATTACACCTTTCTGAGAAGGATTTAGTTCTAACAAATTCTCCATAATACCCGAAGACTCAAGATTTGGAAAGGTAGGAAGTACAGTGTTTAAGGAGTTCCTAATCTGTAAGTATCTAAAAAAATGAAATCTAGGCAAATTATATTATTAGATAATTGCTCAAAAGACATAAAACAATTTTCCAAAAATACATCGGAAAATCGTAGTAATCCTTTAGTCTTCCAAGCTGAATAAGCTTGGTCTATAATAGAAGGATGAAAAAAGAAATTGGACACAATAGGAATAGTTAAAACAAATTGATTCAACCCAAAAAATTTCCGAAATTGAAACCATATACGTAAAGTATGTTTAACTATCGGATTGTCAATTCGTTTCTGCAATTTAGAAAGAGCAAAGGGAAGATAAGACTCTAAAATAGAACCCGATGAAAATCCTTGTACAGATGTAGTTCCCAGGTTTATCCAATGAGGGCTAAAAGATAAATCCCAATCCTTTAACCAACATATCAAACGTCGGATATTAATTGCCCAATAATAAAATCTAAAATTAGGCAATGCCAATCCACCTTCCTTCCTTGCCTTCTGTAAATATTTTTTTTAGCTAATCTAGGATTTTTATTCTGCCATATATATGAGGAAATGTTTGAAGCAACATTAGCAAAAACAGATTTCGGAATAAAAATTGGTACTGCTTGAAATATATATAAAAACTTGGGTAAAATAATCATCTTAATAGCATTAATCCGACCTATCAGAGATAAAGATAATGGTGTCCATTTAGTGAACAAACATTTAATCTGATCAATTAAGGGTAAAAAATTAACCTTAAATAACTCCTTATAATTTTTTGTAATTTTAATCCCTACGTATATAAAAGAGTCATTAACTATTTTAAAAGGCAAATTTCCATAAATTGGAAACTGTCTATTGAAAGGAAACAATTCACTCTTATTAAGATTTAATTTATACCCAGAAAAATTACTAAGTTGAGCCAACAATGATATAACTGCAGGAATGGATTTCTCAGGATCAGAAATATATAATAATAAATCTTCTGCGTATAATGATAACTTATGCATATCCATCCCACGAGTAATGCCAGAAATGTTTGGTGATTCTCTAATAGCAATTGCCAAAGGTTCTAAAGCAATATCAAATAATAATGGACTAAAAGGACAACCTTGCCTAGTACCCCAAAATAAACAAAAAAAGGGGGATCTTTGATTGTAAGTAAAAACCGAGGCTACTGCAGTATGATATATTAGTTTAATCCAGGATATGAATGTCGGACTAAAATTAAACTTCTCAAGCACAGTAAATAAGTATGGCCGTTCAACTCTATCAAATGCTTTCTCCGCATCTAATGAAATAACACATTCTGAGGTGCTACATGAGGGAGTATAAACAATATTCAATAATCTCCTAATATTGAAAAAAGAATAGAGATTTTTAATAAAACCAGTTTGATCTTCCGAGATAATTTGAGTTAATATCTTCTCCAGCCTGGACGCCAATAACTTGGAAAAGATCTTGGAATCTACATTCAATAAGGATATTGGTTTACAAGATGCACAGTCAGTAGGGTCTTTATCTTTTTTCAATATTAAAGAAATGGAAGCTCTATAAAAAGATTGTGGCAGTTTCCCAATCTAATTGCTTCTTCAAAAACCCTGCATAACCAAGGAGAAAGAGTAGAGGAAAAACACTTTAAAAATTCCACTGTATACCCATCTGGACCTGGTGCTTTCCCAGAATTCACAGAGGAAATAACCCCTTTAATCTCTGCATCCGTAATAGGAGTTTCTAATATTGAAAGATTATCTGATGATAATTTTGGAAAATTCAATTTCCCAAGAAAATCATACATGGTATTATGATCATGAGGGAATTCAGAATGATACAGGGAGGTATAAAAATCTTGAAAAGATTTGTTTATCTCATCATGGTTAACTGTCATTTCACCATGCTGTTGACGAATCTTAATAATTTGACGTTTAACCAAAGCATTCTTCAGTTGATTAGCTAACAGTTTACCCGATTTATCACTATGTAAACAGAAGTCAGATATGGTTTTCATTAATTGAGTTTCAATCGAAGATGTGAGTAATAAACTGTGTTCCATTTGAAGTTCAACCCTTTGTTTGTAAAGCTCCTTACTAGGAGCAGTCGAATATTTCTTGTCAATTTCTTTAATTTTATCAACCAATAAAAGAGTTTCGTTCTTAATACGTTTTCTCAAACCAACGGAATAGGAGATAATCTGTCCACGTATATATGCTTTAAAAGTGTCCCAAAGTTTTCCGCAAGAAATGTCATCCATGGAATTAGT